>NC_072830.1:20573214-21180357 GCF_027744805.1 Dunckerocampus dactyliophorus | reverse complement strand
TGCTCTCATTACGTAATTATTCACCTCATTTCTACTCCCTAAAATGTTAGACACTCCCTATCATCAAAGCTCATGTTATTACCTTGGGACATGGTGTTTGGGTGATGGAGGTTGCATGTCCAGCTCCAATGAGGCCACTAAGCTATCGGGGCAGCTAAAACAGGCTCGCTTGCTTTGGCAGTGAGGAGCCTGAGTGCCTGAGTCTGCAGGGGTGCTTCTGTTTCATGAAAAAGTGATAAAGATGAGCCGCCTCACTGCCAACTGCCTCTGAGTCATGAGGCTTTGACCAGGGGTAGTGCTTGCAAAGGAGCACAAGTCATTTTTAAATTGTGTGTGTATCTGAATGGACAAACTGATGTTTACATTATGTTTTAACGTAAACATGAGTTTATGTTTTATTTTTGATTTTTGATTTTTTTTCATACAGCCCTTGCGCTTGATGGTATGTGCAGGTGTACAGTATATAACATTTAAAAACTGAACTTTATGCATTAGTTTCTAATGAAAGTAATGTCAATACATTTTTATTTAAAAACAATATTTCAGACATTTTATGAGATTTTAAGAGCATTTTAGACATTTTAAGGCCTGAAATTCAAATAATTGGATTTTAAACTTTTTAAGACGCCACGGATACGCTGTACAGTAATCCCTCGTTTCAAACAGTTAATTGATTCCAGACCCGACAGCGTTAAATGAATTTCCGCAATATAGGATTCAGTGTTAATAAATTGAATATTTTCATATTTAGATCATAGAAAACATGTTTATGACTTTCTAAATATGGGTTTTAACATTAGACACATGAAATATCACACCTGCAGTCACCTTTACACTCCTATTATTCATTGTTTACACCACATTGCAACTCTTATGCTGCATGGACTCGAGACAGCCGCTAACTAGCAAGCTAGCGAGCTAACCTGTTAGCCTCAAATTTATTACTTAAAAACTTAAGAAGCCAAAAACGTACCACCTTCATGGCATGGCTGATTTCATGACTTCATGCATTGTTAAGGAAATGTAATGTATGGTAACGTCTCAATGTTTTGTGTCGTTACTGCCTAGTGGCAAGAATTGTACATCCGTCCATCCATTTTTTATGCCACTTGTCCTCAGTAGGGTTACGAGGTATGCTGGAGCCTATACCAGCTGACTTTGGGTGAGAGGAAGGGTACACCCTGTACCGGTCACCAGTCAATCGCAGGGCACATATACACAAACAACCATTCCAGAATAGCACATATCACTTGTATTTCAATATGCTTTGACTAATAATAGACCATAGTCTACCACAAAACAGCAATCATGTATTCATTAATATCTGAAGAAACACGATGGCAGCGATAAACGAACCACAATATTGTGAGGGAGGATGTGTATGCAGTTGTACCGTCAGAATTTCATATTTTGTGTATGTGAATGGACAAACAGATGTTTACATTATGTGCTTGAATTAACAGACTTGCATTACATTGTATGTATATGAGATATGAATGGACAAATGTTGACATTGTATGTGTGTGTGTTGAAAAACGGTAAAGCCCATTTTTCTTTATTTTTTAATACAACCCTTGTATTGGAATTAAGCATAGAGTAAAGTGAATAATGTGAAAATGTGTGGTTGTTATTTTCCAAATAGGAGGCAAGATGCCATAGTGAAGTAAACAGTCGTATTTGCACACATACAGTTAAAAGAACTTAAAAAATACTGCCTTATGTGTGTAACAGTGACAGAATGATGGAAGTGCCTTCAGAATAAAGCCATCGTGGATTGTAAAGTTATTTAAGCACACCGGTGGAGTTGGAGTAAAAGATGAAAAATAGTGCTCAAAAATCCTTTCTGTGGGCCTGCAGGGCGACTATGCAAAGATATCACTTGCGATTACCAGACCCTTTCAAAGAAAGGTGTTTTTCTATCTAATGTTTAAAATGGTTCAGCGAGACGCTCCTGAAGACATTAGAATGATCATTTGACAAAGACTTGACAACTGCAAGTCTTGTCAGGGGCTGTTGTTCAAGGTAAAGAAAAAAAAAAAAGAAGGAAAGATCTTTTTGTTCAATAGTCCCACAGCTCAGTTGGTCTGAAACTACCCACTTTGGTGAGCAAAATGTCTTGGCTTTGTTGCCACGGTAACAGGAATAAAAACGAAATGATCTCTCGTTTCCGAGTCTTTTGAGTTTTGTCAAAAGCACGTGAGTCTCGGAGTGTCGCAAAGACGCAATGAGTCACAAAGTATTGATGTGTTTCCTTTCAGGCACGTCTCCAAAAATAACCACCTTTCCTTTGTTACTTTGTTTCCTCTCACTTAAATAAAATCAATTCTTGTGTTCTTTTTCTCAACATACACTCGCCCTTACCCCGCCAACTTTATACTAGTATATTGTGTGAAACTACATACCTTATTAACGTTGGTCAATTCATGCGCTCAGTGCTTTGAAAAGCTGTGTTTAGAAAAGCACTATATAAATCCAATCCATTCATAGGCAGCGTTCAAATGTTAGAATTTCATGGTTATGTCAGAATTGCATGCTTATGTCGCGTAACTTAAGTCACCGTATGACTCACCCAAAAAATTGCTGTCATTATTGTGGGATGGTCGATAATATCGGCCCACCGATATTGGCATAAAAATGTAATATTGGTCAATATCAGTACCAGGATTTTTTCATATAATGAAAGCCGATAATAAACATAATGCTTTTTATAGGCCTGTGGGCCGTATTTTCCGGTGCGTATATGATGACTTCTTGAAGCCGCCTCTCAAGTGTGTAAACAACCGTGAGTGGCTAGTAGCAAGCTAAGCTCATTTTAGGCTAGTAAACAACACTGGAGTTAGCTTGTCCATCTCATTCGGTATATTTTTCATCAAAATAGCAGTCATGCCAATACATTTTGTTGCCGCTGGCTGTTCACGGTGTCCAAGTGATAATGTTAGTTTGTTTTCTTTTCCGCCATTGCCGGGCGAGCTGCATTGAAAGCTGACCCAGAGCTGTGGATATCTGGAGAACGAAGCAAATGCAAATTTTTTTGTATGTGATATGGAGCACTGCCTCGCCTTCATTTCACTGAAGGCTGCTATGAGGAAACACCTTTAGAAGTACGGTATAAACACATTTTGGATGCTCAGAAGCTAGTAACAGGACTAAAGGAGGAGAAAGGCGTCAAAGTTGCCACAGAACACAGTAAGTCATGTCTTATTTACATATATATTATCATATTGTATTGTAAACACTATGTTACCATAGCGACAAGCATGGTGAAGTTGAAAAATCATGTCAGTCACCCTTGAACTTGTGTGTATGTGAATTGACTGATGTTCATATTATGTGAATGGACAGTCCAATAATTGTTCACACTTCATATTTGCTTCTTTTGTTTTCACTTCCTGTAATTTTCACTTCCTGTATCCACGTAGTCTGTTTACACCACTATGACCTCGCTATTACACTTTGTGGTAACTGTGGTTGAAGCGCTTCTCATATCATCATTTAAGTGATGTGTAAGATGGACAAGCAATGCACTTTACACTTCATTGAATGCTCTTGGAAATAGCTTTTGGTCACAGATTAGTGTTCTATGTTTGCCGTGGTCTTTTACATTGGCCACACAGTGCTTGGTATTTATTTGCACAGCTCCTTCTAATGCCAGGGACTATTCTCACTAACCTTTTGCACATTGTGCCAGCAAAAAAATAAAAATCCAGCACAAAAATCTGAAAGGTCTCAGGCAGCGAAAGTCCATTAGGTTGTGTCCAAAGAGCCTTTAGCGACGTCACCCCCTCCCGCCTCCCCCTGTGCCTGCTTGGCCCTTGTATCCCCTCAAGTCAATTACATACCAGCAGAAAGGCACTGCAGTCACACCAGCCTTGTTCTGCTGCGTCCCAAAAGAAACTTTTCACACACTTTCAAAGAGCCTCGCCCTCCACTGAGACGAGTTCAAATATCTGGTATATATTTTAGAAGTTCCTCGTCCAAAAGAGTGAAGCGCTGAGACCATATATTTGCAGCCATATAAAAAATGGTACAATGTGAGTGACTTTCTGGCCCTCAAAGTAAAATCTACACTACAGAGCATAATGAAAGAATGAATGAATGAATGTACCTTTTAATGACTAATTCGTAAGAATGTCCGATAATATCGGCCAACCGATATTATTCTATTCTATTTTAGTAGACTGATTATAATGAAAAAAACAACAACTTCAGGGTGATATTCGTCCTATTACATCGCGCCGATCAAGAATATTGAGTCTATAATGAACATAGACGTTAACTGGGTCATCGCACCACTGGTTTACGTTGTGCTAATTTATGTATTTTGCAATCAGTCTACACTGATGAGCCTGATGTTGCAGTAAAAGGTCAACACATTTAAAATCTCAACCCTCTCAGGGTGAGCTGCATTGATTGAAGCAGAAGAGTGCCCTTGATGATGAACACAACTTCTGCATTTCTGTCTAGAGCTGCATTTTCTGCACTCGGCGTCCGCCATGCTGTATGGCATTATGCGCCTTTACGATGCTCATCGAATAAACAAAATGACATTCAGTGGACATGTCAATAAAAGAGGAGTTCTCCTGAAGTCTTTATTCCACGCTAACTATTGCATTGTGTATCACACACCTACAATACAGTGTAGGTTGCTTTGTCATGTTTGGATTAGTTCATGTGTTCAGTCGTTCCTATTATTACCTGACAACAAACAGAACTAGAAGCATGCGTGTGTTACGGCGTACTTTACGTACTCTTCGCGGAAAGAGGTGGGATATGATGTTAGCAGTGCGCTTGAATATTGGTGCCCTCTAGGCAGCTTGGAGAACCCACTGCAGAAGAGTCCCTTTAGCACAGCAACATTCAAAACATTTTGAAAGAGTAACCGTGGCGCTCCTGCTACCTAGCTGGAGGCTTGTGTATCGTTCAAGCATGAATGCCATGCATACTGTATGCAGGGAATGCATGAAGACACTTGTGCTGTTTAATTATATTATTTGGTTTTCTTATGCTTCTGAGTCCCATTTCCAAGAACAGTATGATTTAAAATTTATGTTCATTTTGTTCCAGGGGTGTTGCCATAGTCATTTGCCATTGAGACGTGCGATGCGTCACTCCAATCACTTGTTGAGGTGTAGGAAATGGTTGCCAGTATGTTATGCTTATTATGCATCATCAGTTAAAGTGGAATGTACAGTCGTACCTCGCCACTTTGCGGTTCGAAGCGGGAGCAGAACAACACTGATACTGAAGGTCCACCCCCTCCAAACACACACACACACACACACACACACACACACACACACACACACACACACACACACACACACACACCTCACGCACTCCCTGTATGATTTGATCCATTTCCTATCTGTTTTCTATCTTGTAGATACGTCACATTTACCCTGATTAGTTCGGATCCCTTTCTTGCCACAACCGAACTGCCCCAAGTTTGGAAAGTTACCAATTTGAGCAGCACCTCAAGACCCTTTAGGTTGCGCAAGATCACATTTATGTCTCGTCGTCCATGCTTTGTCCACCTGCTAAAACACCCATGTCACAGTTGGGGATACCTGTCCTGTATGTCTACTGCATTAGTTAGCCAAAGTGGAGGGACTGTGAGGGGCGGGTGGAGTGAGGACTATATATAACCTCTCTGACTTGCATCTACTATGAAGGTGCAGATCACAAGCGACGTCGACTGGCCTACTTATTTTTTAGCCATCCATCACTGATGTGTGGCCACACTGCATGATTTATGTTGCACAACACTGCAGAGAGGAAAGGCATGCCACTCCCGATCTTTTTTAATCCAACCTACTCTTTTTCATTGAGATTTTTATTTTCAGTGGCACAAAACACTGGGTTTTATTGTATTTCTCATCCATTTGATGAGAATACTGTATCACAACAAGCACCCATTGTGGGCAAGGAAATAACACTCAGTTGAGGCTAAGTGATGTGGTGTATTAGGCACAATACAATGAAACCCAACACAAAAGCTGTTCCGTTTTAGAAATACTGACACTGAGGAATTAATTCAATGTTCAGTATCAATGTGTATTATTGTGGTTGAAGTTAGAACTGCACTGTATCGTATCCAATCACATTGCACATTCCAAATAGGAATATGTACCCAAACCTGGTAGCATAATGAAACGGTGCTGACGTAAACGGCAAAAAATGATGTATAGTTACCGCCGAGTCAGCTGTGGTGACGGTGTTACGTTTCTCTCCAGCACAGACGGCGGTGAGCATCTAGCTAAAGCACTCAGGTCAAAACACTCGAAAAAGTTTGGTTGGACTTCACCTCAGAAGATGCAAACTCGTCCACCTGCAACGAGTGCTTGATTAATACGCGAGTCCTGCATGTTGAATTAGCGAGCAAACACCATTGTAACACTAGTCTAACATTATGAGAATTTTGCATCGTTTATCAATTTCTACTCGATTTGTGCAGAATGTAAGAAATCAAAGTATTGTAAAATATGTTTTCTATTTTTTTTGCACGTTCTCTGTGTTCTGTGTCGCTGCTGTTTTCTGTGATAATTAGGAGAATTTGTTCTGAATTTGATTTCATTTTGTTGAATTTATTAACTGTTATAATTTTATGTAATGATTACATTAGAAATATATTTTGTCATATCATTGAAGTATTTAAATTGCTATTCTGTTCAACTTGAATGTAAAAAAAAAAATAGTGTCAAAAGAAGTCGGCATCGTTTTTTGGACTCCAGCCGAACCAAACAATTAATTGATCAAGAACTATTCTGGTATTCTAAATATATTTACAAAATATATTTGTAAATATATATTTTTTCGAATTTGCCTGCTGCGTCTATCATGCACTCTTTCAGGAACTCGCCTTGGGAAAGAGGTCTTCGCTAGTTTGAATGCTAGCACATAGCTTGTCTTCATGCTTGATTCTTGGATGCTAATTCCTCGGACAAAGACGTTTTGCTGAGCCTGCAAATTAGCTCCCAACTTCTGAGCAATCGCTGTCCGTTCTTGCGTTGACTGGTTGTTAGCCTAATTAGCGTACTTGGTGGAGAAGTGACGGCCGACGTTGTATTCCTTAAAAACCGCAACGGTTCCTTGGCAAATAATACATACGGCCTTTGAACAGACTGTGAAAAAGTATTTAGTTGTCCATTCCTTATTAAACCCTCGGCACTCGTTGTCAACTTTTCTTTTCTTTGGCACACTCATTGTTGCAAGTGGGTTCTGCTGCCAGAATAATAACTGTGTGTGCAAAATCATGTGTATCGCTGCGCCTAATGCACCACCTGGTGGAATTACCAAGCATTACAGGACAAGGTCACCCGCACCGATTCAAAAGTACTGATTTGGTGTATCATATGTAAACCGGTGGTGTCCACACTTTGTCAGCCTGCAAGCTACTTTTAAAATGACCAAGTCCCAAAGATCTACTTCCTACTATAAATATAGAACATATATATTTACTGTCTTTATAAATAGGTGTATTTATTTAAATGTATGTCGGGGTGCACACACTTTTTCAGCATGCAAGTTATAAAAGTCGACATGATGTATCTCTGACTCTAAAACATTTTACGTCTAACCGGTAAACTTTTAAACAACTACACTAAATACGAATCATTAATATGTCACATTCACAGTTACAAAGTAGTTGATATCATTCACAGTTCAATTCAGTATGGCAATGACAGTGATTACACATAATTCCTCAATAGTTGTGTGCATAACCTGAGTACCGGTGATATGTCAGTCAAGTTAGCTACATAGCATTCATTCAACGCACAGTTCATGTATTACGCCCAGTTAGCATTTGCTATCAAACATTACCCATATGCAAGAACTGAAGATGATTATGTAAAAGACAATGCAGCCGAAGTCAAGACAACATATTAGAAAGCTTTCAGTGACGGGCACATTTTCCAATTCATCATGAAATAATAGTTTAAGAAAGGGAAGAGTAGAAAAACACGCATTTCTTGAGAGGAGTTCATGACGCAAAGCAACGCCATCCAACAACTGACTTTATTTCTATGTAACTAGCCGCGACAAGTGGGCGGATAACTTAATATATAATATATATAGGCATCTTACCGCTCAGTTCGTTTATCCATAATTGAATTAATTAATTAATTGAATTAATTATTCAATTAATTAATTACGGTTGCATCTCTGTGTGTAATTTGAAATGTGACGTTTATCATTGCCGCGAGGCAGCAAGAGCGAATCAGGAGGGGAGCTTAATGTCAGCTGACTGATGTCATACGACATCTACAAGGTGACGTTTATGCGATCGACCCAAGCTTACCTTTGCGATCCACCGGTGTCTTGCGACTGACGTAATGGGCACCCCTGATGTAAACGGTGTCCAACCCTATTTCCAAACAGTTTTCAGCTTTCTCCCAAAAGAGTATCTGGTGGCTAAGAGTACCTGCATACAGTACCTGAACAGTACATTTTAGTTTATCCAACTTTGGTCATCAACACCTGAATTAAAATGACTCCAATTTCCATCTGCATTGTGTTGCTCTAATCAAAGTTGTGTTGGATGGCTGACAGCGAGTCTTGTATAATAAATCAGACACAATCAGCATAATCAGAATTCACTTTGATATGATTAAAATGGCGCCAAACGTTGCTCAGATCTGTTCTAGTATGGACATACAGTTTAAAAGTTTGGTGATATTTCTTTTATTCCCTTAAAATGAATTAGCGAAGTTGCAGCTTTCGCAGTTTGTAACCTGTGTGTGTATTACTGTTCCTTGTGAAGGAGGGAGAGAAAAAGGGAGAAAGGACATTAAAGGTCCATGTCTCTCTGACCCCTTTACACAATCTTGAGTATATTGATTGATTACCAGTGCCAGGGCTCAATGCACATCCAAGGGCGCACACAGACACGTACAGAGACCGCTCCATGCATTTCCTCGCAAAGGGTCTCTAAAGTAAACAATGATCACCTTGTATGTTGTTACTGGGGATTAACATAGTGAGTCTAGCTGAAGAAATATAATATAATATAATAGACGGCTTACTTATGGGAATGTTTTGCTCCCTTTTCACTCTCAGGTTGTTGAGAACCCGTCTTAGTGAGGAGCTGCACTTTTTATACTCCACTACGACTAACACCGTGAGGAGCAGATCCATGCATTCAACATTTAGTACAGTGGACACTTGGAACTGAAAAAGTCAAAGGAAAAAAAATAAAGAATACAGAAGCATCGTTGATGCTAATCAAAGAGCCTCTGCATGACACGAGTGCCTTGCAATTTTAAGGATCTACTAAAAAAACACTTGTCAAAGGTCCTCTGTATAACAGGGCACTACACATTTTTTAAGGCTCCCATGCAAAAAAGCTAGTCAAAGATCACAAATTGCAGACATTTTTCAACTCAAATTTCTGAAATATCTTATATTATTAGAGTGGGGAAGAGTAGGTAGCGCAAGGCTACCCAGCATGACATGCGGGCTGTTGACATGGGTATAGTTTTGCATGTATGGTCTTGTGTAAGCGCTATTTTGATTCCTGCATAGTCCGTGTGGTGCAGTTGCATTGTGTGTTCCATTTGTTTTGATTTGTTGTGTTGGTTTTGTGTATATAAATTATACTTGAAAATCCTTATTTTAGGTAAAAGATACATTTTGTTCAAGGATACAATTTTTCTTTTACGAATAGACCATCCATCCCTTTTCTATACCGCTTCTCCTCTTTAGGGTCGCGGGGGCATGCTGGGGCCTATCCCAGCCGGATACCTATGGACCATATTCAACCACAAAAGAGCATAATTTATTAATTCATTTATTTTGGAAAGTGATAAGTGAAGCCACATAATTCGAACCGTGGTGAGGGACGACTGTAAATCTCCATGTTTAATTCCATACAGTCCTCGTATGCCTGCAGGCATAAATAGGTATATAGCATGCGCATACATCACAACAACCAGTGCTGCGGGCTGTTTGAATTCATGAGTGTGAGATCATGAGATCGCAGGGGCAGGCATGCAGCAGCGGGGGACGAGTGAAGGGTGGGAAGAAGAGGTATAAGGGGTGAGGCAGGGTGCCACCGAGCAGCTGTGTACTGGACAGGATGTGAAGTGGGTCAGCATCTTGGCTCTGTTCCTCTTTTGCGCTCTCCCTTTTCTCCATACCGCGTTAATATCATTGTGCAAATGAAGCTAATGACTTCCTGTATATCTTCAAGTTTATCACGATCAGTATGACGACTGTTCTAAAACAGCTGGACCTTGAGTCGGCAGTAAAACCACCGAGTGGTAAGTGCTTGTTCGTCGCGTCTTGTATCCACAGGTTGGAGCTGCCGCCAGTAAGAGAGCACAGCTGACTGCATGGTGCAAAGCAGCGAATAACGGCATTTTTGCATATCCATGCTGTGTGTCACTCTTGCACTTGCACATGCTATGCCCACACATACTACCCTCGTTCTGCCTCTCATAAATAACACATTCACCCTCTGTCAAGTGCATGCCAAAGGTGGCGTTCTAGACCCTAAACCAGGGATTTCAAAGTGTGACAGGATGAATTCTCTTCAGAGAACATAACACAATTGGGGCAGCCCCAAAAAAACGATTTTATACAGCAGATTTTGTGGAGTTTCTTGCTTACCCCAGACACTGGAGTCCTTGATTAAAAATAGTAACAAAAATATGTTTTGTTTGTTATTTTTCGCAACATTTGAATCAACCATCATATCATTTTTTAAGTTGAATTCTCTGTTTTGAGTTTAGAGGTATTTTCTAGGATTCTTTTTATTTAGACCACACATACATGCAAAATAAAGACGTCGTGATGTTCAGAGTGCCCCTGAATGCACCTCGCTGTCGTCAAGGAGGAAGTGTCAGACAGTGGGGACGCTATTGTGCCTCCATCTGTCGTCATAATGATAATATATACATATACAGGTGGGTGGGCCAAAAGTAGGGTTACAGTTAAACCTTAGACATAATAAAGTAACTGTAACCCTACTTTTGGCCCACCCACCTGTATAATCATTCATAATAATAATAATAATTCACATAATAATGATGTATACTGTATATATATGTATGAATGTACATATATAATCAGTACATTTCCACAAAGTAGAATTCTTTATTTACAAATGAAATATTTACGTAGTTACAGCATAGAAAACCTGCTTACGACCTTCTAAATACGTTTTTTAACATTACTAGAGCCCTCTGGACAGGAAATAACAACCCCATCGTCACCTTTACACTCGTATTACCCAATATAGTAGATATAATCAGAGAATATAAGCCATTTTAGACATAATAAAACTCATGCTTGTGTGTGTTGCAATAAATGTGTTCCGGACGTGTGGACAGGAAGTGACGTGGAGGGTTTTCAGAGTTTAGTTTTAGCTGGATTACGGCTGCAACAGTATCCCCTGTTATTATTATGATAATGTGTTATGATTGTTATTATCATGATTATTATGTTGTTATTATTGTGCCTATTGTGAGATAATTCAATTCCTCTTCCTCCCTGTTCAGAGGCGAGAGACAGGGAAAACAGACGCATGTACATGGCAATCTACTCAGGCTGGCAAAATTATCCAGTTCCTTTTCATTTATTGTTCATTTATTTATTTATTATCGTCCCAGGCCTAGTGCCCACGTTTCTTTCTGAACAAGTCACGCTTTAATCTCACCAGATCTTGTGACACACACACACACACACACACACACAACATTGAAGAAGAAAAGGGCTATAAAACAAGACCATATAACAACATGGTTGAAATGCTAAGCAGAACAATGGCTAATTCAATATAGGGAGTATAATGACCACTCTGATAATAATAATAATAATAATAATAATAAGTACAAAGAAACACTAAACATTTAATTTTTTTATTGAAGTCCTCAGTGCTAATAAATGTAAATCAGAGTTTGCCTGGTGACTCAAGAATAAAAGTTCCAAAACAAATAAATAGCCAGATGGCATGAGATGCTGCACACCCGCACACAGGTTCATGTTATTTGTCACAGTTTGAGCCCACTTTGCACTCCTTTTGGTGTACATGATCATTATGCTGTTGGACTATTTTAGGATGTTTCCTGCAGAGTCATCAAGCTTTTTCTTGAACAGCAGTAGTTTTTTTTTTGAAGAGCGCTTTAAGGCTTGAAGACCGTCATGTTCCATGGTGGGGTACAGGGCCTCATTCCAACAGACAGGATGCTAGGGTACCAAACCTGGATGTACTAATAACAGAAGAGCACCTGTGTTTCATTTTCACCTGCTCCCAGCATGCCTCCTTTAGTCTCTCTTGCGGATGCATGACCGCGAGTCCACTTGCATTCATTTGAGAACACGGCCATTTATCCTCATGCTTGTCGACATCAAACATGGTCACATCACTCTTGGAGCTGAATTTAAACTGCTTTTTCTTCTCTATTTTAATTCCTATGACGATATGAAAGGGGGGGAAAAAAGAAAATCATGAATCTTTTCCACGCAACGCTTGAATATTTTATATTCAAACATACTCGAGCTTCCCCAGCAGGAAGCGTATGATAAAGAAATTAAGTCACGCCAGTACTTGCAGCTGTTTGTTTTTCAGATCTTCCCTCTTTTATATTCCGCTTTCTCTCTCTCTTTCTCCTACACTTCTTTTTCCTCGCATTTACTCGTCCATCCACAGGCCCTTACACTACAGACAACAAAATACAAAAGCTGTACTAGCCCTAAAAGCAGGAAATAGCCCCTGGAGAGGTTCCGGCCAATTAATGGCAGGGGTGCTCAACTCTGAAGACAACACGTTCAATCCCTCCAACCAATATCCTCACTGGCTCCAATTCATCCATTCCGCAGATCGAGGGGACAATGCAAAACTTCGAACCCTGAGGTTTCTTCAGCGGTGCGGCTAATTTATGACCATGTTCTTATCTTGTGACATCTCCTATGCGTCTGAACTACTACTAATGGTTTAAATACTGTGCCGCTGGCAATTCAGTAGCTCATTCCTTAGCAGGAGCCCATAACAAGTTATAAGGGAACTCTCGAAACAGCTTGTCAGACCATCGGAAATCGCAGGAGGTCATTACTCAGTCTGACTCATGGAGTCATCTTACAAAGAACGCTAAAATCATCGCAAAGCAACCTAACGCTCAAAAGGTAAATATACAGGACAAACACCAATATGAGTTTAAAATAACAAACAACAGCTTTTTTAACTTTTACTTTACATGATGCATTACTCCCAGCAGAGCAGTTCATTGGCCAATGGCAGCCATGCCTCTGACGTCACCATATGAACTTTGTAGTAGATTCTCAAAATGTGCTCCTACTGATCCTACACATTACAAATACTGTTTTAAATAAATACATTAACTAGGTTTTTTTCTCACATGGTTTACATGAATAACTAAAGCAGGGGTTAGGAACCTTTTTGGCTAAGAGAGCCATAAAAGCCACATATTTTAAAATGTATTTTCGTGAGTGCCACATAATATTTTTTAACATTGAATACAACTAAATGTGAATCTACAGAATTAGCTAGTTGACTATTTGATTAAAGGAAGGGAAGTTTCCTTCTTGACATCTCAATGATGCGAGTAGGCTACCGCATTATCCCGTGATAATCGAATTTTGGTGTCTGACCCGGAAAATATCGGAAGGACAGCTGGCACTGGCTCTGGCCACCCCGCTTTGTGGTGGAAAATGGATGGATGGATGGACTAAAATGCATAAGAAAGTTTTATATTTTGAGCATTATTTTTAACACTGGGATTTCTGTAATGTACTTTAAAAGGTCAGCGAGCAAAAAAACTAAAATACATTTTTATCGTGTTAAGACATGTTTGAGAGCCAGATGCAGTCATCGAGCCATAGGTTCCCTACCCCTGAACTAAAGTAACATTTACTGTGACAAAAAAAGCATCTTTTCCAGTGTGCAGCTACTGCCATCTTGTGGCGTATAAACTACATTAGGAGGTTGCCTACAGCCACAGCTGTTGATGACAAAAACAGTGGTAACACGTGCTTATTTGCTGTTGTAGATAACGCACCCAGCAATCACAGGAGACTCGGTGATGAATAGAATAAAGGCATCGACATATCTTATTGACATCACACATTTCTAGCAAAACTAGTAACGTGTTTTTTAACGGAAGGGTTAAACCTCCATAATAGAATGCCCCTGAGGGTGGATAGTTTTGCAATTGTCATTTTTGCAACAATTCGTATGTGAAAAATAAAACCGCCATCATGCCTCCCATGGAACATCAGCATACCTCTGGAAAGGTCAGTTTGCATCACTGGATTAAGTCAGTGCGTGGTCTTGTTTTCCTTTGACGTTGTGTGCGACACTGTATCCAAAATAAGAAGCAACCTCAACAAGGAGAAGCATATGAGTAGAGAAAAAGTAAGCATTTAAAGTTTTACAGTGTTTAACTGTTTTTTTTTATACTTGTGTGAAGGTGTGACAAACTTTCCAATGATGCATTCATTTGCAATGAAAGGCTTGAGTGTTTTATTGCTTTTACATTTTTACTAATTACAGTTAAGAAGTGTCCCTAACATTACCTATACTGTTAATAATGCTTCTATGATGGCCCTCCATCAGTTCCTATGGTGTGTTTTGACTGTTTCAAAATCTACAGGAATATCTGTAGTAGCAATGTGATGAGTTTGACTCCACATTTTAGCAGCTGATAGCCCAATTGATATCATTAGCAGATATAACCCATTGGATTCATATGGAAGCCGCGCTTCGAAAAAAGTATCCTAATTAAGGATCCTAATCCTAATTAATGTCGCTGCTATCACCTACCGTTTACTGTTTTATTGCTAGCTGTGGCTCAGTTTTTGCAGGCTGCTGTTTTTACGTTGATAATACTTTTATGATTTGTCATGATGTCAAAGCAAAACTGAAAAGACTGTAGTGGGACTATAGCAGACCTGCAGGGCTGTCATAAAATAAATGAATCCTAGTGACAGAAGAGCGTGCAGCATAAAGAGCGACTGGTCATGTGACGCCCGTCCCATTGGACCACTGCTCATCTAGTGCACGCCGCTCCTTGCTGACATTTACTTACTGCATAGCTGTGCACCCCCACTCCTCTCCGATCTTCAAATGAAATGTGTTGTCCATCTGTCATTCTCCTTCAGTCTTCCCAAGGACAATGGGTGTTTTGTGTGTGTCTTTGTATCTTTATTCCCGTGAAGCTCACGCTTTCTCCATGATTCTTATTGGATTGTTTATTTTAAAAGCAATACAATTCGTTGTTCAATTAATATAAAGTTAATGAAATGGAAGTTGTAATCAGTAAAGACCTTTCTTGAGTTGCTACAAACAATAAGCTTTTTACACAGTTTACTCCATAAAATTGATATTTTATTTCGTTTTAATGCAAAATAGCGGTTGTTAGAATTTGAAACGGACTCACCAGAAGACTATGGCTATGTTTACATGCAGTCAAATAACCTATCATAACCGGAATAACCCGGTTGCGCACAGGCCATGTAAACACCAATAACCCGGATATTACCCCTGGGTTACTCCTTTTCCAACCCGAAAATCGGGTCATGTATACGCCTGTCGGGACATCCCGATCAAAAGGAACATTAATTTGTGTTCTGCGCATCTTCTATTCGAAAGGAATCTTGTGTCTTTGGCAGGAACTACTTGTAAACATGACGACACGCAAAACCCCACACTTTTGGAGCGAGGGGGAAAGAAGCCACCTCGTTAGTGTGGAAAAGACAGGAACATTATGTCTTTTATTGATGGTAGAAAGTACCGCAGTAGCAAAATCTATCAGAAGGTAGGTCTATTTCTTCACATTCTCACCTTCCATTAATGAAGAAAGGGAGACAGAATAGTGTTAGTACTGGTGGTGGGTCCGTACCAGCACCAAAACGCAAACAAAGGCGCTGGGTGTTGTTGTTTTTGGAAACAGGAGGAAGAAGCGGAAATGACGCGCATTGCGTCATGGCGTTTTCCCGTGCGTCGAGACGTTGTCCGTGCAGTTAAAAAAAATAAAAAATTTCACGTCACGTATGTAAACGGGTTATTCCGAATGTTTCAGAAACCAGAATATTGACCTTAACCCGAATATTGACTGCATGTAAACGTATTCTATGTTAGCATAAGTAGTCACTTTTATAGCTTTTAAAATTGTAATATTTTGGATGCCTTTAGCTTTTTAAAATGTTCTTTTTAAAAGCAGAAAGTTTGACACAGCTATTGGATGTCATAATTCATGCAGACATAACCAATGTTCCTATAATCTCCCCCAGTGGCCACACACACACACACACGCTGTTTTGCAGGTCCATGCTTGTCATGCTCAGTACCATGGACAGTTCCATTGAGACTTTCCCGCCTTGTAGTGCTGAATAGGAGTTGCAAAGCTTCCGTCGTCATTTCACTATGTCGCCTTAAAAAAAAAAAAAAGGACGACAAGAAATATGAGCGCATGAAAGCCGAAACCAGCTGTGGCCTGAATGTGTCACGTTCAAACGTCACTTTGTGCACTGAGTGAGAAATTGAACATAAGCGGGAAGAGCATGGAGGCGCTTTATGGGGGCGCCGTCCGCCTTAATGGAGTCGGAGACGCAGCGACAGCATGTACGCCAGCATGTACGCCGCAGCATTTTTGGAATCTTCTTGTCCTTTCACCTCACTCTATCTTCTCGGTAAAACGCATTTTACAGTAAAAGACGAAATGATAACAAAAATATTTTGCTTGGCAGCCATAATGCAGCACACGCTTGCTTCTATTATCTATGCTGTCACGTTGGAGTTATTTCATTTTTGTTGTCTAGTCTCTGTGGATGTTTACCCCTTTGGGGGTTCATGATACCAGCTTGTTAGTACAATTCATAATGTGGCTTTCTAAAGTGTTCTCCTTTTTTGTGCTTGTGCCAAATACTTGATGACAACAGATGTCAGAAGACGCATTCAACGACACTGTGAATTATATGTAGTATTCTACGCCTGTTACTAGGTGTCGGTAATGTTACTGTAATGTTTGCTGCGACGCACAAAAGCACACACGCACACACACCAGACTTTCTCGCCCAAAAAACAGGCTTTTATTGCAGGTTTGTATTATCACACAAGCACAATATTCCCTAATAAAAATTCTAGGGCCGCTCCGATCATTCATGAGTGACATCAGCCGACACCTAATTGTACATTTTTCAATTCATTTATGATGAGTGCTATTGACCAGGGGCGTTGTATGGGGGGAACAGTTAGGACAATTCCAAGACCCCTGACTACCAGGGGCCCCCAAGAAATAGGTAATTATTAAAAAATGAAAGGGGGGCCCGACGTCATTTTGTTTTTTTCATGGGCCCCAGAGTTCCCGGCTGCGCCCCTGCTATTGGCTAAATGATACGAAAAAAGGAACCATAAAATCACCTAAACTTCGCTAAAAACATATTTTACTTACTTTTTCAAGAGAACATATATCACTCGTGAAACTTAGAGACGCCTTCTTTAAGGAGACTTTCAGTGTGAGAGTACATTGTCTGGTCGACCTCTGACAGGACCATGTCTTCGAAATATTTCCCCCCAGGTAGCGGTAGTGAGGCTCCAATGAGAGATCTGTCAGCAGAAAGTGGCGTCTTTCACTGCTGAGAAAAGATGGTCATCTAGTCTGTTGAATTCAATTCTTTTTCAGGTTATTTGCTTAGCCTTCTGACTGCCACGCACATGCGTGCGGGTGATGATTTTGTTAGCTGCCGTTTGACTGATGAGCCTCCAAAACTCACCATGCTCTGTCAACTGCGTCACGTGTTTGTTGTTCAAATGCCGTATTAAATTAAAGCTACTTAACGTGCGCCCCTTGCAAGATATTTTTCGTGGCATGCGTCGCAGGATGCAAACTTTACATCACTCTCACAAATGGCAGATATGTTTGTTTTGGCCGCACGCCTGCACAGTGTGTAGGGAAGGCAGAGGGGGACACTACCCAACTACATTAGAGCAGGACAATACACTCCACACAGAGTTCTTTGCTGGCTGCATTAGCACAAGCCACAGGTGATCGGCTTTTGTGATCAGAATTTAAAGCATTGATCGGTATATGGGGCCGCACGGTGGCTGAGTGGTTAGCATGTTGGCCACACAGTCAGGAGATCGGGAAGACCTGGGTTCGAACCTCCGTTGGGCATCTCTGTGTGGAGTTTGCATGCATGCACGTACGTACATGCATGTTAGGTTAATTGGAGACTCTAAATTGTCCATAGGTATGAATGTGAGTGTGAATGGTTGTTTGTCTATATGTGACCTGCGATTGGCTGGCGACCAGTCCAGGGTGTACCCCGCCTCTCTCGCCCGAAGTTAGCTGGGATAGGCTCCAGCATACCCCCGCGGCCCTAATTAGGATAGGCGGCACAGAAAATGGATGGATGGATGATCGGTATATGACGGTCACATGCTTTTCTGCAGAAATTGGCCGACCCTGATCGGTGGCTGATTGATGGGAGCATCCCTAAAAAATCCCTCATAAAACACGGGCTACTGTTGCAGCTGTAACCCACACCAAGCTAGAAAACTCAACTCACTTCCTGTCCGCGTGCCACTCAACTCCACTCAACACATTTATAGCCACACACACAATCACGAGACTCATTTATGTCTTAAACGGCTTATGTACTCTTATTATGTCTACTATATTTGGTATCACCAATGTAAAGGTGACTATAGGGGTGTTATTTCATGTTTTGAGGAATCTAATAATGTTTAAAAACATTTAGAAAGTCGTGAACAGGTTTTCTACACTTTAACTAAGACAATATTCCATCTATAAATAAGGAATCCTACTTTGCAGAAATTTACTTATCATGGTCAGGTCGGGAACCAATTCAAGGGATAGTTTGGATTTTTTGATGGCCGCGGCGCTCTGTGGCGGAAGTAGATGCAAGCGTCTTCGTCGGCGGATACGGCGGATACAAATATAACACCGAGCGATATTTGTGAAGTCAGATTTTTTCGAATAGGCATTTTTGTGATGCAAATGTATGACACTTTTCAACGCATATTGTTTTGAGAAGCCAAACTCTTGACTTCTGAAACCCCAGCGACTACCTGGAACTACGTTCTTCATCACCGAAATCCGACCAGAACTGGACTTAGGAGACCAAGTGGGGGGTGAGTCGCTGCTGAAACACTACACTGCTGATGGGGATGTCATACAACTTCATTTAAAAAAATCGGAACTTTCCCTTTAACCAAAATAAACGAGAGATTACTGTTAATGCATTAAGCATTTTATGATTGAAAATGCTTAATTTAGCATCAAATTTGCCTCACTATGCATATTTTTTCCACCACAAAACAGCATGATTGATTAATGAATATAATTTTGAAAAACCGTGATAGAGTGAACTGGCGAGGGGCAACTGTAATCCATTCCAGGATCTACTGTATTACAGGTAATGTTTTAGGTAGTATTTTAACATTCTTGAGTGTCATAAAAGTGTACCACCCTTATGTCTCACATGATTTGTGTAGCACCATGCATGGTTCTGATTTTATGGGACTTTAGTGGCATATTTACCCCACATTTGATCAAATTCTGCATTGTATGACTGACACCTTGCCTAAACTTTTCTATATGACTGTCTACGGTATGTGTGCGTACATTATCAAATAAGACAAGCCACCCTCCGCACTGCGTTCTGTCACACAAAAACTGTCCCTTGCACAGTGTTGACAGTTGTACAAATCTCTGCAAGCATGCAGTCCCTGCTTGACAAATGCCACTGAGCTTAACACAAATATAAAGTACACTAAAGACGGCTTCACCAGCTGGAAAACATACATGCCATTCTGGGGAGAGAGAAAAAATGCCACTGCTGTCTTGGAGGCATTTCAGGAGTGCAAAGTGTGAAATTAACAATGGAAGGAAAAAAACAACAACAAATACAGGCAGCGTGAGGGAATGTATTGCCAATGTTGTCCTGCAAAAGAAAATTGGCAGCCCTCCCTCGCATCAGCTTGATGTAGTCAAGCAATTACAAAGGACCTTGGAATATTTACAAAGAATAAAATGAATTTAAAATCTGGAGTGCCATTAGGATATACTGTACGGTGACTGCAGAGAACGCCATTCTTTGATGCATTCACCCTAAATGCAAATGAGAATAGCTTATTGGCATACCACTGTGCCATTCTTTCGAGCGGGAAAAAAAAAAAAACACCAGACGTGCATTGAATTTGAGCTTTTAAAATTCCTCCCCTGGTGGAAGTGAAAGTTCAGAGAGACAGGAAGATCAGCGGCTGCAGCAAAGAACTTGGAAACAATACTGGCGGAATGTAGGGTATGGGGTTCAGATCATTTAAGCAGCATGGATCTTTTTAAAAGGTTTTTTCAGTAGTCTGTATTGACTGTTAATTTGGCTGCAAATATCACCGTCAAATGCATTGCATTGGAACCGCTCAAGTCCTGCGTGACTTCAATAGATCTCTTGAGACTACAGCTCAGTGTGCATCTCAAAGACTAACCCATGAAGCTGTTTTCTTTCAACTAAATGTTTCCGAACACTTTTACAAACATTGCAACTGTTGCTAAGAATAAATATTATATGCAGAGATGCATCAAACATAGTACACACTGTAGCGATCGTCATGTACTGAGATATGTATGCATGAACAGCCACTAATGAGGGGCTGCTAGAGGCGATAAACATGCAGATGTGTGTGTGTGTGTGTGTGTGTGCCTCTGTGTGTTTGTGAATTATTGTGCATCACCCCATGAAAAAGGTGGAGGCAGGGTTTGGTGACCAGATGCTTTGATGCGGGTGGACTCAACCAAATAAGTCCCTGGGGGTCTTGATACAACTGTGTAGTCACATTTTGTCCAAAATGGAGCATTACACCTGGAATTGGATTACTGAAGGTCAGAATTAGTTTGCATTTTCAACCTGCAGAGTAGCTTTAGACTTATCACATTTTCTTATGAGATCGTGCCCAGGCCTTTATAAGCCTCAGAGGACAAAGGTACCTACTTGAGATTAGCGATGGTCTGGAGCTGAGATTTTGTACAGCCCAAAGGGATATGAACCACGTCTCTAAATGCCAAGGAGGGGGCTGATAAAGAGTCTTAACGTATGTGAGTGCTTATGTCCACACGAACACGGGTACTTCTATTTTGAAAACTAGTGTACTATGTGACCTTTGCTCCACGCTGTAGACTTATCATATTTGCTTATGAGATTGTGTCCAGGCCTTAATGAGCCTCAGAAGACAGGGGTGCCTACTTGAGATTAGTGGTGGTCTGGAGCTGAGATATTGTACAGCCCAATGGCACATGAACCAAGTCTCTTAACGCCAAAGCGTATGTACATACTGTATGTGAGTGCCACACAACTTGTCTTGAAAACTAGTGTGCGCCACACATAAACCCTGTTTTGACAGACTTTCTTGAAAACTCCAGCCTTGATGAAAACTAAAACTTACTTCCATAGCTCTCCCTTCATCCATCTGTCCAATATTGAGCCTTGTAACCAGGGAGAGAAGCCCACCCTTTAACATGCCCATTTGTTCAGACATAGATAAGGTTAAGCTGTTATCCATTTTCTGTGTGTTTAGGCTACCATTGACTTATTGAAGAAATCGTCTATCTGTTGCTTGTGTATGTGGCACGGTGCATGTCTGCCTCTCATCCAGGAGCTTCTGGATTTAAGTTGTCTGTTTGTAGTTTGCATGTTCAGGTTCATATTGAGACCACCAACTTCTGAATGTAGTATTCTACATCGGTCACTAGGTGTCAATAATTGTTCGGTGACACCACCACCGAAGCACCAGAATGGAACAACCGGCTTTTATTGCAGGCGCAACAACAATAACACGTGTTACTGTTGCGGCCATAGCCCACAACAAGCTAAAACTAAACTCTGAACCCCCGGCATCACTTGCTGTTTGCCATTTATGCTGCTCCCCTACAAGGTAAACTGTTTTAAATGGCTTGTGTTCTCTGATTATATGTACTATATTGGGTAATACAAATGTAAGGGTGACTATAGGGGTGTTATTTCATGTCTACAGGGCTTTAATAATGGTAAAAATCATATTTAGAAAGTCATAAAACAGGTTTTCTATGCTCTAACTACAAAAATATTCCATTTATTATTATTGAACCCTACTTCATGGGAATTCACTTATCCCAGTCGGGTGTGGAACCAATTAACGAGAGGTTACTGTAGTTACAGTGGGTGTTTTATAGAGCCCATTGTGCTGCATGAGAAACTGCAAGTAGGGCTTAATAACAGCACCACCATGTGGTGTATTTGCCAGAAAAAAAATAGCACAGGCAGCACATTCGGGGTGGCGTCGCCAACTTGGCGACTTTGTCGCAAAATCTGGTGACATTCCAAACCCTCTTGGCGACATATTTTCTCAAACGTGACTAGCGACAAACCTAGCGACTTTTTCTGCCGTCGCTTGAGAGTTTTCCGGTAGTTGCACACTTAAATGTGAAAACACGTATTGTTATGCAGTGTGTGTTCTCACTGAGCAGCAGCGGGTGCTGCTGAGAGGTCTGCCCCGCCCCAAAGCACTCACCAGCGGTCAGTCAGTCATCACTGAGAGCATAGTGGAGCGCTACGCATCCATGAATTGAGGCGCGATGCCACCAGGGTGCATATGTAAATAATATGCAAATTAACCAATGGCATCATCTAGCAATTTCTGGGGCAGCCATTAGCTACTTTTCTTACTGAGGAGTTGGCAACAGTGAGTAGGGGTCCTTCAATCCAGTTCATCAAATTCATGAGTGCTTGGTAGGAACTAAACAATCTTTATGATACGGTAGTGTATTTTCATATGTTAATGAAGTACTGGGTTACATTGGACAGTGGAAGATGCTCCCTGTTTTTTATGTAAGATGAGACTCTCTCAGAGTCCATTTTACGAGCGTTGAATTTAGTTAGCCTCTGTGGATCCAGAAATGCCGATAAGAGGCGGGATAACATGGACTAATGGTCCTGCTCTGGATGGTGTATGAGGGAAGATACCCCAAGTCCACTCTGGATGAAGGAATAAAAGCTTCCCCGTGGTTTGCTTTGCCTCTCTGCGTTTGACCTCTGAGCGGCTGAGCTGCTATTTTCTACAGATGGCCCGCATGTGCCTTTCTGCTCATTGCTCACATCCAGGTATCACTGCTTTCACCTTGCTAGTACACCAACACACACACACACACACATATAATTCACACTGGCAGCTGACAGATCTTAGAGAGTGCCAAAGGGCTTCTGGCACGTCCCAGTACTGCTGGCCAAGATCTCGCACAACTCGCTTCAGGAAGCTGTTGTTGTGTAAACTAATGCCCTCCTCTACAGCTAACTAGATTTTATTGTAGTTGTAGGTTTTTTTTACA
Source organism: Dunckerocampus dactyliophorus (assembly GCF_027744805.1). Taxonomy (NCBI): domain Eukaryota; kingdom Metazoa; phylum Chordata; class Actinopteri; order Syngnathiformes; family Syngnathidae; genus Dunckerocampus; species Dunckerocampus dactyliophorus. Next base: position 21,157,018 of record NC_072830.1, on the reverse strand, counting down.
GTGTAAAAAATATACCGGAACCATCAACTCTTACCCTTAGTGCAAAAAAAACCCCTAAAATATTCCGGGTATAGAGAATCATACATTACACACAAATCAACAGGTGGCACCAAACGACTTCTCTTCTTGTCACTCACACTGGATCTGGAAATATACAGCCATGACTCAGAGACACAATCAAAGCATGCTAATTTGAAGAGAATGGCGATCAATGAAGCAAAGTCATGAAATATGATTCATAAAATGTGAAGAATTATTAATTGATATTTAAAACAGAAATATTTTGTTATAAATGTACATTGTTCAGAGCTTTCAGATGATTAAAGTTTTTAATCAGATTAATCACAGTTTTCAAATTAATTAATCACCACCTGCAACTATGAAATATGCCCATTTCGACTCCAAATGCTTTGTCTCCAGCTCCAAATGCTCTCAAAATTTCAATCAAGCTAAACGATACCACACGTCTGAAAATATATTTACCCACAGCCTCTTTAATAGTAGCCGAACACTTGAAACACACCCACACCATTTTATTATGAGCAGTGATGGATTGCGTTCAAAGACACCATGTCATTTAAGTTTAACTGACACGTTTTGAGTACACGTATATGCTGTTAGGAATGTCCAGTTGTTGTTGTTCTTTGTCTCTCTGTTTATTGAGATCACACGTACACGCATCATAAAGATGACTGATGTTCGTGGTTTGGGATTGTCCCTAAATGCAACTTGACAGTGAGGAAGTGTTGTTCCCAGGACGAACGGATAGACGTGTTTCCGAGTTTAAGATGGAGCTGCACTGCTATTGATGTGTTCAGGTCAGGATAGATTTATAATAGAGCTAATTTCAGAGTTAATTTATATTTACAGTAGTCCATTGTTTGACTCTGCGGAGGCACTACACTGTGCCTCCGTCTGCCGTCATGACAGAGAGGTATGGCTTGCCGTGATACGCATGTAAAATTAAACGGAATGAATTAAATAAATGAGTTACCGGCCTTAACAAGTTATTTTTGACAGTCCTTTTTTTTATATCATACATATTTTGTCTATTTTTGGTCTTTTATTTTGTTTTAAAAATATTTTTTTCAACAAATGGTATTGGAAAAACTGGTCTTATATTCAGGGTGGTCTTATATATTGGTCAGTATGGCACAATGCTTATACTGATCTATCTCGGGTGAGATTTCGCCTGACTTTCGTCACCTCTACTGCCATGAGTCGCTCCTGTTACGTCCTGCCATCAGTGAAGTCAGAGACAGGAGGAAAGCTGCTGACATGTTTGCAAGCTGGTGTCATTTCATGGCTTGTAAACACATCCAATGTGACATGTCTGACCACATGCTTGCATAAAGATTATTATTAGTGTCCCGGTTGACATTGGGCCGTGCAGAGGGCGCGGTGTGTGCGTGTGTTTGAACACTGAGTGTGTTTTAAGATCTTCAACTTGCTGTGTGCATGTTAAGGGTGTTAATGTGTTCAGAGTGCAGCGCCGTCTCTTTGAAGATGTTGAAGAAGTCAGCGAGAGATGAAAGCACGTTCTCTCGCTGATGCTTCCTTATACCACCACCACCACACCCCTCTGAACCCGCCTCCTGTAACCCTTCTCCACCTTTCACTCCCACCATAATCCACTGACGTGCCAAGCAGGCCCCGCCTCCAGTCCTTGGCGGTATACTGACATGCAACGGTAACGTTGTGCTTCTTTTTTGAAGGAAAATGGATTTAGCAGAGGACATCCTTGAAGCACTTTTGCCATGTTGATTGTCCCTTGGGGGTGGGGGTGCATGGATGGATAGAGCTTTGCTAAGAGCAGGCGTAACAAGAAGACATTTTTAACCTCCCTATCCAGTTAAAATTCTCACACCGATCCGTCGATGATGACTGCCTGCAATACAGAAACATTCTTAAAATCTATTGTGACCAATTAGCTTTCAATGTTATTCTGCTTGATTTAGTTAATATTCCCTTTGTGTTGCATTTTGCCAAAAGATGATTGCAGTATATCTTCAATAGGATGTTTGTTTTGTAGCGGACAAATTTGCCCAATGGAAAGTCTTAATTCATCTTAATTAAATGCATTTTAAGTTAATTCATTATATCATCATTTCTTTCATAGGTGCCATTGTCCCTCAGTGAAGGTCAATTCAGAATTAAGATAAGAGAAGATCATATTTTATTGAGGTGAAATTGAAGCGTTAAAGCAGTGCAGGGTAAAGCAACACATACTGTGGTGCTTGCCTCCTTCCTGATTTCTTCTTTTTTTGCAGGTTTGTCACACTTAAATGTTTCAGATCATCACACAAATTTAAATATTAGTCCATGACAACGCAAATGAACACACAAGGCATTTTTTTAAATGAAACTTTTTATTATTAAGGGAGACAAAAATCTAAACCTACATGGCCCTGTGTGAAAAAGTGATTGCCTTGTAACCCTAATAACGGGTTGGGCCATCCTTAGCAGCAACAACTGCAATGAAGCGTTTGCGATAACTTGCAGTGGTCTCTTACAGCGCTGTTGGAGGAAATTTGGCCCACTCACCTTTACAGAATTGTTGTAATTCAGCCACATTGAAGGCTTTTCCATCATGAAGCGCCTTTTTAAGGTCATGCCACAGCATGTCAATAGGATTCAGGTCAGGACTTTGACTAGGCCACTCCAAAGTCCTCATTTTGTTTTCCTTCAGCCATTCAGAGGTGGACTTGTTGGTGTGTTTTGGATCATTGTGCTGCTACAGAATCCAAGTTGGTTTCAGCTTGAGGTCACGAAAAGATGGCAGGACATTCTCAGTCCGGATTTTTTGGTAGACAGCAGAATTCATGGTTCCATTTATCACAGTAAGTCTTCCAGGTCCTGAAGCAGCAAAACAGCCCCAGGCCATCACACTACCACCACCATATTTTACTCTTGTTATGATGTTCATTTCCTGAAATGTGGCATTACTTTTACGCCAGATGTAATGGGACACACCTTCCAAAAAGTTCAACTTTTGTCTCGTCAGACCGCAGAATATTTTCCCAAAGGTCTTGGGGATCATCAAGACGTTTTCTGGCAAAATTTGACATTTTTGTTCAGTGGTTTTCATTTTGTTTTTTTCCCAGTATCTTTCTTAAGATGGAGTCATGAACACTGACCTTAACTGAGGCAAGTGAGGCCTGCATTTCTTTGGATGTTGTTTTGGGGTCTTTTGTGAACTCTTGGATGAGTCGCCGCTGCGCTTTTGGGTTAATTTTGGTTGGCCGGCCACTCCTGGGAAGTTTCACCACTGTCACATGTTTTTGCCATTTGTGGATAATGGCTCTCACCGTGGTTTGCTGGAGTCCCAAAGCTTTAGAAATGGCTTTACAACCTATTCCATACTGATAGATTTCAATTAATTTCAGTTAAGTTATGTTTTAACGGGGGAGCAATCACTTTTTCACACAAGGTCATGTAGGCTTGGATTTTTTTTTCTCCCATCATAATAAAAAGTCATTTAAAAACTTCATTTTGTGTTCAGTCGTGTTGTCACTGACTAATATTTAAATTTGTTTGATGATCTGAAACATTTAGTGTGACAAACATGCAAAAAAATAAAAAATAAATCAGGAAGGGGACAAACACTTTTTCACACCACTGTACATAAAACTAGGCCTGTCACTATAATCAATAAATCCATTCATGTCACAACAACTAAAAAAGAAGTTGATATTTTTGCTGGCCTCGATATATTGACATATGCATGCGTGTTTGTTTTCCTCCTTTCTCTCGACCAAACAGGCTGGATGAAACAAGCTTTCACTGTGCATCTGCATCAACACCTGGGTAAAACAGCGTATTCCACACGCAACGTTGCTAAAAGTCAACCAAGGAAGTGTACACTATATGCAAATGAACATCTGCATTGACACACAATGTGAACTTCCGGGTTATGTCTTGATTTTTTTGGGGTCAATATCCAGACAAACAACAACCAAACAAACAACGAAAGTGACAAAAAACAGAAATATTGTGATGGATTGTGATTTTTATGTAAGTGCTTTCTACAAGAGACTAAGGCTGAATCCCAATTCTATCCCTTACCTTTTATATTACCCCGAGGTTTTGCGCGTTCACAAGAATCTACTGGTGTCCCAATTCTCTTTAAATCAAGGAGTAAGGGCTCAGTCCTAACAGCCCTTGAAACCAAGTGCGGTCGCGGACAAGACTTGAAATGAAGGGGTACGGATACAACACTCCAGCGGCAGAACGAAAACTGAAAGAAGCATATAAATATGAGTACAGTCACGAAGCATAACTATGTATTGATTTTCACAGTAACATCATTCATGTTTCATTAGATATTCAATCATTTGCTAAACCAAATCGCTAGTCGCTAGTTATAAGTAGCCGGCTAACGCCGATATCTCACTTCACTGCAATCTACCGCATTTCATAAATGATTGGACAATGATTAGATAGCGACCTCATTAGCCTGTTCATGTGTTTTAAAATCGCTCGCTCGCGAGGGGAATCTACACTACTGAACTGTGACGTTTGCGTTTTATATTAGCTATCTAATCACTCTCAGCACATCGTAGTGAAGTCTGTTTGCTGTGACTTATAGCCACCCTAGTCCACCAACAATTCTCATGGTGAGATATGTTTACGGTATTCAGCATACAGTATGGATTTGTCAGGAAGTGAGCTAAATAAAAGATGTAAATAACAGGCCCATATGTGGACAGAACACCAGATTATCAAAGTGAGCCCTCTGCTACACCACACAGCACTCCAGGACCATTCAAAAGCTGCAATTCCAGTATGGAAAAGTCAAATGCAACAAGATGCCAAATTCGCTTATCACAGTCGGGTCTGGAACCAATGAATCGTGATAAAAGAGGGGTTATTGTGTTTGTAAAAAATGGATAAAGTGCACAATACCCCTTCTTGGATGTGGGCGTGGGCAAGCGAAGCTCATTAGCATTAAAGCTACAGAAACGCAAAGCGTTGTTCCCAGCAGGGCTTACTAAAAGCACTTTTCCACTGCTAGATGTTGCCCAACACACTTCCAATCCACTATTATGTGACCCCTGAGACTTATTTAAAATTCTTACAATAATAGTATAATCAGGGAGCTTTAAAACTAAGACAAAGTACATTCGAAAGGAATACGAGTACAACCTTCTAAAAGCTGGTGCTTGCCTTGATGATTTGCGGAAACTAACTTCTGTGCGCTCACAGGCAGTGATGTGTTTAAGTTTGTGTTAATAACACGAGTCAATTGAAATGTGGTGCTCTCCTCTGAGTGCATCTATAAATACGCACGTTTCATAGGTGGTTGCCTGCCTAATTTGCTGCTACCTAGCATTTAGGTCAATCTACTCCCAGCTCAATCCTCTCTTCTCGACTCTTGAGGAAGTCTGAGCTGTGCAGTGAGTCAACGGCGTTGGGTTTGAGGATGGGCCCTCCTCTTCAATCTCTGCGAGCTGCGGCGTCCCGCATTCATCAGCGTGAATGTCAGCGAAAAAGATTAGCACGCCACCAACCTCGGTGGAGGTTAATGCGGGAGCGGGCCAAGCGTTTGTAACCTCCGAAAAGGAGATTAATTACTGTGACGGCGTGCGTGCGTGAGCTCGCCTTGCCGGCTCATTGCTCGTGTTCCCACTTGTTTTCCTGCTTGAAGGTGTAGCAGTGATACGGAACAACTTGCTCTGCTCGCACTCACGCCAACGCACCTTTAGCGCACATTGGACAGGGCAGGGAATTTTAAGATGGTTGAAGAGAATAATTGTTGTGATAGTGTACCAAACGTATAACTATACAGCTACGCAAACTTTCAGCATGTGACAGATGATATAATGACTTTCTTTATGAAAAACAGAATACTCTGTTGGACTGTTGAGCAGAAAGATGGAAGGCTGTGGGAGACTTTCTATTATATCTCAAAATGACTGCTGCTATAAAAAAAAAAAAAAGGTATGAACTGAGAACATACTATATTGCTGCAAATGTTCTGTGTTGTCACAGGAGCCCATTCTAAGCTTATGGCATACTTTTATTTCCCCCATGAAAAGGATTTGATGGACATTTTGAGGTTTTAGGAAATCAAGATGTGAGGTTTGCAAAATGTTCCTGCGGGAACTTGTCAAATGTAAGAATATAGGATGATGTAAATTTGATTGAACGAGATGCGGACGCGCAGAGTCAAATACTACAAAACGCTGCCTGATTGAAAAATGCGCTTCTATTGTGGGAAGCTTACTGTAAGTGTGATGATGCTAAATGTACATCATGAATTATGATTTATTTCAGAAAAATGATACATAGGACATTTGAAAAAAGCTAAAACAACCGCACTGAGATTGCAAAGTCTATAAGCACAGTAAGAATTACTACTTTGACTCTTTTTGACACGAGTAAGATATTTTAACATTTTTAAGCGGTGTTCAGTGTTACAATGAAAGATTCGGTGTCATTTTTCAGTCTCATTTTGAATGTCTAACTTTACAGTTTCTGTATGCAAGTCGCGTTTTTATAAAAAAATAAAAAAAAATATGCGTTGGGCTTGTTGTGCTTGAGCTGTTGGGGGTGGAAAACATTGGACAGTCACTCCCTGAAGTGGACATTGACTGACTCTCATTGTGTTATAGCTTGTCAGATGATAGGCTCCCGTTGCAGTTGGGAGGGCAACGTGAGGCGTGGTGAGTAGTGGAAAGGAGTCGTGAAAATGTGAGAGTTGTCGGGCCAATGAATGGGACATTTACATTTCAAAAACAACCTGACGGCACTATTGATAAAGGTAGAGTGATACCTTCTTTGTAAGAAGGAGTTTGCTTACCACAACGCAAAGCACCCAGTCACGAGTGCAAATACAGCTAACGCTAGCAGTGAAGACCTTAGCAATGGAGCGAGCCATTGCAAAGCTCTTCTTGAGGAAAAAAAAACAAAACACTCGAACGAATCGAGATTACGCTCACTGTGCTGTAGGTGGGTGGTTGGTTAGGCTGAGCAAAACTAGCGCTCCGTTCGTAAGATCCCCTGAGCTCACTTGTAAATAAACAGGGCGTCCATCGTGTGGGACTTCTTCAACGTTCCACTGAAAGACATTTTGCCAAATGCTCCAGCATCGTTATGACGCACGAGGCCCAGGCTTGTTCCTGTGACCGCAGCATTTCAAAAGTGCGAAGAGTTTCCCAAAGACGGGTTAAGGGCTAACACCGTCTGTGGTTCCATCATGGAAGATGTCGCGGGATGACCAGCCCTTTACAGCCGTTGAAGATACGTGCTTTTGTCAGCTATAGTAAACCACTTGGACCCACGGGTTGTCCTTCTGAGCCGCCGCTATTTTTTTATGATTTGTTAATAGTAGTGAGGTTTTGATGTTTCGATATTTGGTCAGGGCAAATCTACAGGTAGTTTGTCAAATCCAACTTTGTTTGAGTCGTTCTTACCTCCAGGTGTGCACAAACACCTAAATTTAAATCTAAATTTACAAAAAAACAATAGATATCGGTTATTAGTATTGGACTTGACAAGCAGGAAGTTATCAATATCGGGATAGGCTTGAAAAAATCTATATTGTGCCTTCCTAATATTAGGTTCACTGGAGACTCTAAATTATCCACAGGATGGATGGTTGTTTGTATACACACTCCTGATCCTGACTATGATAACACCAGTTGAAAAATGGAATAATTTAAATAATTTCACTGTTGGATCTTAAGGAGAAACTGCAAAGGGAGGAGAGCAAAATGCAAAACGAAGAAACGAAAGCGAGAAACAACCACTAAACCGATATAGTCTGTTCATCAGCTGATCAGACGTTAAAGACCACAGCCTTTCCGAACAGGGTAATCTGCAGAAAATTAATGGATGACACGCAGCACACACATTAAAGTTGAAATGAGCTTGTCAAAGTAGTACAACGTCAGACTATATTTGATGACTGTGTGTGGCCACTAATTCATGCTCAGAGAGAAAGGAAGCGATGCCTTTTAATATGACAAAACAAATATCGCCTTCAAATAGGAGCTTCCAGCCAGGTAAGAAAATATCAGCAGTCTAATTGGTTAAATGACTTTTCACCGTCTGCCTAATGGCTGTGATGCTTTTTCATAGACTGGCAGACTTCAGGCCATTTTCAATTACTTTGCAGAGCAAAGGGTTTGAATGCCATGAAATTAAGCAATGGGGCAGTTTAGAGCTTTCAAATGCCCAATGATGTGAATTAACCTCTGTATTTTGGGGAAAATGGAGTGCGTAGCTCAAGTGAACTTTGAAGAAGTCTGATCGTTCCCAGACAAATAATGATGAGAACTTTCGAGAGGAATACACTAGGTCCCCAACTTATGAACACAATTGGTTCCAGACGACCGTTCTTATGTCGAATTGTTCTTAAGTAGGGGAAAAGGTAATATTACCAATGATATAGGTACTACATGTACATGTATACATTTACAGTATATGTGTATGTATGTAAATATGACTTTGGATGCAGTAGTAATATTAAACGAGGATAATTCATGAAAAACAATAATAAAAGTGATATAATAATACGTAATGATAAATGTTATTTACCTTTGAAGAGGAGTGGTCGAGCATACGTCGTTGTGGTGGAGTTGGAGGAGGAGATATTGAAAAAAAGGACAAATCGTCGTCGTCGTTAGACTCTTCTAAAAGAGGTAGTGTTCTGTGGGTGGTGTAGAATTAAGCAGGCCTATTAACTCTTCATAAACTTTAATCACACACACTGTCCAGGTTGTATAACTTAGCTTTCCATTTAGCTTTATCTCCCCAGCGTCTAACTCTTCCTCGGTTGGTCCCATTAGCTCTAACGCTGCCTATTTTCATAGTTATGACATAAAAAACCTGTTTACCATCATCTAAATAGGCTTTTTATCCTCATTAGAGCCCTCAAGACATTAAATAACACAAATATACTCACCTTTACCCAATAATCAGAGAAAATAAGACGTATTAGACATGAACAAGATAACAGACTCACACGTTAGCAGTTCCTTATTGTTTTCTACACAGCGTACTTCCCGCAGTGGCTATTGTCTCATAAATGTATTGTAATAGTGGCTGTAAATGGCTGTTAATTGTATTCGCCAATATAGTAGACATAATAAGAGTAAATAAGCAATTTAGGATGCAAATAAAACTGTTTGTGTGTGCCCCAGTAAATGTGTTTCCTCACAGACCTTAATGACGGGCAAACAGATGTGCAGGGGGCAGGAAGGTTCAGAGTTGAGTTTTAGCTTGTCGTGGGTTATGGCCCCAACAGTAGCCCGTGTTATTATTATGATTGTTATGTTATTATTGTTATTATGCCTGTTGTGTGATCATTTAAACTTGCAATAGAGCAAATGCCTTTTCTGGCGATCACGTCTGGCCCGTGTGTCACCGAACACCGACACCTAGTGGCCAATGTAGAATACAGCACTATATTCACAATTAGAACGCTTCTTCTGCCTCGTATTTGTATTTTAGTTCATTTAGTTAGTTCATTTAGCCATTTTCGTGCTTGAAAATGCTTAATTTTGTCAAAAATACGCACGATTTGCTGAAATATGCGTACTTTCTGACTAATGCTACGCCGCAGTCGACCACAAAACAGCAATCATTTATTAATGAATAAGTGTTGAGTGGGAGCGATGCTCGTGAAGAAATACTGTACAGTGCTTCAGCTGTATTGAAAGGTCTAAAATGGCTGTAGGTGTTCGCAGGATAAGCGATACGCAATAAAGACTGATTTCATTCTTAATGTTTCCAAGCTCAGGCAACCCATCCCACGTTCTCAGCTCCTAAAAAGCACTCTTTTCCAGCAGTGCTCCTGTTATTGGAACACACCTGTGTGGGATTGTCAATGTGCACAATAGGCTTTAAATCCCGACGTTCCCTCTGGACACGATGACGGCTTAAAACGCAAGCTCCGGGCTTAGATTTGTCTATGTCTCTCTCTTAAATAATACTCCTAAAGAGCATTAAGGGAGTAGCAATGTGCACTGTCACCCTTCAGGAGGAGGCAAAAAACAGCTCAGTGTTTCTAAACTAAGAACTCATTTGCATACATCAGCATTTTTTTTTTGCATGCACTGTAGGGGATGTTTACTTCATTATCTCTCAAAGAGGGACAGTTTCTTTTCTTTGAGAGCTCGCAATGGAGTCTAAAAAAGAACGGATATACTGTGGAGTATGGAGGTGTGGTTTGGAAGCAGAGCATGTGAGCAGGAGCAGCATGGAGGTCGGTTCCTCTGGGAAGAACATGCATTCAATCACACAGACATGGCTCAGGAATGGTTTCTGTGTGAAATTAATTGGGTTTCCTCTTCTCTTAATTAGTTTCCTTTTTTTCTCCCTACAAAAAAGGGGCTTGTGATGAGCAAGGAAAAGGGCAAGGAGTTCATTTTTTCCTTCCGGCTTTGTGTCATGAGGGATGGATGGATTGCCGGGATGCAACGGTGATGAATCCAGGAAAGGGTGAATCACATGCAGGGAAGTGTGAAGAACCCGGGAAGAAAAAGGCGGTCTGCCTATCTGAGATTGTAATCACACCAGCGCCGCGCTCCAGGTGAACTGAACTCTGATCCGTCATGATAAGATAGCGGGAACATGATCTCGTAAACTCATTCACAGTCTGGCATCGCTACACGAGAGGCGTGTGTGTGTGTGCGCAGCTGCTATCGCACGTGCTGATGTTTTATCTATACCGCAATTAATGAAATGGAAAATTGTGTGGTAAATATTTGCTGAAATGTTATCAATAACTCTCACAAGTCATGCTGAATCCGCCAGCAGTTTTGGTTGCTTCGAATATCCACATATCGTATCCATTAAAAAGCGCTTTACGACGGACCGGCTTTGTTTTGCACAGTTGACGACTGGCGGCGATGGAATCTGCAGGTCGTTATCTGTCGACAAAGGTTTTGTATATCAAGTTGGCGTGCTCTAAATAGCGTATAATGAAAGTAGCAAGCAGTGTAACACTGCTCACTGACATTACAGGCACTGCCATTATAGTACAGGTGTCTACCAATTAGACAGAACCAACTGAAGTTGCAGTGTGCTTGAATGGAAGCTAAAATCTTACTATATACTCTCATTGGCCACTGCCTAAGTGTTTCCAGCATTGTTGTCGTCATATGGCTAACCAGTTCTTGTATTGCATTTCGTTAGATTGTGCATCTGTAACTTATGTGTGTGTAAGGTTTTTTGATCGTACTTGTATTTATTTATTTTTTGGTGAATACAAATATACGCAGCAAACACGCAGCAATGTCCAAACATCCAAAAACACACAAATGAAAACCCAAAACACCATAAAGCACATGCAACGGGAAAATACTGAAAATGAAAAATACATCAATCACTTGAACGCTGAAAGGTCAAAAACAACTACAAAACAAAGCGAAAATTTGACAGACTTCCAGGAAGTTAGCTCGCCTAGTAAAGGTGCCGCACCTGAGGGATATCCATCTTTAAAGACACTTCAGCATTTTTAATCTGCATTATTTTCCCTTCGCATGTGTTTTACGGTGTGTTTGTGGATAATTTCTGTGCTTGGAGCGTGATGCACGTTTGCCCCTACCGGGCAGCATACAAACATGTTCATTAAAATATGGTTTAATGAATTTGAAGTTGAGATACCTTAATTTATTTCACCACGGTGGAACACGAGATCTTAAAGGAGATTTTAACATACATTTTAAGAAAAGTACAATGAAAAAATTTGACTGGGCTTTTTATTTAACTGAGTCACAAATGTTTATTTTCCCGCAAATTGATGCTAAAAAATATGTTGTACTGTATGCTGTTGTCCATCCATCCATCCATTTTCTATACCGCTTCTTCCTCATTAGGGTCGCGGGGGCATGCTGGAGCCTATCCCAGCTGACTTCGGGCGACAGGCGGGGTACACCCTGGATTGGTCGCCAGCCAATTGCAGGGCACATATAGACAAACATCCATTCACACTCACATTCATACCTATGGACAATTTAGAGTCGCCAATTAACCCAACATGCATGTTTTTGGAATGTGGGAGGAAGCCGGAGTACCCGCAGAAAACCCACGCGCACACGGGGAGAACATGCAAACTCCACACAGAAACACAGAAATGCCCAGGGGAGAATCGAACCCAGGTCTTCCCAATCTCCAAGCTGTTACTGTGTTGGCCAACGTGCTAACCACTAGACCACCGTGCGGCCCGTATGCTGTTGTGATAACACATAATCATAATAATGGATCAAATGGATCCAGATTGACTAACTACACCCCCTATTACAATACTGTACACGCACTAATGGTAGAGAACACAACATAGCATGAATCATATCACGCTTTGCCAAGAAATCGTCTGTAAGGAAGTGATGACAATGATCCTCAGTAACTTGAAATCTTCGCATCTTTAATGTTTAATGAGATTTTCTCAACTAATTATTCAGTGCCACTGTACCATCACGAAAGCTTCCTTTTGGATCGTTGGCTCTGCATACAAAGTGATACTCATGTTACTCAAGTTTGTCAGCGATACCCTGAGAATCGAAGAGTTTTGGGAGATGCGCAGCATCAGCAGATATTTAGAAATCCTTCTGACAGCTAAATTCTGTCCAAAACAACATAATGCTACGGATTAAGTTACGCCAATTTGCAAAGCCAAAGACAAAAAACTGTCTAATTCAAGAATAGACATTACGCAGTTTAAAATACACACTACTGTGGTAATAGTAACAGATAACTGTGCTGTGTAATACATTACATTCTGAAGGAAGCTGGTCCACTGTGTTCGCATTCAAAACATCTAAGAGGCTCGCTTTGTCGGTGAATCAATACCATTATTCTATTCAACAAAACAGAATGATGGATGTTCTTGAAAGCTCCACTGAGTGTACTGTTTTTCAAATAAACGCATCAATACTGTGTGTGTACACTCAGTACAGAGATGTGGTAGTGTGGCATGTTCTTGACCTGTTGGCCAATAGGTACATTTATTCCTTGAAAAAAGTCTGAAAAATACTGCTCATCTTATATTCGGGGTCTAGACATGTATAAATGCCAACTAACACGGGGCAGCAAACTTCTCCCTAAATCAGAGATTATCTTCCTGTCACCCCAGTGATGTGCAGAGGCCCCGAACTTGCTGAGCCTTTCAGCAGTCTAAGGGCCTGATCGACTACGATCCTGAATACCAAGCACTAAATTTCATGAGCAAAGCAAAAACTGCACGTACTATTAGCGGGCGTGTTGCGGGTGATCTACTTTGATTGCTTTTTTTTTAACAGGTGCAAAAGTGGTGCAGACCGCCTAATGTGTATTTTGTGTGTGCTATAGGCTGTCACCATGGAGGGTTAAGGAGAGCACAGTAGCTGGAAAGGAAAAATGTGGTTTGAAGCCACGGAGTTGGAGGTCTTGGTTTAGGATGTAAATAAACACACCGGTGAAGTCCAGCAGAGACATCATAATGATGCCCTGTTTGTGTAGTTTGTCACTGAACATGTTTTACACTACAACCTAGTAAATGATGACATGTACGATTTATCAGGCTATGATACTCAGGATATGACACTCAGGGACCTGACAGGGGCGCACAGGTTGTTATTACAACGTCACTATAGAATGATCCAGATGCAAGAAAATGCAGTGTTACAAGGTGTTTTTCTATAGGAGATAAGGCATGGCTTGTCCACATATGTTGACAAGTGCAAGGAAGAGTCCGTTGTCTTTTATTGCGCCTGCGTCCTTGTTGCTACAATGACCAACCATGCATAATGGCTTCCAAATGTGCTAAAAAAGATGTAAAAACACCGTCTGCAAACAGGTTTCGGTTTTGATAAATCACATTGCGAGTGCTAAATGATTACATTTGCATCGCTTCCTCACACTATTTGGTGCGTTCCGATAATCTGCATATATTCTACATATTCATGAAGGCAAACACGCAAAATGGATTGCGAGTGCTATTTTGCTCATATAAGGGGCGCCATTGGGCCGCACGGTGGCCGAGTGGTTAGCATGTTGGCCACACAGTCAGGAGATCGGGAAGACCTGGGTTCTGTGTGGAGTTTGCATGTTCTCCCCGTGCGTGCGTGGGTTTTCTCCAGGTACTCCGGTTTCCTCCCACATTCCAAAAACATGCATGTTAGTTTAATTGGAGACTCCAAATTGTCCATAGGTATGAATGCGAGTGTGAATGGTGACTTGCGATTGGTTGGCGACCAATCCAGGGTGTACCCTGCCTCTCGCACGAAGGTAGCTGGAATAGGCCCCAGCATACCCCCGCGACCCTAATGAGGAGAAGCGGCATAGAAAATGGATGGATGGATGGAAAAAATAAATAAAATTGAATGGCCTCTTCCTTGGCATCCCTTCACAAAGTGTCACTGGAAATGTTATGTCGATTTTTTTACATAACCCTGCTAACAAGCAATACTTCACAGTTGCGTTTTTGTGCTTGGCACAAATGAAACTAACGAGTGATTAACGTGTATATGCCAAACATATTTGCTGCTGCTCTCGTGCTGCTGCTGCTGTGATTCCCTGTCACAGTTAGTCATCATTGCTTTGCTTTCCCCTCGACAATCTGACATCCTGCCACTCCACAACCTTAGCCCCGTTTGCGCTTCCAAACCAATTAGTCTGTCCCGAGTCACGAGAGGCCACGCTCTACTCCTACAGGCCGCCCGACACAGAAGGCTGGATTTGCTATCATAAGTTTATTTCACTCGTGTGCTGCAATAGCTCATATAGACTCAATCACATACTGTACAGTACACACACAGAGGGGAGAGGATATGGAGCTGAAATGTATGACTCCCGGGGGGGTGATCTTTTTTTACACAAGCTTGTTGTGCGACTGCACCAGCCACATTTCTTTCATACAGTGGCAATAATTCCACTCGGAATGGCTCGGCTGTAACAATAGATCAACAGGAACTACAGGGAGGAAGAGACAAACATCAGTCGGCCCTTTGCTTTGTTTCCGAGCTGTCATGCAGCGAAAGTGGAAGACGTAAAGGCTGTGTTTGAAGTTCATTAGTGCACAAGCACGTCTGGATCGTCGAGAACAGCGGCACTTTGGGGCTTTCTGTTTCAGCTCCTCCTCACACTGTCAATGCGTGCAATGCAGTGTAGAGCAGTGCGGTGCAGTGCAGGGGAAGAGAACACCCAAAACTGCATTTGGGGATGTGATATTTATAGAATGGACTACCGGAATCCTGCTGCGACGAGTAGAAGAAGAACATCCTTTAATAGTTCCCATGAGGAGAAATTCAATTTACACTTCTTCTGACATGCTGCACACGTAGGGAAAATCTAACTATACAACTGTGTACAATCGGAGATGATGGAAAAGCGTCTGTGACTGCATGGTTGAGCAGTTGAGGGTTTGGTACCTTGGCAGTTCTGCCTTTTTAGTACACAGCGAGTCTACACGATGACAACACGGAGCAGGTGGATTTTGGACTTATACTTGGCCAAACCATTACTTTTACCTTCAGCTTCGTCAACAAGGCACCTGTGCTTCCCAGCGCCATCAGGAAGATATACTGAAAGTGCAAGATCTTTCATTGTAAAAAAAAATAATAAATCACAAGGCGCTGTCTAATTTCGGATTCACCATCTGTGATGAATTGAAGCAAAAAAATAAAATTTTGCACGACCTTCTTGAAAAAGAAGCATCTTTTCATGGTCCGTAAAATGTCTGCCCCCTTCTAGCTCCTTCATTTGGCTCAGGGTTACCATGGCAATGAATCCTGTGCTGGTTCCTCCGTTTTTTTGCTCGTAAAATAGTTCTTAACGTCAGAGTGAAGGTGACTGTATTGTGTTGTGATATTTTAAACCTAATAGTTAGCATGCACGGTGGTCTAGTGGTTAGCATGTTGGCCACACAGTCACAATCAGGACATCGGGAAGACCTGGGACCTCCGTTGGGCATTTCTGTGTGGAGTTTGCATGTTCTCCCCGTGCGTGCGTGGGTTTCCTCCAGGTACTCCGGTTTCCTCCCACATTCCAAAAACATGCATGTTAGGTTCATTGGCGACTCCAAATTGTCCATAGGTGTGAATTTGAGTGTGAATGGTTGTTTGTCTATATTTGCCCTGCGATTGGCTGGCGACCATTCCAGGGTGTACCCCGCCTGTCGCCTGAGGTCAGCTAGGATGGGCTGCAGCATACCCCCCCAACCCTAATGAGGAGAAGCGGCATAGAAAATGGATGGATGGATGGATAGTTAGCATGCAGAAACACAATGGGGAAACAAATAAATATATTCATTTTATCAAGTGTATATGTGTGCTAGAAATGGTCTGTGTGTGTGTGTGTGTGTGTGTATTTAGTATGCAAACATATAACTAGTTTATACCTTCAATACAATAACAAAATGTTTGCTGAAGTCTGTTCAATACTGTATTTACAGTAAAAGTTCCAATGACAACTGCTTGACACTTGAATGACGAGCCAGTGCATCTATCCGCCTATCTGTGAGCCTCAGTAGCCTCATGCAAGACCTGAGCTCGGCAATAGCTCAGGATTTAAGTCAAACAATGGAAACATTTTGAGCATTGGTGCTCTTGATTCAGATACTACAGGAATCCCTAACTGCTCTTTGATTGCCTGCCGCCCCTTCACTCTGACAGTCTTTATTTAGTGCATGTCTACAGTATGTGTACTGTAGGTAGCATGTTCAGTTTAAGTGTGTAAAACTGGATCCACCCTCAGCGACTAATAAAAGGGTTGTTCTTCTACAGTACAAGTGGAGGTGATGGCAATGGTCCGTCGTTGAGTTGCTGCCAAGAACAGTAGTTTTGCATTGTCTGTCATATTTTGTACTGCAAAACAGGCTACCATTTAGTAGCATATATGAATTTACATTTTGCACTCTTGGATCAGAGAAAACTTAAGTAAGCCATTAAACTGTGAAATAGGTTGTTCATCAGCTGATCAAAAGTTTTAGACCGCAGCCTTTTGAAGACAAAATCTGAACAAAAATGTGGATTCAATGTTCTGTCAGGTATTCACAGTGTCATGAGCTTTTGATAACAAAAGCAAAAAAGCTTTTGAACGCAGTCAGATTGTGGAGCTGCATAAGCAAGGCCTCTAAAAGCGCCATTGCTGCTGATGTTAGACGCGATAAGTCATTTTAAACTTCTAAAATATCTTGTTAAGGAACAAAAAAAGTCAAGCGGTGGACCCAAAAGAATTTCACCGGCCAGGAGCTGAAGGATCTGATTGGCTGTTCGTCAAGACACGGTACGATTCTCGGTCCAAATTAAGGTTGTTACTGGTGCCGAGTGCAGTCCAATAACCATCAGACGCAATCTGCGAGATAAGGGTTTTAAGAACAAAACGCCACAAAATTGCCGGTTTGGAATTTGCATGAGAGCACCAAACACGGGACATTGAAAGGTGGAACAAACTTTTACTCTCTGATGAGAAAAAATGTGGCTTTATGGTCCTGATGGTTTCTAGCGTTACTGGCATGACAGGAAGATCCCACCTGAGATGTTTTCCACACGGCACAGTGGAGGGCGCACCATCGTGATCTGCGGTGCTTTTTCCTTCAATGGAACAATGGAGCTCCAGGTTGTGCAGGGGTGTCAAATGGCAGCTGGCTATTGAAATTACTGGCTTTTTCAACAGGACAACGCTACAGTTCACAATGCCTGCCTGATAAAGGACTCCTTCCAGAGGAATGACACACTTTTGGACCACCGCAGAGTTACCCTGCGTGTTGAGGTGATTTTATTTCTATTTTAGGGGGTTTCAGGTTTTTTTTAGTTATGGTCTGAAACTCTTGATCATCTGATGAACAGCCTATTTCAGTTTCATGGTTGTTTCCAATAACTTAACTAAAAGCGTCTCACTTCCATTTCTTCTTTTTGCACTGAACCTCCTTAAGATCCGACAAAATGTACATTTTTCAACGGGTCTTGATTTTGATCAGGAGTGTATTTGCCACATTGATTAATTTCAAATCCATGATGGTGGTATATCGAGGTCAGTGTCCAAATACTGCACATACTTCTGGACCTCACTGCATGTTTGACAAGTGACAGCCCTTGACCGTGTTGCAGATGCAAACACATTATTAATAAAGATGTCTATAAAATCCATTCCCTGGGTCCCAGGGGAGAGTGCACCCTTCACAGTGGCCATTCCCAATATTTATAGACCCCAGTCTTAAGATGAGTTTGTTTAAATCATGCTGTGACCTTCAGAAGCGTGGAGGGAATTAGGAATGTACAGTAAATGTTCAAGTAGAGGTTGCGACTAAGCCTTCGGGTAATGAATGTGCTCTGATACAATATCTCCATGGTATCAATAAGAAGTATGTGCGTGTGTGTGTGTGAGAAAGAGAGACTCTTCAAGGACCACTTGTTTTTCATTCCCTACCACCTCCCTGGATGCAAGATCATTATGTGGTCTTGGTTTTATAGCCATAAATATATAACCAAAGTCCACCAGAACACCGTGAGTGAATCTAAATGAGACTTAGTGCTGTAATTAGCGCTGTATTGAACGTCTGTTTCTCGCATCCCTGGCCACCAGGATGCCATTAAGTATATACTGCATTAAGGAGGGTCTTTCAGAATAGCGTATAGCACTTGCCTATCTTTTTGATGCGGGTTGCACAAAATACAGACAAGGCCTCAATGCTAGAAATACCATGTTAAAGGAAAGCTGCACTTTTTTGGAATTTTGCCCATCATCCACAATGACTTCCTGTTTTCTGTGTGTTGTAAAGATATAAATACAGATAAAGAGAGACAGCTCATCACTGCATGTAATGGAACACACCTACGCCGCCAACAAAGACCACGATTAAAACACAACCTTCAGCAAGGTTTTATATACATACTGTAACCACGTAGTAAGAAGTACATTCACGATAACATGTAACACTTAAAGTATTTTTCCGTATTTTGGTACTTTTAAGCATTACCCGAACTTCCTGGGCGCATTGGTTTCACACAGCATCATAGAAACGAACGCCTACACTTAGCGTCAACTTTTTCAAACTCCAAAACAAAAACACAGCAGCGGTAGCGGCGGCTCCAAGATGTAGCCTTACCTTTCGGTAGTGGCCCGAGGCACTGAGAGCGTGGCACTGACGTGCTGCGGGCGAGCGTGTGGTGAAGCCAGTCGCTAGCCGGTGTGGTGTGTGGAGGTGTCAATACGCCAGTGACGTCGTTCGATCGTCGTTCATAAAAATGTTAATAATAATAACAATGTAGTTGCAGTTTGGTTAATATGCACGTCGCATTATATGGAAATGGAGCATTGTTGCCGCTTTTTTGAGTTTTTTTCAGAAGGCTTTATAGGAGGAATGAGTGTTTCCCATTATGTTCATTCTCAGCTGTGTCTTTTTAGCTGTTTATATATCTTTAGAACGCACAGAAAACAGAAAGACATGTCTTCACGTCTCACATAAGGATTGTGGATGATTGGGATGGGCAAAATTCCCAAAAAGTGCTTTTTCCTTTAAAGTCCATGATGGTTGGACTGGAGCACACGGCAGGCAGATACATGTATTATCTTCTCCAGTAATGCTGCTTACTGAATACCTCATGGCTGACACAATAGAAGTGGCTGTGCTTGTTGTAACACGCTGTTAGTGTATATTTAGTGACTGAAAAATGTAATTAGTTTGCCTTTGCTATTTAACTCCGCTCCCATGGGACGTCAAAGTGGATGCATTTAAATGGCCATTATTGGCTTTGTAGCACATGTAATGCTTTTTGGTTTTTCTGATGCTATTCAATCAACTTGTAAGAAAGTTTGCCTTGATATAGGGCTTATTATTATATTTGTGTATGCCTGCCACTGGGGTACTTTGGATTAGGTCATTTGTCCAACATTCACCAACACATATGGTTTGGAGTCTGCTTTGAATGTTTGCTGCTTCTTAGCCAAACAATTGATCCTTAAGTGCTATCTGAACTGAAATGTTGCGTGATATACCAACGTGACATAATTGTCTTATATTCGGGGTCTTGCGATGTACACATGCAAACCGAAATGGCCCCGGTTATCATGCACTGTCTCGGTTATCTCCAGTATTGCACGTAACAAACTAGTCAGTTAGCCTTGCACTGCGTCATTCCACACAATCGAGTGCCCAAAAAAAACACCCTAAGCATTGGTGACTCACTGCATGTTTTTATTGAGTGCAACAGCTGCAGTCATGGAAAAAATGATTAGACCGCCCTTGTTTGTTCAGTTTCTTGTTCGTTTTAATGCCTGGTACAACTAAAGGTACCTTTGTTTGGACAAATATAACAATGACAGCGAAAATAGCTCATAAGAGTTTATTTTTTGGCAGTACAATGCTATAGCTATTCATGTAAGAACTTAAGTGATTTTGGTTATTATCAAGAAAACCATCAAAGTTACTAAATGTCAGCTCTTAAATGAAACTCTTATGAGCTATATTTGTTATCATCATTATATTTGTCCAAACAAATGTACCTTTAGTTGTACCAGGCATTAAGATGGATCAATAAACTGAAGAAACAAGGGTGGTCTAATCATTTTTTTCCATGACTGTAAATAACCCACCATGGGGCCAAAGAAAGTTGCGAGTGCGAGCATTTTGATTAAGAATGTGAGCAGCACTATTGAATTCAAGAAAGAACCTCCCATCCTTTCTCGCCGCTCTTTGACGTCTTCTCACAAGAAAGGTCAATAAAGTGTAAACCCTGCAGTTTATCCGTAAAATGCGTATTTTTGCGTAAAATGTGTATTTTTTCTAAATATTTTGGAGTGTTTGGAATGAACTGGGACCGCACGGTGGCCGAGTTAGCATGTTGACCACACAGTCAGGAGATCAGGAAGACGTGGGTTCGAATCTCCGCTTGGGCATCTCTGTGTGCAGTTTGCATGTTCTCCCCGTGTGTGCGTGCGTGCGTGGGTTTTCTCCGAGTGCTCCGGTTTCCTCCAACATTCCAAAAAACACGCATGTTAGTTTAATTGGAGACTCTAAATTGTCCATAGGTATGAATGTGAGTGTGAATGGTTGTTTGTCTATATGTGCCCTGCGATTGGCTGGCGACCAGTCCAGGGTGTACCCCGCCTCTCGCCCACAGTCAGCTGGGATAGGCTCCAGCATACCCCCGCAACCCTAATGAGGATAAGCGGCATAGAAAATGGATGGATGCAATGAAATGAATCGGATTTACATTTACATTTCTTATGGGAAAAAAAATGCTTTGGTTTTTGTACGTTTCGGTTTGGGTCAGACCAAAACCAAAACGATTACTGACGTCCCTCGTTTAGTGCGGTTATTGGGTTCCAGACTCCACTGTGACAAGTGAATTTCCGCAAAGTATGATTCAACATTATTTGAGCCCAGTAGGTATGAACTAGCACCCCTACAGTCACCTTTACACTCCTATTATTATTTGCTTACACCGTATTGAGCAGGCTACGAGACCACTGCAGGGACATGAGAGACGGCCGCTGCTAACATAGCAAACTACCAAGTTAACGAGTTTGCTTCTCCAATTTCCTTACTCTAAAAATGTTTCAAACTGAGTGGGAAGGAAGGACAAGGTAAGAAGCCAAAAACGTGCCACTTCCACACAAAATGGGAGTAGAACTTTTTTTCACTCTATCATTATCACTCACATCATGCAGTGTGAAGGTAATGTAAGCTAAGGTAATGTCTCATCAGTGTAACATTACTGACACCTAGTGACCACAATACTACATATAATATGTTTTGACTAATAATTGGCCAACGAGGAAACAGCGATCATTTATTCATGAATTCAATCCAGAAAAAACACAACAGAATGAGGGAGCGACGTGGGAACCGTGATGGCACCACTGTATTATTATTATTATTTTTTAAATGTTGGTTGAATTCCGAATTTTATAGACAATTTAGAGTACACTCTATTTGATTTAATGAATAGAATCGTGTCCGTAGCAAACATAAAGTAGCAAACGCTGTTAAAAGACACGCACATGCAGGTCTAATAGGGGCAGCAGATTGGAGGTACTGTAAGTCGGTAAAATGCATTCCACTCCTACACAGCCTTCTGCCGACAAATTACATTTTGTCAGTTAAAGCTGTCAAAACAAGTGTTCTCTCTCCAAAAGCACAGTATGTGACGGTGGTGAGAGGTAAACAAGGATGTAGGAACCGGGGGGGAGGAAGTGCAATGAATGCTAAATGATAACTGCAAGATCATTGGAATCACACACACACACACACACGCGCACGCACGCACGCACGCACGCACGCACATATAGCACATAGTCTGAACCGGCACATGCTCTCCACTTAACTGAGGCTGATCACAGGGCGCCTCAACCGTGGACACATTGAGGCCTGGAGGCATGCCCTGGGGAGGCAAGATCTTATTCAGCTGCTCCTCTTGATGCTCCAAATCGTTTCTCCAGTGGGAGTGTGATTTGGTGCAATTAGGCAGCTTGTATTTACACAACATGCTGTTGGCAGCCGGCGTGGACAGATAGCGGCCTTGACTGAGATCCTCATGAGCAAGACTAGAAAGTGCTTTGTAAAATAACATCTTTCATCAAGTGCGCTTGGCGTACCGCTACAATCATAAGAGCACAGGTGAAAACATCATTTACCACCGCAAAGAGGTCCGATCTTGCATTTAAAAGCATTAGAAGGCTCATTTTTGTTGCTGCTTTAATGTAAAAAAAAGAAGAAAAAAAAGAATGTTCTAATTTTCCGACCCCTCTCATGGACTTCCCCTATCGCTCCCTCATTAACATACATTGATCCAAATAAAGGACCGCACACTGAGACGCTCTGGGCGGAACAATCGCTCGACATCCACCTACTCCCTAATTAAAGCACAATACATAATCCCTGTGGCCTTTCAATCTAAATTCATTTCCTCCATGTTTTTTTGTCAAGTACCCTCCATTACCCTCCAACACTCGAGCAAGATAACAATAGAGCCACATTTGACTTTCATTGGTGTGATGGTTCAGTCTCTAATTTATTATTGAAAACCCAAGAGGCGCAGTTGCTAAATTGTCAATCTGCACTGAATTATTACCATCACTACCAGATGTTATATATACAGTATCCAGTGGAACCCTGGTGCATACCAACTCAACTAGTTTCCTCAAACTACGGCATGGGCCGAGGGTCAAACAGGATGCGCACATGTTACTCGCAAATCAAAAAAAATAGCGCCATCAAAGGAAATTCCCATGAATTTGTTATTAACGTGTTAACTTCGACAGGGCTAATTTCAATACATGTAAAGTATGCCTCCAACGTATGGATCGAAAATTGTTATATAACAAAATACTGTATGTAAGCAAAGCATCAAATTCCAAAGGAAGAATGTTCAAAAATAAGCACAAAATGATTCCAAAAACAGAACGACACAGGAATGTGGGGTCAACGCCTGTTAAGTTTTGGAATGTAATGAAAATGTAATGAAAAATTTGCCCTCTAAAGTCACAAGAACTTGGGAACGTGAACCGTCGTTGTTGCGTGATGAGTGCAACTGCTCAATAACCTGCCATGGGACCAAAGAAAAAAATGTCGTTCCTAGTTTTACAGGTCTTCAACTTTTTCTTTGGCTTTTTGCAGCTTTTTGGCAACGTTAATTCAAAAAGCCACCACACGGCAGCCTGTCAGGGATTACATCACATGCAGCAGGAGCACCCATTGCCGCTCAATTTAATGGCCCAATGAAAACCAGGGCAATTTCATCACTTTTGAAAAAGAAAATAAACAGGACAGGCCAGGACAGGATGTCAAAACAGGACATGCTCATGGACGTTTGGTCACCCCGGGTTAGAGTATGTTTCGGTTTGAGCAGGAACGGATTAATGATGCTAACCGAAAATCCACTCTATATATTTTTGCAAGGGGTGCATGCTTGTCTATCCCGACCATTAAAATAATTGCAACCTGGTTGTGATTCAAAGTAAAGTGGTTATTAGCTATTTCATAAAGATGCAAAATAATACCAGCAAATGAGATTGGTTTCTGAGAGATGAAGGAAGATATATTTTTGCTTAAATTCAGCTCAGGTACAAGTTATTAAATGGTAGACGTTTCAGGGGCTCTGCTAAGTGGGAAGAAAAATAAGTGAGTAAATCACAGAAGCAACACTTGCCTGTGTTGGAAATCCTTAAAGACATACAAGCTCAGCCAACTACAGACACCTTCTTCAGCCTGAATCTGAATGTTTGCACCACCGCCAGCCAACCCCACCCTGTCCTCCTCAATCATGCTCTCGGTGGATGCAGCTCATCCTTTCCTCTCTGGTTTATTAGAGTAGTGACACATTCAAATCCCTACTAGCCGGCACTCAAAGATCTCTGCTTTGTTTCCATGGAATAGTTCTATCCAGAACGCTACATTAATATTCACCCTCAGATCAGAGACAAAAGAGCGTCATGTGTTGTTGCCCTGACTGGTGTGTCATGTGCATTATCCCGAAAAAAGAGAGAGAATGAGAGTTGAATAAAGGTATGAATTTTTCATTTGCCAGCGGCTCTTTTCGTAACCTTTTCTCACGACAGCCACTGTGGCTCCCGCAGTGCTTGGCGCAACAATTTTGGCATGGAAGCACCGCCACCTGCAGTAGGGTGATGCAGGGGAGGGAGGCGGGGGGGTCCATTTAGGGGTTCAGTGGCAGGTCGGCTGCAGGAGGAGTGGTTCTCTTGGGTCTGGGCTTAAACAGTGGAACCTCCTAAATCAAGCGCCCCCGAGGAGTCCTGCATTGGCTCGGTGACTTTTGCACAGTACTGCATTTTTTTCTTGACAAATGCTTCATTAAATTAGGTGCATTTATTTGCAGGGGTCGGGTCCAATATATTTCCTATATTTGCTGGTTGAGCTCCAATTAACACCTCTATTCAATTACCACCTGCGATACGAATTAGGAAAATCAGCACTTTGGCGCAGAGCAACGGCATGAACGGAGTGAGCCTTTTTGTCAGTCATACAGTTTCTTCGTCTCGGTGGGTGGAGGCGGGGCCGGCAGCATATACACAGAGTGCAGAAGAGTGTAACGTATTAGACCACGGGTGTCCAAAGTGCGGCCCAGGGGCCGAAGTGCGGCCTGCGGCTGTGATTTTATCGGCCCGCAGCACAGTCTAAAAATGTAATTTAACAAGGAATCTTAAAAAAAAAAAACAACAACAACAGCAACAATGGGAAAATCAATCAAAAGTCCAAATATTACGAGAAGAGTTGTAATCCAGCAAGGAAAAAAAGCCATACTTTCACAAGAATAAAGTAATAGTATGAGCAAAAATGCCATTTTAGTAGCATGAAGTTGAAATATTAAAGAATTTTTAAAGTAAAAAACAATGAATAAAGTTGTAATTTTTGGGTGCAAATTTATAACATAAGAATAAAGTCAAAATGTTAGGAGAAGAAAATTATACAAAAAAACCCCAAAACAACAGCAGAATTTTTACCAGAGTAAAGTCAAAATATTCAGAGAAAAAAATCGAGACAACAGTTGCAATTTTATGAGAATAAACTAAAAATATCATTTCAGTAACAATGTTAAAATAAAGACAACATACATTATTGTTTTAAAAGACATAAAGTTATAATTACGAGAAGAACATTTATAAGAGGAAAGCTGAAATAAAATAGTTGGAAAATTTAAAAAAACAAACAGCAGAAATGGAAAAAAAACAGCTGTAATTTTATGGGAATAAAGTCAAAATATTAAGAAAAAAGTCATAATCGAATGAAGAACAAAAGTCGCAATTTTACAAGAATAAACTCGTATTATGATGGAAAAAACGTTGTTTTCAGCTTTTTCTTAAGCTACATCCAGTATAGCTTCTTAGCATCTCTCTATGTGTTGGTTTACAAAATATCAAAGTGGCCCTTGCCTCCTTTCGGTTTTCAGTATGCGGCCCTCGCTGGAAAACGTTTGGACACCCGTGTTAGACATTATATTAGATTGCAATATATTGTCATATACTTCTTAGATTTTTTCACTGTACTTTTCTTAAGTTAAAATCTCGTCTTGTCCGGTTCTCGTAGACCCAATCTCGTGTACTGCCTCGTCTCGTGAACTGACACCCCCAATCATCTTACATTATCATTCATTAGTGGCGAGTACCTGTATACATTTTACGATTTAAAGGCACATTTAGAGTTTACATCTGAATTGTGTCACAGGTGAAGAATGACAATTGAAGAGAGAAGGAAAGGGTTCTGGAACTGAATCTAATATAATAATTACAACAATCACTTTTATTGCAGCTGTAGAGGGGGGGGGCTGCCTGTCAACAATAAAAAAACATGTAGGTGAATCAATTACTTGTGGTTTTTCGCCACTTTCTGGTGAACCCAGACGGCAACCCTCTAAGTGGGGATCTACTGTAAAAGCATGTAAACTCACTTCTTTTTACACTTGTATGACAAGTAAGCATGTCAAAACTGGGTTTAAAAGAGATTTATGTATCTCCAAAGCAGATAATTATTATTATTTCCTTTGAATAAAATAGTTTCCAAAGCCAAAGAAACGGGAGGTTGACCGGCGTCTCAGAACGGATTGCGTTCGGGGTTCCACTTTATGTTTGAGATGGTCTATTCTGGCCGTTTTCCCTCATGGGGTTGAACTTGGATGAGAGAGATGCTGATCCCCAGAGAAACCGCCCAAGTCACAGTGTGTGCCAATTTGGGTCCTGCTGCTGGTGCATGATGGGGAAAGAAAAATATCCCTCCTTTCTTACCTCGCCATCCCCTTGTGAAAAGCACCCTGACCTGAATACAGATTCAAATGGATAACATTCTCTCTAGACTATAGAGCGTGGACTTTTTTGGAGTATTCATCCTTTACAATCCTCCTTTTTGACCCGTCAAGGTGAGATTTGGGGGTATTGTGGGCACTGCAGCATCATGATCTGGCTCGAGAGTGAGAGAGGGTGGAGAAAGAACACTGTGGAAAGAGGGAAAAACAAGCAAAAAAAAAAAAAAGTGCCTGCGCAGTTGAGAGCCGCAGCCCCAGATTCACAATCACACTGGGAATCACAACACGGTTTAATAATTCAGGATGAAGAGAGGAGTGGAGAGAAAAAAAAACTCAGAAGAAATGACAGAGAGCAAGAAAAAAAAGGATCCAACAAGCTGTCTCTTTGCCAAATCTCCAATATCTGGGCCTGTAAGAGTTGCATGCTACACGGCTAAGCTATTCATCAGTGCGGCAGAGGATGATTTTCAATCGGCCTGCCAAATTCATTTCACACAGCAAAATTCTTTCTGTGTGGTCAGCTTTGCATGGACCTGCCAACGTTCCACGCCAAATAAGACCGACGTTAAACTTACATGTTAGGATTTTCAAAATGTGGTTGTCCCCAAAGCACCTTCTCATTATGTTCCACTCATTTTCACTTGTTACAAGGTGTGCGTGTAGGAAAAACAACAAAAAACATTCGTCCTTGTCTTTTCTCCACTCTTGCCAACAATTCCAATTCACATTAATTATTCATTCCGAGGCTGTTTGAGTGTCTGCCAGAGAGGCTTGAAAGAGAGGATGCTACTCAGGTGAGATATTTGTGTTGTAACAACACCCGGCATCATATCTTTCTTATCTGAGCTTGTTCCATGTGACTAATGTGAAATTGTGACGCTTTCTTTCTGACTGCGCTGGAGCAGACTAATTGCTGGATGCTTGCACTTTTTGGGGGACCAGTATACAGCCAGGTTGCTCCGGGTTTCAATCTGCTCTGACCGGACCTTGCATGGTAGGTTAAATCAGTGCTTCTCAAATAGTGGGGCGTGGTGAAGGGGGCGAGGGGGCAAGAGGCAGGGAGTACTGTCAATGTTAATGTAGACCTGCCAACATGTACACATTAGGGATTCTCCGATCAGGGTTTATGCTGCCGATTCCGATCATTCAGGACTGATGATCACATGGCCGATCGCATGGTCGATCACGTGGATTAATGATACATTTTAAAATTTATTTATGATGACTGCTATTGGCCGGGGGGGGCCATCTAAAGGGGAAAAGTCAGGACAATTCCAAGCTCCCTTCACTGCCAGGAGGCCCAAAAAATAGGCAATTACTAATACATTTACTAAATTTACTAACTAATAAATTAGTAATTATTTAATGGGGCGGGGGCATGTGATTTTTTTTTTTAATGGGACCCAGAATTCCTGGCTGCACCCCTGATACTAAAATAAAAAAGGATACTGATATAAAAAAGGAACCATAAAATCACCGTAATTTGAACAAAAACATAGTTGACAGAGGATGAGACGCCTTCTTTAAGGAGACTTTGGATGTGAGAGTACATTGGTGGAGCCCTAGCAGGACTTCCAGATAAGTGAGAGAGAACTCGGTGAACCCAGAACCCAAAGATGGGTCATATCATCTGATGAATGCAATTCATTTTGGGGTTATTTGTTTCACCTTCTGACTGCCACACGTACACAGGTAGGGGTGAGTGTTGTCCACGTGGCTGCGTTAGCTGCCGTTTGACTGATGGCCACACCGTGAGCCTTCAAAACTCACCGTACTCAAGTGTTGTTCTTCATATGCC
This sequence comes from Dunckerocampus dactyliophorus, assembly GCF_027744805.1. Lineage (NCBI taxonomy): Eukaryota > Metazoa > Chordata > Actinopteri > Syngnathiformes > Syngnathidae > Dunckerocampus > Dunckerocampus dactyliophorus. The sequence continues at coordinate 21,128,536 of NC_072830.1, read as the reverse complement.
GTATTAAATTAAAGCATTTTAACGTGCTGCCCCTGCAAGGTAGTTTTCGTGGCACGTGTTGGCAGTTAAGTTGCACATGGCAGACATGATTGTTTTTGTTTCGGCATGCCTGCGCAGTGTGAAGGAAAGTGGGTGGAGGACACTGCCCAAGATACTTAAGACACTACACTGCACTCAGGGGTCGCTGCAGGCTGCAATAGGACTAGCCACAGGTGATTGGCCTTTGTGATCGGCACTGAAAGGCATTTATTTGTTTTGCCTTTTCCTGGTTTCAATTTCAAGTTCAGTCTGTACAGTACAGATAAATAAATCCATATTATCAGTTGTTCAATGGTATTAAAAAAACCCATTTCTGTCCCCTGGGAGGCATGACAGAAAATAATTGAGAACCACTGGGCTAAATGGAGACTCTAAATCAGGGGTCTCAAACTCAGTTTGCCTGGGGGCAGCTGGAGGGTAAGGCTGGGTGGCATCAAGTATTGGGAGTGACGCCGGCTCTCAGCATGCTTTGTGCTACTTGTTTTGTAAAAGTTTGCTGAAGTTACATGTTTAGAGTTAGCATAGTTGTTGTTTATTATGCCCCATAGTAGTTTGTTTCCTATGTTTGTTTACTTATCTGTTACATGTTGTACTGCCATATTTGTGTTGGCACTGCGATTGGAGTTAGTGTTGTGTTTAGTGACCCTCCTGTTCATTTCACTATGTGACAAGCTCACTGTGGGTTCAGTGCTAGCTTGGGCTTGCCCCTGTAAGTGCGTCTGAACTAGTCCAGGCACTTAGACTGATCTTTGATGTTAAGTATGATACCACCAAATATGTTCTCATGGGCCATAAAGGGCTCGCAGGCTGCAAGTTTGAGACGCCTGCTCTAAATTTGTGTGTGTGTGTGTGTGAATGTTAGTGTGAATGGTTGTTTGTCCATATGTGCCCCCTTGTGATTGACATGTGACCAGTCCAGGGTGTGCCTCGCCTCTCACCCAAAGTAAAGCGGGATAGCTTCTGCCGCTCCTTACAACCGTGAACAGTATAAGTGGATGGTTGGGTGTACGTGGCTTTAAGTCACCTTCCGGTGTTTCCTTACAAACCTTCATTCTCAATAAAACAACATCTGAGAAAGACAACACCTCTGCCTGCTGTTCACAACTGTATCTGCTTTGCTTATTCTTGTGCCTGAAGATAAGCTGGTACTTTGCTCATGTTTACAACGCAGCAGGGACAGAACAAGCTGACCTCTGGCATCAAAGCTACTATTTGAAGGCCTGCATAACAGAAAGAACTGACTTCATGCAGTATACCACAAGTGCACTGCATGGTTATATCCTATTGATCGCATGTCAAACAAACGGAAGGAAGTTGGCGTACCTGCAACAAGCTGAGGGAATGGAACCTGGCTGGGACTCAGCAGACATTTCACTGATGACTAAGTGATAAGGGTCATTGGGAAAATGGCAAACACTCTGAATCAGAAGCCCTTTCAAATACTGCATGTTCAACGTATTGACTCTTACTCTGGATTCTAGAGTCACAAGCCACTACTTCAGTTATTCCTGCAAAATTGGATCCAACACAAGAGCTGTGTTAATGCCGAGTCTGACGTTCTACTACCACAATATTCTACATATTGTTTGTTTTTTTAAAATAAATATACTGTGTCTACAGTATCTGACTATCCACAATCTACTATCAACTATCCACGTTTCTATGGTTTCATACAGCACTCTGCAAAAGTATTAGACCTGATTCATGGGATTTTTTTTTCGGTGGCTTCAGGATTTCATCTTCCAAACGACATTCAACTCATCACACAGCAACTAACACTCAAATGTTATACCTCAGAAATGTAGAAACATGTATCAATACAATATAATATGGAAAAAAACAACATTTTAAAGAGTTCCCATAACACATTTTGGCCATTTCATTGGAGGAGAGCATTGAAAGCATAGAAAATGGTGCTGAAATGCTGCTTCTGTCCACCAGAGGGAGCCAGAGGACCTGGAGACCATGGCAAAAAGAGGGACGCTGACATCATTGCAGCCCCCCAATGAATGCATTGCTCAAACGCAACGCCTTATGGGAAAACTTTAAAATGTTTTTATTTTAAAGTCATTTGAGTATTAAGTTGCTGTGTGCTGAATTTAGTGTTGTTGGCAATGTGTTCTTTGAAAGATGACACCATGAGTCAGACTGTTAATGGTGTTATACTGATATATACAGTATGCTGACCTCCACTGACTTCCAGTGGGTTGACAAGCACTGATAGCTTGTGATTGGCTCCTGCCAAAGAAAGAGCTTTGGTTTCCTCACTGACTCGCGAGTGGCACAGTATTTATAAACAATTAGTAGTAGTTCCGATTAAAGGAGATGTCACGAGAATAGAATTTAGCCATAAATTAGCCGCACCGCTGTACAAGCTGCAGGGTTCAAACTTTAAGAAAAAAGTAGCAGCTCTACACCCGCATTTTAGTCACACACACACACACACACACGCACACACATGCACACACGCACACACACACACACACACACACACACACAAAGGGAGATTCTAATGCATTTTCTCATACATATTTGTAATTTCTGCATGCTTGTTTCTGTTGTGTCTGTGTTTTTGGTCACATTTGAGCTCAAGTGTAACCGAACCGCACCAGAGTTCACTTGCGAGTCTCGTCCCCCAAGTGGTCTTAAACCACTTGTTTGGTGACTGCCACAAGTCAGTGATTCAGAATGAATGAATGAATACATAACAAAGGAACAATGAATAATGAAGCATGCTTAACACCTGCTATGTAGGAGGTAGGGAGGAGGAGAGGGCTATTGCATCCACCTATGCAAAAACAATGGTGTGTGTCTGTGTGTATGTACTGTATATGTGTGTGCGTTTGTGTGTGTGCCTGCAGCCAGACAGCACCTAAGTGCTCCCACACAGCGACAAGAGCTCCGCACTGTATGCGATTAGCGAGAGAACACTGCCATTATGGCGTCGAGACCTTTTTAAATGTATTAAATTGTGATTGTGAGTGTGTGTGTGTGTATGTGTGTCAGTGTCTTTGTTTGCAACTTTTACTTGTTTCTAGAACTTGTCAACCAGAAACATTTATCACAGCTGACGACATTGCACCTTGAAAGTAATCTTGCTTTAGTGCAGAAAAAGCACTTAAAGCCCAACTCTTTATTTGTTGCAAAGAAACAAAACATTTATGCTCCGTCAGGGCACCTGACAATAGATGGTGTTTCTTTTTTATATAATATACTTATGTAATTCACAATGACAAATTCACTTTCACATGCAGTTTCTCCATTTTCCCAGGAAATACGGATGGCATTTTAAGAAGAGTGCATATATTAAATTGGGGTTTTCAGGCGTCACCCAAACAGGGTTGACAAACATGCACATTTTAATGTTGTAAGCATGATACAGCACACAGCCCGACGGTGGAGCAAATGTTGCATGAAAAAATAGATTAAGTCCATGGAAAGTGGCACAAGCCTCAGGAGTCAATAGGCTTCTCAGGTCAATAACACATGTGATTACTTCCCACTTTAGCTCCTATTCGCTCTCATCCACTTACCATTCTTTCAACCCTTTATTTTTTTTTAAAAAACTTCTTTCACTCTAATGAAATCAAAAAATCTATTGACGTCAACTTGATCGCTCTACCCACACAACTAAAAACACAATAATACATTCAAGCTGGCCTAGAGGTTGACTCAAATTCAAATCCGCCATGCCATGTTATGGCAAAAATATAGTATCTTGCCATTGCATGTTGCCATAATGACAAAGGAGTTTGCGCTAGACCCAGGAACCTAATGGCATAGGAGTTAGGGCTAGATCCAATAGCATAATGGAACATAAGAAAATGATTCGTGATGATGTATTTTGTACTAAATCCTACTAAACTTGTGTAGAATAGCTTGGTTCGGTGTCTCATGCGACCTAATGATGAGCTAGACATATGCAGTAAACAGTCTAATTACATAACCTAAACCATTAAGAGGCATTCATTGGAAGCAGTTCATTGGAAAGAGGCTGTTAGTTCAGAATTTTGAAAACTCATTATGTATAACAACTTTTTTTAAACTTTAATCATAATTTAGAGTGCATGAGAAAGTGGAAAGGGAAACCATGTGGTCATGTACGAACAAGTATATTCCACAACACAGCAGAAACAGAACCAATGTTGTAATACCGGTAAAAACTACTTCGGCAGCATTAGTACTGCTGGTGAACAGTACGGCAAGTGTAACACGCATGTATTTGATATTTGTATCCCGACGTAGATGAAGTGACACACAGCTGCATTAAATACTGAGACAACTTTACCCGCTTGGAGTGGTACCTGTCAAAACATCCATCGTGAATAACGACAGCTAACCTCAAACACACACATTCCTGGATGCTAACCACTAATGTTACTTAAAATGCAGCTGCTGCCCTCATGGGGAGTTAATAAAACTTACACCAAAAGGTTGCCTACAGCCACGGCTGCTGCCATCAATGTTTTTTTTTTTTTTTTCTAATTGGAGACCAGCTGTGATTTGCCTTTTTGACCACGCATCCAGCGACTGTAGCAGTTAACTGACTAGAAACGTTGATTAGGGCATATACTCTGAGAGATGTTTTAAAACTGGAAATTAAGAGGTCCTTTTATTGACGAGTGTATCTATTTTATTGATTGGTCAGCAGTAAAGGATGGGTCTGACAACTAGGTCCGGAGCATACCAGGGATGTAACGGTGTGCGGTTTTGCAATTAATTTTGCACAGTGTGTGTGCGTGTGGGAAAAGCCCTCCCTGCGATGTTAAAGGGATAGTTTGGATTTTTTAATATGAAGTTGTGTGACATTCCCATCAGCAGTGTAGTGCATCAACGGTGACTTACCCCCCACTTCATCCCGTGAGCCCAGTTCTGGTCGGATTTCGGTGATGAGGTTAGTTGCTGGGGCCACTTTTGTAAAGAGTTTGGTTTGGGTTTCACAAGTAAGGAGTTTGGCTTCTCAAAACGATATGCGTTCAAAAGAGTAATACATTTGCATCACAAATATGCCTCCTCGAAAAAATCAGACCTCACAATTGCTGGGGCGACTTAATTGGTTAATTGGCGACTCTAAATTGTCCGTAGGTATGAATGTGAGTGTGAATGGCTGTTTGTCTGTATGTGCCCTGTGATTGGTGGCGACCAGTCCAGGGTGTACCCCGCCTCTTGCCCGAAGTCAGCTGGGATCGGCTCCAGCTTATCCCCGCGACCCTAATGAGGATAAGCAGCATAGAAGATGGATGGATGGATGGATATTTTGGTAATCATTTCATTTAAAAATGAACTATAAATACATTCATTTCAGCCTCTCAAATGTGACAGAAAGCGGGCGTGACACTGTATGATAACAACAACATTTTTTAAAAAGTCCACAGCTTTCATTACAGCCCTGACAGATTCTACCCTTGCACTCTCTGGATCTCTACGGCCTTGTAGCTGTGTCTCAATGCTGAGCTCCTCTGCCTCGTTTGCTCTGATGAGGTATGCCATTAAACAAAGTTTACAAATGCTCCTGTTTTATTACTTTCCTCATGATGACCTTGTCTTCGAGAAATGACAATACTCACAATAGTGATCCTTAAAAGTTTGTTGTAGGTCTTTTACACGTAAGGGTACAGGTCTAACGTATTGTGTGGCGTTATGGGGAAATGACTATAAAAGTACACTTTACTCGCTAGCCGTTCAGTTCTAAAATCACAATTATTTAAATTTGCTGATCTAGTAAATCCATGGAGGGCCGAGACACTGCAGGTTTTCTTTCCAGCCGGTCACTAAAACAGGTGATTTTAATGATCATCACCTTCAGTTTGAGGGAAGGAGCTCATCAATTAAATCACCTGCTGAAGAAACTGGTTGGAGAGAAATCCTGCAGCATTTCGGCCCTCCGGGGCACGAGTTTGACACATGTGTTGTAAATGTTCAAACAGCTAAAATTCTGCATAAAGCAAACAATAACCCGCTGCTCCAAAATGTTATACAGCAGAGAAATATGACCTTAAGGGAAAAAGTACATTTAAAACACTTATAAGCGAGCACAACGCAAACAACCTTCAGCATATCAGGATGCGGAATCAAATTATGGAACGGACTGAGTAAGGAACTCAAATGATGCACTAAAATGAGCCGTTTGAAGAAACAGTACAAGCAGTTGATGTTTACCAAGTACAAGGAAGAAGAGTCCCGAACCACTGCTATGTCTAACCACTCGTATACTGGCGACTAACTCTTCATGTTTTTGTGAGTACATTGTCTGTACTTACTCATCATGCAACTATGTTTCTGTCAACTATCAACCTTTTCATCAGTTATTGTATATTTATTATTATTTATTATGACTGTTATACCACTTATTTACAGCGACTACAACCTAGACTCCTATTGTACCACATTGTTATACTGCTTTATCATTTTCGCTTGTATTTAAAACTGTCAAAGATTACAACATGTAGAAGGCTGTAGAAGAGAGGAAGCAGGTACACTACGGGAGATAATGGTGATGTTGAATGACATGAGGAAGGACAGCTCTGAAGTTTGCAAAGAGATTAATGGCACGAGGAAGAAGAATTTCGAAGCTCGCAAGAAGATTAATGACATGAGGAAGGAGAGCTCTGTAAATAGCAAGGGGCTAAACAACAAAACAGATGAACAGCATGACGACATGAAATCCTGAATGAAACACATGAAGGGATTGAAGAATGACAGTGCGTGACTTTGTAAGCCCCGGGCTGGAAGATGAAGCAAAATGATGAAAAGGATGGCGTTATTCCTCAAATGATGTACAGAACTGATGATTTGGAACAGTCCACACACATGAACAACGTGATCACGACCGGGATCCACATTAGTGGCAGGTCTGATTCCAGGTCAGCTGACAACGGAGGAGGAGGACAAGGTGATGTTGCCTTAACTGAGCAAACGGTGGCCAAGTTTCTACAACAAAAAGGGTGGATGTAGATGTCAACAACATTGATACCTGAACGCCCATGTCTGGTAGGAACTGTGAGTTCCTTCATGTAAGCGTGTCTGAAACAAATAAACCATGTCATACTGTACCAAATGAGTCAGAGTTTTTCTTCCTGTCACACACGACACACATAGATGTAGAGAGACACTCCAAAAAAAAAATGGCATGGTTATGATGCAGGTAAAAAAATATCAATTGTGTCTATTTTTGTCTATGATTTTGTTATATATATATATATATATATATACGGTATAGTTTTTTATTAAACATTTATCCAGAAATGTGCCTTGAAAAAGAGGCGTTGTCTTACATCCGGGTCAATGTAGTGGATACAAGGGCAGATTGCAGATTTATTTTAGCTGTTGCAGTCTGCTTGCATTGTGGCCAAGCGGAGGACAAGTGTCAAATGTCAAGGGAATAAACTCAGAACATTTGAGATAAGCACCGGAGGGAGGCTGATGGGATTATTATACCCTAAAAGGTATAATTCAGTGAGCTTTATCATCTCCGTATCATTGCCTGTGAACACCTCATCACACACACTGCAGGGCTACATGGATAAATGAACATTTCACGCCCAGTGCCCTGTTGTCTTATTTTAAATAATTGACATGGCCGTGCCAGCGGCGATGGGGACAAATCGGCCCGAGTTAACATCCCGGCCAGAAGTGTTTCAGCACCGGGCACTATCAATCTCGCCTACATAGGATTGTTGCCACCATGGTAGTTCATAAATCTTACGTAACCCCAGCTCAGCCATATATATAACAAGTCAATATCGCTGTGCTTTTTTTTGGTTTCACAGGGAGAGCTGGCAGCAGACGACATCCGCTATTTACCCTCTACATTACTTTACATTTCCAAACAACACTTGAACGTAGAGCGGGTCTGTACAATGGAGGTTGGGGACGTATTAGCGCAATTGCTCAGGGCAAATTGTCTGCAGTTTCCAAGCGTCTTGGGAAAATAAACGTATTGATATGGGAGTAGGCAACCAGGGGGTGTACATGCTGCGATTCAATACGGGAGTGTTCTCGTGACTTCTCTCTGTGTTGCCATGCCTCCTGCGGGAATTTCACTGCACTCAATCGAGGCCTTGACGGCACGGAGCGGCTACAATGTGCAGCATATGTGCAAGCGATTATCTAGTCACTTGACTTTTTCTTCTCTTCAAGGTTCCTCGCCCACCAAAGCAGATGGAAATCTCTCTCTTTGGAATGAAAACAGCTTTGAGCTTTCCCTCCTTTTCTCACTATTAAAATATGGCAACTACTCCAAACTACTTCTTCACTTTGGAAGGAGGAGAATGTCCAACACATCTGATGGTGGTTTTCATGCAGATACTTTTTCTGAAATTGATATGTTGCTACAAAATGAGAGTTTAAATTACAGTGGCAGCTTTGGAAGTAGATCAGGGGGTCTCATGGACCATGGCTTTCAGAGGTCCAGAAGGATCAGATAACAATTTCAAAATGATACACATTGGATGTAAAGTTTACATTCGTTCTTTATGTGTTTATGTGAATACTTCTGGGGTAGGGGGTCCAAATCTTTATTGTGCCTCACCCCGGGGGCCCGCCCTGTAGCCATACCTGGGCGAGGGGTTTGCAGGCGAACACGAGGAGGTTGGGCTTTCATCCATAGGGCCCAGCTGGGCACAGCCCGGAGGTATGTACAGTACGTGTACTCTCCAAAAAGCAGACTTCTGGTGAAATGTGGCCTGAGATGCGGGCAAGGGCTTGCCCCCGGGTGTCCTGGCCATTGCCAATTTGGGATGAATTAATTTTCCGTTATTTGCAACTCTAAAAGAAAAGATTCTGTCCGACCTTACTTTTGGATGTATGGCGAAATGGTGCTGAAGCGTGGTGAGCCAGGACTTGAGCGCGTGAAGCTTGTTAGAGAAAGGAAAAAAAGTCAAGGACTCATTCGGAGCTCTAGAATACATAGGAAGTGAGTGCAGAGGAGGTCCTATCTATGCCAGAAATAGATTCCAATTTCACGAAGGTGGACCTCAAACAGAGTGACGCTTTCCTGCCTCCAATTTCGTCAGACATACTAGCAGAGGATAAAAATAAAATAAAGTGGAGGATAAATTGAAACTGCTAATTCGGCTTTGTATTATATAAGCCTTTATAAGGTCACAACATTCTTCTGCAGCTATAAATGACTGAATTTAAGAGCGTTCTAAGACAATTGAGAGGGATTTGCATATGTGAATTGTGTGATTGTGCAAAGGACCTTGGCCTATATATCCTGTAATTACTGCATCTCCAACAGTTTCTCAGTTCTGCCTTTTTATATAATACCAAAGGAACCCTCTTTCCCACTCTAATTGTTTTAATTGTGGTATAAATCCTCTTGTATTTTCCAACCCAGTATGTAAGGCGGAGTCCTCTACAAGGCACAATAAACTTCAGTGTTCAGAACGAAAGGAATATCAGCTACTAGCGAATATTTTATTAACATTACAGTATCATCAGTTATTTAAATTACTTGAAATGTGATTGCAGCTAAATGTCAGTATGAGCTGAGACACACACACACACACACACACACACACACACACACACGAGTCCAGATAACACAGCAGATGTTACAAGCTCCTATGACGCTGTGACAGCAGCCTGTCTCATTAAAGTGTGAGCAAAGAGGCCCGCTTTCACTCAGGAGCAGCAGGTGAGGAGACTGTAAAAAAAAAAAAAAAAAAAAGAAGATGCCACCTCGGGTTGCGGTGAGGTGGTTATTACCTTTGCCAGATGTGAGAGGATGTGTTCTGATTGACATTAGTTAGTCGGTTAGTTTTTGGCTGTTTGGTTGTAATTGCATTGGGGGCAAGTGGAACCATGACACACCGGCTCCAGCAGACGTATGGTAAAAAGAATCGCTCTATGTGGCACACACTTAATGTGCATTAGTGCCTCCTACGGGACTGGAGTGGGAACGTTGACAATTTTTAAATCAATGAAGTCCTAGTCTATATCCTTTCTTCTATGTCCTTCTTTTCTACATGAAAGTGCATTAAGGAGTTGAGGAAATCAAGGAGCGAGAACCAGGGCGCACTTTCCTCTGTGTCGTCATTTCATGGTGACATGTGATGTGTGAAAAACATAAAAATACCAAAAAGAAGTGACGTCTCCATTCATTTCAAGTTAAGATTGTATAACAATTAATGGATTTTTAAAAAGGCATCATTTGTGCGTGGAATAACCCAAATATAAGACAAGCCCTCTTTTTCAGCATCCTTTCTTTCAGTGGGTCTTTTAATAGCAGGTGCATCAGTCCAGGTCACGTGTGTGTGTGTGAGTGACAAGAAGAAAAGCTCTGACTCGCTTTGGGAGAAGTCATTTTGGCACCACCTGCTGGTTTGCATGTAGAAATCTTTAGAACCCGAATATAAGACATGTCTTTTTCCACATTTTTTGTAGGAGAAAAAACACCGTCTTAAAGGGATAGTTGGGATTATTTAATATGAAGTTGGATGACATCCCCATCAGCAGTGGACTATATCAACAGTGACTTTCCCTCCACATTTCGTCCACTTCTGGTCGGGTTTCTGTGACGAGGTAGTTCTGCTTCGTTGCCGGGTCATTTAAGTGCAGAGTTTGGCTTCTCGAAACGATATGCGTTCAAAAGAGTAATACATTTGCATCATAAAAATGCCTTCTCAAAAAAAATCCGACCTCACAAATTGCTCGGCGTTATATTCGTCTCCCGCCGTGTCTCCTCTCCATCCGTGTGCATGTGATGAAGACGCTCGCATCTTCTTCCGCTGTGGTACACATGTGAACAAGACGGCCGCGGCGCTCCGTCGCGGAGGAAGACACAAGCGTCTTCGTCACATGCACTCACATGGAGAGGCGGCAGTGCACAGGGACACGGCGAGAGACAAATGTGACGCCGAGTAGTTTTTGTGAGGTCTGATATTTTCGAGGAGGCATTTTTGACCCGGCAACGAGGCAGAACTATGTTCCTCGTCACAGAAATCCGACCAGAACTGGTCTGGTGGGACCAAATGGGAGGGGATAGTCCACTGCTGACGGGGATGGGGATGTCATTCCAGTGGAAGTGTAAACCACATCAAAGTTAAATAATACCGTCATGTATTTCTTGTTGTTGGTCTTCCAGGTTTTTCCCGTTAACGGCCGCCACAGCGAGAAAACTCGCATGTACAGATACAAAAAAAAAGATTTTGGATGCACTACTTATTTATTCATTGCAAGTTTGTATAAAGTTTTTATTTGTAAGTTCTTCCCTCACCATGGTAATTAGAATCCTGCTGTTGTTCAACCATTAATTCAAACGATGCACTTGTCTGTTGTCGATTATAAGGCCTTAATGAAGCCTCTTTAATCCTCTGAGTGCAATTAAAATAAAAAAAAATGCGGAGCCTTGATAATATGGAGATCGAACGAAATATCGAGCAAGGGTGTTTGCAAATAAGACAAATGTATCCTATTGTTGTCTTTTTGTTACATTGCCCTCATCACATCTTCAAGAGCGTGTTTCATTTCTAAATTTGAATCCTCCGTAGCCTGCATCTGCACACTCACAGGACTGAATTAGCTGCCGCTTCGAACATTAACCGCCTTGAAATAAATGAGTTGTTACTCCAATGAGTGTGAGATGAATCGATTGCAGGATGAACAAGATGGATCGATGACACGTGCCAGATACGTCTCACAAAATACCCGTCTCAGCTCGCAATCCCGGCATTCCCTTTTCTCGCGTTTTTGCTTCACCGTGCTCTCCGGAATGTCACTCGGCCTTCAGGACATGCTAACTTTCAATGCCGAAAGGGCAGATGTCCACGTCCCGGTACAGCCGAATTGCTTTGCTCAGCACACAAAGACAATGTCTCCACGGAGGAAGAGGATAGGGGCAGGAGGGGCTGTCAGTGTGTAACAGGAGAGCACCTGGGATTACTGTCAACTCCTGAGCCGTCTCCCTTTGCCTCCCACTCCACCTCCCCCAATGTCGCCTCGGATCTACGCCGTTGACATTGACCTTTAAACTCCAATTAGACACTTCATCAGAAATTAATTATTAATATTAGAAAAACCAACAGGGCTTAGGTTGTTTGTCTCTTTCACCTCATTATCATCCGCTAATGACCACCCTTGCATCTCATTTTCACAACAACGCCGACAAAGGTGGCCAGAATTCACTGTGGCAAACTGGATGGACCAAATACGCTACTTAATTGTCATCGCAGACTCATTTTACAAAGAACGCCCTGTTGATTTAATCATTCAAATGTCTATTCAGGCTGCAGGCTGGTAACAAAGAAGTGCATAAATGTGTCGGGAATTCATTCGTTTCGACACCTTATCTTTCAAGGTCAGCATAGCCCACCCTGGACTGGTTGCCAGTCAATCACAGGGCCTCCATCATTAAAATGAAATACATTAGCTCTACAAACAAGATATTTTTCACACATGACCGTTACCTGTGTTGAAATGTTATTATTATGTTATTGAAATTGCCTGTACTTTTAAGAGGACAGCAGTTTGACCCTGGAACAGATCATTTCTATTGGCATAATGTCCTGTGAGTGCATTTGGACCAGATTGTTTTTAGGGGTTTTAAGGTTCCACAGTATTGGCCACTGAACAAATGGCAAATCTGATGTTTAGGATGCACGTCCAGACTTAGCAGTGCATAGTGTGGAAGCAATATCAATGTTTTTTTATCTAGCATGAGTAAATGTCAGCGATCCAATTATTGGAGATGCTCTTCAGTAAATTACTGTTGACGCTGTGTGCTGTAGGTGAGATCCTCAGACTACCAATGCATCAATTTGCTTAGACTTTTTCTTGCCTCCTTTCCGTGTTTCCTTCTGTTTTCTTGGTTGTTTTGATTGGATGCATTCATATGACTTAACAAGAGTCCGATAGAAGATGCAACCCCACCCTGTCCTGATTTGCTTCTCATTTTTCAGGCGGCTTACACAGAAGCTTTAGAAGATTGCTTTGGGGTGGTTTTTTTTTTGCTCCTCTCTTCATTATCCTCCTCGCTCGCCTTCAAGCCCTCCCTTCCAAGCTATCACCGGTCCGAAACACAAGGCTGGCTAAAAAGTCCAACAATGGCAAGTTGACATGGATTGATATTGCGGGGCTGACACTGAGAGGATTAGAAAGACGACCGGCGTGTGTGAGAGACTCAAGAATCTATTCTCTTTAAATAGAACGTTCTCCGGGCCTTGACGACGGCTGAGAGGTTGCAAAATATTTAAGTGGCAGATGGGCATTTATTGCTCTCGTGGAAATTCATGTCAACGTACTAAATCGCTTGCTTCGGGCCTGCATCTCCCTTCTCAAGTAAAGTGGCTGTTTGTCCTTTGTTAATGAGCACAGGCCTGCTGCTTTTATTACCTCGGTCTTTTACTCTGTGATCATAAACAGCACACTTGATGTCGGTGAGTCATAATAACTGAAAGAAGACAGGCAATCCCTAGACGTTTGTGGTTCTTTGAGAGCGTGAAGAACATCGGTGATACGTTGGCTGTTAGGACCCCACCAACACCGATTTACTATAGATACGATGGAGGGGTCAAGCTGGTAAGGATGTGATGGCCAACCAACCTCCACGGCAGGGGTGAGCAAACTTTTTGATTCGCGGGCCACATTGGGTTAAAAAATTTGGCGGACGGGCCATCTTTATATGGGTGGTCGTCAAACAGAGCGACATACTTGCTCACGGTGCAATGAAACGAAAACACAATACAGTCGCAGCAATGCATCACATAAATGAACTACTACTACTACTTGTACTAAGTGGGTGATGAACTAAACTAAATATAACATGTAATTTACCACTGTTATTTTCAAATGCCCGCAAGGCATGCTGGGTATTCCAGCTGCAACAACAATATGAGCTATGAACAATAAAATACTGGATATCAAGCGTATGTTAACTCCTCATTGTTTACTTCTCTGATGACCTCCTAAACATATTTTGCAACCAAGCAAAAATGCGACAAACACAGCAAAATGTTGGGAGAAAGAGTACCACAAGCTACCCAGCATGCCTTGCAGCAGAAATATATGGGTGTTTTTTTTTGGCATAGGAATTGTGCGTAGGTATTTATTTGTATGCACACGTGGAGCTTTAGGTAGGTTGCTTTGTGCGTCATGTTTGTTGACGTGTTGTGTTGTTTGGATTGCTTTTTTTGTTCAAGCTATAGATTGCATCTGACTATTTTGGCGACTCTAGCCATGTCATGTTGTGTTGTGGAATATCGAGAAGCACAACAAGACACATCCGCAGTTGTTGTTTATCTACTTCACAGTTGTTTTGGAGCAATAACGATGACGTGGGTATCTACTGTAAGACCCCGCCCTTATTTGGATGTGCGTCATGACCGGAAGCACAGTTCGGAGGAACATTTTGGAATCACATCTGGAAAAACATCTTGTGTAAGTCAGGTGACGTTGACCTCCCTAAATCCCGTAGCCCTCATAAGTTCAATTGGCATTCACAAAAGAGAAAGAGTCACAAGAAAAGAATTATTTTACAATATATCCCCCCTTTTTGGGGGTCCCAAACCCCAAAACACTGCACAAGTGCTTCACACTAAAGTATTTATTTTGATATTTTATGTAAGTCTCAAATTGTATTCCTCCTGAAACGACTTTTCTTCCTTTCTCTTTTTTCCCCCTTTTCCTTAAACACTATATTATATTGTAAAATCTTTCTTTTCCTGTGAACTTCTCAATGTTCCACAACAAGAGACATCAGCTCTATGAGCATCTATAGCGGCTTTATTCAACTGGCAACCCACACATGATGATGATGATGATGATGATCCGACCAACCAGCTGATAAAAAAAAAAAAAAAATCCTGAAAAAAGGCACGGTTCTTTTATTCACATGGCTTTTCACCGCTGCTGAATAGACCATCTACGATATGTCCGTGGAGCTGACGATCACATCTTCTTTGCTTTTGACAAATGCAGTATGTGTCCGTCGTTGCACACTGCTTGCAGCCTACCAGTAAGGAACACGCCTGCTATACGGATGATCGGTTCATATGTAAAACAGGAACTCCATGTCCGTGGGCGGGACAAACACTCCTACAGGTATACTGTGGTTGTACATGTGGCTCTTTGAAACATTTGGTTGCATAGCCCTGATCTAAAGATTTAAAAGGACTCTACGCAACAGGTTCCCCTAAAGGGCGCCAGCATTTGAATGTTCTCGCCCACTTCCTGCTTTGAGTACATAAAGTATTCCCCGTGTAACACACGCACGCGCATTAGTTATGTTTGCTGTCAGCTAATGGTATTGATATGGCCAAGTTTAGCTACTAATGTCCGAATGTATGGCCTTATGTATCGCTTACAGCAAGATGAATGTAGATTGTAGGTCGCCTCTGTGAAACTGCGTTAGTGTGTGTCGACGCACTGGTTGAAAAAAAATATCATCTTGACCCAGATGCGTACAGTCCCTTTAACTCCAGAAGTGGGTTTCATTTCTTTCCATGGGCTTTCGACAACCATAGAACTAGAAATAGAACTTACAGCAACATAGCAAAGGGTCTGGCTTCTCAGTCCAATAGAAGCAATACAGCTAAATTATACATTATGACACATTAAGCATTGTACTTCATAAAGCAGGGGATAATATTTGGTTACTAAAGCCAGCAGGTAGTACTGAATGATCTCCCCCACCCAATAAACAAAGATCAATAGTGTAAAAACAGGGTTTAATTCATGACGGTTAATGTGATTGCAGTAAATGTGACTGGTTTTACAAAATACTGCATAATGACGTTACAGCCTTTCAGACGTGCAGCAAGTATTTATCCATGTATAACGCCAATCACCAGAGATGGCAGGGTAGATGCTTGCATTTCGTAATTAATTACAATTCATTCGAGTATCTGGTCGCGTGCGCACAAACATAATAACGCTTACACAAGCAAACCGTTTTCACACACTCCCCCTGTGTTCGCTTCGTTTAGAGATAAATTCCATTCAAAATGTTCGTCACATTAAAGGCGGTCCTCGCCTGCCGCATTTCCAATTAGTCGAATCCTGCGAGTCTTGACAGTTCATAAATATAGTTCAGTGGTTTGCCATGGTTAAATGTAGCCCACATAATAGTTCATTAAAACATGTTCTCTGGCACAGATTACATTAAAAATAGAGTTATTCACTTACATCATCGCCAATGGATAATCCTATCATTTTAGATCTATAGATCGACAGTAGGTAGACAGATCTACAGATCAGATAGATCAAGTTCAACCTGTAAACTTTGCATATGTAAAAACCGCAGTGTTTTATTAAAAAACATATATATATGTATGTATAATTTCAACCCACTCATGTACTTTTAAATGTTAAAGCATACCCCACACATATTGTATTGCTTCTTCTTTTCCAGGAATGACATACAGACTCTATGTACGCTTGTCTGCATGGATCAGCCACCACGAGTCTAAAAGGAGGACACAACACATAAAAAAAAGCCCCCGCTGACCTCCCTCCATTATCCTATATCGAACACGCCATAGCAATTGGAGCGGGTGGCTTCATGGTAATGTACATTCAGTGGACATCTTGTATTTTCCACGTCTGTCAGAACATCCCATGTGATTCCTTGATGGCTGACTGCTTTTAAGAGGAAATATGTGAGGGAGTGAAAGTGATCTGATCGAGTTAGATTGGCGCTTCGTGCTCCCCGCTGTACAGGAAGTTGTCGTATAAACCAGCAGCTTTCAAATGGCGACCATGTAGCTACATTCGTACGTACGTCTTTTTGTTGCTGTTGTCTGCCTTTATGCATGACTACTTGGGACCCTCAGCAAAAGGATCAAGTTGCGTGCATGTGTTTAGCTTTTTTCTTTGGATTTTTGTGGCTTTTTTGGAACGGTTATTCCAGCATACAAGGGGGTGTTAAGTGAAGAAGAACAATGTGAACAGGAACTTCGGTAAATAAGCAAACTTTACAGTCAAAACAGTAATCTTCAGCATCAGTGCATGTGGCGTGTACGTGGTTACCATAAATGTCATTACAGTTAGGAGTAGAGATGCTCGATATTGGCTTTCTTACTGGTCTCCGATATTGTCCGGCACTGCATTAGCGATACCAACATAGGCAGCGGCTCCACACTCACACTAATGTCGTGTCAGACAAATACTGCAATATGCCATACTAGTTGTAGAAAAAGCAGCAAGTATTGAAGGAAGACGTCTTACTCCCCTCTCGCATAACCAGGGCCTTATGTCAGGTTGAACTTTGGTTTTGGTTTTCCTCAGTTTTTACGTCGTTTCCTGGTTTGCGCTCTTATTTTGCTTGTGTGTTTCCTGTTTGGTGTGCTGTGCAGCGGCTTTGCGGTCACTGAAATGGGCCCTTCTCCTCAACGGGGTACCAAAAGTGTGACATAGCAAGCAAAAATTCAAGTTAATAGACATTAAATTAAACTGTCACTTTCTCTGTTTCAGTTTATGAAGAAAAACTTGCAAGAAAAAATATCACATGTATGTGATATTTAACATGGGTATATTTCTTGACAGCAAGACACTGTTTACGCAAACCTCAATTGTAGCATTTACATAAAAAATGTTCCAATTTATTTAGTTTGTATTGTTATTATTGATAAATAATTGATTTTTTTTTTTTTTTTACTTCAGAAATCACAGCAGCTGAAACGTAAGCTCCATCATTTTTTACTTCATCGTCTTTGTGACAAACTTTTGCATGTCACAAAATGGCGATGCGCAACCGAGCTGAAATTGGCATCAGATCGTGTTTTATACGCAACAGACCCGAAGAAAATATTTGAGTCTTTCTCCTGTTTATTCAGTGTGTTTGCATACGGTATTTTCATATGGCCACAGCTTCAAATCCCTGTGCGTCATGTCCCTTGAAGTGACAGCACCCTCTCAGGTACCCCTTTCAGGAGGATCACCCAAAAGCTCCTGCAACAGTACCTGTGTCTCTTTAGTAGCCAGCACCCCTATTTAGGTGGAGCCACATTATGTGCAATCACCACTTTACAATCATTGTAAATTGCATATTTGCAATCCAAAGGCAAAACGTGGAAATAAATCTAGGCCGCGGTCATGCTACTACCTGTTGCTCTGTGGAGCATGGTGCCGTTTGATGAGGTCTCACTCTCACACCGATATCATTATCAGCAAAAAAAAAAAAAACCAACCCTGATATCCCCAGTTAAGAGTGCTTTTACATTTTAATAACGGCAGTGGTTAACTTTGTTTTACACTTGCATGGCAGGTAAAAGCGTTGGATTGTTGAAAATGTTACTTTGAGGAATTGCCTGTGCAGTAAGTAAAGGTTTGATGATGGCGACAGTAGGACCCTACAACACGTTATTTCCATTTCCAATTATTTCCTTTCAGCAAAATGTCTTTCAAATCGGTATAAGTATCCTGGAAGAAACTGCTTTGAACCTCAGAGGTTCCACTGTACAGTAGAAGACCCCCACCTTGTCCCAGCAATAGTCAAACTGAACAAAAAAACAAAAGGTATCAGTGGACAGTGGTCAGACATGTTGTGAACACAAAACCAACTTTTCTGCTTCATGAGCATGATAATCAACCACTAGCAGCCACCATGAAAAGTCAAGCTGAGAGGTGTCACAGTGTATGAATCATCTAAGACACTTTGCCTCCACTGTATGTGTTTGTGAATGGTGGATCTGTCACAGAAGGCGCTGGGCCTCATGCATTAACCAGGCTCCCTGCAATGTGTTATTCTAGGCGCAAAGTAATTCAAATTCACCAGAGAACTTGTTCGATGTTCCTGCCAAAACTGACACATCTATGCCTCACTGTCGACTCAAGACATGCTGCTGTACGCTTGCACTTTTGGCAGACTATACCTCAAATTAATTTGTCTTGAATTAAGTGATTTTCCCATCAAGCTGCAGCACGAAACGGCTCATTTGCATACAACAGCCATGGAAAATGTTTGCCACCACCACCACCACCTCTGGTTCCAGCTCCATTTAGCAGGATGTAAAATGAATGAGCGTTATGGGAAATCATCTTAAAGATCTTACATCCTATACATTATCAGTCATAACGGCTTTTACTAGCATGTCCATTAGCATGACATGAAACCACGGCAGGCATGTTTGCTTGCATTTTAAACAGCAAAGAGCATGTTTATAAATATGCATGGTGACTCATGTTGGTTCTACCAGCCAGTTTCGACCCTCGTAATGCGTTCCTTTAAATGAGATGGCAGCACTTCTTGCACTAAGCTGTCAGGAGGCAGTTTTAGACAATGGGCCTACCCTCCAAGCTGTTCCAGCTATAAGCACTCATCACCATGGTGTGTTTCATCTCAACTCTTGGAACAGCAATAATCGATGTGATGGCAAAGGAAAACAGGCTGTTTCTCCCTCTGCCCTTGAGGCGAGGCGCGCTACACAAACCCATCCAAAACAGATTGGGTCTGACAAAGCAGACTTAAATTCATCAGTGGTATCTATCTCTAGTATGCTGGTGCCAGTATGACCCATGACAAAGAAAAAATACCCAGTACTGCAAAAGTCCAATAGGCCACCAGTCCAGTCAATGTGTTGTTTTGGTCATCTTAAAATATATAATAACATATATAATTGACTGTTGTGCTGGCATCATGTGATCAGACAACTCACATGTCTGAGAACTTGCATACTGAGATGCACCCCGACTACACTGACATGAGCACATTTCATGTCAGAAACCTATTGTGATGGTAAAATGTCAATTAATAGACTATTGATAATATATTTACTATAATTGTAAATATAATTGTACCAGATATTGCCACATGGTATGTTAACAGATCACCGGTAAGTATGTTGCCTTCACACCCACTACTTTG
This sequence comes from Dunckerocampus dactyliophorus, assembly GCF_027744805.1. Classification (NCBI taxonomy): domain Eukaryota; kingdom Metazoa; phylum Chordata; class Actinopteri; order Syngnathiformes; family Syngnathidae; genus Dunckerocampus; species Dunckerocampus dactyliophorus. The sequence goes on along the minus strand of NC_072830.1, from coordinate 21,108,693 downwards.
AGCATATTGCCTTGAATGTACATTTCAGCAATCATTTCTTATCACACTATATCTTCTGGAGAGACAATGCTATAGAAATAAAGCTTGGATATACTTTAGAGTAGTCGGTGTACAGCCTGTATAACGGTGTAGATATACTTTCCAGTGAAAATTATTCAACGCACAGCCATTACTGTCTAAATAGTGAGTACCAAGACAATTGTGTCTTGCCTACAATCAAGCATGGTGGTTGTAGCGCTATGGTCTGAGGCTGCATGAGTGCTGGCCCACTGAAGAGACGCAGTCCATTGAGGGGAAGCATGAATTTCAACATCGACTGTGACATTCCGAAGCAGAGCATGATCCCCTGCCCTTGGAAAATGGGCCACATGGCAGTTTTGCGACATGATAACCGGCCCAAACATCCTGTATTTGCGCTTCGCATCTTCAAGCAGACGTCTATGATGTTAGATCTATGTTGCTTTCCAAGTTGTACACTGACTACTCTGAAGTGTGCTCAAATTTCATTTCTACAGTTTTGTCCCTTGAGAAGATATACTGTCATCAAAGTTGCTGAAATTTGAGGAGTATGCTTTTTATGAGATGCTGCACATCTAACTTTAGACTACAGTATACTCATTGAGCGCATCGGCCATGTTTGTGTTTACTTTGGAACAGAATGCTTTGAATGGGATAATTTACACATCACACTGCCTGTCGACAGTCGCAGCGAGACATCGCTGTCACGGAAATCGCATCTTTTTCAAGACGTTGCATTATGTGCTGTAGCTGCTACTGCATGCCCCGTTGAACTATTGAAGAAGACATTTGTCAAAATCTGCAGACCAACGCAAGCGCCACGTGTGTATCGCAAAATCTACATTGTTATGCTTGTTCACACAATCGTCGTGATAAACCTATTCATGAACATCAGCATATTTTTCTTGCTTTTGACGTACATGCCCAAATACTAACCTGCACAGCATGCTGTGGAATAAAGGTCATAATAACAACACGACCGATTGTGGCCTGGTCTTGCACAGGTGTTGCTCTGGTAGCCTTTCTAGTCGTCTGTAGGTGGGGTGCAGGCATAATAAGAAACATGTTTGATTTACCTAGATTTCTTTAGCATAGATAGATAGCTAGATGGAAAAGTAGTAAAAGCATTTGTGCCAAAGCACAAAAAGTCAGTTATACAACTCAAGTGTATTTTTTTCAGAAAAAAACTTGTTATTAAAGCTTTGGGGGTTTGGATACACTCTCATATCAGGTGCAAAAAGGTCTTGGCCATTCATATAGTGTGTGGCCAGCGGTGAATAACCTCGTGAACCATCACAGCTAGAAGCCCTGACACACACAGAACAAAATAATACCAGTTATTGCAATGCTTCAGTACAAAGAGAGATAGCCATATGACCTGGGAACAAGTCATAGACTGCAGTGCGGCATCATCTGTGTTAAGCACATGGTTGTCCTCATGTTTGCGCGCGCGCACACACACGCACATGAATATTGCACTGCCAGGACAGCGCCACTTGCAAATTAAGACGCATCGCCTGCACGTTGCATGAGGCGTTACACCGTTTCGTAACACAATAGATGGCCATAAAAGGGAATAGCATGATCCCCCATCATTAAAAGTTAAGACTCACTCACCCCTTTTGAACATTTTGCCGGTCTTAAGTGTATTTCGTCCTCTGTCCTCTGAGAATCATCGATCCAAATATTCCAGACTTTAACTTTGGAAGTTGACGCGGACACCTATAGGTGTCAATGTCACTTAATTGTCACTACCCTCACAACAGAGATGGATGATGAATGGTGATCTTTTCCATACAGGTTCATTCGGAGGAGGGTTTAAGATTGGGCTGCAATCATTGCCAAACGTATATCCACATGCAGCATATCCCATCAGTCCGAAACAATGATGATAACTCCAGTGTTTGATGAAGGTAGTCCGGCGATGGTGTACTGATTGAAGGGAAAAATATCAATCCTCCTTCCGCCCAGTCAGACTCGCTCCAATTGCATCTCCTCCCCAAATCTAATTTCCATAAGTTATTGAACTAGCAGCAGCCGAGGGTGCATCCTTGAAATAACACTTTTCCCCAACGTCGTGATAGTGATAGTTTGATGTTGTCCAAACAGAGATCTCTCTTCTTTGCACCCATTCAGCAAGCCGATGCGCTCATGGAGAGAGAAAGTGATGTTGTGCCGCCTGTATACATCCTCCTCTTCCTCCGGGCTCAGTCTCTCTCTTACTGGAGAGACCGACACTAACACACACACGCGCTCACGCACTCTCTCACACGCACACACACACACACACACACACACACACACACACACACACACACACACACACCCACACACACACACACACCACCACTACCACACCATAATCATGCACGATGACTGAACTTTTACAAGTCAAAAACAACGCACATAATGATGATATTAAAGCATCCCCTTTAAAATGGATTAGGTTAAGTTTGTGTCATTATTATTTTGTACAAACAAGAGTATTTCACATGTTCTCATTTATTCTAATTAATTTAGGACTGTTTTTATTCCTACCGCTTTGCATCGGTGGTCGACTTTACAATCTGGCAGTCTTGCATCGATTGCTTTTGCCTGGTGGTTCCTGTGTTTGGAGTTGAGAAAACATGGCGGCTCCCTCGTGTGACTCGCAGCTCGCCGCTGTCAAAAAGCCAACAGGTAAATATGAACTTTCTTTTTAAAATATCTTACACAAATGACACAGAAATGTTCGGGATAAGCGGTGGGATAAAGTGCGCTCGTGTAAGTGTAACGACATCTTTGACGCGATAGTGAGACGTCAAATACACTTCGGGCTGCCACGAGCGCTGTGAAAAGAGAAATCGAATATAATTTTCCATGTGTAACAGTCTTGGGAGATAAATGCTGTTAAGTGCCATTTGAAGATGAACTTTGTTAAGAAACACATGTCTACTGTGTGTGCTTTTCGACTGTTCGTCGTCTTCGATGAACACATCAAAACAATAAGATGGAAATCTTTTGATTGTATACACATTGGTCTCACACTGTTCTTGTTTTTTTTAACTTGGCAATCATATAGTTTAGTACATGAGAAATGCTGCTTTGATGAGCCTAATACAATGAATGCAATACATACATCTTCATGATGGCATTTCAAAAGAATAGTGAATTCGATAGATACAACCATTTCCCTCAAAATAGTGTTCTATAAGCTGAATGGGCTATTGGTGAATTCCTTGCAAAGAAATATTTGTCATTATTGACATCTGCCTGGAGTTTGCATGTTCTCCCTGTGCTTTTGTGGGGTTTCCCTGGGTATTCCATTCCGGCTTCCTCCCCCATCCTCAAAACATCCATGTTATAATCTATGGCATTGCACTACTGACATGGGAGAGAAGTGATTTTTTTGGCTTGTGTTTTGCAAGACTCCATGCATTAATATGTGTTTTGCAATCAAACTTTCTCTTTAGTGCGAGGGCCCCGTCGCGTGGTCAATCAAATTCCTGATGAAATCATCAACGATCCCGATTTACAGGAGGCCATGAAAGCATTACCTGCAAACTACAACTTTGAGATCCCAAAGACTGTGTGGAGAGTGAGACAAGCAAAGGCTACAAGAGGTAAGCGCGCTCTTCTGCCCTGACACAAGTCTCATACCAATTCTATCTTGGCGATGGAGCTTATTGTGCTAAAACAAATGAAATGATGTGTTGTTGTTCGCTTGGCTCTGCCTCAGGTGGGTATGTGCAGCAATTCTGTTGTTTGTGTTTTTCTCCCACGATACCGTGGAATAACACACGCAGTAAAGCAAAACTGCCAGATGTTGAAAGTAGTAGTCCAGCAAACAGGGACACAAGCACATCCAAACACATTTATGACAACATTACAGCTGATACAGCAAAATAATTCCAGGTGGACTGAACTGAAAGGGTAAAAGGATACAGTGGATCCCGGCATATTTGTGATTCTGCATTTGCAGCCCCACAAATTTGCATTTTTTTTTTTTTACTTTTGTATTTATTTGTCTCAAAATCGGCAAGTTTTTTACCATTTCATTCACCATAACTCGGGAACAATTTCTAAATACCTGATAATGCAGGTAAAATGTACAACATACTGTATATGTACCACTCGGAGGTGAGCCGTGTGTCAAAAAATAGATATTTTATGGGCGTAACAATTACTCACAGGTTTTTGCCATTCACTGGCGGTCTTGCAGCATAAGCCCTTGTTGTTTTTGCCAGTCATGTCAGGTTTAATCTTAGTTTTAGTCATTTCTATGTTTACAACTGTTTAAAGTGACTAAAACTCAAAGGTTTTATTTTTTTTTTGTCACATTTTTCTGTACGTGATAATTTTAGTTCAGTTTTAGTCAACCAAAAACTCAAAAAAGGTTTTAGTCTAGTTTCAGTATTAAAAAAAAAAGTTTGTCACACTCGAACAGAGGGGCTTGGGTACCTACCCAGCTCTCATTGCATTTCATAACTGAACTCTACAGCTCACGACTACTACAATAACATAACGTTAAGAGCGGAGTAAACACAAGCGGCAGCTTTGCTAGCTCGTAGTCCCTCCTGATGTGTATGTGAATTACTTGAAACAATGCTGTTGGTAATATCAATGTGGAAACAGTCTGTGATTGTAGAAGCCTGTGTGTGTGATTGAGAGAGAGAGAGTAAGAAATTCAATTCAGTCTTCTTTTCTTGCAGGGAAGTACGCTAAGATGAAAGCTGAAAAAATTCAGGGAGCTATTATTTAAATTTGTATTTAACTTTACATGAGTTACTGCAGAGCTTGTTAACTCTCTGTACTTCTTGTTGTGTTTAAACTTAACAAAGACAAGTTATATACTGGGTGTATCAATAAAAAGTACACTCTCCAAAAAGTAGCCACTAAAAATACAATTGAAAAATTTCATGAAATTTCTTTATCATTTTCTTTATCCTTCTGTCCATACCAAAATTGCATAATTGCATGCATGAAATGCGAGTGGGAATGGTTGTTTGTCGATATGTGCCCTGTGATTGGCTGGCGACCACTCCAGGGTGTACCCCGCCTCTTGCCCGAAGTCAGCTGGGATAGGCTCCAGCATACCCCTGTGACCCTAATCAGGATAAGCGGCATAGAAAATGCATGGATGGATGGATGGACGACACAGGCTCGTTTTCCGGTGGGCAAAAAAAAAAAAAATTAAGGAAAAGTCATAAACTGTGATGCAAAATGAGAATTTTTGTTCTTCTACCCTGCGGTACCCAGATTATTCCGACAAAATTGGTCTTGGTTTTAATGTTGGGCTGTACTTTTTCCGCAACAACATCAACGGTGACGATTATCTCAGAATGTTGAATGACCATGTCGTTCATACTCTCAGAGGAATGCCGCGGTCGGTTTGCACGTGCTTGGTGGGGCCCAAGATGGTGCTCCACCACACCGGAGGAGAACTGTAACTGATCGGCTGACAGGGCTTTTTGGTGACCATGTTATTGCTTTGAACCACCCAGTGGACCTGATTTGACGCTGCTGGACTTTTTTCTGTGGGGCCATCACAAATCAAAAGTGTATGTGACACCACCACATGACCTCGACGACACTGAACAGTGAATCAGAGCTGAAGTTAACATCCTCCGGAGGGACAGCGGAATGATCAGGTGAGCAGAGCAGGGCATGCGGAGGAGAGCGCAACTGTGCATCCAAAGATGTTGAGGACTAAGTTGGCAAACACTTACATACATTACCCCGGTGCAAATAGCGTCACACAAAGGGTTAATCTGGGTATCGCAGCGTAGAACAAAAATTCACATTTTGCATTACAGTTTAAGACTTTTCCTTAATTTTTAACCATTTAATTTTTTTGGAGGATTTTTTTTTGTTTTTTTTTTGCCCACCGGAAAACGGGCCTGTGTTCAGTCATGCATGCAATTATGCAATAAATTTTAAATTTTGGTATGGACCGAAGGATGATGTCCATCCCAACATATGCAAATAAAGACATGTCATGAAAATGTTCAATTGTAACTTTAGTGGCTACTTTTTGGAGAGTCTGCTTTTTTTGATACACTCTGTATAAATGTTACTTTATTTACTGTGGAAACATTTCAGGGAGCTGTTTAGTTCTTAAGTTTTTATTCAACTTCTAAGAGATGCTTCCGAGTCTAGGAACTCCTCTAGGAACTTCTGGAGCTATTTTTTCTATTTGTTTGGTTAAATAAACATGCAGTTCAACAAAGTTAAGGGTTTGTATTATTCAACATTTTTACGCCAATTTTTACGCTTTTACTGCAAATGAATATCGACTCCAAATATCGGTTATCGACCTCCATAACTACTAATGATTGGTGTTGGTCCTGAAAACCCATGTCAGTCGATCTCTAGCTCCTATACGCAAGTATGAAAAGTATAGAATTAGATTTTATAAATCTCCAGATCTGGAAAGGTATGGAAAATGGGAACTCCATTAACAGTAACAGTACTGTTAACAGTAAAAGCCAATGGAGATGACAGTTTTGTACAGAGATTCAGAAAGTCGAAAAAAGAAAGACGAAGCCGGACTGCTATCCACTGCCTTGTATGGAGGTTTGTGTGGACCGTGTTGGTGCCGCTCAGTTTGTTTCAAAACATGATCTGCTTAAGGGATACTGGCAGGTCTCGTTGACTGAGCGTGCGGAGGAGATATCTGCCTTTGCCGCACCCGACGACTTCCTGGAGTACACAGTCATGGCTTTCAGCATGTACAATATTTCAGCGGTTAAATTCCGTTTTGTCTGGTTTAGCATTTTGTGAGGCCCACCTTGATGATCAGGTCATTTGTTCGTCTAACTGGGCTGAACACTTTCAGAGGCAACATTTAGAGGCTGTTTTAATGCATCTAGTGAGGCTAATTTCATGCTAAATCTGCTTCAATGTGAATACGGGCAAGCCACAGTGACCTATTTGGGGAAACGGGGGGGAGGAGGTCAAGTGCGTGCGGTTCAAGCTAAAGTAGAGGCTAGTAAGTAGAAGTAGTGGCAGTGGCAATCCAGAGGCTCCTATTTGTTGGAGTAAGTCTTGTCAGTCTGCCTTTGAGCAAACTAAAACTCTGTCAGCAAACACGGCCGTTCTTGCATCGCCTCGGTTTGACTGTCCGTTTAAAATGACCGTCGACGCCTGTGATTTTGGCGTGGGTGCAGTTCTGTTACAGGAAGATCCATTTAAAAAAAAAAAAAATGGTATTCCACAATCAAAAAAGAGACACTGGCTCTGCTCATGGCCCTGGAACATTTCCAGGTTTACATGGGTAGTAGTCACTGTCTATGCCGACCACAATCTGTTGGTTTTTGTTGCCCGGATGCGTAATAAAAATTGTTGGCTAATGAATTCGATGTTGCGCTTACAAGAATTCAATCTGGAGATCAAACATATTTGCTGCAGTGAAAATGTTTTTACAGGCGCTCTTTCACGCCTTCATGAGTAAAATAGTACCCTGAATAGGGATAGATGGATGGGATTGTTTATTTTTTTTCATCTATCCTATTCAGTGTCTTTGGGAGGAGGTGTTATGTTTGAGCACTGCTTTTTGTTTGCTTTTAGGAGCCTATAAATGATTGCAGGTGTGCTCTGCTCATTCTCTCCGCTCCCCCACCTTCCACTCTCTGCTTTCACATTATGGTCATGGAAAAAAAAGGGGTGTCAACTAAATCATGTGGTCATTGTCAGCGTAACGCACGAAAACGATGACGAAAACAACTGACCCCCGCAAATAACGGGGATCTGCTGTCCTTATACATTGTTGGGGCAGTCCTCCCCTCACTGCAAGACATTTATAAAACTAGAGTCCTACGAAGAACACACAACCTCATCAAGGACAGCACACATCCACAACACTCATTATTCACACTCCTACCGTCAGGCAGACGCTACAGGAGTTTGAAGTCCAGGACCACAAGGCTGGCAAACAGCCCACAAGCCATCAGGCTTCTCAACGAAGCACTCACACATGCCGCACGCAACACACGCACACACTCATAACGCTATTTATTTATTTATTTATTTGTATTAATGTCTCTTCTGTTGTTGCTTAATTTATTGTTATTTATATTTCTTCTTTTATTGGTATTAATGTTTTGTCTGTTCTTATTCATTTTCTTGTGTTTCTTTCTTTTTTGGGAGAATGAACAGAATAAGAATTTCATTGCATAGTATAACCACCTGTCTTACTGTGCATATGACGACAAAACTCTTGAATCTTGAATCTCATAGTGATGTTATCCTGGCAGTAGAGCAAAAACAAACCATAAGTTGTGCTGTAGTTCACTTGTACGGATGGCATGCCAAGAGCTTAAATATCTCTTAGTTTGGGTTTGTAAAGATTGCTGCCTCTGCAGTTTTTAGTTTTAAATCAAACCTCATCTTCCTTCTCTGAAGTTTTTGCGTCGCTCACCTTGTCACCTCTGTCTCCCTGTGTTCCTCTTCACGTCCATCTGTTCCACCGTCAGCCTTTGCCTCTAAAACGCTTTGCTTTTCAAGTGGAGATTTGAAAAAGATGCACTTTTATCTTGGCTTCCCACCTTGTTTACCTTTGTTTATAAATAACCATGAGCAGTGTGTACTCACATTTCTTTCTAAAAAGTATTTATTTTTATCATTTCCTCTGCCAGAGAGGTTATATTTTCATTATGTGGGTCTGTTGATTGTTGTCGCAACTTCCTGAATACAGTAAAGGGATTTTATGCTAGTAGTATGTTCCTGTTTATCGTCAGTGAGAATTCAGTTCAATCCATGCATCCATCCATTTTCTATATCGCTTGACAGTAGGCAAGTCAATTATCCTGGTACTCAATTGTGCTACCAGCTATTTGGACGATAAATGGCTGAATGTTGAGGCATTTTTAGTGGATTGTAAATCAACACTGCTGCAAAAGCTGTGCACTAGTATATCAAAGTCTATCAATGTTTCATTTCTATCCTATTGTCACTTGAGAGGGTACACTGAAATGGCTTAAAATCTGTTGTTAGATGGCTATAAAATAGTCAGCACCACATTAGGCTTCATGGATGTCTAATGGTATTGCCACCTCTCTTCTGTTAAATTTGGTTTATTTGAGACTTGTTCAAATTAAGCGTCACATGACTGTGTGTGTATTCATCAGAGAGTATGACAATTCTTATGACAAAGGCACGTGTTTCCCCTGTACAAGCTATGTGGCGATACAAAAAAAAACAAGACTCTTCAGGTATCATTCGGGTATCCTTGTCATGACTATTCAAATGATTGGAGCAAGAGAAGACCGGAGAGACCACTGCTATGTGACAGGGATTATTGTTCCTAAACTACAAATTGCAGAGTAATGTCTAATTGTTACTATTCCTCTCTGATTCTAACCTGTGTTCCTGTAAATAGCTGAGGTGGAAAATAAAACTCAAGAGAATCTACTGGAGTTGAGTTGATAAAGCGTCCTTTGCGATCTTCTCGGCCTTTTCAAGTTCAGGCTGGTGGAAGTCCTAAAGAACTTGATAACCTCGGATATCCCACTGACTTATATTGAATTTTCACTTGTGCACACAATACAGTTCACAGATTTGTGAGAGTTTTTGAATGTCCTTATGACAGCAACATTATCCATTTTAACTGGAGTCATTTAGATTGCAAAATGTAGACCACAAAAGGGGTGGTTACCATCCTCACCACTAGGTAGCGCAACAACACTCAGCTTCTTACAGTCACTTGTATTTTGGAATCTGAGATAAGAAGTCCCGTGGGATACTTTGTCGTCTCTGACTGTGCATTTCATTTTTATTTTTCCTGTGTCTGTCATTTTCTCATGGCCCACAATATGTCTTACAACACAATCATGCAGCCCCAGCTCCTAGCCCCCCAACACCCTAAAAAACATGTGACTACCTAATCATGCCTGCAGAGAGAAAAAACAACTAATCGAGAAGACATCGATGGAGCCTGAAGATGGCAAAAAGTGGAAACGGCCATGAAGTGTCTCAATATCCTTGAAACCATGAAAGTGTTTCCCAGGGAGACCTTTGGAACGCTCAGGGAGTTGCTGTGTTTTCCAAGGTCTTTGCATAAGAGAGGCAGACAAATGATAAGCTCACTTGACAGTTTTATTTTCAAGTCTTCCGGCAGTATAATGTGTGTGTGTGTGTGTATGTATATATTTTTTATTTATTGTTTCATACTTTTTTTGGTTGTTTCCCATTTTTTCTGTGGTACATTTACTTTCATGCGCCAAAGCATGGAGGAAAAAGAATAGCTGCAATTGATTGTTTTCATCTCAAAGAATTTGAATTAGAATTTCATTTGAATTGGATGGCAAAAACCCTTCAGGCTCAGGTGCAGATTTTTTTTTTTTTTTTTAGATTCTCCAGCCTATCAAACCGAAACATGTTTTACATCCAAATGGACAAAAATGGCGTGAGGCACTTGCAAACAGTCCCTTAATTCACTGTCTGTCTGTGTGATTTTCAATTACTCATCACATGCATGCAAACACTGTACTGTACTTACACAAAATACATAATGACATTGAGAGCACGGTGTGTCCATGTTGTCCATGTTCTTTATTCTTCATGTGTACATTCAGTGTGTGCACATGCAGATTGTTTCAGGTGCTGACTAAATGGAAGCACAGTGACTTCAGCTGTAGGTCACCTGCTAGAGAATGTAAATAAATACTCAGAAAATCAGATCTAGGTGGAGGCATATATATTACCAGCAGTGACATTTGGTGAGGTTTATGGCTGGTGAGGTACTTTAAAATCTTGCGCTCTAATCAATGTTTAGAAGACAAGACCTAATTAGGATAACAAGAGAACAAGGTTATTTAAGTGACACTTTAAAAAAGTAAGTTAGCACGTGTCCCATGAACGTGATAGCCACTTGTAGCTTCTCTGTGAGACAAAAACAAGCTCTGAACTACCCGCATTGCTTGTATGTTTTAAAGACAAAATGTCACTGTGGTTAAAAAAAAAAAAAAAAAAAAGTCACATTTGGAGTTCGAAGACCAGAGGCTTGGTGCAAAGCTACAGTAGCTAGCTGCTGCCAGTGAGGCAGAGCGACTGCCAGGCAAAGTGTGTGAACAGAGATGCCAGAAAAGTCGAATGGCAATGAGATTGAAAGGTGAGCGATCACACGCTGGCATCGACAGGCTTAGACTGTGACAAGCTGTCGTCAATTGACTCCACATTTTACAGACTTTTTTTTTTAATTCTCACGGTAATAAGGGACAAATTGCATCCCTTGTCAACTCAATACGGGACGCGTACGTTTATCTGGTTGCACATGCACAAGTTGCTGAAAATTCGACTCACGAGGTCTTACATTTTTGTTGCAAAAAGCCACCCTTAAGTGGCAGTCTGGAGTCCTGCATTTCTTCTTTTTTATATATAAAATGGAAAGCTATTTGTAGTCTTACGTTTATTTGTATATAAGTGCCTATCCTTCTCCAGGAAAAGCTCTGTTACTTTGTTCTATGTCGTCCCTTTGCTTCTGTGTAGGGCATCAGCGACAAGCACCTGCCAGCTCACATACGGCCTCTTCATGGTGATTTTTTTCATCAGGTTATTTCCCAAATAGCAAGAATAATGTCACACTTGTAGGAAATCGTGTATAAGTAATGTTGCTGCAAACATTGTATTGGGGACTTGCTAATAAACGGAAACAGACACGCGTCATCCAACCTAGTGTGTTAAATTTAGTAAGCATGTGTTTGTTTTTGTTTTTTAATTCATTTGACATTTTTCGAATGATTGGAATCACATAAAAACATTTCAGCACAGTTCAATTAGACAAATATTTATTTTGTTATTTGTTTTATTTTTCATGACGACAGGGCCTCACCTGCCTCCCCTGACCGTCACGAACTACCAGAATCATATCACGTTTAACTCTTATTAAACATGTCCTGAGAGTTGCATTCACCTCCAACGTCTAACCTTTTGTCAGAGGCTGCACAAAGAGAAAGCTCTTTGCTAGCTGTCAACTGTGGCAGGGGTGTGTTCTGAAACCTTTTCTCCACTAATAAAAGTGCCCTTTCCTGTGTAATGACCTGTCTTTCACTGTCTGCATGAGCGTCCTGTGACCCCTTTACCTTTCATCGGTATGGAGGGCTTTCGGCTCTCCTTCGGCACCGCTGCATCTATCACTCCCGTCTCATCTAACTATGTAGCCACAGTCCTGCTTTTATTGTTTAATGCTGGAATTTGCTCTGCGCCTTGTTCTTCAAAAGTGTCCATAGAACAACTGATGTGTTGTATGGTATGGTTTGGTTTGGTATGGTTAGAGACAGGAACATCAGGTGGTTACATTTGCACTATTAAACATGTCTGAAAAGGACTAGGAAGACCTTCTCCATGTCTATTACTGGTAATTCATTCATATCTTACATGTTGACACAGTATTACGTTTGCTTACGTTTTTGTCATTTAAATTTAGCTCACTTTCCGTGTGAAAAGAAGGGAAGGTGTTAAAAATATAATATTAATAATCAAATTGGTGTTTAAAAAAACAATGCTCTATAGCTTGTGCAGTATTAATGAAAATGAATAAATACATCAATTTAATTAGAGTAGTAAAATAGGAATCATTTGTTAATACTAAATAGAAAATAAATAAGTTACAGTAAGTGGAGACTAGGGGTGTCACGAGACACTCGGTTCACTAGACCAGACGATACACGAGCTTGGGTCTACGAGAACGAGACTGGAGATTTGAACTTTACCTTTTAAGAAATACAATGAAAAATGTTACATACAATCGACAGTGATCAAATCTGAAAATATATTGCAGTCGACTCATAATAATAATTTTGACTGCAATATATTTTTATATTTTAATCTACTGTTGTAGAGTTGGTATAGTAGATTGTTGATGACTTCAAGCTTCATCAAGTGTTTGAGTTGTGTCTTTTATTTTCCTTGTAGTCAAGCTGATGTTATCGTCAATACTTGGCAACAAGTACTTTGGGTTCCTCCAGCCTTCTATTTAGCTTGATGTAGATTTTGCAGTTGGCGCTTACAGTACCTTGAATTTGCCCCTGCTTCCTTAAGTTGAATATTTTTTTGACGATGTCAGCGTTGCCTTTTGTCAGATGCTCATTAATGTAGACATTTGTCCCTTTCAGTTTGCTTTTCTGCCTTCGTGTTTTTTTTTTTTGTTGTTGTTGTTGAACTTTATGATGATGACTGGTGGTGGTGGTCTTATTCCTGCCAGACATTGGAAAACATGTATCAATGTTGTTGATATCCACATCCACCCCCTTTTGATTGTAGAAAGTTGGCCACCTGTTGCTCTGTTGAAGTTCCGTTTCCAGCTGCCCTGGCATTAGACCTATGTGTAATGTGGAGCCCAGTCACAATCACACTGTCCTGTTCCAAAGCGTCAATCTTTGATATAATTTATGATATAATGCAATCCGTGTCATCATTTTGCTTCTCTAGTTTTTCTTCCAGCCCATCAGTTTGTTTATGAAGTGATGCATTATCAGTCTTTAATTCCTTAATGTGTTGTGTTAAATATTTCATGCTGTCCTGCTGTTTTCTTCCAGAGTCCTCTTGTCATTAATCTTCCTTGCAAACTTCAGTTCTCCTTCCTCATGTCTGAATGTAACAGTTTTAACCTACATTGGATTTATTTGAGCATCTTTAATGCACAAATTGCAACATGTAAGTGGCCGCCAAGGCCTTTAATTGTTTCTGTATGCTATAGCTATGCAGTTTTTGTTATTAATCCACTCTCAAGGGTCGGCCTAAAGCCCAATCACCCACCCACAACAGACACCCACAAATGTTAGCACAAAACACTTTTATACAATAGAACAATGCGTTTTACATGCAGAAAATAATGTGTAATGCATAGAAATGACGAATGAAAGGGAGAAATGAACATTCCATTTTATCTTGATTGAAAACGTGTTGACGAGGACTGGAGAGGCAGGGGAGGAGAGAGCTATCAGGACTGTACACTCATACTTTGCTCCGAGTTATTTCTTGAATTCAATAGTGTCACCCACACTGAGGCAGCAAACAAAGTATATTACTTTTCAAAAGTAAACATCTTTTGTGAAAGGGTACTACTGTAAAAAGAAACTTCATAACATTTATATTTGAGTTGAATGGTTGGATATTAATATACTGGTTGAAAATAGCTTTGTAAGAAATGCATAATAAAGTTGATAAAAAGTTCATATCATTAACACATGAAGGGAGAGGTTCAGACATTTTATACAAAAGAACTCACTTAAACCATGCAAACATTTATGATCCTGCCTCTTAAAAACATTGGAATCAAGAATTGTTAGGAACCGGAATTGTTCAAAAATCAAACAATGCCCAACCCGAGTGACGTGCACCTCCAAAAAGTATTCACACTTCAACAGACGACTGGTCACACAAGCATAAAAAGAAGTTAAGTGCTGTGACTCTGCGATGCACATTAACGTTTACAGTATTATTGCGGTCGACTTACTAATGTACTGAGCAGCCAGGATGGAGATGTGGGCCGCTTTCCTGTATCATGATACGTTCCATTTACGGTTCTATGGTCATCACTTTTTCTCTATGCTGTCACTGCTCCTCCACGGTGTAGTGGCAAAACAAACAAAATTCAAAGAAACATGTGGATTCAATTTTTTAGATGTTCTTGGGAGAGATCCTGAGGTCTTGCATGCCGTTGTACATTATGGTGGTTTGAGCTGAAGGTTTGTGGCATATTTTGAGGCACGTTTTTTCCAGAAAATATAGGTCAAATACCGAATTAATCTTTACAGTTTCTAGTGTAATTAAATTAAGTTGGTCATTTCCATTTTAATTTCTATTCCCCCTGCAATCTCGACACTAAGCGCTTCATAGACAGTTCCATTAAATGTCTACCAACCACAAACTGCTATCAGTACTTTTCCTCAAGGTGACAGCTGCTTTTTTTTTAGGTAGTGGCTTGGTCATGCATCACTGGCCACTGCATTTACATGGAAAAATCTTGCCGACTTTGCACCTAGTCATCATTTGTGTAATCCTTCCTTAAATTAGTATGCATACAGAAAATGCTGCACGTCAGACTCCTCTCTGGATGCAGATGATGACAGGCATGTTTGTTTGTCTGCTTTATTAAAACCGTCTGTCTGTCAAAAACGCAAGAACAATGATTTTCATTTGTGGTTAATTTCGATGTGGATGGACGGATCCTCATTTGTAAACATGCAAAACCATCAGCGGGACCCCCAGTAGTTTATCAGTCAATTCATCCATATTTAATACTTGCTTTGGGGATTGTTATCTGAATAAAACAGCAACAATGTGGCCTATATTAGCAGGAGAATGAGTTTAAAATCCTGCCCACGGATATGACAGCAAAACGGGAGTGGTTATTAAGCAGATAAATAAAAACTATAGTAATGTTTCTAGTAGCAGGCATGATATGATGAGACAAAAAAAAATAGCAGCTGGAGAGATTGGTTTGTAGAACATCAGAGGAGAAATTGACTTGATGTCGTTATTTCCTGCCAGTGGTGCACACTTGACAGTGAATTGTTTGGCTATCTCACACTTACATTACCAGACTGGTGGTCTGTCCGCATGGAACACAGGGAGAACACAGGTCAGTTTTATTTAGATCACATTTAGATCAAATGTTGTGTTTGTAACGGTCCTTGAGATTGGAGGTAATGGGTCCAACACATCCAACATCATCATTGTTTGACTTTTCTTCTCTTTCTAGTGGCTCTACAGCTTCCGGAGGGCCTGCAGATGTTTGCCTGTGCCATCGCCGACATTATCGAGAGGTACGTAGCAGCTGGTATTTGGATGGCTTTTAGATATGTGAGTGCCGGCGGGAGTAGAAATGAAGCTGGCGTCTTTAATTCCAACTGCGGCAGGCCGCTCGGCACTCATTATGCAAGCAAGACCGTTATCATGATTCTCTGCCTTGGACTCCATTCTGGTTTTGGTACAAAATGAGGCGCTATTATGCCAGTTTGGGACTGCGGTGATATCATACACTCTCCTGCTCAAAGTCAGAGAACAGAAGCGTCATTATTCTCGTTGATTACATTTACGTAGTTTCAGTCGGCGTGCGCCCTATTGCACAGCAGCATTCCATCACACGGACAGCCCAAAGTTTTTTCTCCCTGCAGTGAGAGACGCCTCAATATCAATATTTTTTGGACATAACACTTTGTCTTTTCCACTACCCTGTGGTTTGGCCTATATTGTGCTGAACAAAAAATGGCTTGGTAAAATGAAGCACATAGACTGTTAAGCGCTCACTTGAGGCCTACGATAGAACACGCGGACAAAAACTGCTTGGTTTTTCTTTTTCATGTCATCCCCGTGGTCTTCAGTCGGTTGATGCTTCCAGGGCCTGCTAAGTGTCATCTTCGAGAAAATGGCTTCCGTCATGAAACACCCAGAGTGGGTTCCTTTTTATAGATGTTAAGTCGATACTAACTTGTTTATGAGATGGACTAGATTGGAGGGGCTTTAATGGGTGGTCCTTCCATCAACTTGACCTCACACAGGAAACTTGAAGTACAGCTCTTTGACTCCATTACTGCACTTCACCTTCAGGAAACAGTGAGAAATTATGAAATATTCGTTTTTATTCACACTTGGTCTGTTGTTTATATAGGACAGGGGCTTGTTGTTCTGAGCTGCATTCAGCGTTATCACACTGTTATCATACCTCCCCATCACTTGTTTCTTCACCTTCCAGCTTTTCTTATCAGGAAAAAGGGAAGTTCTCATGATCGGGTTGTTGTATCACTCTTGCTTGTATCTGACTCAGAGCTGTCACTGTGTTGTGCCTTTCAAACCACACACATTTAAATGTTTGAAAAAAAACATTATGGAGTCTCCTCAATGAACTCTGGTTCCTCCCATGAAAGCAGTCGGCAAAAACAAATGACGCATTTAGTCTTTTGTCGTCTATATTTTACATCGGCCGCCAGACATGTGGCCTGAGACAATCAGCCATCCATCCATTTTCTATACTGCTTGTCCTCCATTAGGATCACGGGTGAGCTGGAGCCTCTCCCAGTTGACTTTAGGCGAGAGACGTGGCACACCCTCGACAGGTTGCCAGCCAGTCACAGTGTGATTGTTGTTGTTGTAGCAGAGAACATTATTTATTATTTGACACAGTATAATCAAGCCAATTTAAGAAGTGTATCTAAATCTATGCAGGTCAGTAAAGTGTGATGAGAGTCCCGTTATCGCTTCCAAGTAAGAGGCTAATACATCTTACTTGTCCTTCTTTAGCAATGTCATCATGCCCTCAGATCTAACAAATTATAAAAATGAAAGCATAATTTGGTATGAACGTGTTTAAATAAGATGCTAATTGCTGATAAACCTTGATCCCACTTTGTTCATCCTGCCCATTAAATAGACATGTGTGATAATGGTGGTCTCATTAAAACGGGGTCAGAGTGGCCCTCATAAAATGGACTGCTATTATTATTTTGCCTCAATACTGCATTTTGGGATAAGTGTGGCACTTTGCGTGTTTGTTGGCAACAGTAATAGTTTTAGCTGCACTGTTGAAAGCACACCAAATAAAAAGGAAGTCTTGGTACAATATAGACTATAGCTAGATGAAGATGATTTGGTTCATCCCCGCACAGGCCTTCAGCCACGTTGCCCACATGAAAGTGTCACAAAAGAGATAACAAGGTATTCCCTAGGGATGCTACGACTAGTCGACATGATCAACAACGATTTGTTATTGTCGACGTGTCACATAATACAATTTCAATTCATTTATTTTAATTCATTTATTGATAAGGCGACGCGTGAGATCAAGAAGTACAAATAAAAAATGCAGAATCGGGCGCGAGAAGCAGAGTTATCGGAGGTAAGAAGTAGACCCAAACACACTATAAAGCATGGCAACAATTTAATGAAAATTAGCAAGTGAGGCCAGTGACATTGCAGAGCTGAACTCATGTTTTATGGCAGCATGACGGCCATGCATGAGAACCATAAACACAGACACCCCGGTGTTGTATAGTCTTCCTCACCATCACTGCCACCACCAAGGTAAGGTTTAGCTTACGCTAAACTAATAAAGCGTGGATAAAATTATTATTGTTGTAGCATTTATATAACATGTAATTGTTTTTACAAACAATTCTAGTGGCTTTAGTGCCAACAGAGCAGATAAACCATTAAGTGGCATCAAACATGCATGTTGCATATGTTGGTAAATAAAAGCAGCTAAAAAGAATGGCCTTAGTTAAATTATAATCCTAACAGTACAGGATAACAATAGTTTTAAGGGGTTTTTTTGCATTGAATGTCATGTTTACAGGGCATGTTGCACTTTAAGTCTATTTATTTTTCACTGTGGTTATATATTTGTGTAACAAAGTAAAACCATTCATTCCTAAGTAGTTTGTTTCTTTTGTTACAATTTACTATAATAGGTTTGGACAATTAATTAAAATGAAGTCGTGGACTCGAACGTGTACAGCAGGTCATATAATCGAATCAAAAAAAATAATTGCCGACTACTCAACTATTGTAATTAGTTGCAGCCCCACCACAATTGGCATTTTTTTCTTCCTACAGCTCCTTCTAATGTACGAAATGGTAATGCCTGGAGCTAGTCACTGATATAACCTTTTGAGTATTGGCTCAGCAGGAGGTCAGTCTTACGTCAACCAGTTTATGTTAGGGCTCATGAGCTGATCATCTTCAGTGTTACCTTGAGTACACTCTCATCCAGCAGTTACAGCAGAGGTCCATAGCAGCCAATGAAAATATAAAGTGCTAACTGCCCTCAGAGTGAATAGCTTCTGTGAAACGGTCAGCTTCGATAGCATTTGTGACATAATAAAACGGTTGCTGAAATGTGAGGGGAGTACTCACCTTTGTCAGATACTACTGCATATACTGTATGCTGTACCACGTTCAATGGCATGCTGAACTCTTCAATGATGGCATTTGTAGTCCCAATGCAGTATTTCAATGTTAACGTTTTCCCACACATCATGTCAGTTGTTTTGCTATTGAAGGCTGAATGCTGTCGCAAGCATTACATTATTAGATTGATGTACTGCAAATGGGACACTAAACCTCCGCTATCGATTAAAGCCTAAATAATCATGTCACTGTAGGCCTAAAGTGAATAGCAGAAGTTGATATATTGCTGTGCAGATCTTATTTGATCTTCTCAATGTTTATTTTCATTCCTCTGTTAGTTTGTTGCTCTTGAAATTGTCAGTCGAAGATTTAAACAAAAAGCTTTCATTATAAAAGAATTGATAGCCCGGGCAGACGGGCGATAATTCATGTGCTGTCAGCATGCCATATGTTTTATTGCTTTTTGATGGTGTCAGCTGTCTCGTTGTATCTTTGAAAGATACCTTTATGAACATACAATACTTCAATATGTACCACTGCCGCTTGTGTGACAGCCAAGAGAACAACAGCCAATGTGATGCTTCCACCATGTCTGAATCCTGAGGACAGCCATGGTATTTAATGTTCACTCTTCCCTGCTGTTGAATCCTTTGGATGCCACGTAGGATTGTCTGCCTGAAACCAAATCCAAGGACTGCTTCAAACGCTACACATTAGAAAATGACAAACTGAGCGCACAATCCCGAAGGACACTTTTTTTTTTGTTGAAAAATGGTTGCGAGGGAAGTACACGTTCCCTTGACAGATTAATAGCATACCATCGTTTTATTCAGTAAAACCTATGAGACAATGCTAGTGTGTCAACCATATTTTTGTGGCATGCATTGATAATTAATTGAGGTGGGAGACTTTGTCTTTGAATGTTCTGAATTCCTGTTTCAATGGCAGACTTGCATTGAATAGAATTTTGTTTGGAAGAGTAATTCCAGTGGTCTTTAACAGTGGTCTGCAGGGATATAACGCATCTTTCCACAGCCGACATCATGTTATTTATCCCACAAACTAGTTGAGACTGACTGCAGCCATGTACTATTTTGCTTGATGGACTTAATGAATCATAAATGATCACTTGTCATGCCCATTTTTAATCATAACAGTAGTTTCTGCTGACGTAATGGACTGAGTTCTCATTTACTACACTTAGGATGACTTGGTGGGTCTTCACAAATGTAAAAAGTGCATCTGGTCTTTTTTTCTGTTTGTAAACAAGACCCACATTTTTGATTAAAATAGAAATAAGAGTAGGAAGGACTAAAAAAAATAAAAAATGAGACATGTAACTAAGCCCACACAGACATGTCCTACAGCCCTGGCTTTCACTCTTTAGCAAGATTTCATGCATTTGCAATTTGTAACCATCTCCAAGCTCCATTATAAATAGCATTTAAAATGCAATGAGACTGAGCTGATTGAGTCACACCAAATCTTCATAATGATGGCAAATAGTGGCCAAAAGCAACTTGCATTGGCTCAAGGCAAGCTTTATTATCATTTGTGTATTTGGTTTACAAATAATCTTAGTCTTTTCATTGTCTCCTCAGACTCTGATACACCCAAATGCCTCAGAAGCTTACTCCATTTTAGAGCCTAAAAATATGGGACATGTCTAGGATGTTCAATATTGCAGGTTTGTCCAGGGCAATTCTGAAGAAATGGATGGAATCTTGAAGAATTAATAGAAATTGAAACTTTCTAGGCTAAACCTTTTTCAGAATTAAACCTATTAATATTTTAAGTAATATTTGAACATTTGTTTGGTCATACAAGTGTAAAACAACTGCATTCATTTGGTTATAAGGCCTTGCGATATGGCCTAAAAATAAAATCTATTTTTCGTAAAATTCAATTTACGATGTGTTTCCTACTTTTTAAAGAAAGCAAGTACAAATGACGGAGATCATCCACAATAAGTTTTGATTAGATTTTAATAAAAACTTCACAACGCCAGCTGTTCTTTTATTTTTTTTTTTAAATACAATTAAAATGCATTCAAATTTTTAAATACACTTTGTAGTAAAAAGGAGACTAACTTCTTTACATTCACATTGAAAGCAGCAGCATTTTCAACAATATTTACAAGGATTCTGTTTACACAATGACATTTTTCATTATCTCTAGCTTCAAACAGTGTGACAACGTACAGGGGTAGTGCGCCGTCAAACTCATGTATGACTGCATGGTTTGAAAGGACCACGTCTGTCCTTGCAGAATAAAAGGACCCCCCACCCCCAGCTCTCTGCTGATTTTCTCACAAGCACTGTTGTAGAGATGGGGCAAGGCAACTTCAGCAAAATACTTGCGGCTAGGTAGCACATGCCTGGGGGTCTATAGTTTTCAGCAAGTGGACAAGCCTAGTCTTTTCCACTGTGTATAAAGGTACCATATGCAAAGCGACTGCTTCAGCAATTGCTCTCCATCATGCCGTTTTCTTATCATGCAAGGTGCCTTGGGTAAATGATTCCACCACAGTATTGTTCTCCTCTTAAATAGTGCCGGTTCTCTCACTCAGCTGGATGCCTCTGTTTTAGATGCTGGAACTGCTGCCTTTTGTCCCTTCTGGGCTTTAGACAAACTTTCTACTGTGCAGTCACTTGTTTCAAAGTCTGTTGCCGCAAACCCGAACCAGTTCCAAACCGCTGACGATACTACTAACAAACGTTCCGCTGTTGTTAGTGGTAGCCATTTTGTTTCTGTGTCTACATCTCTGTTAAGGAAACGAAGGGGAAGGATAAAGCTACTGAAGATAGATAGAAGATCTCCTGGTTATATGATGTCTTCATGTGCAATGACGATGTAGTTTGACCATGTCTTTAGTGATCATTTAAGATTGTTTAAAGTTTTGGTCGGTGCCCCCGACTGTACGACATTTGGGGCATTCCAATTTGGAGCTTCCATTGTGTTGGGTTTCCTAAAAATGCAGATTTAATAATTCTTACCTGGTGGAGTTTTTTTTTTTTTTTTTTTTCAAAAGTAAAATAAAATCTGTGCTAACCTGAAAAAAATGTGCTATCTGGAAAGGTTGTGTATTTTACCAAAATGTAGTGGATGTCTCGGCGGGATCACTGACATACTGTACCTGTTCTTGTTTGTCTCTTTCCATCATGTACAAGTCTAGATAGCTGTCAGCATGGACACTAGACTCAAAAGTAACAGACATGTCAGAGGCGATGTGTTGGTAAATCAAGGTACAGAATGCCCACACAGCCCCCAGGCATCTTCAGGTCCTTCACCGTAGTCGTCTCTCTCCATCAAAATGGATCCATCTGTATTCTGGACAGCCAGTTGAATCATTTCTTTGGGAGCAGGGTAAATGTCAAGACTACCACTAGGAAAGAGACTTGAGAGAGCCGGCAACGAATGCCTTCATGTTGTTACAGCACTCTCTTTTACACTGTGCTGTTGCCACAAATCACAATGTGAGTGAATGTCCGTGTGCCAGCATACAGGTGTTTATTTTTTCCTGTATATACTGTATGGATTTGCAGTTGTTTGCAATCAACTCTCTCTTTCCGTCATAATGGTCATGGTTGTGGGTTATGTGTTTTGGACATGTTTAACAAGTTACATTAATGAAGATCACGTGTTTACGTTCCTGTGTGTGTGTGTGTGTGTGTGTTACGCAGTGTTGTGACAATTACATTAAAAAAGCAATTAATTATAATTACTTACTACTTTCCCAAAAAGTAATTGGATTACTAGTGGAATTATGCTTCAATAAATGCAATTAGTTACAGAGAAAGTAATATTGCGTTGCTTTTAAAAAAACACACACAAAAATCAGAAAAAGACAGCAGAAGGCATAATTTAACAAGAAAAATATGTATCACCTTTTATGAGGAATATCCGATATTAGCTTTTTTGCCGATAACCGATCTGCCGTTTATTGTCCAACTCTCAATTTCCGACACCGATATCATATACCAATATGGTATAACATCACATATCTCCTGCCGTGAAATTAACACATATCTGTTGTGAAGCTAATGGATCTGCAATTAGCTTCTCAACGTGGCTGTAACCAACATTGTACAACATTGTAAAACATCTGAGAAATACTTGCCATTAGGCGTAGGCTGTGACATTTGTTTTAAAAGTCAACAGAGTAGCCATTTACATTTTTTTTGATCATCAAAAAGTCCAGGAAAGGAAATTACATGTCATAATCTTCATGTAGGCCTAGCACTCTTAGTGAAGCAGCAGTGGCAAAGCCAGAATTTTTTCATTGGGGTGGCCAAAATGAGACCATTACTCACACAGGGGTGGCGATAAGTTGATACCTGAAATGTCTTGATGGCCAGTGGGGTGGCCGGAAAGTGACCAGATGGCCGTGGCCACCTCTGGCCACCACATACTTCAGCTCCACCACTGGACAGCAGCACGCTGTATTGGTTTCCACGCCATACTACAAATCGCATGTACACAGTAATTCCGGCCCAAAATTAACATATTTCGCACCATCAGATTTGAATGAAATTTCATCTGCAGATAGATATTAAAGTAATTTTATATCCTACATACCCTTTGTCTTGTCCTGAAACTCCAGTCCATGAGTTTGAAAGGCTTAAAGTTGGACTTCACTTTCCAAGCACTCGTATGAGTCGAGGTGGTCCAACACAAGTTGAAGAGGAAAAGTCATCTACCTAACAAACATGTATATGAATGAAAATACACACGATATCATATGAAAAAGCAGCATTTTTAATGGACGTCCCCACGGACTCTCCTAATCGAGCACGCACACACAGTGTCAGAATACTTACATCCGGGAATTGTAGCGTTCCTCCTAGTGAGGATAGGCGACATAGAAAATGGATGGATGGATGGATGGAAGGAGCGAGATAGCTTGCTACTTACTAGCCACCCATGTTTGTATGCATGCTTGAGAGGCGGTTTGATGAGGTCATCTTTTGCGCGCCAGCAAATGCGGGAGACCATAGGCCTATATACAGCATTATGTTTATTGTTGGCTTTCATTATAGGGAAAAATCGCAATACCGATATTACATTTTTATGCCAGTATCGGGACGATACGGCCCACTGATATTATCGGACATCCCTACCTTTTACTCGCTTTAGAAAATAGCAAGAATATATACAAATGTGCTGCCGTAGCAAGCCCACCCCCAAATCCTTTTTGTCTGGGGAGGAGTACAGCAGGGTGTTAAATGAATTGGCGACACCTTTGTCTCAAAGAGAACTACCTTTTTTGCTCGATCCTCGCTCAGCTCAAATCACATCTCATCTAGTAGGACATCATGTCCAGATACACCGGAAAACCCAGTTGGTTGTACCATGGAAATTCCACCAATAAATAGATACACCGTGTAGAGGGGAAAAAAAACATTTTTTTTTTTTTTTTAAACTTGGACAAGGCCAGACAAGCAAGCATGGCGGTTGTGTTTATTTATCCCTAATGTCTGCCCGTTGGCTTCCAAATGAAAAGCGGCAACTGTAATGAGTGCACACAGGTGGAAGCGGCAGTTGTTCATTCCACCGGTGAAGACAGCATCTGGGTAAGAAGATTGAATTCTCATTTATGAAGCAATGATATAAACACATTTTCCCTCTTCTCAGCAGTATGTACAGATAAGTAGTGCTCACTTCTGAAGGTTATACAGCTCACGCTTCCCTCTGTTCTCTCTCCCTCTCTTCTACACCACCATTCATGCCGGCCTTGATCACTCTGACTTGGTCCCAGGGACATGTCCTTGTAATTGGACTCATTTTAGATAGAGTAGGAACAACATACACAGCCTGTAAAATGTTTTGGACTATGGCATTAAAATGGATTGGACCATGGCATATTCTTCTAAAACATCCTTTCCACCGTCCTCAGTCTGCTCGCATTGCTGCAGTCTGCACAATTGGACAGAGGAAAACAACAAAACATGACTATTCATATTCTGTTAGAATCTGAGCTGTGCGATTGATTGATTCACATTGTACCCTTTCTATTGAGCGATCAAGGGAGAGAACACAGCCGCATAGACTATAAATATCAGTGCCGAGCGGTGCATTTGGTACTTAGGCCTTCAGTGGGCCGGCCAGAATTGTTTTTGCCAGACACCACCAGAGTCAGTATCAAAAGTATCAGTATCAACCACTGTCGCCCATGTGGAGCAACAGAGTTGTTAGTGATGCACCACACAGGGATTAAAATGAGGGGAACTTCAACACATTAGCTAAGATAACCGCGACTCTTTATCTTCGGATACAGTCACCAATATTAGCAAAATTATCATGACAGGCCGAGTGACGAGCATAAATAGCTTCAGACAACTCCAAATATCTACTGTATGCTACAGCATCATCAGAAGCAGTTCACAATGAATCAATATTTACATAATAACATGACAAAAATGTAAAACCTTTCACCGTAATTTCCGGACTATATGAGATGCACCTACTAAATTGAAAGAGGAAAAAAATATTTGTACATACATAGACTGCATTAGTCTATGACCCGAAAGGTGTTCACGTTGTACATGGGATATTTACAACACAGAAATTTTGTTTTAACTTTTAATTAAATAAATGTTTTTTTTTTCCAAACTGTGCCGAACAGTGCTTGTAATATGGCTGCTTAAACAGTAGCCTACCAGAAAAGTCATTCATCGCTGTCCTCGTCGTCCTCCTGTGAACTAAAACCACGAAACTTGTCCTCTTCAAGTTCTTCAATTCCCTCAGCAGACACGCCGCCAGTCTCTCTCCTTCTTTCGTTTTCGCTACCAGTATCACCCCTGCCTGAGCTGTCCTCCCCAGCTTGCAGCAGTCCAGCCCCCCGAAACCCGCCGGCAACAGTGGACCTCCCGACACTGCTCCACGCTGCCAAGATCCACCCGAGCAAAGAACGGCAACTAAATCTGAAAGCCGCATCACATGCACCTCTCAATGGATTCTTCATGATGAGTAGTGATGTGTGGATCGATACTAAGATATTGATACTTCTGATACCAGATTTTTAGGCTTTAAAGTCGATTCTTAAATCAAAATGTACGTCATTACCAGGAACACAGTGGAAACTAAGTAAACTAAGGAAACTATTAAGACCTTGTGTAAATGATATGCAGTTGTATGAAACACATGAATACATTGCTAATATTCTTATATTCCTTACTTTATGAGCTATGCTATGATTTCAAATACACTACTTTTTAAAATTTACCCGACATGTTAGATATATTTGCAGAAAGTATCAGTGTCAGATCAGTATCGCCATCGCCTATACCAGACTAAATTTGACTTAATATCGGAAAAGAAATCAGTGGTATCACACATCACTGATGATGAGGGTGTGCACACCAAGTGGAAAATGACTGCTCAAAAGCACATGCTTTTGCAAAGCGTGAGAAAAAAGTAGTGGCTTATACACTGGAAATGACAGTAAGTAAAATACATCTACTCACCAGAGATGTCAATTTCTACCTCCTCATGAGCCATTGTGGCCATTGTGAACAGTTTTGCTCTTATCAGCCAATTAGCACTGGGGGCCTGCCTCTTTGCTCCAATCAACCAATCAGAGCTGTAGGCCTGTAAGCTGGCTCTGAGAGTCAAATCAGAAGTCTGATTGGCTTTAAAAAAAAAAAAAAAAAAAAGACCAAAAAACAGCCCCATCACTAATAGTGTGTATGTGACATGGGCCAACATCTGAGTGCCCTGGGCAGATTACATTGATATCGCATTACATAGGAGCTGAAAGAAACATGCTATGAAATGAAGATAATAGACTGTTGGGAATACGTTATCAGAATTTAATGGAACAAATATTACAATTTAAGTTCGAAATGTAGGTCAGTGCTTCTGCTAATGGTTAGGCCAGCAGAGCCTTGCTGGCCCTGACTGCACACCGCTGTTAAATAAAAGACAACTTAATCAAGCTCTGCCAGAAATTCACCTGAGTGGCTCCTTGCAAACATTTAATGATACTGTAGATGTAATGATAGACAGAAACATGGGGAAATTTTGACACGGAGCATAAGACAAGAAAATGAAGAGCCAGCAGCTGAAACAGCAGAGTGACAGATGATGCTGGTATGCTTTGGGATAAATGAAGGGGGAATTAGATGGATGTAGACTCATCGATTGCAGCCTGAAAGGGGTTTCATATGTAATCGTTAGCGTTACCCTTTGCGTCGTAAGGAGTGTGGCCTAAAAGGCAGTGAAGCACCGTGTTTGATATAAAAATGCTGTCGAAGCAGAAATGCAAGATTGTGTAATGCATTGTTTTCTTCTACTTAATATATCTTGCCAACTGTTTTTACCATGATTTCAGTGGCAGTTTTGAAGAAACAGTATTCGGATATAGACACAAATTGGTTGATTAAGTGATGTAAAAATTAAAGACAGTTGGAACCTATAAAGTCATACACTCCTGATGATGTACGTGTTGCAGTTGTACTGAAATCGTCAGGGGTACTCTTCAAGACGCTTCCAAATTCTCTGAATTTGAACCATAGTGATGCATGACATCAAGTATAACTTCTGTTGCCTCAACCAATGGGATATACATCAAAGATTCAGCTGAAAAGTCAGAGCCACTGAGTGAATTGACTGATAGGTGTACATTAGACACGTAAATTCAACAAGCATCAAATCATTAACTCATATTTTACTTTTTGTGACACTCCCAAAAAGGGATGAAATAGTTGTTCATGGTGTATTTACATTTATAGTTCATTTATACTTTTTTTTGTTAACACTTGCTTAGAATGTTATATTATGCAATTGTCTGGACAGGAAATAACTGTAAACAGGCAACAGTTTGACCTTGGAAAGGATGTCTATTTCCAAAATTATTTGGGAATAATGGTTAATGGTCTCTAATGGTCTCTAAGTGTTTTTTATTTGACTACAGAGGTTCCACTGTCTGTGTTATCGTTCAGGACTTTTGGTCTGATTATTTCGAGCCATTAGCAAAGATCTAAGAATCAAGTGTACAGAGTGTTCTGCGCAATGGCCATGGTTAGCATTTTAAAAAAAAAGTAGCAGCTTTCTGGTGCTGAAATGTTAGGGGAAAGTCATTGGGTTGTACAACCTGAGCTACCTGCAAGAAAAAGAATCAATTGAGCAACAAAATTTTGAGGATTACATCGCAAAGAGCCCTTCACGTTTTCATGTCTTCTAATCCGATTCTTATGCAACAGTTGGCCTTCACCCTTTAAGCTTATTTATGGGCTTTCCCTGATCCTGTCAGTAGATTAATTTACTGAAAGCTGCAAAAGACATGAGACAATGGTTTAACAACATTGGCTCATTTCGTGACATTACATCATTTTCTGTTCATTTTGGTTCCTTATCCCCGATGTTTTGTGGTTTGTTGTCATCAACGTGCTCCTCGATGTGCTGTTTGTACCTTTTGTCTTGCCAGCTGGATGCCCTTCTTGATTTCCTTCTGGGCCCTGTTGTAAGCCAGCCTGTCGTCTGACCTGTGGGCAGCATCTCAAGCTTTGAGCGGAGGCCATACTGCACTGTCCAGCCATGGTTTTTGATTTGGGAAATCTTGATCGACTTTGTGGGTCATAGGACAGGACAGATGTTGTGTATCCCTTCCAAGGCTGTTCCCCGAATACTCGCCAGTCTGTGCTCAAACGTCTTGTAATGCTGAGGATAAGAATGATGGTTGATTTTGTCCAATCATTTGTATGGCGGAATCAGTTCTAGGTACATGTGGTCTGACAAGCCCAGATGTGGTGCTTCTTCAGTCTTGTATGCCAACAAAATGTTGTAGTAGACCTGGTCCAGAATATTATTGTTTCTAGTTGGAAAGTGGAGGAATTTATGGAATTAGCATTAGCCTGGGATGTTATGATCCAGCCAGGTCTCAGTAACAATGGTGACACAGCTGTTCAGTCTGCATGAGATGATCTGTTGTCTGATTTTGTTCAATTTGTTGACACCGGTCTGTGTGACTTAGCATGTAGCCTGGGCCACAGGCTGCTCCTCTGGCCTTGCTTTTGTTTGTGGTGTCTTCTCAGTTTCCTGCTCCACAGAGTGGGGATGGTGGAAGCTTGGGTAGTCTGCTGAATTACTGGTGGAATAATATCCAACTTTGAGGGTGCATAATGTCCAAACTGCTTCCCAATATCAGCATTTCCGTACTGAATTAAGGATTCAAGTCTCCGAAGGAACAGTGAAAAGACAAATACAAACAAAAGGATTGGCAACCAAGAAATCCACGGTTCTGCGTGCATACCTGCTGCCATCTTGAGCATCTGTTTTTTTTTTTAAACATTTTTTGTTGCTTTAATGACCACAGTGCCACACTAAAGTTGCTTCAGTTAATAGTTTTGTGTTTTATGTTCAAATCTCTCCCAGGTTCATCTTTGGTTTCACACCACCAAGATATAGCGGCAAAATAGCACTTAGTTGTAATAATGGTTACCTTATCACTTTCTTGTTTTGCTTGGTACCCTTTTAAGAGCTTTTGATGTGCAGTTTGTGGCCCTGTGTTGATAAAGCTGTAATCTTTACGATAATGACCCATGGCTCAGCCTGCTGAACAAATGCCAAGACAAATAGATGCCAAACACTCACAGAACATGGCAGTAATGATCTTGTTTTTCGGGGAGTTAAAGGATAATCCAGTGGTATTACTGAAAACATCTGTCTAAGTATCATCCTGCACTGGCTCTGCTTCATGTCTCTCCGTGCATGCATTCCTGACAGATGTTCAGTGACTGCTGCGAGACACATTTCACATTTCACATTTTACATATCCAAATATTCACTCTGTAAGACAGGCGACGTCCCTCTCAGGGTGACGATAACATGAAGTGAAAGAAGTAGTGCTCATATAGTACTTGTTGAGGATGTCAATTTATTAGCCATTTTCTACAATGTGTCAGCAGGAAGAAGATTCTGTCTGTGTCATGTAAAAGATGTGTCACAACTTTCTTTTTTTTCCTTTCTCGTTCATCCCCTACGCCGACATCTGTTTTCACATCCATGATTGCACCAAAGTATGGAAATAGCACTGCGAATCGCTAAGTTGTAATATGTCTCCCATGACAGTGATAGCATCACAATACTGTGTGGCAACACAATAACGCTATAACAGGCTCTTTATGTAGGTTTTAACAGCGCCATTTCGAGATCTGTGTAAACAGGACTTCTGTGGCGAATTGAATTATACAGTAAATTCTGGGATTGTTGAAGATTGTGTCAGAAAGCGACGTGATTTGATAGTGGACTCAGTTTTACAATTTTAGGTGTAGGCCTGTCACAATAATCAATAAATCAATTAACCACACAATAGATAAAAACAAAGGCCGCATTGACAGAAGCGGTATAGAAAATGGATGGATGGATGATATATTGACATTTGCGTGCGTGTTTTTTTTCACTCCTTTCTCTCTCCCAAACAGGCTGGAAGACAGGAGGTTTTACACTCTTTTACTGTGCATCTGTCTCAACACCTGGGCACAGTGGTTCTATAGTGGAATGAGCGGAGTGAGTGAACCCTCCTGTCAGTCATTCAGGTCCCAGTAAGGAGAGGCGGGGCTGCCAGCGGGTGCACACACAGCAGCAGCACTCTGTGTGCACTCGCTAGCTGTGTGTGTCATGTGCTACATGATTGAATACTTTCTTCGTGCCTGTTGTTTATCAAATATAATCTGATGTCAATTTCAGCCCGTTTGCGCATTAGCATTTTGTTGCTAAAAGGGTGGAACTTGCGTTTTAGTGATTCCTGAAGTATAACACCTTATTATGCACCAAACACATTCTGCTACATCTAAAACATGTACTTTGACCAAACTTCACCTTATTAAATGTAAACGGCGTATTCCACACACAATGTTGATAAAAGTCAAGGAAGTGTATATGCAAATGAGCTCATGTCTGCATTGACACACAATGTGGACTTCAGAGTATTTCTGAGTTGTTTCACCATCGTTGGTCAATATTCACACAATAACGAATGATTGAAAATCAGAAATATTGTGATTTTTATTGAGGTGCAATTTTGTGTTAGATTAATTCAGTGCTAGAAGAGACTAATAGTCCATTTTATTTTCATTCGGGTTTTTGTTTTGTAAATAAAATAAATTAAACAGATCTTGAAATTCCAATTACAATGTTAAATACTCCTGAGAAATTAAGGTTGATTTTGATATGGCACACTTGCATTATTATGCCATATGTTATCCTTACATTAATGAAAAAATGGTCTCAAAATAATGTTGACAATAATATCGTTTATCAGCAATAATTTGCGGAACAATTATCGTCCAGCTAAATTTGTTATCGTGACAGGCCTAGTCATGTGCAATATAGCAATATATGGAAAAGTGTTCATTCTCAGTGTCGTTGATGGAAATTCTGCGTTTTTAAGTGACTGAGGCACTATGTGAGGAAGGCTAGGTTTCCGCTACATGTAATTGATCGTGGTGCATCGCCACAACAAAGTAAAAGCCGCCATACCTTAAAAAGTTGAAACCAATGTTAAGTAATATACTGAATGAATGGATGTACAGTATATGCTATGTAGATACATATACATCTTATTATCAATGCACATATTGACCACAATTAGTTTGAAAACAATTTAAAATATCATAAAATTGTTTCACAGCACTTTATTTTGATAATCGCCTGTCTGCCCTGTTGGCATTTGCGCACTTGTGACCAGAAAAACTACAAGACCAGTCGTGAGAATGAAAAATAGTCCGTAAAAAACGAAAAACCAGTCAGTATCTGGTGTGACCACAATTTGCTCAAAGCATCCCAAACATGCTAAATGGATGACGTGTGGTGAGTATGCTGGCCAGTTAAACTGCACATTTTGGAGTGGCCTTTTATTGTGGCGAACCAGAGGTACACCTGCAATAATCACGCTATCTAATAAGCATCGTGATATACCACACCAGTGAGGTGGACGCATTATGATTGCTCACCAACACAGATTTAGAAGATTTAGATTTGTGAACAATATTTGAAAGAGAGGTCTTTTTTGTATTTAAAGAAATATATTTAGAATCTTGAATTGAGTTCAGCTCATATGTTTATGTTTGTGTTGAGTGTACTGTATGCATTTGTTAATGTAAGCTCACATGGTGGCACTGTTATTAAACCCAATAACTGGACTGACTTGAAATTTCTTAGGCACCTTAATGCACATATGGTCCACACATTCAGGGGACTGACAAGCAAATGTCTGCAAAATGTCCACAAGATTAGTTGAAAAATATGGCCGCCATCAAGCAACACATCTTTGCAGGGGCACCGGCGGGACTTAGCAAGTGGTTATCCATGAGTCATTGACCATTTCTCGAATGATTATAAAACTTGGAGGATATCTGGATTAATTGAGTGGTCGCAGGTCTTGAGTGGTCGCAGATCACAACCCATAGGGTGTGCCGCAGATGTCATTTACGGTTACGTGAACACACCCGAGGGGGTAATAATGTATATACAGTATATATTATGTTTCCCTCCCAATACCTCATACCATACTACATGTAAACTGATTTAAAGGGAAAATGATGGTGGTTCCTGTGTGCTCACAATCCTCTTTGCCTGTGTCCGGTGCCAAAAGCCCACTCACAGACACAGAATAGGCTGATAGGAGCTGATACCTGAAATGTAATGGAATAAAAGATGAGCCGGGGGATGGTGCGCTGTTGCTGTGTGCGCGTGGTTGTGTGCGTGCGTGTGTGTGTGTGTGTGTGTGTGTGTGTGTGTGTGTGTGTGTGTGTGTGTGTGTGTGTGTGTGTGCAGATTGACTTGGTATGCAAATGCACCACCACATGCTTATTTGAGCTGTCAGCCCCCAAACTATCATTGGCAACTGTGCAAGAGCAGTGCTACTGCACCTCTTGCTGACCCGCTTGTCACTTTCTGATAAGAACAATCTGTCACCTGAAAGATTTTCGCTGTTAGTTCGTTATCTTTAATGCTTCCAAATAAGTCTCGGAAACAAGAGCTCAATTTGAACAGTTTAATGTACCAGGACGACTGATACGAGTCACTTCTGGACGGAAGTCCTTTTACCTAGCTGAGCCTTCTCCCGCACAGGGTGGGAGGCCTTTCTGTTGTACAGTATGTCTCTGTGTGACCCCGTGGTCTTAACTTGTTGAAGCCGGTTCATACTGTGTTTGCGCAAAGGGTGTGATAAGCTAAAGATGCAAAGCCAAGCAAGTATAAAAATACAGTGAGTAGACAAGTCTGCTCTGGTCACGCTATGTAACACATGCCAAGAAAGGCCTAATTGTAATTTACATTTAGCACACGTCTGCTCGTTTTTTTGGACCTCGCAATGTCGGAAATGTTACTGGCAGCCCAACACAGACAGACAAACTACAACAGCGTGTGTAACCCTCTATGTGGATTGACCGTTTAGATTGCAGCAACAAAGTACATGGTCGCTATCACGGATTAGTCCCTCTTTTACACTCATATAATATTCTGTCTATGAAATGGCCAGCAACTGAAAAAAATAACCATGAGTGACAAACACATTCCATTCTGTGGCGCAGGTCAACTTAGATGAATTTAAAAACAGTTTTCGCCATTGAGATTTATTTATTTCAGTCAAAAGTGTCTCAATTTTAAAACCTTTATGAGCTGTAATAACATACAGTGTCATACAGCAGACGTTAACTGACATATTGACCTGATACAGTATAAGATGACCCCTTCTTTTAATCCTCCTCTTAATTTTTTTCGAGACCTAATCAAAAACAAATTGTGTTTTTAGTATCAGTTAAATAACAACTGGAAGATAAATATAGAAGGATGTCATATGTCTTAGCTAATTGACAGTTGTTTGATGACTCTTTTTCATTGATCACCATTATCTTAAAATTGGCCAGTTGTTTGCTAACTTCTGCAACCATGGAGGCACTTGTGGGTGGGTCTCTGTGACTTGCTTGGGGAGAAGTTCTTTTGACGACACTTGTTGGTTTGCATTGACCCCAGGGTCTATGCAAACCAACAAGTGTTATAAAATGAGACATCTTTTTCAGACTTTATCCAGGATAAAAATACTGTCTTATATCCAGGTCAATGCATGTTTAATGCAAATGTAATGTAAAGATATTACTGGACTCGCATTAAAGTCTGATTTGTTAAAGCAACACATGGTAGCAATGGATTGTGCCATCTGGCCAACGTATGCTGGAGTCAGTCCCAGCACACGCTCAGTGAACGGCTGAATGGATTTCCAAATTTTCAAACATTCGTGATTCAACCATTTGCATTTGTTTGGTGTATAAGAGAGGCCTTGGAGTGTGTCGCACGCCCACTAGAAGAACATGTTAAGCCAATAAAAGTGGCTTTGACTCTTATTTGTAAGAGCGTTGAGCAAATATTTCACTGCCAAAACAACATGGGGTTGTTGTGAGGTGATCTATATATCTGTATTTGTTCAGTCAAGCTCATTATGCAATTACATTGCATCCCAATTTACATATTTAGAAGTGTCACAAATTTAGAAATAAAAAATACAACACCATTTCAGAAATGTAAAAACATGTTGATAACCTTGCTGTTTGACCCCACAAAAAATATGTGTACTCCACAGCCACAGGTAATGCAATCCAAACCAAGCTGTGCCTTTACAAAGATAATAATAATAATGTTCACTTTTGATGGACACTGTGGATTATTTCAAGGAACCTTGGTGTTTCACTTTTGAAGGAATCTGAAGAATTGATTTTTGGTCTAGACCACAATTGTACGAATCACGCACCAAACTTGTGAACAGATTATCTTCGGATCCCAAAGCACTTTTAGTGTGTAGCTGGTCCAGTTCCGCAAATGAAAGAAAAGCTTCAGAACCCCAACTTAGTATGCTTGAGATAAGAGTTTGTCACAAGTTGTTGGTTGGTTTACCAGGATTGCACAGAAACAAAACTGATTACTTCAAAGGGGACCTATTATGCTTTTCCTCTTTTCTGACC
This sequence comes from Dunckerocampus dactyliophorus, assembly GCF_027744805.1. Classification (NCBI taxonomy): domain Eukaryota; kingdom Metazoa; phylum Chordata; class Actinopteri; order Syngnathiformes; family Syngnathidae; genus Dunckerocampus; species Dunckerocampus dactyliophorus. The sequence continues at coordinate 21,073,891 of NC_072830.1, read as the reverse complement.
TATAAATGTTGTTACAATGTTGTACTCTCATGTTAAACAATGCCAACATGTCAGATAATGAGGTTTGCGCATTTGGAAGTAAGACCTGAACGCAATTTTGGACGGCTCTGCACGTTTTTTTTAACACCGAGTTCCATTGACATCAGTGCAACCCGGACTTCCTTATATGGGCATGCCCAGGCAAATGCTGTAGTCCTGCCCTCCCCCCGCTCTGCTTTGCTGTGCTCTGTTTACTGTGTTAGCACGAATGGCTCTCAGGAAGTGTTTGTTCGGGTGTGCCTAAAGAGGCAAGCATCAGGCAGAAGTGGTTTGAGTTTCTGAAAAATATGCTCATCTGTCAACGGCACTTCACACGGGACGCTTTTGTGAACATGGGCCAATACGAAGCTGGACTATCCGCCAAACTGTTGCTGAAGTCCGACGCCTTTCCAGCGTTACTTGGTCACAACAGCAAGCTGTAAGTAACAATTTATCAGTGTCCTAACTGTGTTTATTTTGTGTAAGTAATCGGATAAAAGGGGTTCGGCAGCTGTCCGGAAGTCCTCGGGAGCGACCAGTGACCAGTCACTCAGAGTGGGCTCGGCGGGAGGCGTACCTCGAGGAGAGCTGGGGGTGGAGTAAATTACACAGACGGTTTGGGCGGGAGGTAGAAAACTCTGCAGGAAGAGGTGCAGAGTCTGGAAGATCTAGAAAGCTTTCTCTGCAGGTTATTGTGTGTAGCTGCTCTATTGGAGTCCAGAACTCAATACAAAAGCCCGAAAATGAGTACAATAGGTCCCCTTTAAAACATGGTGGAGAGTTGAAGGAAGGACTTTTCACCTTTTAAGACACTATGGAGCAAATGGAGCATCACTTTTATTTGTAACATCAGATATCTTGCTCCATGAACCAGGAATACAAAAAGTGACTAGTGATGAGTTGCCAATGAGCACTTGGATATCATTTCAATGTGCAGGTGTACCCACGAGTGTTGTCATTGATGAGAGTGGTGCCGGTGCCCATGGGATGGTTCCAGGGTTTTTTATTCTTTCGCCTGCTGTGACATCTCCTCAAAGTGCAGCACTGGTGCCAGCAAGTTGGAGCTTTCCAGAATCATTACTCTGCTTTCAATGCATCCCCTGCCACACAAGAATAATAATAGAGCGCAGGGACATGCTATTCATAGGCAGCCTATCAACTTTCTTAGCTGTTGTTAAAGCAGCCGGACTGCACAATCTGCTCAGACTTAAATCTTGGTGCTCGGAAGCGCATGAGCATCCATGATATACACGCATCTTGTGTTTTCATAGCAGTGGAGCTTATTGCAAAGATTCAAATCATTTGGCAGTTTCTCATCCATATTGAGACGTATGCTAAAGACCTAATTAGTAAGAAGTGTTATGGAGTTCACAAGCTTCTCTGACATCTTAATTAGATCTTAATGACATTTCAGTTGGATCGGAGATGTGTAAAAGTGACGTACATACAACTCAAAAGCATCTGACACCGGAGATAAGGAAAAGATGATTTCATCAAATTTGTTCTCTATATGTATCAAACCGCCGTGCAGTATTTCCTGTGTGATATGTATTTGAAACGGGATATGATTAACACAGATGCACTTTCCATTTTGTCTCTCGCTGTCTTTCACTCCATCGCTTCAATCCCAGTGGGATTGCACAGTTCGGTAATTACCCTACTATGTCCGAGTGGCATCGTGTGACTCGTATCAGCCTCTTAATCGAATTCATAACATTTATTACCGTGAAGGTTTAGTATATTCACTATGGAAATGACTAGATATGCATCGCCAGAGGAGATAACATGAGAATGGTATTTTTGGCAGATAGATGGCTGATAGATACAGCAGTCTCCTGTACTGTGAATTGAATCAAATCTGCCATGGATTACCGTGGCCCGCATTTTGAAACATTTGCTTTGCTAATTCTTAGGTGCTGATTTTTAACTTGCCAAATAAGTTGGTCAAATAAATTTCATATTTTGATGGGATTGCAGGATACTGAAAAATAGTGTCGACAATGAAAATCACAACTGCACAAAGGCCAGAGGTGGACAGCAACAGGCTGTCTTTTGTCTTTTCCGATGCCTTTTTTTATGGTGATGGAACAAAAGTCATAAGGGGATTAGAACTTAAGCCATTCCCCTTACCTCTTGTCTTACCCCTTCCAACCTAGGGCCAAGGAGAAGAAGCCACTAAGAAATTATTGGAAAACGCCAATGTCACTGTACACTTAAGAGCGGCGCTAGCCACCTGTCATGGCCGAGCAGCCTCCGCGCTGCCACGGAGCTCGGGAGTACAGAACGAGGGATATCTACCCGCCGTGGAGCGCTTTAGTCAGACACAAACATGGCACTCTTTCGGACAGTTCATTAATGTAGATTCCCATCACTAGCGAGAGATTTATTTTAAAATACAACTAACTAACAACTAACTAAATACAACAAGCTAATGTGGTCGCTATCTAATCACTGTCTAAAGATTTATGAAATGTAGTAGATTGCAGTGAAGTCAGATATCAATGTTAGCCGGCTAGTTATAACTCGCGAAAACCATAACCAATTCAAAACATGGCGAATATTTACATGGAGTAGCAATTGATTGAATTACATTTGTTTCTTTCGGTCTCCGTGCTTCCATCTTCTCAGTGGGTGTTGTAGCTCCGCCTACCCCTTTGTTTCAAGCGTGGTTAGCGACCACCCTCTTTTTCAAGGGGTGTACACCCCTTAGCACTTACCCCTTACCCTTTGGTTTAAGGAGAATTGGGACACCCCTTGATTCTCGTGAATGCGGATGAATTGGATTTACATTATTTCTTATAGGAAAAATGTACGTGGTTAGCGTCAGTTTTGGTCAGAGTCGGACATTCTGGAACAAATTAATGACAAGGTTCCATTGTACCCTGAACTTTAAAATGTGGTGGTAATGCAAACTGCACAGGGCCACAGGATCCTTTTAGTCTAGTAACTCTAGTTTCTGGAACTAAAAGTCCTTGAACCTTTGGTGGGAAAGGGGCTAGTGTGTGAGACACAGCGAATCTCTTTGTTTTGTACAGTGCTATAATGCTAACAGTCAGACGTCAGAACAATAGATGGCAATGGATGAGAATGTTTGATGACCATATTTATCCTCTTGCAGGAGGCTTCATGTACACAGCACAGACAAAACCTCAAGAACAGAGAGGGTAACCGATACCCATCTTTGAAGACAAATATTTATTCTTCAGATGAGTCGCTCCGTCTTTGTCCAGCAGCGCTCAGCTGGCCTGTGGCACCCTTGACTTGAGAGCAGCCATTAGGGGAGAAGGGACACTGAAATAGGTAGTGAAAACTCTGGAATGATGAGGAGGAGCCCCGAGAGGCTGCAAACCAGATTACATCAGAGAAAATGAGGGAGGAAAAGCGAAATAGAAACTTTGACTGAAGCCCCTTGTGAAGAGCAGAGCCGGGGATAAACACACCAAGTAGATGTGGGTTTGAAAGATTGGGCAGTAGGAGCCTGATTATCAGGAGTCTGTCGGTATCTACAGATTGTTGGCCGTGCAGCCATGTTTGTTTATCGCTTCCCTCTGCTCCCCAGGCCCCCTTGTCTCATCTCTCTTCTACCCCCTCCGTCTTACCTAAATCTGTCAGAATAAAGCCACAAATACCTGGCAACTACCTCCATTTACAGCCACCCCCTCGTCTCCCCCTCTAACAAGGCCTTAGGCTTCCTCCCCTACCCTTTTCCTTTTAGACTTTATTCATTTTGCTTAACCTATATTGTCTGGCTGCACATTTTATTCGCCTATAAAGAGCAATAAAAGAGACCTTATTTTTCTTTGGTGAGATGGGTTATTTATTCGCAATAGATCTTGGTCCTTAGGTACCTGTATAATCCGATATTTGTCCTTTCAAGGCCATGGCCACACACAGCAGGCAATCTGAACAGTTTATTGTCCTGCTGAATGCAATAACACTCATTTTACTGTAACATGTTTGTTTTTTTTTTTATTCATACCGTAAATACACTTGCAAAGAGCGCCAGGTCACATAGAATTTTAATGGGATGGAATTAGACCCACAAATGTGGGTCTAATTATAATACATTTTTCAATTTCAAATTGAAAACACTTATTTAATAGGAAATAACCATCCGTTTTAGATTCCAACTGTCGCCATCTTAATAGTAGGGTTGTCAACAATAAACCGCTGCCCGAGTCGCACACACGCAACCACACAAGCATGCTAAACTAAGCTAACCCCGCTAGTTTCCATTCAGGCCCCGTAAGAGGAGGTTCTGTCAACTTTCGCCAGTGTTTATCGCCATTTCAGCATGTTTAGTTTGGGAGGAGGCGGTTTAGTTTTTGGAATGATTCGGCCACGATTAAGCGGTCCAAGCAGTAAATACTTCCCCACATGAACGCCCCTTCTCCTCACGATGACAGCACTTCATTCACGTTATGTCAATTTCCTCGAGATTTCGGTAAATTCTGTTTTTATTGGCCAATTCCACGGTAATCATGCTGCGGCCCCACATGCCGTGGTACACGTGAGGTGCCGCTGCGTCAAATGCAGTCGCAGGAAAAACACGTCATCAACTTTGCTTTTTTCCTTTTATCATTTATACTGGTAGCCATCCATCCATTTTCTATGCCGCTTCTTCTCATTAGGTTTGCGGGGGCATGCTGGAGCCGATCCGAGCTGACTTCGGGTGACAGGCGGGGTACACCCTGGACTGGTCGCCAGCCAATCACAGAGCACATATAGACAAACAACCATTCACACTCACATTCATACCTATGGACAATTTAGAGTCGCCAATGAACCTAACATGCATGTTTTTGGAATGTGGGGAAAACCCATGTACGCACGGGGAGAACATGCAAACTCCACACAGAAATGCCCAAAGGAGAATCGAACCCAGGTTTTATACCGGTATAAGTCATTTTTTTATCATTGGAAGAATTTGTACAGGTACACCGGTATATAAAAATTATCACCCAATCCTGGTGTCTATAGCATTAATGGTAATGAGCCGTGTTTGTTCACACCTCTGACAAAGTGTGTGGCTCCAAGAAGCACTATTGTAAATGTAACCACTTTTTATACAGTACACTGTAACTATGCACTTGTCCCACGTAATAGATGTCATATATCAGTAACATCAAGAAGTGGGGGACACAAACGTCACATTATCGTCACATTTTAACACATCTGGAGCTGACCTTATTTTAGGCTGTGTAGCAAAGCCAGCTTTTTCAAAGCTGTGCTCCATGAAGTGGCAGGTGTAAACATGGGAGGGTTCATCTACTGAAGCTAAGAGCGGGTCAGAGACTGTGTCGTGTTTTTGACGAAAGAGAGTTGTTGGTCATAAAAACTTCAAATTTCGAACACGACCATTTGACCGCCTTTTCGCTCACATTTGGTGCTCATTAACAGGCTTGTATTGCTGTTACAACATTATGAAATAGTCAATTTTGCATAATATGGGATCCTTAAGTAACCATTTCCTTGTATCATTTTTACCACTCATACAGGTGACAAGGACTTCCATTGCAGATGTGCCTCACATAGCTCATTTCTGTCACCTTCTTTACTTTCATGCAAGTGTAAAAATAACTGAACCACTGTAAACGATAAAACATTACATTAACGTTAAGTTGAGTGACAATACATACACCCAGCTTTTCCATCAGCCAATCAATTAACAATTTATTGTCAATTGTATAAGTCAATTTATTGTGTACCTTATTAATTACTGAATGCAAATAATTGATCTGCCGTGTTTTTGCTAGGGATGCTGCGATACAAAGGGCCACCGATTAGTATCGTCCGATTTCCATAAAAAAAAAAACACGTGATCGGAATATGACAATAAATGGCTTTCAAAGTCGACCACAAAAACCGATTGCTGTGCGGCGGCGACATGACAATTCATGTCATGACTAAACAGACATGACATGCATGTGTGCTGTCACGTAGGGCTAACAACACCTGTATTGAGCCGACAAGGAATGCACTTTGACCCGTATTGCTCCTCCTGAATGACATGTAAAATAGTGACTTGACTCACTGAGGAGGAACAGTGAAAACTGTTTATAGCAGCTGCATTTTAGTAGTAATAAAATGATACACGGCGAGAGTGTATGGATAATCCATTTTAGGGTTAAATATTGTGATAATTGGATATATTGATATTTCGTCACACCCCTAATAATTTATATAAATGTGTCTATTTTGAAGGTTAAATGTCTAGCTGAGGCATTTAGTATGTGTGTGACTATTGACATGTAACATAAGGCTTGTGCAATAAATTGGGACTCTTTTATGCACTATTTTAGGTACTATTTTTTGTTATATGCATGTGTGTAGTATTTATTCAATTACTTATTGATTTTTTTTAAATATAGTTTTTATGCGTCACGTATCACCTTGTATTTATTTGCAATGACAAAGGAATCTGTCTGGGTATCTATGAAGACACACACACTGGATAGTAAAGAGAGAATTGCTGATCATCAGTTAATGCAATACAATGCGCTCCATGGAAACACATTATTGATTGGCATATTGGAACTGGAATGGATGAGCACATCATGAATATATTGCAATACTAGCTACTCATAATAAAGTATTTTCTTCAACCATTTTAACCAGCAGATAGCTTGAATTGCACATACTGTATGCAATCGACTGGTAGAAAAAATGGCCCTGACAAGCTCTGACTCAGTCATTGATTAATGTCAAATACAATTTGGTCATTTCTTTCTACTAGTGAGTGAATTGCAATTGATCTTATTCAGCGCTCTCTTCATCACATGCAGTGTGCATCGATCGGTCTGGTTATGAGCAACAGGAGGTTGCATATGCATTCTGCGGGCTACACTAATTAGCATACACTTGTGACTGCATGCCAGGTTCACGGAAGCAGACACCATCGTGATGGGGGACGTGACATATGGGGCCTGTTGCGTAGACGACTTCACCGCCCGGGCCTTGGGAGCCGACTTCATGGTGCACTATGGCCACAGCTGTCTCGGTGAGTCTATTCTGTGTGTGAGTCTCTCCATGCGGCTGGTACTATACTGAACTACCACCTGCAGCACAGACAAAGTATTGATCAAAAGAAACATACAATGGTAGCTTAGTATGGCAGGCGCATCAGACCTCTGGTGCCTAGACATGGCAATGACACTGCAGATCAATGGAGAACATGCATTAGAGGTGTCCTCAAGCATCTCTTGGACCTTGCTATCTGTCTCTTGCAGGACACGAAGATGCCAAAATGTGTCTTTCTGCTAGGTCTCTTCCAAATAGTCATCTGAATTTTATAACACTGACTTTAATGTTCACTTGTGAAATACACTAATGTGTTCTGTGTGCAAGTCATGATGTTTACGACAGAGATGAGAAACACATTTGTGGAAACATACAGATATTTGATCGAGTGGATGTAGAACTAGGAACACACCCGTCAAAACGCTTCATTTTTTTGTGTGATGAATCTAAAACTTTTTTAAAAAAAAACAATGTGGCCTAAAGCTTGTACAATTCAACTGTAAACAAAATCATTAGAGTATTTTTTTAAACATCTAGCTGATCCACAAAGTAGAAGAATCAGTGTGTGCACTCTGAAGCTAATACCTTTTGCTTTAATGACAGCATTCAGTCAGCATGAAACATATTCACTTGGCAACATTTGACCAAATAATAAATTTGGACCACCGTAAATAGATTTGGCGCCACTAGATCGCCCTTGCTCATAAACACATGATAATGAGTTGGTCTGTGAATGTAGATTATCGTTACAATTCCGAGCAGTACAGTAGGTAGTGATATACATCATAAGTCTGCTTCTTTTTTTGTTGTTTTCCAAAAGAAAACAAGACATATGCTCCAAAAAATAATAATTATAATAATTCCAAGGAACACATCTCCAAATTTGTCCAGAGTCCAAAGGAAACAGAAAGTCCAAGAGTCCAAAGTAAACAGAAAATCCACTTCTTAACACAACTTTTATCCACCTGGTTTGCCAGAGAATAACAAGACGTTGCAGGGAGAATAAGTGTTGCCAGCTTAGCACTATATTTGGTATATTTAGTGTATTAAGAAACCTAGATGTTATTTTTTAAAAACGTGACTAGCGACAAATCTACCGACTTATTTTATTATTTATTGGAGACTGTCGGAGACAAAGCATGTATCGGTTGCTGCTGTGGACCCCTCCCCCATCTAAAAGCTTTCACAGGCATCTCTGTTGTCTTTGTGACATTTAAAAAACAAAAACAACAGTAACAGAAGAAGCAACTGATGAAAGTGAATTTGTATCTTAAACAGACTTGTTTTGCTTATTATTAGGGATGTCGCGATACGATCTTCAGGATCGAGATCGGCCGATCCGGTTGCCGTATCACGTTTGTAACTCTGAGTAACATTTCAACATGGTAGGTGCAGTAAAGCGCTTCAAAGCTGGTTGCCACCCACAAAAAGAAGAAAACGCAACACCGATATACAGACATGTCCGCAGTGTACTGTGGTGAAGTTAGTTTCACGTTGGACGTTGGATATTCGGCTCCATCGCTACAGCGGTAGTTCCCTCTCACTATGCCCGGACGGAATGTCATATATTCTAAATCACACCACAAATTGACCTATAACCATGTCAAATGATTAGTCCTAGCCTAAAAGTATTTTGCACGCAAATTTTTTCCAATTGTATCATTTATTGGATGGACTTTTATTGGATCTTTTATTGGATTAGGGACCTGACTCACAGAGGTTTGTTACAAAAGCCAAATAATATTGTTGGTCATGCAGTGTAATAAAAAAGTAAACTCTACTCTAAATTGTCCATAGGTATGAATGTGAGTGTGAATGATTGTTTGTCTATACAGTATGTGCCCTGAGATTGGCTGGCGACCAGTCCAGGGTGTACCCCGCCTATCGCCCAAAGTCAGCTGGAATAGGCTCCAGCATACCCATGCAACCCTAATTAGGATAAGCGGCATAGAAAATAGATGGATTCAATTCCACAACTTCATGTTCGGAACAAAAGCTTATTATTAAGAAAAAAAACATCGGTAGCGGATCGGATTGGCAAGACTATTAAAAAAATCGGATCGGATCAAAAGCCAAAAAATGTGGATTGGGACATCCCTACTTATCATGTTTTGTACTCACTTTGTTTCCTGCAACGTTATTCCTCTCTCCTACAGTGTCCATTACAATTACACGCATATGCGTCATGGACAATTATGCAAATTATACGATGGTGTCATCTAGCACCCCCACTCCGCAACCCACCACGACAACTAGATTGCAGTCACGTGGGAAACACTGCTCTTCCTTGCCAAAGCGATCCAAAAGTATCAGAGGGCGTTTCTTATATCAATTTCACCCGTCCGATTTTCAAATTAGTTAGGTCTGGGCTCTGGGTGGACCTTTTCTAAAACTTAAATCTTCTGGTGGTAATTGTTGATTTGTATTATGCTTGGGCTCATTCAGTTTTTGACCAAAATTGACCGCCATTAGGAACTGTACAAAGCTCGTCCAGCTTGACTAAAGCCAGTGTGTATTTCTTTGTCAGTGTGTATTTCATCCTGACCTTGGCCACTCAATCACGAAGACATCATATGCTCTGTTTGACATCATGTCAGACACCTGTGAGAGATTAAAGATGCTGTTGTGACTCATAGAGAATATGTCTTCTACTTTCATTTTCTGACCTATTTTTGCTTTTGTATGCCGCTGTCACCTTTTGTGTTTTGTCATCATAAAACTCCTGCAGCTGTAGTCAAAGATTCTGAAAAACAAAACAAAGTTGAATGCTTTGGAATTAAAATATACAAAAGGACAGATTATTTTAATCAATACTCAATAGAAAATGGTACAAAAAATATCCAATTTAATGCATCAACATTTTTACTAATGATACTAATAAACTCCTTGTGTAAAGAATAGGGATGGACATTTAAATTGTCAACGTGTACAACGTGACTATATATTAGCCGCATCTCTGTATAAGCCGCTGGGTTCAAAGTGTCAGAAAAAAGTAGAGGTTTATACACCTCAAATTATAAGAAGGGCGGATTATTTGCAGGACTAAATTGCCTTCTCATTCCATGTCAGTGCCACAGATACACAAAAATGTCTGGGCTTTGCAGGAAGTGACAGGGACTAATGTTGATTAACAAAAAAAACAAAAAAAAACACATCTTCAAAGGACGTATTAAACAAGTATAGTTAAGGGGTTTGGATAATCATAGTCAATCACAAAGTTAACACATTTTGCAGCCTCAATAACAACAGTGATGAGGTCAGTGAGTTCTGTCCATTTCATTGACCGTATCTCTAATTGCAGCGTTTTAAGAGCCGGTTGCCATCCTCACCTCAGTACCAATCGATTGTTTGCCCTTTACGTTTTGGGAGTGCCCATAAACAATTGAAAGCTGTAAGCTCGATTGTACATTCCACTCAACTTCTCCTATACCCCACCAGCCCTCATGGTGGACTGTACACAGTATGTAAGTTCCATGGTGGCATCTATGAAGCTTGCATACGCACAAAACAGGCCCAAAAATTTGCGTATGCCGTTTTCCATGCAAAGTAAGTGATCTATAAAAAAAAACGTGACTGACATGAGATGTGTGCACTAGTATTCCAGCATTGTACCTTTTATGTACTTTTTGGAGACACGTTAAAACACATTTTAAGTGGTGAAGTGAAGTCATATGTAAGAAATAAACATGCTGTGGAACCCAGTAAATGTTTATTAATCATTGCGTCAACAGTCATGCTGTTATTGACTTAAAAAAAACATGTGGAAAGTGTTGTTATTGTTACTGTTAATTTAACACTAACGGATATATTTTATCAGTCAAATCTAACATCCTATATTGTATGTGCTCGTGAGTACCACATGAGTGGTGACTAGGGATGTCCGATAATATTGACACACCGATATCATCAGCCCAATATTAGCATAAAAATGTGATATCGGTAGACCGGTATCTGTTTTTTTCCCGATAATGAAAACCAATATAAAAAAAATGTTGTATTGATGGACATTTTAATTTTCACATGGCCAGGATGACACCACAGTTTGTTCACATACAGTGCATGTCCATCCGGGACGCTGGCTGTTAGCCATTCAGTGAAGCACAAATAAGCTGCACGCCTTATAGTTGTTGACGTTGTTGCCTGCTCGTCGATCTGCTTGAAAGGCAGCCACTCGTGGCGGCGGTGTTAGACATTACATACAGTATATAGATAGATAGATATGTCCGATATTGGCTTTTTTGCCTATATTGTCCAACTCTCAATTTCCAATTCTGATATCAACCGATACTGATATATGTAACATCACATATCTATTGTCATGGAATTGACACATTGTAGTGATCCACAATATTGCTTTCACGATATTGGTGTTTCCGTGTGGTGACGGCGCTGGATGCCTCGACGACAGCCAGTACAGGAGCCCATAGGCCTACAGTCATGGAAAAAATGATTAGACCGCCCTCGTTTCTTCAGTTTATTGATCCATTTTAATGCCTGGTAAAACTAAAGGTACATTTGTTTGGACAAATGGACGAATTGGACAAATTTCTAATCCTATAGACCACAGAAAGTGTGCAGCTGCAGTATTCATGGTCCTACAAAAGCCTTCCACACAATTAATCACAATATTTTAGCAACAAAATGAGAGAGGTACGGAATCAGAGGATTAGTTTTGAATTGGGTTAAAAGCGACCTAGCAAACAGGAAGCAATTTTTAAAGACAGGGGAATACACATCTGCAAGTTTAAATATCACATGTGGGGTACCCCATGGGTCCATATTGGGACCAAAACTGTTAAATTTGTATATCAACGACATTTGTAAAGTGACAAAAGACTTAAAGTTGGTATTATTTGCGGATGAGCAAATAAGCTAATTCGCTGGAGTGCCTCATCCACACCGCCCCTCCGGTCAGAGAGGCAGATGCAGTGGAACGTTGGGCTTTATTAATACACAGTGCAGAATTTCATCCAGCCGGCTGATTTGACGTTGATATAATGTCTGATGTATTGTCTGGTACCTTTTATCACCAACACAGATAGACATAAATATATACCTGCAGCTGCCCGAATGGCCTAAGCAGGACCCATTGCTGCCCTGCGAGTTGCCTGGCATAAAAAACATGAAGTCCGCCCTGAACGGTGCCTGCAGAAATCTAAATGTATAATTTGGGAAATTACAACAGCATTCGACGGCGTTAAGTCCCAAAGATCGACTGGTCGAGCGTAATTGACAGGTTGGTGACCCCTGTTCGTGACATGAGGCAGAGTTGCGTACGCACACTTCTGCTTACAATGAGATCTATAAACCACAAATAGCATAAAAGTCTGTGTGTCACTTTTTATGAGTCTCATCATTTTTGTCTGTATGCATATTTTGGGTTTCTGGCGTACAGAGACTTTTAGTCAGAATTCCACGCACACTTTTATAGATGAGACGCCTGGTCTATTCTCTCAAAATGACTCTTATCCGTCCCTTCCTCTTCCTTCCCCACTGAGATGGAATCCTATTTATCACATCTGTTGTCAGGTAATTTAAAACCTTCAAACATACACAATTACTGTTTAACTCTTCTATTTGTTGCTGCGTTATCTGGAATATATACGGTCTGGTATATTTTCCACCACCACCACACCCTCTCAAATTAGATTCTAGTGTTTTTCAGCAGACGTTAATAAGAATGTATCCTTCCTCACTTCTATCCTATCCTGCTTTCATTTCTTTGTAGTTTCATATCTCACAGCCCTTTAGTGTCTGCTGCTCCCCTTTTCCCCTTTGTCATGCTTTGCTCTCATCTCTCCCCCGTGTTGCACTAATCTAGGCTATCAAATACCAGCGTATACAACATGCAACGTAATAGGTCATTTGCTCAGTCGGAACAACGCCCCTTTGCTCTTCATCTGCACATTTCATGTTGTGCAAAAGCAAGAATTATGATGATCTGTGCTAATGGGAATAATCCCGATGTTTTACTCATGCCCTTTCCTCTCATTTTCTTGGACTCCAGCCTACTTTATTCAGCTTCCAACTCATCCAAGAGTGTCTAAGATAGCTCCTCAAGGCACGGCTGCGCCACAAATGGTCTGTGAAATTAATGACATTAATAGTAATCGCAAGTGTCTCTGTCCTTACCTAAATAATAGAACTCTTTGCATCAGGTTCACACGCAGATTGAGCTTCGCTTTATTCACAATGGTGCCTGTACACATACAGTACCCATGAACATGTGCTGCGCATTCATGTTTAAGGCATCATCAGTAGTGGATGTGCCGCAGGCTCACCTGACACAACCCAGTAAATTATTCATCTGTCTTTCTTTTGTCTTCATTTCCTCAGTGCCCATAGACTCTACCGCCGGTATTAAGATGCTCTACGTGTTTGTGGACATCCAGATGGACAATGCACACTTCCTGGACACGGTCAAGTTGAACTTCCCCCCTGGACAGTTTCTGGCGATTGTCAGCACCATTCAGTTTGTGGCTGCACTACAGGTGATGGATCACATGACCTATTGTTATGTGCGAATTTTCATTTTGTTTGTTATGCCTCAACTGGAGCAACAAAGCGAGAGGCTTCATGCCAGAGGTATACAATTGAAGACAATTCCCTCATTCAGTTTATTAGGATTCAGGATTATTAACATCATTACATTATTTTATTTTTTTTTATCTTGTATGTTGTGATTGTGATCTATTTATAGCTATGTATGCATAGGCAGGTCACGATAAAAAAAAATTGGTGGACAAGAATTGTCCTACAAATTATTGCTGATAAACAATATTATTGTCACCATTATTTTGAGACCATTGTTCGTGTTAATTGATATATTTGTTATATATTGGTATGCACAACACCAAGAGGCCTGTTGAGGCTCCATTCCAACTTGTGACAGTCAGGCCTACATTTCTACGGTGCCAAAGTTGCCAAGATGCAGGAATAGTCAGGAGCTAACTTTGATCACTTCTTTGATCAGCAACCTATTGAGGCAGCCGCACACCGCTGAAGCTTTCTCAGCGCAAAGCAAATTCATGCAGTGCACGAAATAAAATCCGACATAATTGTAAATAAAATAAACAAATAATATTTTGCAATGCAACTCCGTGAGTCACAGGCAACAACAAACATATAACACAGTGACGAACACTGTCCAGCCAATCATAAGGTTTATTTTTACTTATGCAGCCAATCGATTCATTAGACAACACCGCGTTACGAAGTATATGCTGCTGTTTTCCAGATTAGCGTATAGCTAATGGGGCAGCAGAGTTAAGAGAGCTGCGGGCTTCTTGCTAACCAGTGTTATGGCGAAAAGAGCGGACAGTACCACATCCACACCAAGCCAAAGCAGTTATTTTTAAGGTGGACTGGAAGAGGTGAATCTGGGTGAGCTTTTTTTTTTCCAATGAGAAAGGGCTGCTCTGAAAAACGTGCTACAAAGCTAAAGTTGCAAGTGTAGACTGGATGTGTAGCTTAACCGTGCATGCAGTTCTAGCATGCTTTTATTTTAATGGACAGATTTATCAGATACAGGAAGTTTTATAGCGTAGTTTGCGACAAGTGTTGACGAAGAGACCGGAAGATGGTTGTTTTTTTTCAGTTGACATTTTTCAATTACATTTTTTTTTATTAATATGGCATCAATTTCAAGTACATTTCCAGGATGTTAGAGGATAGTAGAAAGCTTTACAGAGTTTTTAATCTTAACTGAACATAGTCATGTGGATTCAAATGTGAAAAGATGGGCTATTTTTATCAATGAAGTAATCAATAATTGTTTAGTACTGCCTATTCCTGCTTCATGCACTGGTACTTGTGGAAACCTTATCACAAAAACACCTTGAAGGAATAGAAGTAGTCATGGATCTCTGAAATTTTCACCAAAAATAGTCAATGTAGTTATGCACTTTTATGTTCATGTTGCTAAAATAAGGACACTTTTTAATAATCTCTCACCCCCGTGAGTGAGAGATGTGTTAGCTAAGGCACATAATCTTAATTTTCCCATTTCATTAATACCTTTAGGTATTTGCGTCTTCGTTGCATTGTCAGACACATAAATATTTCTGCACATCCGAGGAGAATTGCGGTCTCTGCACTCAAGTTCAGCTCAAGTGTGGGTTTGAGAAATCCGACAGAAGTTATTTTGGATTTAAAGGCTGGTGTGCACTATGAAGGCCGTTCAGCTCGCTGCTTTTTATATAAGCAGTGGCAGAAGGTATAGCATACAACTTGAACTCCACTTTATTTCTCTTTGTTCAATAATGCTGCTGTGTTGAATCACACTTAAGGCTTCCCCTGAAGTAACCACGGGTCATTTTAAACCATGCCCTGCCCATTTGGGTCATATTTATTATATGTTTGAGTGGCCCATGTGTGTATAGCTTGCACCGTATGAACATCCGCCTCCAACTGACTCGTGCCTCACAGTGTGTAGGCTTGCTGAGGTCTCACAGTATGGGCGGGAAAAGCTCAGAGTTCACTGTTATTCCCTGTTGACTTCCTTAAATTAGCTTTTAATCGTTCAATTCATCCGTCATCCGCCTCGCACTGTAGCTAATTTCTTCTCGGCACGCTCAGCTTCTCACTTTGCCTCAATTAATGTACAGTTGAAGCGCTGAGAAGCGATTTATTTCATGACCAATCCACGTTTCAAATCACATTGGCAGTCCTGTTACAGCGAGAAGCGAAGTCGTTAATGACCAGCCGAGGATGACTTTGGGATCACATCTCCAGTGTAATCTTTTTTGACCTCTTTCTCCGTTTTTGCGTCACTGCCCTATTTTAATCCCAACCTTTATTCCCCTGTATAATTTGCATACATATTCTGCTTCCCCTGCCTCAGCTGCACACTGACTCTTGCTCTTATTTCTGTGTTTTTTTTGCTGGTATGAGGGGGTGGGGGTGCTGTCATCTGCAGAAACACGAGAAAATATGTGCACAAACAAGGCAATCAATGGCTTCGATGAACAATGATAAAAGCCTCCTGTCGTGTGTGAAGAAATATGAAAATGTCTGCAAGCTAAGCGACTTGATGAATATGCCGTAATGTAAAACTGTGCATAACATTAATGGGATGTGTGTGCTAAAATGAAAAAGTGATCGTCTCACATAGTCACGACAACATTATTATACACCCTTTGCAGGGGAGTACAGTGAACGATGCGGTGCTCTATGTCATAAGTTATTCCGAGCAACTTGCAGTGAGGTTGAGCTGAATACAATCTGCGTTTTTAAATTCAGTTCCATTTTTTCCTCCATGCTACAGGCTGTGAGTGCAGCCCTCAAATCAGACTATGATGTTCTGGTCCCGCAGTGTCGACCTCTGTCACCGGGAGAAATTTTGGGCTGCACCTCTCCTCGTTTGGACCGCAATGTCAACGCCATAATGTAAGAAATATTTTCTCTTTGCCTCTCACCCCGTTTTTGTTACTCTTGTCTTTTGTTTCCCCCATTTAGTAGATACTGTATATCTCAGCCATCGCCATGGCCTTGTTACGAGTAATAATCAGGATGACATCACACCAGTCATAGAAAGCTTATTTCTATGACTATTTTTCATTTTATGGGCAGCCAGAAGCAACCAAGGTTAAAAATAACTTCACAGTTTGCACAGCAATGAAGCAAGCCAGACACAAGCACCTTTTCCAATTAGTTTCTTTCTCACAATACATTTCACTCACCAGCTGCAGCATTAGGTACACCGACACGAGCAGCAAAAATACTGCTTTCAAATATGATAAAGCTCCGTTGTGTGATTTCATTGTCAATTGAGTGTAGTTATGAACCCCCCTTTATCTGTTCTTGTATTCTTCTTTCTTCTTTCTCCTCTAAAAGAGAAACCATATCATGCAGGACTGTACCTTTTTGCAGTGTTAATATGCAACTTCTCTCATGCTCAATGAGATCACGGGTCATTCCCTAGGTGAGATAATGCCAAGGTGGATCACCTGCTGTGTGTTGGTCCATGTGATTAAAGCCTCCCGGTGCATGAGATTAAACTAGCGGGACAAGGCCAAGCTTGACTCTATATACATAAGCCAGGCCCCGTGGGGGCAAGATAGAGAGGTGTGTGTATGTGAGTGTGTGCATGTCTTTTGGCATGGGATGGAAAAGAAAGTAAAAGGGTTACAGTGCTTCACCTACTAATTCAATGTGTGTTTTCTTTGATATGTGCTGATAGGGAGAATGGATTCGTTTGTCAGAGATTTTGTCTCGTGCTTTGCTATTGTCTTTTGCCTTGTCTTCTACATTTGCACATCCACTAAACATTGACGGCACTTCATCAGACCATCGGCTGCAGACCTCCAAAGGTTATAAAATGCAGCACAGTTTCAAAATTTAAGCAGGGAACAATTACTTCTGCTTTCAAACTGCCTTCCTGCTAGGAATCAATAATAAAAGTGCACAGCGATAGGAACGGCTAATGTGAGGCCATTACTCGTTCTGTACACATTGTATCATGGAAGTAACAAATCTCAGTGGACCAGTCAATGGAGAGCAGAATGTCTTGCGCCACCCTTACACAAGCATTTGTACATAATCTCAAATATCAAATCACCTTCAAATAAACACCGTACTTCAGACGCCAGGAACAGTGTTCCTCATCCTATACATACATTTGGACCACCCAGGGCACACCCCCTGTTCACCCTCGCTCACAAACACTTTATAATGGGACTGTCTGTGGAGCTTGTCGTTCGATGGTATCCTTGTGATATAAGGTTTAAAAACATGAGGTAATGTCGCACATTTCTTAAGACACAAAACAAAAAGCTCAATTTTACCTGTCCACACAAACACGGAGTCAGAATTTTTCAAATTCTCCACTCTGGCTGGATTTTGTGTCATGGCAAATTATGCAAATTAAATCCTATAACGCCCAAATTAAATCTTAACGCCATACAGTATATACATTGAGGTACATTGCAGTACATTCTGCATATAACAAAGTACCTTTATCTTGGATAGATGGCTGCATTTACGTATTATTTCCATGAATGAATGTAGTTTATCAACATGCATCTCTTCCAATTTAAGGGCTTTCACTTAATTGATTTTTCACTATTTTTCCAGCCACTGTTTACATTGAACCATAATAAATGTATAATTGATCAATTCACACAGGGCTCTTCAACCACTTCCATCCTCTGCTCTCGCTTGCTTCTAATATGCCCATATGCAGATGTGAATGTGATGATGAGTGTTGCATAATGTGAAGACATACAGCATAGTATTTATCATAATAGCAAGAGCACATTTAATGAGAATAATTCATTATGGATGTAATGGCTGTGATTGTTGAAAGAGAGAGAGAGTTTTAAGCAAAGCAACCTCTAAAAGCTGCTGAGAACTGAGGACATCTGTTGCAAAAGTGCAGCTGGCTTATTGTTTGGAATATAATCATACAAGGGCTTTGTATTTTTTCAAGCAAAGAGAAGCTGTAGAATAGTGGGACTACTAGAGTGCATTTTAAAGTCAATGGTCTAGTTGATGTAACACATGCACTGAGAACTCTTAGTGTGTGTGCTCTTACCACACACAAACATACATACAAAGCTATAAAATGATGGTACTTCATGTTTCCAGGTAGCCCGCAAGGCAAAGCTTTAATAGGCTTTTCCCAGCAGTTTTAAATGTTCACCAATTAGTGGGTTTATTGCATGTTCTCATGAGGTCTTCTGAGATTGTACGCTACGTTCAGTAATGAGGGGCACTGACCTAAGCGCCTGCCCTTTTTTTAAAGCAGGATTTTTCTCACACATAAGAGCCTTGAAGTTTTGATTGACGACTTGACCAGCGATCACCAGTGGAAGTTAGTTAGTAATGCTCCAAGTTAGTAGTAGCAATGAAAGTCAGGCGTATTGGTGACTATGTGTTGGTGATGGTAATGGTTTAATTTATTTGAACATGCATACAAGTTACAACAGAATACATCACATAGTTCAATTTGCAGTTTCACATGTCCAAAAGGAGTAGGAAGAAGCAAAGCTTACTTAATACTACCCCTCGTCCATTTCACATCAATTGCAATACTTTTATTCACTTCCTGTATTCCGATGTAGTCTTTACCAGTTAATACATGGGAAAATGATACAAAATGATAAGGCAATGAAGGAGTGTAGTAAGAAAATTGTCAGGATTTTCTTCAATCATAATGAATAATAATCACTTAATTAGTATAATAGTAAATAAATAATAATCAGTTTAAAGGCATAACTGAATTTAGCTGTAACAATAGGGGAGTGTAATAGGTGAGTACTGACAAATAAAGACAACTCACAAGAATGAAGATTAATGAGTGCTGTAGTGATTATACATAGCATTTTGTACACAGTGGTTCAAAACTCTTCTTCCTTATATTTTGCAAACATCAACAGTTTGTATTCTTTCCTGAAATCGCTCATCTTGGTGCTTTGTTGGAGTTCCTTACTCAATCTCTTCCATAATTTGATTCCACATAATGAAATGCTGTGGGTTTTTAGCGTCGCATATTCAGTAAGTGTTTTAAATTTAGTTTTTCCCGGAGATCATATGTCTCCTCTTGTATGATATTTTTGGGTAGCAGGTTATTGTTTGCTTTGTGCATAATTTTAGCAGTTTACTAGATCAGCGAATTTTAATATTTGTGACTTTATAAATAGAGGATTTGTATGTTCACTATACGTGGCATTATGGATTATCCTAACGGCTCTTTTTTGCAGTACATTTAGCGAATTAAGATTACTTTTATAGTTATTACCCCATATCGCCACACAATAAGTTAGATATGGTAATACCAAAGAACAGTAAATAGCATGGAGTGATTTTTGATCAAGCAGAAATTTTGCTTTATTCAATATTGAGGAGGAAGATAAAGGGTTAAGTGGGAGTCTTGCTTCATTAATAATGGTAATGTGGCGACTGACTCCACTTCATAACACACCTCATGAAGAGATCAGCACTGACAATTTAGTGACATGATTGCCATATTTAGCGAGTAGGGGTGTGCATTAAAAGTGAAAGATAGGAAATGTTTCTTGTTGCATTTATTTGGTAATTAAATACAGTACAAGCGGTCAACAAAGGTGACATATCCGCCGCACAGACGAGCGGGAGTGGAGCTCCACCTCCAATTGTGCACAAGTATCACTGTGCAATCCCTGTCTGAAAGCCGCATAAAGCCCTCCACAATGCAACCCAACCCCTGACAAGCGGTCATGCTACCCCAATTGAGTTGCATAATTGACTGACGCAACACAAGCCTACACAGCGCTCTCTTGCCAAGTGCACCGTGTACTTTACGACACAACCAAGTTACCAAGTAACTTTAGATGCAAACCGAAATAGAAGCAAGCTGAGGAAAACCTAATAAAGTGGAGGCAGTAGGCAACGCCACACAAGCCGTTTTCAACTTGCCAATTGCACCGTGTACGTGAATGAGGCTCCGATCAACTCCTCTGTGGCTCCAGCATGGACGGTCTGTCTCGGGAGTGGCGGTCGCTGTGTGTGTGACTGGCGAATCACAGAGTGTAAAGAATGAATACATAATGAGGATTTTCTTTCATCACGATTACAGATAATGACGGACAACAACAGGCACAGCGTAAACAGATGAGACGTCTTCAATTTAGCATGTTTTTGGTTTAGTATATAGGATAATTTGTTCAAGACACCTTCTTAAAGTTGACTCAGTTGCTCTAAATAATCCAATTAACGGAACTCTTCAAGATGGCAGAAGTATCATGAGTGGTCAGCATCTACCAACATTATCTATCGCTACAACGTTGCTTCCTTTGCTGCTGTTTTGTGCAATATACTGACTTACTGTGGCTAATGAACAAACAGCTCATAGCTAAACATCATCACGGTCTAAACATCACCTGCTGGCATGATACAGTTAAAAAAAAAAATAGCTGTGTTGAAGAGCTAAGCACTTTTTCTAAGTACTGCCCCTCTGGCACAAATCAGTGCCACTCGTATTAGGGAGTTGCTACCTCAGGCAGTGTCCTGGTTCAGGGCAAGATGTGTCCCATTCATGGAGGAACTACCCCAAAGTCCAAACCTTGCTGCACTGAAGTCAAATCACTGTCTTTTAAAAGTCTACTCTCAATCCATGGGTCTGAGTAAACAGACCACCATCTTTAGGGAGGCTCCAATTGTGTGATGGAATGCGAGAATGCGGTTGTGCTAGTAACATTTGTTCTTCATTACCATGTTTACTCTAGATGATTCTTTTTTTGCTATTGTTTTTAATATTTTTCCATTTATTCCATTCTTACATGCTCTGTAAAACACTTTCTATTCCCTTTGGAAAGTCTGTTACATAAATAGATGTTGCCTAGTGTTTCTCCTACAATACATGGCTCAGTGTTCTCTCTGTTTGTAATCTCTGCCTGCGCGAATCCCCAGTAGAAGGCCAAGGGTTAATTGCAAGGGCTTGCATTCTCTGTAAACAGCATGCTCCAATCTTTGGGGTCATGTTCCTGCACAGTTGAGCTGGGTCGATCTTCCACTCCAGCCTCAGGCCTTAGCCCTGCTAGATCTTTTGTCTTCCGTTACAAGGTAGTGAACAAGGGGGGAGCAAGAAAGTCAAATTTTTTTCTTAATTTCTTGTCTTAATTTCTTCATCATCGCCTGAAAATAATATTTTTGTTTTTGTAGTTATCTGGGAGATGGACGATTTCACCTCGAGTCAATCATGATTGCAAATCCGGATATCCCTGCCTACAGGTATTGTAAATGAAACATAATGCAGACTTGGATTTGTAGAACTCATTTATAATTAAATATGACATCAAAAAGGCAATTACATAGACTTCATTTGGTATGCCTGCAGTATTGGCTGTGAATATTCTCTTTCATCCAAGCCATTGTGTTCTCAGGGCGTTAAATCGATCGCAACTGGACTGTTCAGGTTATCTTAGATGTTTTGCCTCTCATCTGAAAAGGCTTCAGCAGTTCATGCTCAAAAGACTAGGTAGGACAGCTTTTGTCTTATTAGGTAGGACAGTTATAGTCTGATAGGTTGGTGCAGGATCTATCGTTTTTATCCTCTAAGGAAGGTAGAGGCATGCCCAGACAAGAACAAACAAAAATACTTGGACATGGTCACGGGGGGACAGAGGATCGAGGTAGCAACTTTCAGGTTGGGAGACAATCACACTTCTATTTTAGCCATGTTGTCCCCGTTACATCTGAATGTAATGCTAATGAGGGTGATTCCACCCAAACGACTGACAGAGGCCCCACTTCATCTTGATTGTTGCTTTGATGGAGCCTGCTCGGATGAGAGGCGAAATGTCATCTAAAACAACCTGAACAGTCCAGTTGCGAATGCCTGCAGTCTTGAAACGCATGTAAAATTCTTCCTTAACAAAGTAAAAAGCTGAATAAACTAATCAAAATATTATTCCCCCTCCTTAGTATGTGCAGTTTTACACCACTGCAAAATACAATTAAATCACAGACATTTTGTTGAAGTATCTTGCTGGCTGTGTCATTCAAAAGTGAGTCTTTGTTAATGGAGCACTCAACCTAAATGAAAATAAAATTTGCTTCTGGATTCATTTGAGTATAAATACTAATCTCATCGGCATTTGCAGAAAAAAGACATTTCATACGGCTGCACAATGCTTTTCGACAACTTGTTGTTTGTGTGCAACGTGAAACTGTATTATAGGTATATGCATAGCTGCACAGCTCGCTGGTCTCGTCCACAAACAAGATTGTAATCTCAAATGAACCCACCGTATCCAAGGATAGAAGATTAGACACTCAGAAGTAGCTCAGATTTACACTCCTGTCATACTTGATGCGTATTCATGATTGGAATTGTAATCTCGTCTTGCATTTCGGACCCTGCAATACAATATGGAACAATATTTGTGGTCGGACTCCATGTTTTATAGTGCTTACCAATATTTGTTTTATTTTTGTTTGTTTGCAGATACGATCCCTATAGTAAGGTCTTCTCCAGGGAGTACTATGACCATGAGGCCATGCGTGCCTTCAGGATAAAGGCCATCGACGAGGCTCGCTCAGCCCAGAAATGGGGCCTCATTTTGAGCACACTGGGTCGTCAGGGAAGCCCGAAAGTTATGGAAGTGAGTCTGCCTTTTGTTTCAGCAGTATTGTCCTGAGGCCTTCTGTGTAATAGTTTGTACTATTTTTCATGTTGACATTTTTAGTAACATGAGGTTCCAGGACTAGAAATCTCACCCTGAAAAAGGAAATGTTATTTCAAAAATAGAATGAAATATTGCACAAAAATATAATAATTCAAGTATAATAACAACCATCAATAATCAATGTCTAAAGACAGTGTCCTTTGTAGAGTATGAATTTTACTAGTGATAGCGATATCCACATTTCATCAACGTCGGTAGTTCCCAGCTTAGGTTTCTGATCCGTGGAACCTCTGTCTTGCATGTTTTCTACGTCTCCCTGCTCCAATACACCCAATTTAAATTAAGATATCATTATCAAGCTTTACAGAGTTTGATGGTATCTGCAGGGTTCATGGTTGGAGTACGCCAGGGCCACGGTTGGCAGTCAGCAATCCAGATTGTGCCAAAGTTTAATTTGCTGTATCATATATGCTTCTACATATCCTTTACGTATAGGCCTACATATAAATCCTGTTAGTATACAGTCAAATGCGTATGGTGGCAGTTCTATCCTCATTGTCAACCATGGAGAGTATTTTTTTACTAAATGGGACTGGAAGAGGGATTTACAACATGCCATATTGATCTGCAGAGATTTAGACGCGGAGTGTCTGATTACATTTTAAGGGGGGCAGTATGATAAGACCCCTGGGCTTGAAATGTCTTCTCATGTGAGCACTGGATATTGAAAACATGCATTTTTGTCTTAACTAACAACTAACTTAAAAACAAACTTGCTGAATAACCACACAATATAGGTGTAATCCCATAGGGTCCTTAAAAAGTCTTAAATCCAACTTTCACTTTTCAAGGCCTTATTGTTAAATAGTATAGAATGTATTGAATTTTTGAAAGGAAGGTATTAAATATATGCGGCCGTGCTCATGAACTGTTTTGTGTATGTTTTTTCTAACCACAGCTTCTGTGCAGGTGCATTCTGTAGATCGATCACTAGAGAAGTTGTCAGGGTTTCCCTGACATTCCTTCATTAAAATTGCTCCACCACAGAATGGATCTGGCTCTTCCCTCGGTCATAAACAAAGTATAATGACTGTGGGGGTATGCATCGTAACCCTGCGTCATAACACACCTCATGCACACCTTTTCCAGAAAATAAGATGTAGATCTGTGAAGAGATCTGTGTCGCCAATTTAACAACTTTGTTATACTTTGTTATAGTCAGCAAACCAGTGGTATCGAAAGTGTGGCCCAGGGGCCATTTGCGGACTGTTACTTGCCTCCCATTGGCCCATGGCACATTGCAGAAGTACAAAAGTCAAATAAACAAAACAAAAACAGCAAAAATTGAAAAATAGACCAAAAAGGCATAGTGTAGTTACAAAAGGCTGAAATGTTGATACGAATAACTAATAAAAACTAGGGCTGTGAAAGTTACGGACATTTCCTTTAATGGCACTTATTTTTTTGACGAGCGATTCACGTGCAGATGTTCTGTTTGACCCTCAGCCCGCACCGTAGTTTGAGGAAACGCAGCGGCGTGGCGGCTGATGTGAAGCCAGAAGAGGGAACAAATATTGAGCAGAAATGTTTTCTATCCTTTATAATAAGATCACATGGTCAACTGTGTCAAAGGCAGCACTCGGGTCCAGCAGAAGTAAAAGTGAGACTTTGCCTGCATCTGTGTTCAGACGAATCTCATTTGTCACCTTGATCAGAGCTTTCTCAGTGCTGTGGTGGGGCCTAAAACCTGATTGCAAAGTATCAAACACATTGTTAGAGAGGAGAAAATCAGTAAGCTGTTGATATACAACCTTTTCTAAGAGTTTTCCCAAGAATGGCAGGTTTGATATGGGCCGATAGTTGTTCAGCACTGTGGCATAAAGACTGCTCTTCTTCAGAAGAGGCTTAATGACAGCAGTTTTTAGGGTCTTTTGGAAATGTTCCAGTCTGAAGTGAGATGTTAACTAGATGCGTGAGTTGTGGTAGCAAACTGCTCAGCACAGACTTTAGAAATCTAGTGGGTAACTCATCAAGGCAGCACGTTGATGGACCCAGACTGCAGATGATCTCTTTGACTGTTTTGTCAATGACAGGTATGAAATGTGTCAGCTCGAGATGTCTAGCTGGCTGCAGAAAAGTTATTTGTGTTGTGACAATGATTGCATTTTTTTATACCTTGAAGTTTGACGTGAAAGAATGTTGCAAACTCATTGCGCTTAGATGTAGAAATGAGTTGTAACGGCAGTGAAACTAGAGGGTTTGTGTGTAGCAAACAGTACACAAGAGTTGTTACTACAGTTGGTAAGAAAAATAACTCTCCCTTGTTCTACACAAGGTTTGGTTGAAACCACATAGATTTTCTTTGTAAACCTCATAATGAACCTGGAGCTTTCACTTGCGCCATTTCCGTTTGGCTCTCCGGCACTCTTTTCTGTGCCATGACAGACTCTCTTTTCTCCATGGCGCCTTTTTCTTACTTTTAACCATTCTAACCTTGACACGCGCAATGGTATCCAAAATATCTACACTTGATGATGTATAAGAGCTTAACAGACAATCAACGTTAAGATAAGATACTGCTAGATAAAATTTGGGCTACGAGCTACAAGTTGAAAGGGGGACCACCACCCCAGTCTGCCAATCCAGAGGTACTGTTGCCGACTTCCACGCAATGTTGAAGAGACGTGTCAGCCAAGACAGTCCCGCAACATCCAAAGCCTTGAGGAATTCAGGGCGAAACTCGTCCACCCCCGGAGCTTTGCCACTGGGGAGCATTTTAACTACCCCAGATACCTCAGCCACAGTGATGGAACTGTCCGCGTTCGTATCCTCAGTCTCTGCTTCCTCTAGGGAAGGTATGTCAGTGGGATTGAGAAGGGCCTCAAAGTATTCCTTCCACCGCCCAACTATATCCTCAGTCGAGGTCAGCAGGCTCCCGTCCCCACTGTAAACAGTGTGGACCGGGCACTGCTTCCCCTTTCTGAGGCGCCGGACGGTTTGCCAGAACCTCTTCGAGGCCGACCGAAAGTCGTGTTCCATGGCCTCACCGAACTCCTCCCACACCCGAGTTTTTGCCTCGACCACCGCCGAAGCCGCGTGCCGCTTGGCCTGCCGGTACCCGTCAGCTGCTTCAGGAGTCCCACAAGCCATCCATGCTCGATAGGACTCCTTCTTCAGCTTGACGGCAGCCCTGACCTCTGGTGTCCACCATCGGGTTCGGGGCTTGCCGCCACGACTGGCACCGACCACCTTGCGGCCGCAGCTCCGATCGGCTGCCTCAGCAATGGAGGCACGGAATAGAGCCCATTCGGACTCGATATCCTCGTCCTCCCCCGGGATGCAGGAGAAGCTCTGCCGGAGGTGAGAGCTGAAGACTCGACGAACAGGAGACTCTGCCAAACGTTCCCAGCACACCCTCACTACACGTTTGGGTCTCCCGGGTCAGTCCGGCATCCTCCCCCGCCATCTAATCCAACTCATCACCAGGTGGTGATCAGTTGACAGCTCAGCCCCTCTCTTTACCCGTGTGTCCAAAACATGCGGACGCAGGTCTGATGATACGACTACAAAGCCGGTCACCCTTTTCAAGAAGGGTGACCGGAGGGTGTGTTCCAACTATAGGGGGATCACACTCCTCAGCCTCCCTGGGAAAGTCTATTCCAGGGTGCTGGAGAGAAGGGTACGACCGTTAATCGAACCTCGGCTACAGGAGGTGCAATGTGGTTTTCGTCCTGGTCGCGGAACACTGGACCAGCTCTACACCCTTGCAAGGGTCCTGGAGGGTACTTGGGAGTTTGCCCAACCGGTCTACATGTGCTTTGTGGACCTGGAAAAGGCATTCGACCGTGTCCCTCGCGGTGTCCTGTGGGGGGTGCTCCGGGAGTATGGGATTGGTGGCGCGCTACTACGTGCCATTCAGTCCTTGTACAACCGGAGCAGGAGCCTGGTTCGCATTGCCAGTAGTAAGTCAAGCCTGTTTCCGGTGAACGTTGGCCTCCGCCAAGGCTGCCCTTTGTCACCGATTCTGTTCATAATTTTCATGGACAGAATTTCTAGGCGCAGCCAAGGTGTCGAGGGAGTCCAGGTCGGGGGCACTAGGATCTCATCTCTGCTATTTGCAGACGATGTGGTCCTGATGGCCTCATCGAGCTGTGACCTGCAGCGTTTACTGGGACGGTTTGCATCTGAGTGTGAAGCTTCTGGGATGAGACTCAGCACCTCCAAATCCGAGGCCATGGTTCTCAGTCGGAAAAGGGTGGATTGCTCCCTCCGGGTTGGGAATGAGGTCCTGCCCCAGGTGGAGGAGTTCAAGTATCTCGGGGTCTTGTTCACGAGTGAGGGAAGGTTGGAGCGTGAGGTCGATAGGCGGATCGGCGCAGTGTCTGCAGTAATGCGGTCGCTGTACCGGACCGTCGTGGTGAAGAGAGAGCTGAGCCGGAAGGCAAAGCTCTCAATTTACCGATCGATCTATGTTCCCACCCTCACCTATGGTCATGAGCTTTGGGTCATGACCGAAAGAACGAGATCGCGGATACAAGCGGCTGAAATGAGTTTTCTTCGTAGGGTAGCGGGACTCACCCTAAGAGACAGGGTGAGGAGCTCGGTTATCCGAGAGGAGCTCAGAGTAGAGCCCGCTGCTCCTTCACATCGAGAGGAGCCAGCTGAGGTGGCTCGGGCATCTAGTCCGGATGCCTCCCGGACGCCTCCCTGGTGAGGTGTTTCGGGCATGCCCAGCCGGGAGAAGGCCCCGGGGAAGACCTAGGACACGTTGGAGGGATTATGTCTCACAGCTGGCCTGGGAACGCCTCGGTGTCATCCCGGTGGAGCTGGAGGAGGTGGTCGGGGACCGGGAAGTCTGGGCTTCCCTACTGAGACTGCTGCCCCCGCGACCCGGACCCGGATAAGCGGAGGAAAATGGAATGGAATGGAATGGAGCTACAAGTTACAATTATCAACGAGCAAAATTTGTTATCGTAACAGACCTCCCGAACCAGTGGTCTTCGGTTATAGCAACAAAGTTGGATGAATCCTCCACCAAAATCTTAGTTTGTTTTTTTTTTTCCTGCCATACAGCTTGCTGATTTTGGTGTTCACTGTAGTCCTGCACGGTGGCTTGTATGTTGAGTCCTTGGACGCAGTGTGCAACACCTGTTAACACCTCTTCTTCCATCGCAACATCCCATTCATTGGACCGACATCTCATGTGCTCCTCCACTTTCATGTCTCCTTCTGCTACTCACCTTGCCCTCTCAACTACAATGAGCGATTATCTGATGCTAAACAAGACCAAACACAATGACAGCCAAGCAATGTCCACTTCAGGATGTGACTGACCATTGTTTTCCGCCCCCAACAACTCAAGCACAAGAAGCCCAATGCATAAAAACAGATTTTATTAAAAGGCAACTTGCATAAAGAAACAGTAAAGATAGATTTTAAAAACAATTAATGCATTTTTTTTAAAACACACTAGTCATGACTGTAATTAATGAATTGATCACAATCAATGCTTTAATTTGACACCCCTAGTAATACTATACAACTCAACAGAATGGAGAATCGGTGGGAGCCCTGAGCTTGGTTCCCTACGCAGTAGCGCAATAGAACAACTGTCAAAGGAAGAACAACTCGGGCCTATCCTGTGGAATGCTTGAAGCATCCTGTACTGTATGGTTGTGTCTGTGTTGGTTTGGTGTATAATAAGCTTAGCTGTTTTGAGGTTTCAAATGGTTGGGTTTCACTAGCCTCACAAGAATCTTATTTTGATACTAGTACCAAAGCTCTGTCACACATTTTAACTTGTTGCTCTCTGTAGCACCTGGAATCAAGGCTGCAATCGCTGGGCAAGCACTTCACTCGAGTTCTTTTGTCCGAGATTTTCCCCAGCAAGTTGGATCTGCTGCCTGATGTCGACGCGTGAGTAATGAGACAAACACACACACAACTGAATGTGCTTTCAAAAGTAGGACACATGTACTAGTGTTTCAGGGAAGGCTGCTTGATCACTTATTGTAGAAAATATTACTTGGTGGAAAAAGGGAGTTGTTTCAGTGATACCACTAAATAGGACTGTATATAGTTTGTGTTGTTTATGTAAGGCTTGCAAAATCAATGTGGCGTCTTCCCCTTTGTGCAATTAGCATGATGCATGCACAGGGGAGTTGATATGTGCTTTTTGAAAAGGTCACGGTTTCATTTAGCAAATGCAGTAAATGTCCTCCTTGTGTGTCCAAAATAGTTAGATATTTGTTTTTACCTTATTTGTTTCTCCCTTCATTTGATTTGCATCACATCATAAACCTGTGTTTTTCAAGCTTTCTTTGCCTCTCAGTCTTTTAATGTTACTTAAAATATCCCCTGTACATTATTGTAAAGTGTATGTCAATGGACAGTATGTAGGCTGAGGTGGTGTAACAAAATGCAATGACTAGATTACCAAATACCTTGGGCACTGCCATTGATGCACGGACTACACAGACCGAACAAATGTCATCTTTCAGTGTTAGAGCCCTGCAATGCTATTATGCGTCACATAAGCTCCTTAGAGTTGCAATCAACAACATTTGACATGCTTTCTGTAAACATGACTGAACTGTTCATGTAGTCAGGGAAGTGAATCATCTCCTCCTCTTTCTCAAGCAGCTGGCAAATGGGTTACGGTAGCTACATCAATATACAATAATGACTTGAATGTACAGTAATCCAACCCTGATTATTAAATGATTTGTCTTTTTCTACACTCCTTTTTGGGAAAAAAAATTAAGACAAAAAAAGAGGAACATAATCTTTTTTTTTTTTTAACTCATGTACGCAATATAAGTGAAATAACAACTTGTGTGTTGCATTAAATATGGTATTATATTTATTAGCTGCTACCATTACAGTACCTTTTTAACATTAGCATCATAACCCTTCCACTGTTGTTTGCTTACTCGCCCAACCTTTGAGACACTTATGCCTGGTCTCTGTGGCATGGCTGCATCGCTTTAGGTCTCTGGTGTGAGTGTGAATGACAAGAAGAAAATGTCTTCACTCTCTTGGGGCAAAATCATTTGGCGCCGCCAATTGGTTTACTTGTTGCTCGATCAAGAATATAAAACAACCCAGAGAAGAAAGACAGTCATGTGCCGCTCAGTGTGTGATAATTGGCATTTCATTTATTGATGACTTTGCCCTGGCTTTACCATTGTAGAAATGCCTTGATGTCCAGTTTCATTAGCAGAATGGCGAGGCATATAAGGGACATTTGTATGTGACTTATCTTCTGTTTATGTCAAAAAGGATTTCACCATTCCTAAATAAACAGGAATTCTGTGCAAGCTGAGCAGACTGAGAATGTTGATATACTTAGGCATCTATAATAGATGCGGCTCCATGTATGATAAGCTCTCAGCCACTGATTTAAATCAGTTCTGAAACACTCATAAAACAACATTCTACATTTGAGTTACATCTAATATATCCGTCAACAACCACAGAGGTGAATGTTGACTCAATACGTGCAAGAGTCCAAATCACGCCTGCACTCGCATTGCTGCTCGCACTCCCCCAGCCAGCCCTCTCATCATGGAGTAATGAGAAAAAGTGTGATGTGTGAGGGAGGAGAGGGTGAGAAAAGGACAGCAGATTTAAGAGAGATTGAAAGGGGGAGTTGAATACAGAGTGATGGGGCAATGCAGATGGAGTTGAGGTGGCTGTCTTTTCTTGGAAAGCAAGCCATCATGGT
Organism: Dunckerocampus dactyliophorus; assembly: GCF_027744805.1. Classification (NCBI taxonomy): domain Eukaryota; kingdom Metazoa; phylum Chordata; class Actinopteri; order Syngnathiformes; family Syngnathidae; genus Dunckerocampus; species Dunckerocampus dactyliophorus. The sequence continues at coordinate 21,043,021 of NC_072830.1, read as the reverse complement.
GAAAAGGTTTTTTTTTCTATTAGTCTTAGTTGTATGGTCAAAACAACCACAAAGAAGTCAAATGCACTGCCGGTCCCAAGCCCGGATAAATGGTGAGTGTCATGTCAGGAAGAGTATCCAGTGTAAAACTTTGCCAAACTAATATGCAAATCGCGACATAGTTTTCCATGCCAGATCGGTTGCTGCACAGGTGAACAATGAGCGCCACTGGCATTGTAAACAGACAGGGTGCCAGAGGAAATCTATGCTACTGTTGGTTGACAGCGAAGACGTATGAGGAAAGACAGAGAGATGAGGAAAGGCAGCAGCATAGCAGTGAGTGTAAGGACTGTAGGGTAGGGAGATGGCCGACATGATGGAGAAAAGAAAAACTGATATTCTGTGTCTCCAAGAGACCAGATAGAAAGGCAGCAAGACTAGAAGCACTGAAAGAGATTTCCATGGAGTAGATGGGAAGAGAAATGGGGTAGGTGTGATCCTGAAGGAAGAGTATGTAAACACTGCTGCGCAGGTCAGAAGAGTGTCAGACAGGGCTGTGGTGATGAATATTGAGATTGGGGGAGTAAAGATGAACATTGTTAGTGCGTACGTCCTAAAAGTTGGTGCTGAGTTAGAAGAGAAAGAACATTTATGGAGCTGGATGGATAAGTTGATGCATTGTCCCCAGAGGTGAGAGATGGTAGTTGGTGCAGACCTCAGTGGCCATGTTGGTGAAAGAAATAGAGGAGATAAGAGGGTGATGGGCAGGTATGGTGTTAAGGATAGGAACAGGTGGTAGATTTTGCAAAATGAAATAAATGGCTGTGGTAGACAATTATTTCCAGAAGCGGGAGGAACAAAGAGTCCCTTTTGAGAGTGGAGGCAGGAGGAGGCAGGAGCGCAACCATCGGTCGTTAGTGACACATATACTAGATCTGAGTGTCGCCTGCATAGTTGTGGTAGGACACATAAATAAAGGTATAATATTTTACAAATGCACGGTGGGCTAGTTGTTAGCATGTTGGCCACACAGTCAGGAGATCAGGAAGACCTGGGTTTGAATCTCCGTTGGGCATCTCTGTGTGGAGCTTGCATGTTCTCACCATGCATGCTAACGGTCGTACCCTTCTCTCCAGCACCTTGGAATAGACTTTCCCAGGGAGGCTGAGGAGTCTAATCCCCCTATAGTTGGAACACATCCTGCAGTCACTCTTCTTGAAAAGGGGGACCACCAACCCAGTCTGTCAATCCAGAGGTACTGTTTCTGACTTCCATGCAATGTTGAAGCGATGCATCAGTCAAGACAGTCCATCAACATCCAGAGACTTGAGGAACTGAGGGCGAAACTCGTCCACCCCCGGAGCTTTGCCACAGGGGAGTGTTTTGACTACCCCAGATACCTCTGCCACGGTGAGGTGATGGAACTGTCCACGTTAGTGTCCTCAGACTCTGCTTCCTCTATGGAAGGTATGTCAGTGGGATTGACAATGGCCTCAAAGTATTTTTTTCCACCGTACAACAATATTCTCAGTCGAGGTCAGCAGGCTTCTGTCCCCACTGTAAACCGAGTAGATCGGGCACTGCTTCTGCTTTCTGAGGCGTGGGACGGTTTGCCAGAACCTCTTCGAGGCCGACTGAAAGTCGCGCTCCACCGCTCACCGTACTCCTCCCACACTCGAGTTTTTGCCTCGACAACCTCCGAAGCCGCCGGCCGCTTGGTCTGCCGATACCTGTCAGCTGTTTCAGGGAGTGTCCTTCAGCTTGACGGCAGCCCTGACCTCTCGTGTCCACCATCAGGTTTGGGGTTTGACGCCACGACTGGTACTGACCACTTTGCGGCCGCAGCTCCGATCGGCTGCCTCAGCAATAGAGGCACGGAATACGACCCATTTGGAGTCAATATCTGAAGACATGACGAACGGGAGAGACTCTGCCAGACCAGGTCAGTCAGACATCTTCCCCCACCATCGAATCCAACTCATCACCAGGCGGTGATAAGTTTACAGGTCTGCCCCTCTCTTCACCCACTTGTCCAGAACATTTGGACGCAGGTCTGATGATAAGACTACAAAGCCGATCGTAGACCTGCGGCCTAGGGTGTTCTGGTGCCAAGTGCACTTGAGGACATCCTTATGTTCGAACATGGTGTTTGTTATGGACAAGCTGTGGTTCGCACAGAAGTCCGATAAAATCACAACGCACGGGTTCAGATCAGTGAGGCTGTTCCTCCCAATCACACACCCCTGTGGGGTCCCAGTGCTCACAATTCTTGAGCTGGATGTGCGGTTGTGGACTCTGACTGACTGGGGCCTGCCTGTGAGAAAGTTAAACACCCAGTTACAGAGGGAGGGAGACAGGCCAAGTGTGAGGAGCTTATCTGTGAGTTGATCATCGACCCAAGAACAAGGGAAAAGGAGCCGCATAGACCCCTGTTTATTGATGAGACTGAGGTGGAGAGGGTGAAAACCTTCAAGTTCCTTGGCACACACATCAGCGAGGACCTCACCTGGTCTCACAACACCCAACAAATTCTGAAGAAGTCCCAAAGGAGACTGTACTTCCTGAGAAGACTGAGGAAATTTGGCATGTCCACCACAATCCTGAGTTGCTTCTACAGATGCACTATCGAAAGTGTCCTTACCGCCTCCATCACTGTTTGGTACGGTAACTGTACAACACGTGATAGGAAGGCACTCCAGCGGGTGATCAAGACCTCACAGAACATTGTTGGGGCAGCCCTCCCCACACTGCAAGACATTTATAAATCTAGAGTCCTACGAAGAACACACAACCTCATCAAGGACAGCACACATCCACAACACTCACTATTCACACTCCTACCGTCAGGCAGACGCTACAGGAGTTTGAAGTCCAGGACCACAAGGCTGGCAAACAGTTTTTACCCACAGGCCATCAGGCTCCTCAACGAAGCACTCGCACACGCCGCACGCAACACACGCACACACTCATAGCACTTTAATTATTTATTTATTTGTATTATTTACTTGTATTAATGTCTCGTCTGTTGTTGTTGCTTAATTTATTGGTATATATGTTTATGTGTTTATGTTTCTTATGTTCTTATTCTTTCATTTGTTTTCTTTCTTTTCTTGGGAGAATGAACAGAATAAGATTTTCATTGCATGGTATAACTGCTGTTTTACCATGCACATGACAATAAAACTCTCTTGAATCTTGAATCTTGAATCTTGAATCACGCCCCTCCCGGTCACACTGTCATTGCCCACTTGGGCGTTGAAGTCTCCCAGTAGAACTATGGAGTCACCAGGTGGGGTGCTCTCCAACACCCCTCTGATGGACTCCCAAGAAGGCTGGGTACTCTGAACTGACGTTTTTTTGCGTACACACAAACAACACTTTCCCCAACACGAAGGCGTAGGGAAATGACCCTGTTGTTCACCAGGGAGGCACACAGGCACCCACACGGAGGCACCCAGCCGGGGGCTATTAATACTGTAAGCCCACACGAGCTCTCCGCCTCTTCCCTGCAGCAACTCCAGAGTAGAACAAGGTCCAGCCCCTCTCGAAGTGTGGGTCGATGTGAGTTCGACTATGTCCTTGCCTTGCACAAGTTCGGGCTCCTTCCCCACCAGAGAAGTGATATTCCATGTCCCAAAAACCAGATTTGGCCATCAAAGGCCAGGTTGCCCAGGCGCCCGCCCTCAACCGCCACCCAAAACACATACAGTAGCACTGGGCTCCTATGCTTGCCCACGCAGGTGGTAGGTCTACGGGTGGGGCGATCCCATGTGGCTTCTTCAGGCTGGGGCGGGCCAGGCCCCACGGGTGAAGGCCTGAGCACCAGGCGCTTGCCTGCGAGCCCCTCTCCCGGGCCTGGCTCCAGGGTGAGGCCCCAGTATTCCACGTCCGGGCAAGGTGCGGCCCCCCTTTGAGTTTGTTCATAATAAGGTCTCTTTGCCTGGCCCATCACCTAGGACCTGTTTGCCTTGGGAGACCCTGCCAGGGACATGTAGCCTTGGGGAATATAGCTTCTAGAATCACTTGCGCACGCAAACCCCTCAACCATGATAAGGTGGTGATTCATGGTGATTCATGCATCCACATAAACAAAATCGCCACATGTACTGGGACAGCTGGCCATCACCTGTAACAAGTTTCCACTCTTCCAGCAAGACTTCCTACAAAGATGTTGGACTCTCTGTATTTTCTTGTCCATTCATCCAGAAGAACATTTGTGCAGGTCAGAAATCACTGGGGTTGGACCTGAGAGAGGGCCTGTCTCCGCTCTAATCTCTGTTCTAGTTGTTTTGTGTTCTGGGGCACAGTCATGCTGGAACAGAAAAGTCCATAATGACTTAGTAACATGAAGAACTGAGATTCAGACAGAGGTCTGTACAACCAATCATGGAATAATTGATTAAGAGATATATTTTTGCTCATACAGTATATTGGCAAATCAACTCCGATTATTACTAAGGCATTTTAACAAAACCACAAACTACCTGTATAACATAACAAACTCCATTAAGGGGAATGTGACTCTTATTGATCCTAGATGTTTGCCATTTATGTACAGGGCCCATCAGCACTGCTTCAGTATGCAGCTTAATGATAATCTATTTAAGACGAGAGCTGAGTATCAGTAGAAGGTCCAATCATGTTAGTAGAATTTTATTAAGTTGAAGTTAATCTTTTAGTTCCATGCAACTGTCCGGTATTTACCAAGATCAGCTTCATAGCATTGCTGGCTGACTTTTTATTGCCGAAAATCATATTCATGAGACAAGCTTTTTACTGTCAGATTTCTAAAAAAATATACAGTATATAGATAGATGGATTAGACAGATAATGCATAAAGTCATCAATTTAGTACCAAATTGCTCAAACATACGATAAATTTATTCATCAACATGTAAAAATAAATACCCAGTAGTCACGGGAGAAATGTAATTTATACATTCACACTATAATTAGAAGTCAAACACAAACAAAAGTGGAAAAAAAGATTCAAAGAAAAGATTAAGTGCTCTGCACCATTTTCTGGCATTTAACATTTAACTCATATACGTTTTCAAAGCCGTTTGAACGCTGTAGGAGCTTATTCATTCCTGTGTGAATGTTTTGTTTTTTTTTAACAAAAGGTAGTGACAGCATTATTCCATAATTACACATACAGTATGTATTTACTCATATACACAACAGCAGGTGGGTTGTGTCTGTGTTTATTTTTTGCTTATCTGATGTGCTCAGCTGGAAATTGTTTCTATTTTTCAGCAGCTTTTACTACTCCCCTACTGGGTCGTCCCCTCAGAATATTGCACTTTCTCTGAGACCTACAATCGACACAGCAAACCAACAGGCTTTTCTCAGTGTGCTGAAACCAGCCATGTTCAATTTCAGATACAATGCATAAGTACCCTACCACCCTCATCTCATCACTTTAAGCTTTCTCTGCCTTTAGCCACCCACATAGTCAGTCTCATAAAGAGAGCCTCCATTATCATATTCTCTTAAATGTGTAATTAGACTCTCCCCAATCAGGCTTTGTTCTGTTGTACACATATCTGCTTGCCACACGTGCTTATCTTGACTAGACCGCAGCATACCACCCAGTGCATTGCAGCATTTTATCTGCTCCATTTGGGTTTTTGACAGCACCACAATTAAATAGCTTGTTCCTGTGAACACTTTCCTTCCTCCTCCTGCAGTGTCAAAGGCTTAATTGTTCCCACGGCGGGTCACAATGAAGTGAGGCTGTGCAATGTGGTAACAGCAGTGCTAAATGTTGTTTGTACGGTTTAATGCTCAGATGATAGGTTGTCTCTATGAGTAGAATAGTTCAATTTTCTGATAATTCCCTCTCACACTCTTTCCTTTATAAGTTGCTCTCCAGATGAAACAGGAGACCACCTCTGATCTGCACTGTATTTAGGAGAAAAGGAGTGTTATTTTTGGATCACTTGAAGAAGAAAAAAAGCTTCCATCCATTTTCTACCACGTATCCTGTTTAGAGTGACAGGGAAGCTGGATTTTGGACAAGAGGCGACATACACCCTGGACTGGATTGGTTACCAGTCAATCACAGGGCAAACAAAAACAAACATTCACACTCACCCTCACACCTTGGGGCAATTTAGAGTCTGAATTTAACCGAACATCCTCGTAAAAGGCAAAATCATTACATCATCAAGCCAATATTACCTTGTGTACGACTTCTGGCGATTTATACCCCAAGATGATGTAGCAAAAAGCTAAATCAAATTAAAAAAAGCTTATGGGACTCATAAATAATGCAACTGGGGCTTCATTAAAAGGCGCTGCCTGGTATTATTCTATGCATTTTACTAAACTGCACCACTCAGTTAATTAAATTGCTAACCAAGATGACTTTATACACAGCAACACTGCACAGAACACCAAGTGGTACTTTTAACTTGATATTAAAAACTACACATCGACATTTACTCGACTACGCCAACCAAGGTGTACACCATTTTTACTACGCTGTAGGAGCGCACAAAGAGGAATGATAGCAATGAGTAAATATACAGGCATCCCTCCCCACTTCATGGCTCGAACATCGCTCCCTCACTATATTGTTTTTTCCCCAAAATAAATTCATTAATAAATGATCGCTGTTTTGTGGTTGACTATGACATATTAGTCAAAAAATATTAAATGACAAGTCATATGGTAGTCTGGTCACTAGGTGTCGGTAAAGTTACATTGAAGACACATGACCTTACATTACAGTGCATGTACTGTAGTTAGCCTTGGGGTGTCCGACATGATGGAGTGAAAACAAGGTCTCCCATTCTGTGTAGAAGTGGTATGTTTTTGGCTTCTTACTTTGTCCTTATTCCCCACTCGGTTTGAAACCCTTTAACTTTAGAATAAATAAATTGGAGACTAACTAGTTAGCGCAGTAGCATGCTAATGCTTAAAGAGGTGGCCATCTCGTGTCCCTGCAGTGATCCCGTAGCATGCGCATAAGTGTTGCGGGGGTATGCTGGAGCCTATCCCAGCTGACTTCAGGCGATAGGTGGGGTACACCCTGGACTGGTCGCCAGCCAATCGCAGGGCACATATAGACAAACAACCATTCACACTCACATTCATACCTACGGACAATTTTTAGAGTAGCATAGTCGTGATATTCTTTCAAATACACTGGAACTTCTGTTTTCAAATGCCCCGGTTTTCATAAGAATCTTTTCTTTTACTTTTTTTTTTTTTTTTTGACAAAGTATTGCCAAAAATGTGTCTCGGTTTTTGTACACCGGCTCAGTTAGCATGCGGCCAAAGCAGTTTACCGGACATTCATTTACTTCTTTCATTTCATTTATCTTTCAAGACAGAATTCTAACGCTTTCCATCAACTGTGACACCGTCATTGCTGAATCAATCCTGTGTGTGTGGCTAATTGTCCTTGTTGATTGCCTCTGTGGAAGTAGTTATGTCGCACAAAACAGTCATATACAACAGGAAAGCTTTCAATGTTTCAATTTCAGTCAAACACAATCACAATGTCCATGCCATGCGAACATTCTCATGCCATTATTCCAAAATAACGACATGCTTCTCAAAGTTGTCCCACCAGCTAGCGGTCCAATTGGGTCTTGTCCCAAACCACCGTTGTTGGCGAGTGCTTTGTAGCAGTATTGGAGAGCAAAGAAGCAGCGGCAGCGTCCTTTGAAGCCCATAATGGAGCCTTGGTCAATGTAAAGCGAAAGTAGGACTATGTTTACTCCAACACACAAATTAAATAATATACTTATCTAGTGTGGAAATGACAGCACATAATTGTTACGTCACCTGTCGGCAACAGGCCAAAAACTCTTATCGCCATCCACACACGCACGCTGAAGTTTTTGAACATCTTTAACCTGGCTGGAGTTTTCCAAAAGCTCAGTTTTTAAGGACAAAAACCTACATTTGCGTGTGGATGAAAGGCCAAAACGCATAGAAAAATATACATAAAATTTGTATTCATGTAGACATAGCATCTGCGTAGCTTTTCCGTCCGCTCCCCTCCTCCATCCACTCATCACTGTGTTCATCAACAAGTCTTCAGTCAAGGTAAAAGTGATATTAAAGGTTGAGTTATCCATTTTGTTCATCATTTATATGTATTTCACTTTGTTTCATGCATGTAAAACTATAATTCTCTAAAACTATAATTAATTTTTGTTCATTTCTGGGTGTCTGGGACAGATTAATTGGATTTACATTATTTCCTTTGGAAAAAATTGCTTCAGTTTTTGTACGCATCTGTTTTTGTCTGACATTTTAGAATGGATTAATGATGAAAACTGAGGTTCCACTGTATTTAAAAGCTAAAATAATGTCTTATTATATGAGGGGAAACGGTGAGGATCTGATTTCCAATTCTCAGTCGGTTTTGCAGTCTTTAGCCATGAGGAGATTGGTGCAAGTGTGTGTGACTCAGCCTGCTCTCAAATTAGAAGGATAGAAAAGAATTTGTTCTTCAGCAGATCAGCATTTAGAGGAAAAAAAAAAAGAATTTGAAAATGAGAAAACGGCATGTGTTTGCCAACAGAGCGTGCAGAATATTTCTGTGACTGAGAGCAGAGCCGAGCAGAGTCAACTGTGCAATCAATTCTGCCGCTGAGAAACTTTGCTTGAGTTAGAAAAAAGTAGAATAGACAGATGGGTAATTTGACAAGGACTAGCTTTGACATTTAAGTGAGTGATTTAAGTGATTAGTCTTTTTTCCTCTTCCCTCTCTTTTTCTTTTTCAGCAGCATCATTTTTTTATTGGCTTGCACCTACAGTACATCTGGCTTTATCTCATTGGCCTTTACATGCTCCGCTTCATCTATACTCGTCAATAGCTGGAGCTCCATCATTGGGATTAGGGACAAGGGTGGGCTGCCTCAGTGGAGATGGAGCTGTGGATAGGATTGATCTGCGAAAGCCAACCTGCAAGATCCCTAGGCCAACTCGCTTCACTCTGTCTTCATTTTTCCCCCATTGTTCATTTTTCTCCACTCCAGCTGTTTCGGTCCACGCCCCCCACTCCTACACCCAAACATCCCTCATGCATTTTCAAGTGTAAACACAGTTCTCTTTCCAGACAATCTTCTTCCTCCTCTCTCCTCTACTTGCCGCCTCATCTCCATCTGTTCCATCTTTATTGCTCTTCCTCCCAACACTATCTCAGTGTTCCTCATCTCTCTCATACACAGACCCCACCCACCATCCTCCCTTCCTCCCTTCCCCTCCCACCACCCTGTCTGCCAGTTATGTAGGCTACCTCCATGGAGACCGTTGTTTTTTTTAATTCACACTCGCCTAACCTCTCCTCCTTATTCCTGTCACTGCATTTCCCCTCCCCAACGTCCCCACCTCTCACTCCCACTTTTCAGCCTCACTCATTCACTGAATACCTCTGCATGGCTGCCTTTTTTGGAGCTTTTTGTGAATCAGGACACATGCAACACATGCCAAACAGATGCTGGAGATCACGTGCAGGGGTTCTAGGCACATTGGTTTTCACCCTCAAACCAGGAGCTGTGCAGCCGCCTCCCTCCCCAACCCTAATCCCTAGCCCATGGACATCGATAAATTCATTCTTCCCGGGTGATGCTTTGTTTGTGGGTCTCACTGTCTTGTTTGTCTTCAGTCCAAACTACTGGCTTGAGATCAGGTGACGTACTATGCCACTGGAGAATATTTGCCTTCAAGTAGTCTACAGTTGCTTGCATAGTACTTTTTAGGGTCAATATTAGGCCTACTGGTTAGCATGTTGGCCACACAGTCAGGAGATCTGGAAATCTCCATTGGGCATCTCTGTGTGGAGTTTGGATGTTCTCCCCATGCATGCATGGTTTTGTCCGGGTACTTCAGTTTCCTTCCACATTCCAAAAACATGCATGTCGGTTTGGTTCATTTTGAGTACAGTATGACTTATAAAATAGAAGATCAAACCTCTACCGCACTGCTCAAGTGCGCTCTCAGTACAAGGGCTAGCAACCCTTGTGCCATCTAGCAATCAACTTGCTAGAAAACCTAAACGGAGGAGAATGACACGTGTGGCTGGATGACTCATTGTGTGCTAGGTAAATCACTAGGCTTACTACGGCACTTGTGATTTATGAGCTGGCTGGACTCAATCCTTGAACTGCAAGGAGAACGGTGCAGTAAGACCTGAGTCAGGTTTCCAGCCATGCATGCTCTCTCCGATTTTGTTCTTTTAAATACATTAAGTGTACATTTTTTCCCCATCTTTTTGCCACCCATGATGCTCTCCTTCAGAGCAGCAGCGAACCATTTGATTAGCCTAATTTGGAACTGTCATCAAAAGGGGCACCTGAATTAGCTATTGTTTGCTTTTGCACAATATAAAAAAAGTCTCCAACAAAAAACACTTTCTATTTCAGAAAGTGCAACTATGCAGACATGTGCGATAGTAAGTAAGTTCGAACAGAATTATTTTGTTTTTATGTCTTTAAAGTTCCTTATTGCCTAAAATGCAGCATTAACAGTTCCAGTTTGTAGCCCTGTTCCCCATGTCTACTGAACAGTGCTGGCACACTGCTTTCTTTTTGTCCGTTTATGTATTTCACTGGGAAGGTCAAGTGAATGTTGGCAACTTGTTGTAAATGTTCAGAATTTGCATTCATGAATAGTCTGTTGATTGTAGATTTTTTTTATGCACCTAACTTCTTCACATTCTGTTGATGTTGGGAAATGTTTTTTATTCAGCAAGGGAATAAGTGAATCATTCATTCTGTTGAGGAGGAGTATTGTGAAGACACAATACTAACATCTCTGTTATTGTACTTACTTACTTACTTATTGATCTAACTATATGTTGAGTTCATGTGTGTGCATAAACCTGCCTTCTCTCTCACAGATGGGTCCAGATTGCTTGTCCTCGGCTGTCCATTGATTGGGGCTCGGCCTTCTCCAAACCCCTGTTGTCTCCCTATGAGGTAAATGACCCACTCACTCTTGCTGTCCACTTGTTAGAGAATCCCGCCCACACGCCTCTTAAACAGCCACACTGATCGGATGGCTGTTCTGGTGGCAGTGTGCTAAAGAAAAAGAAGAACACGATAATATTGTTTAGAACCTTGGAAAGTAAAAAGGGGGAAGGAAGGAAGTGTAAGTGAAGTGTTTATGGCTAGTAAGCGGTGGTTTATGCGGTTTAAGGCTTGCGCTCATTTGCATAACCTTAAGGTTCAAGGTGAAGCTGCGGGTGTGATGACAAAGTAGCATGTGAGTTTCCTGGTGCTGAGATTATAAAAGGGATAAAGGTAAGGAATTGTTCTCACTTTTATTTGATGTCCTTCATGTGTTCTGTGACATGTGAGTGACTTAGGTGTTAATTTAGGTTTGAGTTCCAACTTACATTAAAACTCCACTTACAATTTGTCAGGAACAAAACACGTTTGTAACCTGGAGGACCACCTGTAGTGTGTTTGTTCCCAAGGCCTTGCAGCAATATGAGCAGCAGAGCAGCTCCCCCTGCTGGCCCAGCGGGTGCAGTGAGAAACAAATAAAAACAAACGGGGGCTTGTGATAGGTTTGGGTTATTTTGTGTCTGCTTGGTAATGTGAGCTATTAATTCTTTCATCCTTGTGAAATGACTCTGAGGGAAATCGCTGTCTTGAATATGAAGTGGTTGTTGTTTTCTCTCTATTACACAGCACTGTGTTTTTCCACAACCTACTTTGCTTTCCCTCAAGCCATTTGTGAACATCAGCATTCAAATAATTTGAAGCTGCACTTGTGTGAGGATTTAATCCCCATCCTGTCCCTCGCCAGTGAGTGTTTTTAAATGTTCTGTTCTGTGGTGGCATTTAGAGTGAAGACGATGATGGCGGGGTGGGGAAAGGAGCCAGGAGGGCGGAGTGAGTCGGGAGAAGAGGGGTTGGGTGGGGGCATTTATTTTCAGGGCCTCTCATGTTATATTTATAGTCAATAAGACACACTCGGCTCTCTTGTCAGAGCAGGGATTAGCAGAAGAAGCTAGCATCCGTGGAGGCGGGCAGGGAGAGCACTGAGAGGCGGGGCGCTGAAATAAGGGCAGAGAAGAAGAGTGTTGACATGAGCAAGGAGGAAAAGGATGAGTATCACATGACAAAACAGTCATTCTTTGAGTTGGTTGGTGTCACTTTTTTTTTTCTTAATTTTTTAATAAACTAGAAACCTGTCATATGAGAGGCCTTTGTCGCCTGCTTCCCTTCATAAAGAATAGGGCTGTCAAAAAAACTCTTATTGGCGGTAATTGAATCATTTTATTATAAATAAGAATTCAAAATAACAATTATGTCAACATTTTTAACATTAATACATGCAAAATATACAAATGTGTCCATTCATTTATATTTCTATTAATAAAATACAGTAAAATGGGCATATTTTAGTCATAGGCACAAATGGTGATTAATCATGATTAATTAAATTGAAAACTGATTAATCTGATTACTAATTTATAATAATTTAATTCTTTAATAATAATGGATTTGATTTAGCAGCATGGTGGCCGAGTGGTTAGCATGTTGGCCACACACTCAGGAGATTGGGAAGACCTGCGTTCGACTCTCTTGTGCATCGCTGTGTGGAGTTTGTATGTTCTTCACGTCCGTGCGTGGGTTTTCTCCGTGTACTCCCGTTTCTTCCCACATTCCAAAAACATGCATATTAGGTTAATTGGTGACTCTAAATTGTAAATAGGTGTGAATGATTGTTTGTCTATACTGTATGTGCCCTGCGATTGGCTGGCGACCAGTCCAGTGTGTACCCTGCCTGTCGCTCGAAGTCAGCTGGGATAGGCTCCAGCATACCCCCGCAACCCAAAATGAGAATAAGCGGCATAGAAAATGGATGGATGGACTTGATTTATATCGTGCCTTTCAAGATACCCAAAGCACTTTACAGTGAAAATCCATTATTCACTCACTCTGTAGTCACACACCGGTGGTGGTATTCTACATCTGTATCTACAGCTGCCCTGGGGTAAACTGACGGAAATGTGGCTGGCCGTTGGCACCGGCGGCCTCTCTGACCACCACCAAACATTCATTCACATTTATATACCAGTGTGGGCGGCACAAATCTGGATTCGCACTGAATTCTACACCTTGTATTGCCACTGTCTGATGACAATCATTGCAGGTATCATAAAACTATTGTTGTACAGATTTATGCACGGTTGCCAGTAGCTAACGAAAACGATGATTGGTTGTCATCTTGACCGTCTTTGCTCATCTTCTCAAAAAAGTGAATAAAGGAGGTACTTTGGCAGCCAAAGGAGAAACCTGTTATAAGCACGGTGTTACAAGCTTTCATCGGTTGTTTAGCAGCACACTTGTAATGGCATGCCAGAGAACACAGGGAATGTCATTATGTTAAATTCAAATCGGCATATAACAGGTTTTTTTTGGACCAGAATAACATGCCTGAATTTTGTCATTGTCAGCCTTTAATCGCTGAGAAAATTGGACAAATCCTGCATCTACATCATTATCCTGATTTGCATCAAAGTTTTCTGCACCCTCAAAGTTTTATGGTTATTAGTTTACGAGTTATATAATCCTGCTAATCAACAACCACAAAATTGGAATAAAATCAGTTAAAAGCTACTTCCCTCCTCTCCTTCTTCTTCTTCTTGGTCCTCCTCTCATCTCACAGCTGTTACGCTGTGCAGCAGCTGCATACACTTCCACCTGTTATCTAAAGCGCGATGTTTTGACACCTGCCTCGTCTGTATTGTCAATCTGCCGTGTCTTTCCAGCTCTCTGCATACCTGCACTGTTTATTAAAAACTAAAATTCACTTCACTGTTGTAAATAAACATCATATCATAATTCTACCCTGTAAAAATCACTGGGGTTTTTTTGTATGTGTTATCAAGTCTCACCTTCCATCCCCTCAGGCAGCAGTGGCTCTCCAGGAGAGCGAATGGAAGGAGGTCTACCCCATGGACTTCTACTCCAATCAGAGCCTGGGGCCTTGGACCCCCAACCACAAGGACAACCAGCCTGTGCGGGCTCCTGGCACACAGGCTCAGGTGAGACAAATCAGGAGAGCTGCTTGCGGAGGGTGAGCTACATGTCGCTACACTGACACCTAGTGTTCTTCACAATACATGAACCTGGCTTTGACCTTGAAATTCCCTCCTCATTTTTCACAATAACTTCATTTCCTTCTTCAAGCCACACATGATTCATTCTTTTGGATTTGCTCTGCAGAAACCAAGCTCCCAGCCCAACCAGAAGTGTAACCCGACGCAGTGCGCTCCCTGTGGGTGCCAAGGGGAATGACCACAGTCATACTATATTTCTTCTCAAGGCTGATTGGATCACAGTTTAGTGCAGACAAAAAAAAACAAAGAGCATACCTGCCATAAAGTATCCTTCATTGCTTACAGAAAATAGATCAAACATTGCTCTGCCTCACTTTTTGTTTCTGAATATATTCCAAAACGCAGGCACAGAGAGCTCCCAATGCAGAGCTCATGCATGTTTATGAATGCATGAATCACATCCCTGTGAAGAAGCTGCTAGGTTTCTGCCTCTGCAGCTCCTCCTGTAAAGGAGACACATCTTTTGGGATTGTGAGACAGAGAGACAATGACCAAGAGTCAGGTTATGTGGGTGACGTTTTTTGGAATACAATGCAACCTCCTTGACCTTGAATAAAAGGTTGTATGTTGCAGCACGCTTGTTCACACTATGCTTCACACAAACCCACACCGCCTTGTGGTATCTGCTCTATGGGATGAAGCACCTTATTTATTTACATTCTGCAAAAGGATTAAGCACAAGATTACTGTGATTATTTGTGTTATGTCCAATCGCCTCACAATAAATGAAAAAAAAATCAATTACTGTTTGATTTGTGCACCAAATGCAAGGCTAGAGGGAGAATGCCACGTGAGTCACGACTGCTCTCTGTCCTCATTATTTATTGATGGGGGATTCTGTCAATAAATAAATATATAAACATGCATTTGCTGCAACAGAAGAAAGCCGACTGACAGGAGCCCGACGAGGCGTCCTCTCTGTACAACCTGAGAACTTGTGAGCTTTGCACATTTCTCTCTAGCGGGCAGGGCTTTAGTGTTTATGCTGAAACTTTCTCTAGTTTTCCTGGTGTCTCCTTGGCAACAGGGTGCCGCAGACGTCCATCTCTTTGCCATGTGCCTCACGTCGAGGCTACAGGTGCAGGAATAAGAATACATTAATGGCCCGTCACACTGTTTGTTTTGATTTGTGCATCAGGGGACAGTGGGAACGTTTAATAAATTGGCTTCCCTTCCCAAAGCATGGCACTTTTAATTTCATAGCTGGAGGAATTGTTTGGCTTTAAATAATACAAACTCAGAGAGACTCAAGAGAAAATCACAAATTGGGATTTTTTTGATGACTAAACAAAATTTTTGAATGAGGAAAAACATCAAACATTATTACTTTTGATACCAAATACCAAAGGAAAGTTCACTTAATGAACCGTAAGGGCATGCATAAAAGCCAACTGCAGCTTAGCTTTTGTTCCTGAGTTTCTTTGTCTGCACCACTTTTTAGACCGAGGTGGACAGGTTTGTCATCTGGACGACTCATGCCTACCAAAACTAGTTCTCTACGGTGAACTAAGATTTGAGAAGCGGCTGCAGGGTGGTCAAAGACTCAGTTATAAAGACTGCATCGAAAGGGACTTGAAGGCGATGAAGATCAATCCATCATTCTGAGTGGCGTGGGAAGCAGGGAATATAAACTCATCAGATAAATAAATTAATATTACAGGTTCTCAGTAGTAGTTTAATTTCTAAATAACTACATCAAATTTTGTGTAAAGGGATAACAATTTTGGAAATATGGGCCATTATTTGATTAAAAAAATAATGTGCAGTTAGTGGTCCCCCAGTTTCTGCATGTTTAATGCAGGCGGAAATGTGTCCCACCTCCTTCGACGGTCCTTGAACACACCTAACTTTCTCCCATGTCGCAAAGATAGACTACTATACTATATTTTCCCCTTTTTCTTTCACCTCATATTTGGTCAAAAATGCTGATACTATGTGGGAATGCATAAAGGTAAGATTTGATGACCTTATTGAGTGCTAATGTGCACCTCTGAAAAACAAACTCCAGGCTCGCACTGGTGGACGGTGGGTCCGTATTCATTTAGTGCTTTTAATTTTGCTGTTCCTGTCATTGTTTTACACAATACATAATAAGATAAATCAGATTGCAATATTGTACGTTTGTTATGCTGATGTGTTGAAAATCTTCCCCGGTGGCTAGCTTGCGCGCTGCTAATGCTATTGGTAGTCATGTCGGTCATGTCATAATGACACAAGCCCCCAAATAGCTGTCCTCGGCAATGCCTGTCGGTAACTAGCAGTTTGTAATGCAAATTTTAGCTAGCAGCTCAAATAAAAAAATCAGCCGAGAGACGGCTCGCATCTTTAAAAAAAAAAAAAAAAAAACTCACTCGTATGCCAAGGTTCCACTGTATAAATGACAATTTAGAAAATACCGGGGGTGCTCCAGTACCTTCTCACTTCTCTGTGGCAGTCGAAGTAGTCACTGACAACTCACTGACCACTCAACAGTACATAGTAATGACTTAGGTCTTGTTGATAGAGCCATCTGCCAGGGCTTTGAAGCTAAACTTACCATTCAATTTACTCTTTTCTTTGTCCATTTCTGCTAAATATTTATTCCCACTTGTGGCATACACGTTGACACGTTAACTTTAACACACCTATATACAGTACATATACAATCATAATTTGTTGAATGCTGTAGCATACTGTGATAATAGTTATTTTGTAAACAAAATTTGTGTAAACAAAACATGAGAATTTGACATTTAGATGCTGCTGTAAACTTAAACCAATGTGTGTTCAGCTGCTTCGCCATGTGTGACCACTAGGTGTCATTGTTGTAATAGCTAATTTATAGTTACTGTAAGAGGCACAGTCACACCTTTCTGTCAGGAGTAGCCCTGCTGACAGGCAAGATACTGTAGACCAGGGGTCACCAACGTTTTCCCTTGTGAGAGCTACTTTTACAAAATGAAAATGGCCAAGAGCTGCTCATTTTTGTAACATTTATTTTCAGAGCTTATTTTAAACCCAAACAAAGCGAATATGCTTGTTTTACCAAAACATTCACAAAATGCTGGTGTCCACAACTCACATTTTGTATTTCAGGATGCATTTCTTTCTACTGTTCTTTCCTTATTAACTGAAAACCTGAATGAAAAGCAGGCTTGCGGGCACCTCATGTGGTCGTGGGGGGCTACCTGGTGCCCGTGGGCACCACGTTGGTGACCCCTGGTCTATAGCCACCAAGTAACGTTATCTTATTTGATCATTTACATTCGTTAATGTGGTGTAACAAATCAGAGGTTTTATAATGTATAATATCATGTATAATATCATGTATAATTGTTCTTAAGCGTCACTATTAGCTCACTTGCCACACCCCAGAGACCCCTATCCACCTGACTACAGCGGCCTTTGAGGGGTGAAAATATCTCGTAATGAGACAGCAATGATATGTACAATACATATCATAGCACTGTGCTGTATAAATGATTCAGAAGAAGACGCAAAAGAAAAGAGCAAGAGACATATTGCTGCATGCTTTGAATGGGCAAAATGCAGCGTCATCTTGTGGACAGATAAAATAAAAAATAATTGAAAACCACTAGACCAAATTGAAATCTTAACGTGAATGATTGCATTATGTGAAGAGATTTTTTTAAATTGCGTTTTCAGTGGAGATGCAGTACAGAAAATGGATGGATGGATGGTGTTTTCAATGGGATAGTCTTTGTCATTAGGAACAAATGTATCATTTTTGTACAGCTTTGCCATTTTAGGCAAATTCAAAAATAAGTCATTCTAAAATATGTAAAATATGAGAATCCTCTAGCAATCATTTGCATGTTTATTCAGTTTCTTGTTCATTTTAATGTGTGGTACAACTAAAGGAACACCTGTTTGGACAAATACACTGATAATAAAAATAGCTCATAAAGGTAACATTTTTTGGCGGTACAATGCCACAGCTATTGCCATAAGAACTTAAGTGGTTTTGGTGGCTAGATATCAGCTTTTAAATTAAAACTCCTAGTTTTACTGTCATTTTTTCCATCACTGTGTACTCTTTGAACACAGACAAAATTATTTTAAAACAAACCAAATAACACAAATGCCCCTAAATACATGTCTTAAGTTAAACATTGATCGTTTTAATGTGCTGCAAAGTTTATACAACTACTGCCCACGACTCCGAGCGTTAGTATTACCATGCTAGGGTTCTAGAAGACCTGTTCAAATACTTAATTACTTATTATTGCCTCCTGTCACTTGAAGTTGTTGGCAGGCCAAACGCTGTGTGTAAATGTTTATATAACAGTCGTTCTCAATGCTACTTGGATTTAGTCTGGTTCATGACAGGGCAATTAGCAGCCTCATTGCTGCAGAGCCACAGGGGGAAAACCAATAAATAATGATGTGTGTGTGTGTGTGTGTGTGTGTGTGTCGTGAAGGAAGCTTGAATAAGTCTTGAGTGCAAAACAAATAAGTGGTGTAAAAGAGATGACTAATTCTGCGTGGGAGCCCAGCATGTCCGTGATGCTTTGGACTGAGACGTGCACATACACCGCACTGGGCCGCTGTACATTACACTCCCCCTAACTGCCCACTCAGGCCTGCCCACTGTCCCTAAGTTCCCTCTCTGCGACCCGCTTGGAGAGTTGAAAAATATCCCTATTATTCTATTTACATGAATATAAGAACAGCTCCCCTCCCAAAGACCAGGAAGCCATTCGAGTGTAGGTTATTGTCGTCTGTGTACCTTGTGACTCTCAATGAACCACAGTGGCTTTTTATTGACAATGCTGATTTAGAAGAACTTTCATTAGGTCGCTGAGTCATTGTTAAAAAGGCTGAGGGGGGGAAACAAACAACAGAGCGAGGAGGAAATGTGACTCATTGGTGAGTAATGGACGCTTTGCCTCTGCCCACAATACACTGCAAGTGTAATTCTGGAGGATAGAAACGTATGCGTCATACCACCAGATCCTGTTCCTTATATACTTTGCCATGTGCGTATCATGCAGAGTCAATGCGAGAGCTTCAGACATTCAATTGTGCTCACATGTTCAATATTGTTGGTGTTAGAGCTGCACTGCATTATACTGTATTCTTGTGTTTGGTCAAAATACGAAAACGTCTCTCAGGAGTGATGGTGTTAGTAATATTTTGATCCTCTCTTGCGCAGGTGCATCGCACGAGAATATGGTGCAAAATGTATTTGATTTCAACGTTTGCAGATTAGAGCATGAACCAGGAGTTTACAATAGTGAACTTAATTTTCTGAGATGCTGAATTTGGGTTTTTTTATTAGCTGCAAACAGTAATAAAATGATTAAGAAATACATTCTTGAAACATTCACTCTTTGTTGTGAAGTTATAGAATATAAGAATTTCACTTTTTGAATTGAACGACAAAAATTTACTTTTCATGTTTCATGAACTTTTCAAAGATATCCAAATGTGTTGCACATGAACCTGAATAATGTCATAACGTGCAGTTCTACACTACTGCCAATAGAAATACAGTCAAACCTGTCGTAGCGGCCACCTTTATAGAACGGCCACCTGCCTATAGCGGCCACTTTTGCAGACTCCCTCTAGTGGCCGCTATAGACAAGACCCAATTATTAAACAGTATTTCGCTCTTATTTCCAACTCTAAACAACATTATCTCCAAAGCTTACTTATTCCTGTGGATCACATCTAACCAACCAGCAAGCTCAGTTCAGAGTTTTTGGATCCTGTTTTTGGATCCTGTGATATAGAGCGTTGTTATGACCCTGGGTAACATAACATATTTAATGAGGGCACAGGAGGCGGGGAAATCAAGTCACCCAAAGTTATTAATGAATAAACTAAAAAGAAGAAAGCAAACCCTCCCATACCCAAAGAAGTCCTGATGTGCCAGCCCAAACAAACGAAAGGACACTGAGGTGAACAGGCCAACCCCATATAGGGTTGTCGTCCTGTCACCTTACTGCTACCCCGGAATAAGAAAAAACAACTAAAACCATGAACAAAATAGCCCAAAAACCATACAGCCGGTCACACCAGGACAAACAAACTACTGTAAAAACTAACGGAATAAAAACCCAGGATCCTGCTCAGCATCACACCAGCAGCCAGCGAGAAGCATCTGAATGACCCTGAAGCATGAGGAGGAGGTAGAGACGAGCCTGCAGCGGACAAAGGCAGCACGATCAGAGCAAGGAGCAGAGAGCGAGCAAAGCCTACCTGCACACATTTGTATGCTCCAGAGAGGGTGGGGTCGATCAGCTGCTTCCTGCAAAAAATACAACCAATAAGATCAAGCAGTGCTCAAACATAAAACCCCCACCCAAAGACACTGAATAGGATAGATAAAAATCCAAACCATTTGTCCATCCGACTGACTGGCGACCAGTCCAGGATGTACCCGGCCTCTTGCCCAAAGTCAGCTGGGATCGGCTCCAGCATACCCACGACCCTAGTGAGGACAAGTGGTACAAAAAATGGCTGGATGGAAGGGACAGGTGTTCTCTGGTGTAAGAAACACTCTACCTCCAGCCAAATCATTCCCCATGATCACTGATATGCCCTTTATTGGGAACCCAGGACGCACGCCAACAATAGACCACACGTCTGACTGTACCACAGTGTTGTGTAAAGGAACACCAATGTCCTGTAAATTGAAACCAAGCACAGGAACGTGAGTGCCAACAGCAGTCTGATTATTTAAGGGCAAAACCCCCTCAATAATGAACAACTGCGATGCTGCGGTATCACGCAATAGCTTCACAGATCACCACCATCACTTGCCACCGACACAAATCCGTCCGTAACAAAAGGCTTTAAATCAGCAGAATCACAGGCCTTCTTTGGCACAGGTCAATGATCATGATTCACTTTTAATTAAAGCAACAGATTTGGCATTATTGCGTTATTAATGCAATTAACTATATCATGCATTATTGCATTTTTTGTGACTGCTGGAGATAAAGGATGAGATGAAATAGATCCTGGACTTTAGCCTAGCCTGGAGCAGCCTTGCTCCACAGAATAAATCTCCATGGTAACTTATGTCATAATGTATCCCACGGTCCACTATCCCACTTTTGTGCAGATAAATTGAGCCAGGGTAACCAAGATATCCCGGATTAATCCCTTATCTTAGTTTTGTGCAACAGGCCCAGTACAGCCGGTCACTCCAGGACAAACAAGAAACTAAAAACGAACTAAATTAAAACCCAGGATGCTGCTCAGCGTCACAGCAGCTGCCTGCGAGAAGCAGCTGAATGACCCTGGAGCGTGACGAGGAAGTGGCGACGAGCCTGCAGCACGATCAGAGCAGGGAGTGAGCAAAGCACACCTGCACACATTTACTGGATATGCTCCGGGGAAGGCGGGCAAATTGGCTGCTTCCTGCAAAAAATACAAACTCGAAAAGATCAAACACGTAAAAAACACCAAAAAAAACAGTGCTCAAACATAGTCATAGTCAAGCATACGTCACTAGTGTGGTTTTATTCTTCAGTGGGTCTTCAAAAACAGCAGAGGGCTCCTGTGAGATAGATGATCTTTGATGCGAGTTTTTATGTTTTTGCGCAGTAGGCTCTCAAAAAACAGCAGAAGGCTCCTGTGATGTAGAGCTGGGGTCCCCAACCAGACCCGGTACTGGTCCGTGGGCGGGGCCGAACCGGGTCACAGGAAACTGATAAATGATCATTAAAAAAATACGCTTGCAAATAACTGCATTTAAGTGGATATCAATTTTGGAAATATTGGCCATTATTACATTCAAAAGATAATGTACAGTTGCAAAGTTTTTGCATGTATATGTTTGTTGCAAGCGGCAACCCTTCCCACTTGAACGCACCATCTAACTTTCTCCCACGCTGCACAGACAGACTACTATACTGTATTTTTCCTGCTTGGTGCCAAGTGCTGATAGTATGTGGGAATGCATAATGGTAAGATTTTATATCGTTACTGAGTGCATATTTGTTGGTGTACAACCTCAAGTTAATTTATGCTAGCACACTACCGGTACCTGTTACCACACACATCAAACAGCAACATATAATCTTCTCTCTGGAAAACCACCTCCAGGCTTGTACTGGTGGATGGTGGGTCTGTATTCATTTTGTGCTTTTAATTTGATGTTGTTCCTGTCTTAGTTTTACACAACACATAATAAATGAGTTCAATTAGATCGCTGTAGGGCCGCACGGTGACAGAGTGGTTAGCATGTTGGCTACACAGTTCCAATATCCAGAGTTCCAATATCCACTTTGGCATCTCTGTGTGGAGTTTGCATGTTCTCTCCGTGCGTGTGTGGGTTTTCTCCGGGTACTCCAGTTTCCTCCCACATTCCAAAAAAACATGCATGTTATGTGAATTGGAAACTCTAAATTGTCCATAGGTATGAATGTGAGTGTGAATGGTTGTTTGTCTATATGTGCCCTGTGATTGGCTGGCGACCAGTCCAGGGTGTATCCCGCCTCTCGCCTGAAGTCAGCTGGGATAGGCTCCAGCATACCCCCGCAACCCTGATAGGATAAGCGGCATAGAAAATGGATGGATGGATGGATAGATCTCTGTGACATAAGACACCGCCCCACCCGCGGTCTGCCAGAGATTTGTGGGAACACGAGCCAGTCCGTGGGTCCACAAAGTTGGAGACCACTGATGTAAAGGATCTACAGTATGTTTTTTTTTCTGCAGTAGGTCCTTTAAAAACAGCAGAGGGCTCCAGTGAAATAGAGCAGTGATTCTCAACTGGTGTTTTGCGCATGCGTTGCCTGACGTGTGACTGCCGAAAAGCAGGTTGACAAGCTGCCGTGTTTCCGGTACGGATGGAGTAGTGACAGCGGTGATGACAGTCCCCATTTTGTCTGCGCATACGTTCCTCTTTCAACGAGAGCGTATTTTTCTCGAGTAAGGTTACTGATGAGTAAGGGATGACTTTCCAAGCGTTTCAGGCGGCCGCTTGCGGGTTAGTGTTTGGGAGGAAATGGCGCCATGAATGAGCAGTTGTTCTTTCTCCACACGATGACAGCAATTGTGTTGAGATTCTGTGTTTAACAGTATTTTAACATACGTATACCTACTGTACGTACTAACCTACGTATAGCACTCGCTTGGAATCTTACATCTCTTTGTTTTCGCCATTTCTGGTTAACGTGAGCAATTTTTATTCTGTGATCTTTTTTTTGTGGAGACACTGCCTTGTTCAAGACCAAACCGCCACCTAGTGTTTAAACTAAGAATACAAAACAGTTAAGTACAGTAATTTACGGACTTGAGTGCACTGGAATATAAGCTGCACCCACAAAATTGAAAAAGAAAAATGCGTATGTGCATGGGAGTTTTTGTACACACTTTTAGTACACCATCACCCTCCAATGACAAGCGGCGACGCAAATTACAGTAATTTTTGAACGTGAACTTCTCAAATATCTGATTTATTTCATTAATCACATTTATGTATTTCAATTTTAAATGTGAAAGTGTTGGCAACGGTTACGTGGCTGCCTGGAGGGCACCAACTTTTGAACGTGTTGCAAGCATTATGTCCCGCCCTCTTCCTGCTCCGAGCAGGTAAGCTGCACCCCAGGTAACGCACACATGCCCGGGAGCCTTTGCTAAGCGCTGGTGGTGTCACTTTAAGCCGGTTGCAAACAGTACCTTTAATGAAAAGACATTCAAGTGCAGTTTGAGTTTGAGGCAGTGCGAAATAACACGCTGTGCCAGCGCAGAACTAGTTTTGTGTTTGTAAAGGTTTTCAGTACATGTGACATCTAGGGAGATGAATCAGAGCATTTGCACACGGACTTGGATGAGAAGTGAAACAAGAAGTTAAAAATCAAGCAGGTCTAGTTGCTCTGATTCAACACTCAACCCCTCTGCCTGGACCAATAGATCCAATTGGGGATTAAACAGTACTGTCTGCCTGTCTACTGACTACCTAGTAGTCTTCATCGTGGGCGGAATTTCAACATGTTGCAACACAATGTGAGCTTTCGCTTTGTGCCGCGCTCTTCTCCAGTAGAGATGTCGCTACCTAGCTGTGTGTTGGATGGACGGCGCCTTAAGTCCACACTCAATGTTCTTCCCCTCCTGCTCAAGCTTGACCAAGTTGCCCATAAACATGGCACGCACCTTGGGATGGCACAGCAAGGGTCATTACACAATTTCTGGGGGGCAAAGACCCCGCGAACCGCTGAAAACGGCTGTTTTGGGTCACAACCCACCAGTTGAGAATCCCTCGACTAAAGAAACAAACAGCCTGCATGTCAGCTTTGGTTCTTGGTGACAAAAAGTATTAGTGTGAATTGCACTCTTTAGTTCATAATTTTATTTGTTATTCAGTGTGACCCATATTTTGTTCCATTGTTAGACTATGCTAGGGGTGTGTTAAAAAAAAAAAAGTTGTTTGCCACAAATGCTCCCAAGTCTGGACTGTGGACACCCCCGTACTGGGCAAAATACAAACAAAATATGTCCGTTTTGTATTATTAACTAGAATACTATTTTTAAACAGGGTTCATGTGTCACACACATGAAAGTACATAAAAATAGTGTCACAAGGAGATGAAAACAAGCAAGTTTTACAATATTAACAATGGGGCAGTCAAAAATAACACCTTAAAGGCGGCAACTGAATTATTTAATTAATTACGTAGGTAACACTTTACAATTAGGCACACAAAATTACAGTAGTTAATGAGGAACGAACCCGCCTATCCCTAGCCACTACTCATTAGTTACTCATGAGGTCTTCATTAGTTCCTCAGTAACTATCCTAAATTTATGTGCCTGAGTTCCTCAGTAACTGCTGTACTCATTAGTTCCATATTAGTTCTACATTAGTAGTATTTTTGTGTACCTTATTGCAAAGTGTGACCATTACCTGAAAAAAAAAACAACAATTTCCAACACCATAAATGTACACATCTCTCCGTCCTCAGAACGCTTCCTCATTCTGACCACACTACTGCGAGGTACATTCACAGGCACTCTGAACTCCAAATATCACAACATACAAATATGTCATGTCATTTATCTTTCTGTTAGTAAGATACAGTAATAATTTCAGACGTAGATGTGATTAAACATGAATAATTAATTTGATAACTGTAATTAATCTGATTAAACACTCTAATCATTTGACAGCCCTGATGAAGAATAATAGAAAATATCATAATAATAATGGATTCAACTTGATATAACGCTTTTCAAGGTGGTTCACAATGAAGTGAACCCATTATTCATGCACTCCTCAGTCACACACTGGTGGTGGTCATCTACATTTGTATCCACAGCTGCCCTGGGGTAGTCCGACGGCAACATGGCTGCCAATTCACGCCTACGGCCTCTCCGACCGCCTACCGATACTGTAGACGACCAAGCCTACACGCATGTGCAACGTACAGAATTGTGTGCAAAGAATATACTGTATTGCTGGAAATAGTGCACGTATGCGCCATAGATTCATTATGTACTGTAGCTGTCAAGTTAAGTTAATACAGACTGTAAAGAAATAAATGTGGGTCATCCTGCTGACCGGCCGCCACATTGCATACATTCATGTGCATTAATGAGAAAGAACACAAGATGAAGAGTTTTTATTTATTGATTGAAATGAATAAAGTAGTTTATAGGCTGTACTGCTACAACTGTCTGAATAAGTAAGTCACAAACATTTCTATTATTCATTCAGGATTCATCAATGTCTTTCGGACTTTAAAAAAGATCTTTGACTGTTCCCCTCTTCCTGTTTCCCACCTTGTGTGCGTCGTTGCCCCCTAGCGACCATGGCTGTAGACTGTTACCACTGGTGCCGTTGCTACAGTAACAATCTAATGCCACGGTCACCATGGAGACAGAGGAGAGGGAGAGAGAGCACGTGATTGGTCGCTCCCACGACTGACGTGTGTGTGTGTGTGTGGTGTCGATGGCGCCCCATTGTAGGAAAACTTCACACGAGTCATCCCACTGAGCTCTCGCCAGGCATCAGTAGCCATGACTGTAGACTGTTACTGTACTGGGGGGAGCTTTTAGCAGTAAGCAGTCTAGAGCCAAGGTGTTGATGCGCTGACCACAAGGAAGGACAGATGAGTTGCACTGCAGAGAGTTAGACAACACACTGGTGAGAACTTGCACTTAAAAGTCCTTTTGTTAGAAACACCACACAGTATTGTATAGCGCAGCCCACTTTATTTTTTTTGTCATATTGACTTCCATGCCAATAATCCATGAGTCACACACAGGATATGGACTTCCGGGCGTGGCTTTGGCGGCTTATGCAAGCTCATCTCTGGCAACTGACGTCAACACTCTTCGTCTGATGCTTTATGTCTACAGGCCCTTTGCGAGCACATTGGCCTCTGCTTCTTTAGGAAGGGTACAGACGATAGTTTCCCAGTCACTTCTCAGCCAATGTAAGAGGAGAGTGTGTTAGTCACTGTCCATGGTGCTGAAAGTCAACACAGCTGGTTTTTTGTTTTTTTTAAGAATCAAAGGACATGTCAGCTCATAGCATGATGTTATCCAAGCATGTTCACATCCATAAAACTCATGAATGTCTCTTCCTCCACCATCAGTGGTGGAAGCACCAAAGTAAGACTGAGGATGTTACGGGTGAATTCTTTATCACGCGCCTTGCTGTTTGGGATTAATGGGACCAAATCCTCATCACATATTTATCTTACTGCAGGGGTACAGACAATATGATACATTTGGGGCCTTCCCGACATCCACAAAAAAAGCTGATTTTCTGACGCATATTTGTTGTTGTTGTTTTTCTGCTCACCCTCGACTCTGTTCACTTTCACTTTCACTTTCTCCGTGTGCAAACTAAAAATCAATTTGCCTTCAGGCAGGTATGACAGATAATTTTATTTTGCTTTGTTTTTTCAAGCTGCTACACCTCACGTCTGCTTCTGCCTCTCTCTCTGATTGACTTTTGATTCACTTCTTCTTTGGCTCTTCTTTCAAATAATTCTATGTTTGGCTGGTTAGATGGATGGGTAGATAAACTAATTGCTGGACGGATGCGTTGATTGCTTGATGATAGTGGGTAAATCAATGGATGGGTTTTGACAGTATGGGTGGATTACCACAGATAAACAGATGGATGATGTATTTGGTAAGTCGATTTGACAAATGGAGGGCTAGATGGATAAATACGGGACAAACATGGACGGCTGTTTACAAGCACATGGTCATCCAGCACCATGGACTTGCCTGTTGTCCAATAGCGTCCTCTCGTTCATAGTGGTGCTGATGTGGGAGGGTCTACCCCCCATGCTCATTGTCATTCTGGTCAGTGCACACTTCAGGAGTTACCTTGGGGAGTTTTCATCACCTCCTTCCTCCCCCTCCTCCTCTTCTCCTCTCCCCTCCTCCTGCATTGGATTGCATATCGTGCAGACGTCAGCGGCGTTCACTGTCTCTTTAAATGCTGCTGCTGTTGCCTCATTGGTAGGCGTGTGCATGTGCGCAGGAATGACGCAAACTTGACTTCATCTCAAACGCGTCACGATGTCACCTTTTTTTTTTTTCTTTTTCCCCCTCAAGCTGGAAAAAAAAGAAAGTGGGGAAAGAGAGGGAGAGTGCGCGAATAACGCGAATATGAAGGTCGGACATATGTCAATAAGAAGTTGTGCCGCTTGCGTTTTGTGTGGGGAAGCAATCAGGAGTAAGTTAAGATTGTGCAGCCTCGTTAACACACACACACACACACACATATATATATATATATATATATATATATTTATACATATATATATATATACATATATATATATATTTATACATATATATTTATACATTTATATATATATATATATATATATATATATATACATATATAGTCGGTTGGGAAAGGCTCCAGCATACCCCCGCGACCCTAATGAGGATAAACAGCATAGAAAAAGGACGGATGGATATATATATATATATATATATATATATATATATATATATAACCTTCATCATACACACACAGACACACACATCTGTGACGGCCCATGTGCGCCAAAGTGACTCACACTGCAGTAACTTCCAGCATCACTCAGCTACCGTAAATCCCGCAAACAGTTCGCACGCAAAACATAAAAAAAACGTTTATTTTCTCGTCCAGGTTTCATTTATCGCCGCACGTGCTGTACCTTTCGAATTCAAGTAAGACTCGAGGGAACATGTGGAAACGACGTACCTTTTTGTCCATGTGTGACTTGATGGAAGTGAATCTCCATGAAAACACCAAACAGTATTCACCGCATCTTTCAAATCAAAATAAAAAGTGGTACGTGACCCTTGCAAGTGTCTCTGTCGGATGAAAACCGAGCTTGAGGCTGTTCCGCGGTTCTGCTCTTATAGACATGCTGTAGTACTAGTGATGGAGAGGGGAGGGGACGTTCATTCATTCAGAAGCATCACCGACATGAACGACCTACGTGGGCTGCTACGTCATCGAGGAAACGAGCAAAGGGGAGGGGGAAGGAGGGATGGGGGCGCACACAGATAAATTAGGCAAGTGGGTTTTTATTTTATCCCACGAGACCACGTAGGGAAGACAAGTCGATGTGCTGATTAAACTGGTTTTATACAATAAAGTCACGGGACACTACATTAGGTACACCTGCTAATGGGATACAAGGCAAGTGTTGTACCAAATCTGCAACTGTGTGGCTAATGAAGTGACCAGTGAGTGTATATGACAGTGGTTTTAAAAACGTATTTTCTTTATCTGCACCAATTTCTACATTTATTAAAAAGAGTCATTTCCGGAACTTGTTTAAAGTATGCATGATTAAGGTTCAGTATATCATTTATGATTGTTTTTTATTTTACGACAGAGAGGTGTGTCTAATATTTTGGTAACCTTATTTAGTTATATGGAAGGGCCAATATACAGGGTGTCCCAAAAAAGTTGACATCATTTTTTTTGGCAATTCTTGTTGAAATAACCTCACATTTTCACGGCATACACAGAAACAGATCAAGATTTTATTTTCGATGTTTTAAATTGTTGTCCTGTTTTCAGGTTGAACGATCATTTTGCGTCTTGAAATATGCCCGCACACACCCGCCCAAGACTGTGCAGCCGCGCCACAGGCAGTGCGCATATTCAATCGGTCCCATGATAAACTTATGACGTTCAGCTCCTAAACTGTTCAATTTTCATTTCGCAGTTAGTTACTGAGAAGTCAGAATGACGGCTTTTAAAATAATGTCACATTTTTTGGGACACCCTGTATATTACAAACAGCTCTCTGTATTTTAGTTTTGATATAGATCTGGTATAGAACGGGTGTACTTCATCGTATGGACAGTGAGGGCAGAAAAAATAGATCTTAGACAGATTTATGAGCAACACTGGACTGTAATTTTGTCAGTCGGTCAACTTTATCAGGTTAAATCTCTAACTGAAATGTTTGTATGTGTAAAAAAGGCTCATTGAGGGTCTATAGTGTGTTTGCAAACACGTTGATCCATTCAGCACAGGGGTTTTCATGGTGTGAGGCACAACAGCTTAAGAACATAAAGAAAAACATATCGTTCAAACGTGCAAGGCTAACTTCAGCTGTGTTTTACAAAAGGAAGTGATTTTTGCTTCTTACAGTTTGAGGGTAGAGTGTCTCGGGTGAGCAAAACTTCACTAAATATGCTCCAGAAAGTTTTTTTTGGGGGGGGAGTAGGGGAGGCCCCACTGTATTATATTCTCTGAGGGGAGGCTCACTGTCCCCCTGTTACAGAAGATGTAATTTCTTCTAAATAGAGCTGCTAAAAAAACGTGTGAGCATTTCTTTTCTCTGTTATGTAATTAGGCACTGATAGATGCTTTGGTGTGTCATAGCGGGGAATATTACAACCTAATAATATGCCATGATGACTCCCACTTTTTCAATACAGACTTCAGCAATTGTTTGCGTTACATAACATTACCCTCTAACATCACTGGAATAATTAGTGTGTGTGTTTTTGACCTGGCAGTCTAAAGGTCACCGTCTGACTGCGTTTAAGAATTCTAAACCCAACGTGGTCCCTAGCATCAAGGTTCCCTCAGCCCGCTTCCATGCAGCCAGTACGGGTTCAATTCCCAGTCGGTGACGGTAGGTGTGAATGTGAAAGGGTTTTTGTCTCTTGATGGTCTGAGATTGACTGGTGACCTCTCGCCCAAAGCAGTCTCCAGCACACCCGTGAATAGGATAAGCAGTACAGTAATCCCTTGTTTATCACGGTTAATTGGTTCCAGACCCGACCATGATCAATTCATTTCTGCAAAGTAGGATTCCTTATTTAGAAATGGAATATTTTCATAGTTTATGAACTTCCAAATATGCTTTTTAACATTATTAGAGCTGTCTAGACATGAAATAACACCCCTATAATCACCTTTACACTCCTATTACTTAATATTGTAGACATAATAAGAGTAACTAAGACTCATTTTGCAGAGTGAGTGACGGACAGGAAGTGATGTTGGGGGATCGAAGTTGCGTTTCATCTTGCTGTGGATTATGGCCGTAACAGTACAGTGTTTTTTTGAGGGATTTTTATGAGGGGTTATTGTGCTTGTTGTGCGATAATTCAAAACTGCAGTATCAGCCTGTTGTTGCTGCAGTCAAATCTGGTGATCGTGTGTCTCACCAAACATTACAAGAACATTACTGACACCTAATGACCAGTATAGAATACTACATATCAGCGACGTCTTTGAATGTTTCTTTTGGATGCCTAGTATTTGTATTTTAGTTCATGTAGACACTTTTATGCTTAAAAATGCTTAATTTAGGCAAAAAATACGTAACATTAGCTTGCACGTGCATATGTTTTGACTAATAATAAGCCGAATTGAACCACGAAACGGCACGATTTATATCTTTGGAAAACCGTGATTGAGTGAATCCGCGAAATTCAAAACTCAAAAGTGGCAAGGAACAACTCTACAGAAAATGAATGCTCGTAAATCGGCTAAAGATTGAGATTCGAAAACTAGTTTTAAGAGATCAATACTTGATATTTAATAAGGCGATCCATCTCATTTTGTGACTATTCCATCAGGCCGTTTTGTTGCAGCGTCGCTTCGGAAAATGACTAACAGAACACCAACCGTCCCAAAAAACAGCTCCATTCACTTTCCTATGCTGCCTCCTTTTTCTCTTTTGTCTCTCCGACCCACTCAGTCTCCGTCATCACCTCACACACGCACACTCACGCACACACACACACACATACCGTCTTCCTCCTCTATTGACGCTCTGAAAATTCCAGACTCCCCACCTCTAATCAGACACTTCATTAGGTACACCTGCACAATTTAATGACATCCAATACAATAACGGTATGCCACCTTTACCAACACACTAATACTCCATTTTAATTGATTACTTTATTATTATGGTTGTACTTTATGGTGGTGTTCATCATACTGAGTGAAAAACAAATATATACTTGTAATTACATTTCAATAATCCATAGTTCTCAACATGATCATTTGCACTCCTTATATGTTTTTGACAGGCACTAGTGTCCATGCACACTATGTACAGTATGTAAAATGATCAGTACTCCTGTAAATGTGTGTTTAAAACAAGTGTCAAATTTCTCTAATAATCAATGAGAAGAAGCACAAATGACACAAAAACTAAACAAAAAGTGATTCCAGAGGATGAATCGTGACTTGTCCCCGTGTCATGCTTCTCCTCGGTGTTATTGCTTTTGATGGCCGCCTGCGTTGGTGAAGATGCAAGCGTACAAGTCGCTACGGCGATGAAGGATAAAGGAGGGAGCGTCAGTGATGATTCACCTGTAGCGCAAGCGGGCGACAAGGTAAATATTCACAGTGTGGGAGAAAATGATTGAGAGGCAGGCAAACACTGGCTGTCACTTACACGACGTCTCGGTTTATCATACGGTGGTCATAAAAGCTGCAGGGCAGATGTCGGCTTGACTTGCAGCGCTCCGCATTAACTCTGACTGAAAGATGGAGGCCGACCCATCATTGTGCGAGACTTCAGCTCAGTGATCGGTTAAAGGATTAAAGTTTGTTTTTGTTTTTTTGTGGGGGTTTTGTGATCCCACCACAGAGGCGCACCAGTGACGGCAAAGAGGAAACGTGATGATGACCATAGAACAAGAAATGGAACTTATTGTTACATGGCGAAATATGACAACAACAACGAGGTCATTGATTAATTCATTCTGCTGAGGTTCACGCGTGAGCTGCAGCCCAGCCCGGCCGGCTTTGGGCGACTGGTCACCAGTCACTCCCATGGCAGCATATAGACAAACAAGCATTCACACTCACATTCACACCTGTACGGACCATTTACACTGCAATTAACCTAACAAGCATGTTTTTGCATTAGACAAGGGAACTGGAATACCTGGAGAAATCCCACGCAAGCACGGGTCAGGATTCAAACACCAGAACCAGCAGAAGTCAACATCATTAATAAAAGAAGAATGGACTGTCCATATGAAGACAGCCACCTCCCAGGATAATGTCATAACCTTCCCTCCGCACGTGTCATCACGTGTCATCACGTGTCATCTCCATTAAGGGTGAGTCATTTAGGTTTTTTAACTTTTAATGTAGGCCTGATGGTTTATTAAAAAATGCCAGGCAGCTGAAACATTTCAACACATATTTGACGTTATACATGTTCCAAAGATAAGCACCATGCTGTGCTTCACAGTGTCGCAGTGCACGTCGGAATTCACGTTTCCCTCAATGAACCGCAGCCACCCAGAGCCAGCAGCACTCCTGCAGCCCCAGATTATGACGACCACGACCATGCTTGACTGTAGGCAAGACACGATTATCTTGGTGTTCACTTGTGTTGCCAGATATTTAGATGATAATGACTGTGTGTTGAGTCATTTTCAGTGCATAGTAGGGATGTCCGATAATATCGGCTGACTGATATTACAGTCGTCCCTCACAAAATTGCGGTTCGATTATCGCTCCCTCGCTCTATTGCATTTTAAAAAAATTAATTCATTAATAAATGATAGCTTTTTTGTGGTTGACTATTATTAGTCATTATTAGTATTATTAGTCAAACAATATTGAAAGACAAAAGTATATATAGTATTCTGGTCACTAGGCATCACTAATGTTCTATTATTGAGACATACCATTAGATTACTGTCACACTGCGTGGAGTCAGCCTTGGCATGTCCGACTTGACAGAGTGAAAAGAAGTTCTCCTCCCGTTCAGTGTGGAAGTGGTATGTTTTTGGCTTCTTTGTCCTTCTTCCCACTCCATTTTAAACACTTTTTAGAATACAGTCAATAAATCGGAGGCTAACTAGTTAGCCCGCTAGCTTGCTAATGTTTAAAGCCATGGCCGTCTCTTGTGTCCCTGCAGTGATCCCTAATAGTAGTGTAAAGGTGACTATGGGGTTGTTATTTCATGTCTACAGGGCTCTAATAATGGCAACGTTTGTATTTAGAAAGTCATAAACAGGTTTTCTATGCTCTAACTACTGCAATATTCAACTTATTAGTATTGAATCCTACTTCAAATTCAGTTATCGCGGTCTGGTCTGGCACGCGATAAATGAGGGATGACTGTATAGGCGGATATAAATGAAACGTTGGTTCATATCGGTAGCGGTATACCTGCTGATAATTATTTCAGCGTGTGAGTGATGACATGCACGCTCTGGAATTATTTCAAAGTTGGGCCTTTGGATTGTAAATATGCAATTTGCAATGAAAGCGCTGGTTGTGAAAGGCATATTCCTGGAATATTTATAATCAAATGTGTTTCATTCTTGCAGCGTTCACGTGTGGCGTACAGTTTATAATTTCACTGATTGAATCAGTCCAGAGTTTCATACTTTGCACTTTACTTTTTTCTCATACAGATGTTTGTGCCACATAGAAATGTGCAGCTTTCCAAATTGCCAGCATTATTTAATTGGATTCTTATTTGACTATCAGTCATTATTTTTTAATCATTACAGTGTTCCCTCACAATTCGCTGTTTCGCTGATGTTTTTTAGTGCTTTTTTTTTTTTTTAATCACAGCTATGAATGCTGTTCCAGGCCAAGCCTGGCCCTTTAAGAAGAGTTGCATTGTGGGAAGTTGAGTGTCTATCTCTTCCCTCACTAGGTCTGTCTTGCACATCCCATTGTTTTCTGGGTCCTGATTGGCTGCAGACCATTGTCAATCAATCTCCTTCGTGCCGTCCTGCCATGGCTCCTGTGTCATCGCTAGCTTTGTTGCTTGCTAGCTTGTATATGAATCTTCGGTTCTCTGCAGGAATATGTTTTAACAAGGATACAAAAACGCTACAGTACAGCGGAACGGCGCCAGGACGAAAAGGCACGGGAACATGCGTGAGTGACTTCATAATTTCTTGTGTTGAAGGATGAACATCAAAATTTCAAACGAAGGTTTGAACTTTTTTGAGAGTGTTTAAACAAGAGCGAAATGTGATAACATGTTATTGCCTGTCTGATAAAAGTCTATAAAGTGTATTGTGAGGGGTTTTACACCCTTAAAACATATATAATAATTGTATATATATAAATAAAGCTGGCTACTTTGCGGATTTCACTTATTGCGGGCTATTTTGGGAACCTATCCCCCGTTCAAAATCCATCCATCCATCCATCCATCCATCCATTTTCTATACCGCTTCTCCTCTTTAGGGTCGCGGGAGCATGCTGGAGCCTATCCCAGCTGACTTTGAGCGACAGGCGGGGTACACCCTGGACTGGTCGCTGGGTTCAAAATAAATTAAGCCCTTTTTTTTAAAACTTACATTGCATATTTCAATGTCTTGTTGTCTTATTTTGCACAAACAGTGCTTATTTATGAAATGTATCACAGTAAAAGGAGCACTATGCGGTCATTCATTACGCGAGAAGTGACAATATCAGTCAGAAAGCCAATATCATCTCCAGTGGATAGTACATTTATACTGCTATACAAGCTGTACACTGACTACGCTCATGAATATCCAAGTTCTTTTATACTTTTATATTGTCCCTTGAGAGGATATGTTTGTACTGTAATTCATGTAGAGCCTGCAAATGATGCGACACATCAGTGCCTTGTTAAGCTTCTGATTATTATTATTAAAAACATATTAGGAGGACATGCTGTTCCTTACTGACTGCTGCTAATGGAAACATCCATGCTAATCTCCTCAAGGAATGATCATTTTAAACTTGTTCGTTTAGTATCACCATTCTAACAACCTCGCATGCTTGAACAACAAAACAGATCCCACTCACTGTCTGAGGCACCACTTTGATAGAATTTCATCCATATTTCAATGATCTCCTGGCCTGCAAATTCTGTGAAGCATTTCTATAAGCTGCACCTACTCACTACAATCGTGAGGCACGACTCACTCAACGCAGAGCCCCCCCTCCACACACACACATACACGGTTACAAAAGCTAATGAGCCCAGCATGAATAAGTCATATTAGGAACCAAAGGTAGCGCTGCACTGGTCAGTGCTCTCTCTCTCACACACACACGCACACCACTCGCCTCATGGGGCTTCCATGAATAAATGATGAAAACGTAATACGTCAGTGGGAGTAAAAAAGAAAAAAACACTGCATCCCGTTATCTACGGCTCCTCCTTACCCCACCCACCCCTGTTTTCACCCTCGGGCTGTATTTCCCAACTCCTTCTCTTTTACTTACGTTGTATGGGGTTATCATCACCAACAAGCCCCCCCCCTCACCCCCCCAATTTCATCCCTGACTTGATTAAAAATTGCAGCAGTTAGAGAGAGACACTGACATCTGATGACGAGGGAAGGTCTCGAGCCATGCGAGTGGTCTTCACTCATGTGCAATCTTTGGATTGCTATCACTTGTCTCTATTTTTCCCTTTAGTGTTTCCTTTCCTGCCAAGCCATCGTGAGGACAGGGGGAGTCAGCATTCACGCTCACATACGCACACACACACACATACAGTGCTCCGCTAATCAGTATTCTGCTTCATCATTCTTCCTCTTCCCCTCTTCTGTCTCTTTCCTTCCTCTGTGTACCACTCTCTCCAGCCCTTTTAGACGCACACATTCAACGTGCGGCACGGAGCAGGATTCCACCATGTGCAGCTTGTTAGGACAGTGGGCCTGCAGCCATGCCACCTCATCCATGTATCATCACTGACACTCACCAGCCACAACATTTGGCACACCTGCACAGTCTCGTATGCTCTTTTTACTTCCTATTTTCCTTCCGAAGGCGAAGTACACAACTTGTTGCTAGGCAGAATTGTGTGGCGTGCACTCCTATGTGCCACCGAGCTCAATGAGAAATGTTTACATACAGTAAATGTCCCACTTAGCGCCTCTTTCCAGTTAAGCGCAGAGTCCGCTATAGTCCATGGGTGCATCGTACACAAAAGCAAATAAAAACTGGGGTCTCAAATTAGTATCGGGTCCAAAAAATATTGACGTGTAGGCAACTTCTGATGTATTTTTTTATTAACTCCACAAGCTGCATTTGAAGTATCATGAGTGGTCACCATCCACCAGACTTCTTTACCTCTGCATGCGCTTTAAAATGTTGGTTACGCTACGCAGCTGTCGTGCACGTTACACTTGCCATGCTGTCGTTTAAAATGAACTTATCTGGCTGAGCAGTTAGCTCCTTACCGAGATTACAACAGTGGTTCTGTCGCTGGTTCTGTTGCTGTGTCGTGCAATATACTAAAGAACAACTTGTTTCTTTCCACTTTCTCATTCACTCCAAATCATTAAAAGTGAAGAATTACGGTGTTATTTGAGTTATTATGAGTTTTTCAAATTTTGGAAATAGCAGCCTACTTAAATAATAACTAAATAAAATCAAATATTTTTCTTTACTTCCGGAGAGGTCACGTCACATTTTTGCATCGATTGCTTGCGCCGCAGCAGGCTCGATGGAGGTAGAATGTTGAAGTCCACCACTAACTGACTCACTGGAGATAAATGACATCGATTTGGACAATGTCATCAGTCTGATCACGGCTCGAAACTAACTAAACGGTGACTTGCACTGATGTAAAAACAGCAGCCTTCCTCACTCGGCTGCCATTGGTTGGCATCTCCTCTGTTTTTCAGGGTAACTGTGTCAACCCTGTGTGTGTGTGTGTGTGTGTGTGTGTGTGTGTGTGTGTGTGTGTGTGTGTGTGTGCTGAACGGTGAGTTGGGATGGATGGGATGCAAAGTGAGAGCAGAAGCGCAGGTGTTGAAATAAGTGACTTGTCAGGCAGAAGAGGCCGTGTGCGTGATCGCGTATTTCAGTGAATCACGACATTGTTCTTTGATTACAATACGTGCTACAGTTTGACTATGATGAAACAATTTCAATTCTGAAATAATACAAAAAACAAAATCCATTCCAGATCATTTTCATTCTCAATGTCGCCTCTCCATTCTTGTGTATGTGACCGAGACACTCGAATGTTCATTCCGCGACCGAGCGCCGCAGCCGTCTTGTTTACGTGTGTGTTCCGCAGCGGAAGAAGATGCGAGCGTCTTCGTCACATACACAAGAATGGAGAGGCGACAGCGCGCAGGGATACGGCGGGAGACAAATATAACGCCGAGCGATTTGTGAGGTCTGATTTTTCGGAGTAGCATTTTTATAATACAAATGTATTAGTCTTCTGAACGCTGATTGTATTGAGAAGCAAAACTCCTTACTTAAATGTCCCAGCGACTAAGCGAAATTACGTTCCTCGTCACGGAAATGTTGCTGTAATGCACTGCTGACTTCATGTCAAAAAATCCAAACTATCCCTTTAAAATAAAGCTTAGAGCTTTGCCAACTATCCAACAGTCAGCTACAGCTACTGGGAGCTCTACATTTTACAATTCTGTTTTTCTTCAGTGAATAGGCTAACGTAGCATGATGATACAGCTAAATGTGTAATGTGTTATTAGCGCTGTGGTGACATCACAACAAAGCCAAATAAAAAGCAAAACGCTGTTCTGGCGCTAATCCATAAGCCTCACAAGATATGCTGACATCGCTGCTGCCACCCGTCTGCTCCTCTACTGTACAACTCCTTTATATGTATGTATGCTGCTTATAAGTGAAACCTGCTGGGCTCATATGAATAATATCAACCTGTGCTCCCATTATTCAGATATCAGATGGAGCAGCTTTTTACACAGTCGCTGCGCTCTTGTCTTTGGGTGGATCACAAATGTAACGCATCTGTTCTCATGACTGTATTCACTCGCACGGGGAGCCGCCTTTAGAAGGTGAACCCACCAACAAACACACTCCCCCATCCACCCATTTATCCATCCATCCATCCATCCATCCTTGAGCTGTCCACAGACAATGCACATGACTCATCCAGATGACTCACCCCGCCATGCCACCTCCCCCACACACTCACACGTCTTTGTATCATCTCCCCTGGATAACCTTGACAGAGGAATACAGCAGAAAGGTATGTGTGTGTTAAAATACGTACTTGAGGATCTGCTTTATGCTATCTCCATCTTTTTTTAATCAAAGAACCGCGTGGTGGAAGTGGACCAAGAGTATAAGCGCGAAACATCAGCCACGGCAACTTTGTTTACTACAGTATATCTTCTCAAGGGACAATTCTATAGAAAGCAAACTTGGATATACTTTACGGTAGTCATTGTACAGCTTGTCAAACTGTGTAGATTTATTATCCATTGAAAATGAGTCAACGCACAGCCGTTATTGTCTAAATATCTAGCAACACGTAAGAACCGAGATACAGTAATGGTGTTGTATGGTGGTGGTAGCATCGTGGTCTGGGGCTGCATGAGTGCTGCTGGTACAGGGGAGCTGTGGTTCACTGAGTGTGACCAGGGGGCAGACTGGCCATCGAGAGGAACAGGAATTTGCCCGGTGGGTCAGTCAATAATGGGCCGATTGATGGCCATGTATTTATTTCTTTATTTATTTTGCTGTTGGTAACTATGGTAACTAACAATTCTGGGCCAGCCTGGGAAAATGCCGGCACAACACAAGAGAAGGCGAGTTAGCACTGTCAGGGCCGCCCCTTCCTATACGCAGAACACACGTTGTGCCTAGGGCCCCACAATTCACGGGAAGGGGAGTCAGTTTTGCGCAAGGGGGAGCATTCTCAACAAAAGTGCAAAGGATGTGCATCACGGGAGGAGCATCAGGTCAGGCCGAGGATACGACACCAAATAGATAATAAAATTGCAGAATTGACCTGCTCTCCTGTCAGGCTTTGTCGGTGTCATGGTACACGCTGCTCCCTTTCAGTGCACAGGGCAGCCCAAAACGTACAGGGCCGAATGTTGTCGAAGCCAGACACATCACCAAGATTGAAAAAAATCTATCTGGACAAAATTGTCACGACACACCTCTTAATTAATTAGTTATCAATGAAAAATGTTCCAATTTGTCCTTTGGGGTCAACTAGAAGTAAAATTTGAGCTGAGCCATCAGCCCCTGTCTTAGCGTCATATCTGAATGACCAGCATGTCCCAATACCTTTGTCTATTTTATTCATGTAGGAGTATTTTTGGGCTTATCATCTGGCGTTGACCTATCCAGCATGCCATGTGATCAGTCCACCAGTAGATGTCAGTGTCGCTCTGACTAACTTTGCTGCAACCTTCTGTCTGTTGATTTTTATCATGCCAGCATAATGTTCATCTAATGTTCCGTAGAAAGCAGAGGAATCAGGAACCAAGTTGTTCAGTAATCCCGCGAGAGGACTCTCCTAATTCCTCTTTTGCACACAAGCTAGCCAACATCTATCATTCAATAAGACTGAATGTTCCACAAGTGCAGTGTGATGTATGAATGCATAATGCACAACACTGACAAGCCTGCTGATGTATATTTCATAAAGCCTCACATTGCAGGTGTTGTGCCAGCAGCGTAACTATTTGGAGGTATCGTGGACGACTCATTTCAATGTGCTCTGAGAGCCACTTAACATTCCTACAGTGACTGTGTGGGTCACGACTGCCACGGGAGGAGCAGACAAGGCCGTCATACGGAATGATTTAGAGTCTGCACGTCAACCGCTGCTGCTTGGCGGCAGCGCCGCCCACCACACACGCTGGGTGTGTAATCTATCTCTGGTCAACCTCTCTCACAATGTGCCAACACACACTTGAAACCCGCTGAATGGCGTCCTTTTCAATTTGGGCGGCATACTCCAGAATGAAGGGGGTAAGATTTTGGGGATTTGCGGCTTGCGCCCTGCTTGGAAATGGTCATTCTGTTGCAGTCGGTGGCACTCGACTGTGTGGAGCCTGCTATTATGAGAATTCAGTTGCATTTTGAGCGAAAAAGTGATTTGATTTGTCTGAAAACTGTCATATTTTTGGGGCTACTTGAAAAAGCTTTGTTGTTGTATGCTATGAAAATAATGTAACTTAACCTCCAAACCACAATTGCGTTGAAATGATGGCAAAATGCAGTGTTTTTGTGGTAAAATATTGCACTCTAGTGTCAAAATATAACATTGTCACCGCAATGTTTGTGGAGCGCCCTGCAGGGGTTTGTACAGGCCTGCTGCACTGCAAAGTAGTCCAGGTTGACGTAGGTTTTTGTGCAGTTTTTACTGGGATTAAACATGTGGTCCATCAACCCATACAGTAGCTAACTAGAATTTAACAGCAACTATTTTATTATATCTTCTCAAGGGACAATACTCTGGAAATGAAACTTTAGAGTAGTCCGTGCACAGCTAGTATAACAGTACACATTCACTGTCCACTGAAAATAAGTCAACACACTGGCAATGTGGGGAGGGTCATGGTTGGTGACGCCATTTTATTTAAACATACCATGAAACATTAGTGGTCTTACATTTTGTTTGGATATGAAGTACATGTGCCCTATCCTTCTCCAGGAAAAGCACTGATACCTTCTTGAAAAAGTCTGATCATCTCCTGTTTCGTCTGAAAGTCCAGTTTGGAGAAGTTTTTGAGCTTGGCAGTCACATTCATTCATTCATTCATTCATTCATTCAGCAGAGCAAAAAAAATATCTTTATTGCATTTGGCTTGTTCCTGGCTCAAGCTCTAGCTGGTGCTGCTGTACGGGTATTTCAATAAAGTTTGGGGGGAAAAAAACACCGGCGCTTTTCCTCTCTATAGAAGGACGGCAGCGACAAGCACATGCCAGGTCACATAATCGTATAATCCTCCATCTTGGCAACTAATTCATTCATTCATTCAGCAGAGCATAAATGCTGGATTTTCATCTCCATGGACGAACGGCAGTGACAAGCACCTTCCAGCTCAAACACGCCCCCACCCCTCAGGATGAAGCGGTACTGCAAGTGCTTCTGCGTATGACATTTCTCTGTAGTTTATTGTCTGATGAGCAATAATAATGATGATAATGGTGTATAATAACTGTTTCTGCAGCATTAAATTAATGGCAACATGCAGACAAACAGAAACTGGTGCCATGCTCCAACTCAGTGTGCACTCAGACGGTAGGCGGGAGCACACCACGCCAAGAAGAGACGCTCACGGCAGCCTCACAAGGTTTCAGTGCTGTATTTGATCAGGAAATGTGCAAATTCAGCGATTTTTACTGAAGAAAATGTTAAAAACAATTGGAATCATAGAGAAATTCATTTAGAATACAGTTAAATGGCCAAATATTTATATTTATATTATATTATCATTATTCCATCCATCCATCCATTTTCTATGCCGCTTATCCTCATTAGGGTCGCGGGGGTATGCTGGAGCCTATCCCAGCTGACTTCGGCGACAGGCAGGGTACACCCTGGACTGGTCGCCAGCCAATCACAGGTATTATCATTATTCATTTTTGCCTCCCGTGACTGCACATCACTGAGTACAACTAATTGTAAACCCATAGAGGACAACCCCTCTTTTTCAAGACACATTTTGGGAAAAGTTTTTTTTTAATTTTTTTTATGAAAGACACGAAAATCACATTTTCAATATTAATGAAATATCAACTCACTGATTATAATAAATAAGATATGATACTTAGCTACTTCACAGTTGTTTGATGACTCTGCTTCACTGATCACCATTATCTTACAATTATTATCAATTTTAAAAATAAATTGTCTTTTTCAGACTGTTTTTTTTTCTTTAGAGGAAAAAGACATTCAACCGCTAGTTGAGGTATTTTCTAAAAGAGTTTTTACATTTTCCAAAATCTGAAACATAGTTTAGACGGGTGCTACTAATATTTGGGTGTTCTTTTTATACGGGGTCAGGCAAAATGGTCTGACACATTTGTAGGTTAAATAAAAGGCAAATAAAGAAAAGAAACAAAAAAGTGTTTTTATTTTCGAAAACTACATATAATGCCATTTTTTTTCATATAATGCCATTTTGCTTTGTTTCTTTATAATGCCGTTGTTTTTTGTTTCTTTTTCAGTTGCTGACATGAGTTGGACTGGTGAGCATCGCGCTTTCATTGTGGAAACGTTTATCAAAACAAACGAATCTGTAACTGCAACACACCGAGCGTTCCGTTTGCGCTTCAATCTTGGTAGACATGATCCCGTACCAGCTCGAAACACCATCTTGTTATGGCCTACCAACTTCAGAGCTACTGGTTCTGCATTGAGTGTGTGGACAATAATGGATCCCATTTGACTGATTTATTTTTTAAAACATAATGAAACAGAATGGCATTATATGTGCTTTTCGAAAATAAAAACACTTTCTTGTTTCTTTACTTTATTTGCCTTTTATTTAACCTACAAATGTGTCAGATCATTTTGCCTGACCCTGTATAGTATACAGTAGATACTGTAAATTACAGTAGGCAGCAATCATAGTGATCTGAGCAGGGCAGCTAGATGTAATAACTTACACAGGATTTACTGTGATGGCATAAACTATTTTAAGACCCAAGTCATAAAAATGAATCCATTTTTTAAGATTTCTGAAATACACAACACCTGTGCGCTGTAAAAAAATAAATAAATAAAAAAAAAAGCTCTGGAAGTGAAACAGTTTGGTGAGACATACAGTATATCTGCTGCATGCGCTAAGCCTTTCCTTGTTCTCCTTGTATAGATTTGGCTGCTGACTAAAACCATGCTTTAAATGTGTTCCTTTCCTACAGTATTCGTGACGAACTGGAGCGGTGGGAAGATCTCCAGCACCTGTGGAGAAATGTGTGAAGGTGGGTGCTCAAGGGGAAAGAGTCTTTGCTGCTCAGGGCATCAAACCTCTGCCAAGGTTGCAAGGCTGTAAGTGCGGCACCCTTAAAAGCAGAAGTGACGTCAAAATGAAAAGTTATGCAACAGCAAAAAAAAAAAAAAAAAAAATGAAGGGTGAAGCACACTGAACGTAATAGTGTAAAATAATTTTGAAAAAAGAACTGAATCAGATGCCACCAATGAGTCATCCTCAAAAGTCAATGCAAGTTCACAGCAAAGTGGTCTAACGTGGGACGTGGCCTAAAATAAGCATTTTTCACCTTCATTCCTGATATTTAATCTTTCAGGCTGTCATTTCCAAAATGTAAACATTTATTAGGGCTGTCTTTGACAAAGGATTTTCATAGTCAAATCTGATTCGTTCCATTTTTGCCATAGTCGACTAATCATCAAACCTTAGCCGTTTTAAATGATACCTCACGTTGGTTGTTGGCACGTGGTATGTAAGAAGCTGCTGACACAAGCTGCACTCTACTTTCTTGGGGCTATCTTTATCCTTTTCAAAATACTTCCACACTTTTTAGCAGCATTTACGGGCCAATAAGTCGACGTTGACGGTCGTCCTAGCGCTCATTTCAGCTCCATTGGATTGTGCAACTGCAGCGGGCGATTTTATTAATAAAGATAAGTCCTTGGTTTAAAGTTAAACACACATGTCATTTTCAATTCTTGCATTCAATAACATTGGACTTTTGATATCATCATTGCAAGTGCCTGCTCAACAAAGTACTGGAATTAGGAGCCCTTGTATTCAATGACACGCTCAGTATAACACAAAGACAGCAGGAAGTGGATCCGGATATCAACACGTGAAAAAGGAACAACTTCTTTGTTTGTTTTGTTGTTTTTTGTTTAAATAATAATAATGATAGTAGTAATAATAATCATCAAAATTATTATTATATTACCTGCTTTGATTGTATGGAAGAATAGGTGAACAGTGAATCAGTGTGTGTTGAATACAGGAAGATGAACATATGTATTAGCAATTGATGTGATACGGAAAGGGGGTCGGATTAAATAAGCTCTGCTTCTTCCTGCTCCTTTTCGGACGTGCCAGTGTAAACTGTATGCATGTTTGAAATAAATTAAATCATAACCACTCTTGGGCAAATTAGGCTGATTTTGTATCAACATATGTTATGTTTAACACAAACAAAGACATTCTATATAAATATATATAAAAAGATAAAAATATATGCTCAACAGCTGCCTTGGGCACCCCCATGTCGTCCGAATGGTACAATTGTGATCACATGACATTTTCATGCGATTTGACTGCAAGATAGATAGTCA
The DNA here is from genome assembly GCF_027744805.1 of Dunckerocampus dactyliophorus. Taxonomy (NCBI): domain Eukaryota; kingdom Metazoa; phylum Chordata; class Actinopteri; order Syngnathiformes; family Syngnathidae; genus Dunckerocampus; species Dunckerocampus dactyliophorus. The sequence goes on along the minus strand of NC_072830.1, from coordinate 20,998,522 downwards.
AATCAGCAACGAGTCCACCATTCTAAGACACCCCTGCTCATTGTACAGTATAACAACTTAGTTTTATAATAGTGATTTAGAGAACATAAGAAAGTGGAACGGAAAACTAGGAACATGTAGCTCTGTTTGACCCAATGGTAATTTAGGAGCAAGTATGTTGCACAATACAGTTGCAACAGAACCAGTGTTGTAGTAACGGTAAGGAGCAAAGAGACTTGGCAGTTCATTGAATAGAAGCGTTAAATTGTTTACAGTGCATGCATGGTTTTAGACCACATGTGTTCATCACCCGCCATGAACTAAGTAGTTAATATTGTGCTAAATAACAAACAAAAAGCAACCTCACTTTTTTTTTTTCACTTTTCTTAGCAGTCGTGTCTTGCTGGAGGTCTGTCTGTGCTCTACTGAGTGACTTTCTAGTTATATATCATCATTACAGTGTTGCTAAAACAGCAAGTCTAATGGTGGCCTAGGACTTTTGCACAGTACTGTGCTCGCGGTGACGCACGGAGCATGCTCCCTGCGGTTGGTTATTTGCATGTTGACAGTCACGTCGGTCGGAGCAGAGCTTGTGGGAATGTGGCGGCCATAAAACTCTTGACCCTGGCACTGGCCCGCTTCCCTCGCAGACGGGGAAGTGGCGACCGATGAGGAAGCCACACAGGCCCAATGTATCAAGAGCTTCTCTATAACCGACACTTTTTTTTTTTAGTTTCGTCCTCAGAACCCTAGGTCACGACCTTTGGCTTTTGTCCTTTGCGGTGTTGAGTCTTGCTACGAGTTTCACTTCATCTGATTTGAAATCAACTCCTAATAAGTCACCAATATTTTTGTGTATCCTAATTCTTGTTTTTGCCCAACATTTCCATTGCTCATTTTCCTTTTCAGCCCTGCAAAAAATATTTGAAAAACAGACTAATGTTCATCCCAGTGCATTATTTTGCACATTTTTAAGTTTCTGTTTGTAGAATAAAAATGCCTTTACCTTTACCTATACTGTTCAAGACAAATCTCTATGTAAATACACTACATAGTGTGGTTGGAAGTTTACATACACTCATCATGGTCATGCATCTCATATTCATTTTGGGCCTTTCAAGATTTATTTGAACCGTTTTATTTTTTTTACAGGGTGCAATGATTCCCCTACTTAGAATGCCACTGAATTCCTTGGACTTTCACATTATTCTGAGCCAGTGGCTGCTAGAAATAAGTGTAAAATTGATCAATTTATATACAGTGTTCCCTTGCTCCATCGCGATTCACCTTTTGCGGATTCGCTGTTTCACAGATTTTTTTTGGTGCAATTTATGTGCCCTGCGATTGGCTGGCGACCAGTCCAGAGTGTACCCCGCCTGTCGCCCGAAGTCAGCTGGGATAGGCTCCAGCATGCCCCCGTGACCCTAAAGAGGAGAAGCAGTATAGAAAATGGATGGATGGATGGAATTTTAGTGCTTTTTTTTTTTTTTTTTTTTTTTTTTTTTTTTTTTTTTACAGTGAATGAACACTGTTAGAAGCCGAGCCTGGCCCTTTAAGAAGAACTGCATTGTGGGAAGTTGAGTGTTATAGTTCTGTGCTTTAGCACAGGCAGCGGTGTCTCTGTCTATTCTCTCTCTTCTACCTCCACAGCCAATTGTCTTCAGCGTCCTGATTGGCTGTAGACCATTGTCAATCAACCTCCTTCGTGCCGTCTCCTGTTGTGGTTATGGCTACCAAACTAGCTAACCATGTGAGCTGGAAGAAACAGAAGAAGCTAACCGTGTGAGGAAAATATGACGACAGGAGAAATATGTTTTAACAAGGATACAAAAACGCTACAGTGGAATGGCGCCAGGACGAAGAGGCATGGGAGTGAAATACGCGTGAGTAATAATTTCCTGTGTCCAACCTAGTAGGTTGAGAATTAAAATTGACATTAAATTTGAACTATGAGAGTGTTTAAACAGGAGAGAAATGTGAGAAAATGTTACTGCCTGTCTGGGAATAGTGTATAAAGTGTATGGTGAGGGGATTTATGATTGTAAAAAAAATTAAGTTGGCTACTTCGCAGATTTCACTTATTGCGGGCTATTTTGGGAACCTAGCGCCCGCGATAAACGAAGGAACACTGCAAATCTATAAATGTACGCTGCCGAACAGAAACTACCAGTTGTTGGTCTGGAATCTTGAAGAGCGCTTAATGCTCTGTATGTATACCAGTTCTCATTTATTTTTTGGTAAGAATTTTTGACCCTGTGTAAATTTGAGAAACATTAAAACATAAACTCAAAGTCGCGTGTTGTTATTGTTTTTCAAATTAATTGTACATTCTGTAATCATTCCGTGAAAAAGAACAGTTCAAATAAATCATGAGGGGCCTAAAATTGCTGTGACATTCATTCCTAGGATGAGTACACCACAACTCTGTATATTGCTTAACATAGCTGGGCATTTACTTGAAGAACACAAGCAATTATAGTCTCGTATAACATATCGCATACATCTACACAATCACAGTAAAAAATGTGAGAAGATGTTGATTTTGAAGGAAGATTTAAAAAAAAAAATAAAAAAAGGTTTAGGATCCAGTGACTTCCAACATTATTCACATTAAAAAATCAAGAAAATCCCCCCCAAAAAAATGCAATGTTAAAAACAAAATCCATGTCTTTGTCCAAATCCACAACCCAAGTTCCTCCTTGTTCTATCTTTCCGCAAGTTTTGTGTTTTTTGGTTCAGTATTTTTTGTATTTATGTTATATTTTTTTGCACCATGCTGCACATCAACTAGCGAACAAACACTTGGTGTTTGTGAACCTGAGCACGTGTCTGCAAATGTTTAACATGTATAGACACAAAGAATGAAACAGTGGTAAACACACTGAGTGTTGTCCTAGCGCATCCAATATTATGCTCTCTGTGCGCTATGAAGTCTAGATTTAGCATCTTCACTTCCTCCAAAATGAGCCCTGTCAGTGATAAGTTACAGTTGTGGCCAAGTGTTCCATGGAATGTAATGAGGCATAAATCATCCAGCCACCGCTGATTTCGTTTTGCTTTTAATTAGCGCCTGACTGGCCCATTTGCTGTGAGTGTGTGTGTGTGCGCGTGGGGGGGGGCCCACAAAGTGCACTGGCAGGGCAAAGTCACTTGTGCACTATAAGTCACTTGAAGCGACCGTGCAAAAGAAGGTCAACGATGATACTAGAGCTTATTTTGTAGCTTTCGCTTTCATTGATGTTACGCTCTATTTGCACATGCGACATGTGCTCCCTCTGTTTGCATTGCTCTTTGTTACCAGGATTACACAGAAACTACTTTCCGTGAAATTTTGTGCAGGCTTCGGGCAAGGGCCAAAGAAGAAACCATCTCAATTCAGTACGGCTCTGGAAACATTTTTAACCCCACAACATATTTCATAATTTCTTTAAGGGTAACTGCTCGTGCCTTTTTATTTTTGACATGCACAGTATTATGTATTGTGTCAGTTCACTGTCACCGCACAGTCTACACAAGAGCTGCATTCATAAAAGATAATCAGAATCCTAATCAGATAATAAGTCTGATCCTGACAGACAGGTTTTAATGTAACAATATGTGTATCGTTGTGGTTGTCATTTGCAACAGTATGCAACTGCACAGCATTTTACTGAGGGCTGTTTTTAATTGCTTAAATGTGTTTCCATGAAAGGGACTTCTTTTTGTTATCCATTTATAGGTCAATTAACCATATTTTCTAACTTAAAACCCAGGTTGAAATGAACGCCACAAGCCTCACTATAAAGTAGTAGAACTTCTAGGAAAGGTACTGATGATAATCATAGAAACTTGTGCTTAAATTAAATATAATAAATCTATTATACTGATTTTGCAAGTATATTGTACTTGTATTCAAGTGGTTTGAAGATAATAATAATGTAAAGTATGCACACACACACAAAAAAATCATCTTTCATTGAAATGTATAGTATTTTTTTTATGTCCAAACATTTAAAGCAGATTTTATAATAGTTTTTGTTGGCATGATGTTACCCACAGTTTTTTTTTTCTTGTTATATCATTTTTTATAATGATATTGATGATAATATGAATTTAAATAAAATTGAATAACCATCAAAAACACATGTATGTCATCTTTTTAAATATAAATAGACATAATTACATTCGTAAAATATATTTCACAGCAATTTATGACGAGAGAGCAATGCGGAGGAACGTCATAAAAGTCGATAAAATGCAATATCCAAAGTACACCAAGATCACTAAATGTATATATACACGTATATACTATATGTGAATGGAGTGGACGAAGAAAACCTATCAAAATATATATACTTTTCAAAAGATATTTACAAAATACAAATTAAACAATTCCAAAAAGGGCTGTTTATTGAATATTTTAATGTAGCTATTTTGACTAGTTGTCGATGACCTAATTTTGGGTCCCAACCCACCAGTTGGGAATCTTTGCCATGAAGTATTAGCGTGTCTTAGGACATGAAAATACCTTTGTAGAAATTATTGTAGCACATTACACAACTTTGTTTATTCTAATGATATACTAGTACACGGGTTTTACTATTATCGGTTAGTTCTACTGCCTTACAGTGTGACCTAATTTACCAAATATGATTCTCCTTGCCCTATAAAGCTTTGAAAGGTGACATGTTATCTGAAAGTATTAGACCGTCGTGAGAGAGGGTAGTTTTACCATACTGATGATGTGTTGTTGCAATAGTAATCTGACATGTTATCTAAAGGACAAAACAAAGAATTATTCTGATCAGCTACGTTTTTGTGCATAGCCATGGTTTAGTATTATTCTGGACTTGTCACACACACGTCTGCACGCACTTTACACCGGCGGTCATGACTTCCATTGGATTTTGTGTGCCAATAAAATGTATAATTTGCTTTAAGAAGTCATTTAACAATCCCAGAAACACATAAACTTCAGCCAAGATGCATACACATACATATATATATCTATATATATACAGTATATACATGTATGTTTTATTTATTTTTTTTGTCCTTTCACTCGCATTGTTCCAGAGAGGCTGATTGGATGGTGAATGGATGTGATTATGATGTGCTGTCAGGGTCTGGGGCCAGATCAAACACATGATGTGGTGTGCACAGCCAGCTGTTGTTGGCCTTGACTGAGTCTTGGCTGCCCAACAGTGTCTTTTGCCTTTCAAACAGACCTTATCTTCCTCTGCGCGTCGGACTCTTGGAAGGCCGCAGAGCATATGATTGGCTCGCAAAGCAACACAACACCTGTATGCTCCACATGCAGACACACACAGCTGGACCCAAGAGAGGAAGGTAAGCTGTGGAACAGAGGGTGGGATGGATGGATTCAAGCTGTGTATTTGTACATGTTTGGATATTGCTTCCATGTGGATCACGTACCAATTTGTTGTGAGTCAGTGCAAGCAAGGTTGAGCTATGAGGTGGAAACCAGTAAGGTTTTCCATTGTCAAATCAATTTCATGGACTTGAGAGTAAAAAATTACAACTTCATCTCAAGGGGCTTTTAAACAGAGATAATTGACAGACTCTCAAATCACATGTCAGAAGATGAAGGCTCATTAATCAAGTACTGCATTAATCAATCAATGGTTCTTAATTTGTTCACCGCTGAATCTTAATTCTCTTTGTGGGAACAGTTTGGTGAAGGTCCTTTTCTGTACGCCAGTGCACACACCAAGGTCAATAAAGGCATGCTTGCTTGAGTTCGGTGTTGTGGAACTCGCACAGAAATGATTTTTCCCTAAGCAATTTATTGCAAAGAATTAGGGGTGTCACAAGGCGAGATGGTACACGAGATTGGGTCTACGAGATGAGACAGTACGAGATTTTAACATTACTTTTAAGAAAGGTACAGTGACAAAAGATATGACAATATATTGCAATCTACTAATTCGCGGCCCCGCCTCCACCCACCGAAAGAAAGAGACTGTATGACTGGCACAAGGGCTCACTCCGTTCATGTCGTTGTTCTATGACCATGTTAAGACCATAGCTCAAAAAACCCTGAAACCCCGCTAAAATATAAATAAAATGCTTCAAAAAAAACCTCAGCAACAAGAAGCTGCGCCAATCCTGTTAATCACCTCAAAAATGGCTTTGGGCGTGCTTGATGCCAGTGTTTCCAGGAGGCTCGTGGGAATGTTGCTCCAGGTGGTGAAGATGGCTTCACGGAGGGCACTGATTTACATTTTTGTAAACTTCCCTTGCCATCCCTCCTCAAATGTTCTCAGTTGGATTTAGATCAGGGGAACATGCTGAATGGTCCAAAAGAGTGATGTTATTCCTCTGGAAGAAGTCCTTTGTCAGGCGGGCAGCGTTGTCCTGTTGCAAAACCCAGTCATTACCACACAGACGAGGGCCTTCAGTCGTGGGGGATGCCCCCTGTGACATCTACACTTGTCGTTTGACGCCCCTGCACAACCTGAAGCTCCATTGTTTCATTGAGGGAATGGCGCCCCCTCCACTGTGCCGTGTGGAAAACATCTCAGGTGGGATCTCCTTGTCATGCCAGTAATGTTAATTCTTTCGTATTTAAAATATAAAAATTGTCTTTATATTTATTTAATTTTGGCACATTTCTTGCATCGAAATGTTAAAAATAATTAGATTTGTACAAGCTGTCACCCATGGGTGCAAAATATTATGGGGGTCCAGAATTTCAAAAGAATCTGTTTCATAATTGCAAGAAAAATAACAATGTTTTAGTTGTAATATGCCGTCTCCCCAATCCTTACCTATTTAAAAGTCCTTGTGTGTAATGGTCATACAGCAGCCCTCTGTGTTTTTTCGTTTTTGTTTAATTCTCCAACTAAAATACACATTACATGCGGTGTGAAATGCCACAGACGTACGCACACGCACACTGAGATTTGCTATGGCCCGCTTCTGCATGGCCAGACATGAGTCAAAGGTCAAAATGAGTCATGAGTCAGGGAGTGCAGATACTTGTGATTAACGTCAGACAGACAAAAGAAAAACACATTCAGTTTATCATTGAATAGAAAAAAGTTTTATAAATGCATACACTAATAACTGTTAGTATGTTAGTACGTCTTTGGGGCATTATGGGTAATCAGTGTTGCATTGTGTTGTTGATAAGGACCATAGTGATGGTTATCTGTGGGCATAGCAGCACCAAGGTACTTGTTGCTAGGGTTACTGCCTCTCGTCATAGCATGACTGAGGCTCTTGTGCACACAAGTCAGTTCCTCTTATTACAGCAAACTGTTCCACACTGTTGTTGTGCTACACTAAATTGTGTGTCAGTGTGCTGTTTGTGCATATCGTATGTTTTGAGGGACTTCTGTGATGAGATCTCGCGAGATTAAAACGTGACTTTATATATCGTTTATGGAAAAACTGTCTTGCAAGAGCAGCCAATCAGTCTGTGAACGATGGCATCACTGTTTTGAATGATAATACACGTATTGTGGAAGTGCAGACAGGATTGGAAGTGCACATTAAGTGCTCGATGCATACTATATACCTTGCAGTCCAACCTACCTCGGTGTTCCCAGCATCACTCGTGCTTTTTTCATCGAGTTCAACAGCTGTGGCGGTGTCATGTCTTAGCAGAAGCTATGCTAATTCTTCGTTTGATCAAACTTTCTTAAATTTGATCAAATGTTAAGTCATATGAGGCTGAAAACACGATCGCTGTATATGACTTTGATCAAAACCTGTGATACTAGCGTCTACAGTGGTGTGAAGAAGTGTTTGTACCTTTCCTGATTTCTTTTTTTTTTTTGCATGTCACACTTAAATGTTTCAGATAATCAAAAAATTTAAATTTTACACAATGACAACACAAATGAACACAAAAAGTAGTTTTTAAATGAAACTTCATATCAGTGGTTCACAAACTTTTTATGGTCACTTACTCCTGGAAAAGGTTATAAAGCCATTTCTAAGGCTTTGGGACTCCAGCGAACTACAGTGAGAGCCATTATCCACAAACGGCGGAAACATGGAACAGTGGTGAACCTTCCCAGGAGTGGCCAGCCAACCAAAATTACCACAAGAGCACAGCACTGACTCATTCAAGAGGTCACAAAAGACCCCACAACAAACTCTAAAGAACTGCAGGCCTCACTTGCCTCAGGAGAAACCAGGACGTTTGGTCACCCTAGTTAAAATGTCTTCAGCCGTACTGTGAAGCAGATACAGTAGGCATAGTTTAGCTCGCTGCACAGCACCTTAACTGGCTGGCTAACCTTTGCTGACCAGTGCTAAATGTGGCATATTTGGTAATAATTAAGTTGATGGTGGGCAGTTAGCCTGTGAGTTAGCATGTGAAATATCTTGCTAAATGTAGCTAAAAAGTGCTAAAGACAACGTATCCTGCCATACTCACGAGTGGATATGTTTAAGTTAGAAGTTACTGCTCACCAAATCAAGCGGCAATAACAATATAATCAAATCAAATGAGCTATTTGAAGTTAGTATACAAAAGGGCTTGCTAAATTTACCAAAAGTACAAAGCATTTGGTCGAATTCTAAGCAGGAGTTGTAAGTTAGCATGTTACTTAGCATTCCAGTAAGCTTGTAAAGTGTCTTGGTAAAAAGACAAACAAATACTCGAGCTTGCTATTTTTTCACCACTGCTGGGCACCAACTATTGGGTTAAACCCCAAAGCACCGTATGATTGACCTACCCTAAGTTTATATTTCAACTTGACAAACGACCAATGTAAAAAGTTCAGCCATCACCAAAGTCATTAAAAAAAAATTCTCCTTGAATGTCGTAGCAATCCATCTCGTGAACATTTCACCAAAAACCACAAATGTAAACCTCATGGCGCAGGGAAGGAAAATCCTGAATTGCCAAAGTCATTTGTGTGTCACCTCAGGGTGATGGATGTCTGAACAAAATGTCGTATCAATTCGGAGTTGCTGATATTCTTCAAATGACTGACGTGCACAATTCTGTTAGCGTAGCAATCAAAGACAGCACTGAAAGCAAAGTAGCCACAGATAAACACATTTAAAGAAAAACTATGAGAATAAGAACTTATACTGATATTAGCTCCCAGTCCACTCCGAGATAAACGACCTCACCACTTAACTACAGTGGCAGACCAGTCAACGGTGCTTTGTATACACACCTACAAGTGAGTGTGTATAATCTATGGAAACACTCTTAACATTGTGTTGATACTGCAGGTGATTTGTGAGTCTCAATAGGCTACTTTATAAACTATTGTCTTTTAATTCTTCCTGCTGCCAGTCAGAGCCTTGTTAATGAGTATCTGCATATTAAAGACAGCAACATTAGCCACAGACTAATGGACGTTCCTCCTGTGCCTGAGAATGTCTTTAAACAAGCTATGTCGATGCTACTGCTTTGTATCAGCTGACAAAAGACGAAGAGTGTTCCAAGTATCCAAGTCACATCCTAATGCCATGTTAACAAAGCAGTGATGTCGATGATTTTTGGAAATGTTCCTTCGTTTGGAATTACGTGCCGACGCTGACGGTCTTCAATTTGCGCCATTGTTTCTTTTCATTCACCGACCTTTCGATGCAAACCGAAAATGATGTACTAAAAAAAAAAGCCAAGCAATCACAGCTCTGCAGTCTGTATCGCCGTTGCCACAAGGTTAGAATATTTGGAAGGTACACATCAAGCTCCGTTGGAGGATTTGGAGGGGGAGGAAACAGCCGTCAGCGTATATCAGCCTTTACTAAAGGCGCGTGAGTTCTTTGTTCTGTCACAAAACAAAGGGCATAAACAAACAAAGGGCATAAACCGGACGTGGGTGTGGTTTAACCAGAAATGGGTGGGGCTTAAATCGTTACATCATTTTAAGTCTGGAATTGACATGGATTCATCAGAAGTTGCTATATTTATTGTTTATTATTCAGCTATATGTGTACTGTGTATGTGTGTAAGTGATCTGTAAGACTTTATTATTTCATTGTTTTTTAATGGTCTGTGTGAAGTTGGTGATCCATGCAAACATCCAGTGATGGCAAACAGGGAAATAATCTGCCAGCCTTGTTCACTGTCGTTTTCTCAAAAGCACGGCGTTCAGTACTATGAGCAAAGTTTTCCAACTGACTTTATGTCACCAGCTAAATTAGAAGCAAGCAGACAGAGAAAAAAAACAAACGACGCAACATGAGTGGTTTACAGCTCTGTTTTGTCCAATGGCCCGTGTACATAACGAAACACGTTTACCAAGTAACTTTAGATACAAGCTCAGCTGAGGAAACCCTAAAAAAAAAAACCTCCGGAGTGGAGGCAGTAACCAACGTGATGCAAGCCGTTTTCAACTCTGTCTTGCCAATTGCACGGCCTACATAACAAAACAAGGCATGGCTCCTCTCTCTGGCTGGAGCGAGTCTGTCTAGGGAGGGGCGGTCGCTGTGAGTGGCCAATCACAGAGCGTGAAGAGTAAATACATAAGTATTTACCCAATGAGGATTATCCTTCATCACGATTACTGCTGGATAATGACCAGCTGCACTCATTTCATGCTCGTACTCGGCAAAAATGCATTATCCGTAACGGATACTCGTCTAAAACGAGTATCTGGCTCATCCCTAGCCGCTAGGCAGTGGTACCGAGCTTGCAGTACAGAAGATTGCCCCTTGATGCCCCGTTTGAGTTGCGCAACATGTAGCTAAGACTATGTCCACACGAATGCGGATATTTTAAAAATGCATATTTTTCTATGCATTTTGGCCTCTCGGCATCACACTAGTCGTTAAAAACAAAGCTTTTGGAAAACTCTGGCCAGAGTGGAGACTTTCAAAAACTCTGGCTTCAGCAAATCGTCGATATCTTCTCTGAGACTGCGTGTACGTACGTGTATGTGCGCTCACACGAGGAGCATGTGCCTGTGCCTGAGCCATGGGTGAGTGACAGCCATTAACTCCACTCTCCCTTTTTAACTTGTAATTGGGATCAACATAGACAATGGTTTTGTACAATCTGTTCTCTGAAGCCACTGTTACTAATATATGATAGCCGGTGATGGTGTTCTTATATTTATTGGGTGGGAAAAAGTGTAATTTGGAGCCAAGGGTGGATAGCACCTTTTATTTGTTTATTTGCCAGTGGGCCTTAAACGCGGCCCACATTGTCACATAGTCATGTTACAATAAATTGATGGAGGTTAGCAAATCTAGCTAGAAAGATTGGAAAGTTTTGTTGAAATCATTGATATGTGCAAAATGTTTGATTATAATCAAAGATAGATGATTTGAGGCTAACTTGAAAGCTAGTGTACAAATACCCAAATGTGGGTAAATCACCCAGTATGCTTATTAATTAGCATACAAGCTAGCTTGTGATGTATTTTGGTAATAAGAGAAATGCTTGCTAGGTTCTCTCGAAGCAGTGATAAGCGCAGTATTTTGTTAAAACCCAAATGAGTCTTTATTTTGCAAGTCAACATACAAAATAGCTGGTAAATGTAGCTAAAATGTGGTAAGTACAAAGTATCTGGCCATACTGTAGTCGTATGCTTGTTAATTGTGCTAGCTAGCCTGCCAGGCTTTGCTGACCAGTGCTTGTCACAAAATATTTAGTTATAGGACAAATTTGTAGGATAGCTTACCAGTTAAGGCGTTCTGACGTTTGCTGGTTACATTCACACTGCCGTGACAGTTCAAAAAGTAAAAGAGAAAAAGTTACGTACGTGCTGCTGAGAAATACCAGGGCAGATTAATACATTGGAGGACTGGCGAAGTATCACGTAACACTGTAACACTGTGAGGAAGGACAACGAATGATACTTTTGTTCTTTTTAGTTAACTATTTAACTTTAACCTTCATTATGATTCCCAAGGCAGTGAGGCACGCTCGTCTGGTGGCAACGTGTAAAAGAAAAGGAAAGTGAAAGTGAAATTCCTAATTGTAAGAGGCTCCATAGAAAAATCGACATTGGCTACGTGCCTATGTCCCTAAAACGCAGCGACCATCATGTTGGGAAAAGGTAGTATTCTTGAACATGTGACAGGATCTTTTACTATGAAATGGACTGTGATAATCAAGCAGTATCGTGGTCTCATCATTTCGACTTTCACGTTTCATGTTTCTCCCTCCTTGCAATGCTCCCCTGTGGGGAAGACAACCACGCAAATAAATCTACGTTGTGCTGTCTATTTTATGACTGTTTCATGTAATTCTTGTAGTTAATCTTTTTATTACTGTAGTTTAAAAGTCTTTCTTGTGGACGGTGTCAGTGACTTGCGTGTTAATTTAGGTAGAATTGAAGTATGAAATCCGACTTACACCAAAACTCAACTTGCATCACAAACTAGGAATGGAACTCATTCGTAGCCAACGGAATACTTGTACTAAATAGCTATTTTCAGACAGAGTGAGGAAAGAGGACATAAGCAAGAAAACAAACCGGCTGAGGAGCGAAGTACAGGAGTTGCTAGCGGCTGACAAAGCTAATAACAAACAGTGGCTATTCCATCTCTCTTCAAGGGTTTATATTGCTACACTTAATGCTACGCTTCATACAGTAATCCCTCCTTTATATCGGTTAAATGGTTCCAGAGCCGACTACGATGAGTGAATGTCCACAAAGTAGAAGTCCTTATTTACAGTGACGTGCGGTGGGGTTCATGGCTGGTGAGGCACCCCCTTATATTTACACTAATATGACCCAATATAGAAGACATAATGACAGTAAACAAGACATAAATATGACTCGTGCTCGTGTGTATTGCTATAAATGTGTTCCCTAGGGGAGCAGAGTGTGTGGGGGACAGGAAGTGATGTCGGTGGTTCATAGTTGCGTTTCAGCTTCAACACAGTAGCCTTGATTTTTATTAGGGATTATTGTGCCTGATAAGTCAAACCCGCAATAAAAGCCTGTTGCTCCGGCGATCAAGTCTGGTGATTGACATTACAGGAACATTACAGACACCTAGTGACTAGTGTAGAATACTACGTCAACATCTTTGAATGCCTTATATTTGTATTTCACTTCATTTAGCTATTTTTATGCTTGAAAATGCCAATGTTGCGTATGTTTTCACTAATAACAGGCCATATATTCAACTACGGAACAGCATGATTTATTAATTAATATATTTTTGAAAAACTGCGATAGAGTGAAGCGGTGAAATTCGAACCACAAATAGATATGGATTATGCCTCTTTAAGTACATTTAATATTAGTAAGAATTTAATTAATACAATGTTATTAATCATACTGCAAATTGGCCCTCTGCAAACTTTATGTAGTTTTGCATAGCTTCTGTTATCCAGATGTTTTTGTTATGTACATCTTTGTTCATTTGTGTTTGTTAGCCAGGCAGCAGTGCTAATGCTAATTGTTCACAGTCGCTATAGAGGAAGCATACCCAAGTTAAAGCTGGTGATGGTCTGTGATCAACTGTGAGAATATCATCAGTATCCGGTGAAGATATTGTTCTTTTTTTTAATCTGTAAAAATGACTTTGCTCCAGATAAAAGAAAACCTCTGCCCAAATTTCAGATACCACAACTCTTGATTGTTGAGAGACGAGAGGTGGAAAATGTCGTCGTGATAAATTGCTGTCTTAAAGTGAATAATGTGTGGCTTTTTTCCTGAAAACAAAGTACTTTTGTTGGTTTTCAGGTTTAAAAAAAAACAACTTTTTTAAAAGCATGATAATATTCAGGGATACAGTAGCAAGCAAACAAATAAGAAAGGTTTTGTGTTGTACACAAACATTGTGGCTGCACTGCAGCATCTGTTGAAGGACGTACTTGTTTTACGATAATTATATATGTTTGTATTTGAAATGAAAGTCTGCGTTTTGACACTAATTTCCTAAAATCTAATCAAACATTATCGTTTTGTGGGGCAGTCATACCAAACGCAAATACTGGGTGCATTTATGTACTCAACTGTGAAGTGCAGCAGGCCTCTATTAGGAGTAGTTCAGCATTGGTGCCAGCAGGGGGCAGACTCTTCCTGTGACAGGCAGAAGGTTGGTATGAATTTAGCCATATACCTGTACAAATTGTTGCGTTAATCGTGATATTGAGTGACAAACTAACCCTTTCACACTAAGTAGGTTCCATTAAGTCACTTGATGTCTTGACAGACTGTTTCACTCGCTACGTGAGTGTGTGTGTGTGTGTATCTGATCTTTGTGACAGCGTCTGGGAGTTAACCAATCACAAGACAAGAATGGCGTCCAGGGAAGGCTCGGAGGCCATGAGAAAACTTGACCACCCTTCAGACATTTGCAAGTTAACCGCCGCCGCTCTTAACTCTGCAGCCACTCACGCACACACTTTTGTCTGTCACATCCTCAAACAGAGATATGGGCTCACTTTTAGGTCCAAACCAAACGTCAAAGGTTAGCTTTCGCATGTTCAACAGGATGATCATGTAGATGAGCTCTCACTCTTTTCCCAGGGTCAAGTTCCCCATCTTGTTATGAGTGTGTGTATGTGTCGTCTTCAAACACACACACACACACACACACACACACACGCACAGTTTCTCCACCAGTGCTTTTCCCGCCCTGTGGCGACGTGGGCAAGTCTCAGCACCAGCTCGGCCTCCCAAACGCGACATGAACACGCTGGCACCGTGCTGCTGCATTCCTCTGATGGTTTTCATTTGCGTGCACGGCTTGCTGTGTTGTGTGTTTTCGCTCACTCGATGCCCCTCAGGCTCCTTTTCGGAGCAGGCATTCAGTTCATTTGCGTGTGTGTGACAGCGTGCCCTGACCTGCACTTGAACCCTGGTGCACTGGTGGTGTTTCAAGAGTGCTGCCACACTATGCAGAAGTGAAACCTGTGGGTGTGTGGCATTGTGACAGCCTGTCGTGGTTGTGTCTTTATATACTGTGTACATATACATATATGTGCTTGTGTATACAAATTTGTGTATATGTATCATCGTTTTGCATCTCTGACGCCGGTGTTGCATTTTCTCCTTTCAGTGCAGCCACAAATGCGCACACTTCAGGCGGAAGTGTCTGACTTTCACATGCACACTCACAGGTCCGCACGTAGACCATCCTTTGGCACGTTGGCGCCACAGCAGCACTGCTGCTGTTTTGAGAGGCAATAAAGTGAGCACAAGTAAATGTGTTGAGGCGATAGGAGACCAACTGTCATGTATTGTTGTGGTTTGTAGTATAAGAAGACAGTGGGAAACAGAAATATGTTGAGTGCAGCTCTTCAGCAGTTCTTTCACACGGGCCGTACAGCGAAAGAGTGATTGTGAAACTGCGATACCAATTTAAACTTCAGTGCACTGTGGCAGTTGGCTTTTGTTGCTGTCAGAAACTGAAAAAGGTGACAGTTTTGACGCTCATTTCCTAAAATCTAATCAAACATTGCCATTACGTGGTCACACAAACTCAACTCCTCATGCTGAGGCTGGGAACATTTACTGTATGTACTCAACTGTGAAATGTACCAGGCCTCTATTAGGAGTAAAGTGTTAATTAGAATGCATGCATTTTTCTTATGATATAAAATAATAATATATACATATTTTTTAATAGGGTTGTCAAATTCAAGGACTTAATCCAGATTAATTCATTATTATGATTAATTGGATTCCGTTTGTTAAATGTAATGCACTGATATTTAATAGTTCATTTAATAGTTTCCTGAATTTTTCCTGAATTTGAACTTTTACAGGAAAACAAAATCCTCTCTGGTTCTGCAGGAGTAGCACAGTTTCCTGTCCGCCTGGCAAGACTCGGGCAGCATCAGCCTAAGACATCCTGTAGCCGGTAAAAATGAAAATAAGACAGTTGCACTACAGTAGGCAGTCGGGTCTTTACAATAAGCACTTTAAATAATTAAACACATGCTAAGTGCATACTGTACATGTGCCTTATGTCACTTTGGCCCCCCAAAACACATAATGAATAGGCATTAATCAGTATGAATCCACAGTTGCCCCGTGATTAATCTGATTTAAAGTTGTAATAGCTTGACAGTCGTTTCTGTTCTTACATGGCAGGGATAACTGGAGCCTAGACGGTGAGCAGTAGGCCCTCTCTAAAAATAATTATGACGATCATTCCCATTAATGTAAGGAATAACTGTTTTCTTTCTGCACCATTTGTTCTTTTTAAGGCTTGAGAAACTATTAAAATGTGACAGTAAGACAAACAGAGCGGGGCTCAAAGTGCAGCACAGCTGAGAGTGATTCAGCCCCTGATGGAGTTTCCAGCGAAGTTCTTCTCAGTTTTCTGCTGCCTTGCCAACAAGCAACAACAGCGCCTGTCTTATTTCCTGGATGCTACCTGGGGGCAACCAGAGTCAGACCCTGGGGGAGGTAAGGAGGGAAGAAGAGGGGGGTCAACAGGAAATGGTGCGTGGGTAGCAGTGCCAAGGGATTGTTGAAGATGAGGGAGGTTGGCGGGCACTTGGGAGAATTTACCAGAAAGTGGAATGAAACTGTGGGATTCAGCACGCGGTCAGAGTGGGAAGTGGGCGAAGGGATGGCGAAAGAGGGGAGAGGAGGAAGGGGGAGTTTTAGGGGGGCCTGAGAGTGATGGAGCAAGTCGAGCTGGAGGGCTGACAGATGCCACAGTCCAGACCAACAGTGCAGGAAGTCATTCATACTGAGAAGTGCTTGTTAGAAGCTGTCTACAGTTACTGTGGAGGAACACTTCGGCTCTCATTCAGGCAGGCAGACATATCTTTGCAAATGTTTCTTTAAAAAAAAACAACTAAAAAGTAAATGCCTTTATTGTCTAATGTGCTGTTTCAATTCAAATTTTCTGTCAAACTCTAATGTTAGAAATGGAGCAGATACCAAAAGTACATCATGACTTATAAAGCTTCACAGCTGAAATCAGCAACATCACACAAGACCAACAAAATTGTTCGTTTCCTGAACACATTCGCTCTGTTACAAGACAGAGTTTGTGGGGCTCAATCATAATTGCTAATGAAAATGTGCAAATGCCAGCCACACCAGTTAGTCTATCTGCACATTAAACAAACGAATACTGTCAGTTTCCAAGTAAGTGTGGAGTCACAATATGAAAGTCTGGTTTAATGTTGTCTTGAGATTGTAGTTGGAAATTCCAAGAACATTTTAGCACCAAATCATAATGTGCATCTAAACTGAATGGACGACAAAAAAAAATACACACCTTCCCAAATAGCTTACTTGCCGCACTGAAGATAGAATAGATAGAAAATGCTGTCTATTGCCAGCAAAATGCTACTTTTTCTCCTCCATTCAACACGATTAAACAGTAAAAGGCGGTCTTGTTAATTACAACACACGCAAAGTTATTAACCCCTAGAGTGAGTCATTGAAATACTCGCTTTTTAAAAAATCATGCTAATAACAATACACTAGTAATGTTCTTTTAATTATGTATATTTAATTATAATGTTTTAGTTATTTGCTTTGCCAGTCTTTGCTGATTGGCTGTGAGGAATCACATCTTTCTACTGTAAAGCGTGTGCCATCCATTGCCACTCAAGTTAAAGTTAAATATGGTTCCTACCCCAAAAGAATACGTCTTGTATTGCAAAAAGAGATACTAAGCAAGATTAAACATCTGAAATCAAGGAAGATAGTTTTTGTTATGTTGGTCCAATGTGCTAAGTAAGATGTACTAAAATCAATATGAAAGTACTAAAAAACAAAATAACCTGCCTAAAGAACGGGAAAATTGTACTCGCCAAAACGCTTGCATCAAGGGTCAAAGTTTTTGCATTTTAATTAAAGTGAATTACTGCTGTGTATAAAATATCTCAAATCTAGCTGTGAAATCAGTGATATACTGCAAAGCGTATGAGGACATTCCCTACAAATAAGGACACACTTTACTTGTCAGAAGATGTACGTACAGTGTAGGAAGTGGATAGTCAACAAGGGAAGACACAACCCACACGAGACAAGCAGTCGACGAGCAAATACTTCACTCCTACCCACCCACTACCCACCCACCCCTGTTATTAGTGGTGCGGCACCCGCTCCAATCAATGTTAAAGCCATTTGAGTGAGACAAGAGCATCATTTCACCAACAGCCACTTATTGCAGCCTCTTTTTGAGTGTGCATACTGTATGTCAGTCATATGAGTAATGTGAATGGATGGGGAGGAAGAATTTGGGGGGGGGGGGGTAGTTTGGGCTTTGGCAAGGAAATGCAGCTTTGTGCCAGAGAGAGGTCTGCTCATCTCATTGCCCCCTCAAACACTCATACAGTGTGGACACATGCTCACCCCCACTCTTAAAGCCACTTCCTCCGCACAGGGCATGGGAACTCCCCTGATCCCGCACCTCCCTTGCCCTCCCTTACCAACCACCATCCTCCCACTCTCATCATCCATGGCCTTTAGCTCACCCTCTTCTCTTTCCCCCACCACCACCACCACCACCCTCCCTCCTTCGTCTCCATGCATCACCCTGTGCTGCCCCTACCTCTGTCACCCTTCTCCGCCGGTGAACCCCACCACCCTCCAATGCCGAGCATCTTCTTCAAGACATTTTGATTTTCTGTCTCCATCTGTGCCCAATTTATCCAGAGCACGGCCCCTCAATAATTTGTTGTGGATTCCCCCAGAATTAGGCGAGTGCACATACAGTACACGCACACACGTACACACGCATTTTTTATTGTTTTATTCCATAAAAGTTCCTATAAATCACTGGATATTAATCGGCCCCAGACGGCTGCTCGCCCCCTCCAACCCTCCTTAGCCCCCCCCCTTTCCCTCGCCGCACAAACACAGACCAGATGCATAGGAAATGGGATGGCAAAAAAGGGCACCCAAGAGACAGCCTGCACTTTTTTCCCCTCCTCCTTCTCCCCCTCCCTCCTCCTTTTTCTGAGAATGCTCATTGATGTAGCAATGCCCAGACCCCGGCCTCAGAGAGTCAGAGGAAATAAAGCCCCTAAATTAAAGTTTAGAAGAAATAAATGAAATAATAAATACAAATGGTGATTGGCTGCCAAAGGGCCGCGGTGTGTGGGACAGAGGTGAAATGTCCATCCTCTGCGGTGGATTCATTTCCAGCTGTTGTGAGTCAGGCCTAGTTTATGTGTTCATGTGCATGCAGTCAGCCACATTACATCACACACACGCTCTCTCCAAAAGGCCACTTTTAGTGCTCGCATCTTGCACCTGCACAGCGGGGTCTTTTTCTTATCTCTCTGAGACATCTAAACTGACACTTGTTGCCTGTTACACATCAGCCTTCATCCCCATTATATTCTTCAACAAAAGAACCCCAAAAGTCCAATGGCCCTGTGGACAATTCACAATACAACCACACATTTGGACCGTAAACCTCAAGCACCAGTGGCAGTTGTAGCTTAAAAGATGTCCTGTGTGAGACCCGCTTTTGCAACTTCAATCCCCAATACCCACAACTCGACGGCAACTTGACGCCACTTGAATTCGTTCCTGATTAGCGCTCAAACACGCACCGCAACTGTCTTAACCATTAAAATGCGTCCCAGCATCACGCACTCACATCCTCTCTTCCGTGTTTACTTTGACAGAGATGTCGACTTGTGGTGATAATCTTTCATCGTGTCTCCTTGTTTTTTATCTGCTTCATGTGATCTGTATGGAAGGGCGCCGGTATCTCGCCTGTACAGGGCGAGATATACATGTATATCCTGACATGATGACCAAATGAGCACTGAGCACAAATAAATATGAAATAATATGCAGTAATGTCAAATAAATATAAATCTTTTTCCCGCCCTCATCCGCCCCGTAGAGTTATGTTATATGGCCCATGTGGCCATGTCTAAAACCGCCACTGTCAATCGCAACAATCAATAGTTTGTGAACTTTGCGGAGCTGCTTGAAGCAAGAAAAATGTAATTACTCCAGTAATCTGTCATTTATCGCAGTCGTTGGTTCCAGACCCGACCGTGATAAGTGAATTTCTGTGAAGGATTTCTTATTTATAAATCAAAAATGTGTATAGTTAGAGCATAAAGGACCTGTTTACAATCATCGAAATACAGTTTTCAACATTATTAGAGTCCTCTAGACATGAAATAACACCCCTATAGTCACCTTTACACTCATATTACCAAATATACTAGGCGTCATCTGAGAAAAGTAGCTTAATATTTGTATTTTAGTTCGTTTAGCCATTTTTATGCTTGAACATGCTTAATTTAGGCAAAAACTACTATAATTTCCGGCCTATACGGCACATACTGTGTTTGTGTGTGTGTGATCATCAAACAAATTTAAATATAAGTCAATGACAACACAACGGAACACAAAATGCAGTTTTTAAATTTAACTTTAGATTATTAACAGACAGTTTTCCCAAAGGTCTTGGGGATCATCAAGATGTTAATGTTCTTTTTGTTCAGCAGTGGTTTTCTTCTTAAAACTCTGCCATGCAGGCTGTTTTTGCCCAGTGTCTTTCTTATGATGGAGTCAACACTGACCTCAACTGAGGCAAGTGAGGCCTGCAGTTCTTTGGATGTTGTTGAGAGGTCTTTTGTGACCTCTTGGACGAGTTGAGCTGCGCTCATGGGGTAATTTTGTTGTTGTTGTTGTTCCATGTTTTCGCCATTTGTGGACAATGGCTCTCACTGTGGTTCGCTGGAATCCCAAACTTTAGAAACGGCTGTATAACCTTTTCCAGATGGATAGATCTCAATTAATCACAGTTAAGTCATGTTTTAAGGGGCGATTTCACACATGGCTTTGTAGGTTTGGATATTTTTTCTCCCTTAATAATAAAAAGTTTCATTTAAAAACTGCATTTTGTGTTCAGTTGTGTTGTCATTGACTTGTATTTAAATGTGTTTGATGATTTTAAACATTTAATTGTGACAAACATGCAAAAAAATAAGAAATCAAGAAATCAAGATTTTTGCCAACTGTCTGTCAAGTTGCAACTGCATGTTAAAATATTACTTTAAAATTTGCCTTCAATTCCATTAAACATTTTTGTACTTGCATTAGTCCTAGTGCGCTGACTCCTGCCAAAACCAAAGTCCATCCATCCATCCACTTTCTTCCGCTTATTCGGGTCCAGGTCGTGTGGTCAGCAGTCTCAGTAGGGAAGCCCAGACTTCCTGGTCCCCGGCCACTTCTTCCAACTCCACCGAGGGGACACCGATACACTCCCACGCCAGCTGTGAGACCAAAGTGATTCAATAAACTATGGATCCACAGCACCGCCGGTCCCACTCCTCCATTAAATTTAGGAAAAAATAAACAAATATGGTAAAATGGAACTCAATACTCTACAAGGTAGAACGCAAGTGTTCTGTTTCTTGTGACAATTTGTGCCATCTTATCAGCATTTTAACAATGAAAAGTAAGTTCATATTAAAAATGTAGAATCCGCTATACAGTACTGAAAATGGTTTCTAGTGGGCCATGTCACATTCCTCCACAAAATGTTATTGAAATCGGTTATGTAGTGCAATCTTGTATAAAACAAAGGGACTCTGCAGACGGCAGACCTTTGCCAAGGTTGAACGCTGACTAGTTGGCGGGGAATCCCATTGGTGTCACAGTTTTAGGAATAAGAACTAATATTTTGCTAGAGATTGAGGGATCTGCAGTTTTCTTCCTTGGCAGAGGTAAATAATGCCATGCTCATGAAAGTACTGTAGTACCTCCTAGCATCTCGTGGACAACCATCTGATTATTTCAAGTAGAAGGTGACTAGCTCCACCTTTTGCATACTGTACCGCTTTGCTTGATACCACATCTGAAGGGTCTCAAAAACCGTTTGGTAGAGGTTATTTGGTAGTTTGTGGAGCTTCACATTTTTATATGGACTCAAAGGCGTACAGTATTGAATTGCTTGGTGGAAAGAAGGCATAAACTCACAGTCCCGCACACCTGCGCTTTGTTGGCTCGCTCGGTCAGAGCAAAAAGGGCAAGTAACCACCAGAGAGAGAAGATCTGGACGGAGAAAAAGTGAATTATAGGGAGACATTGGAGAAAAATAGACAGGTCGGGGAGGGGGTGGGCGTGCATGTGGATGTAATGTTAGCGAGAGGACATCTTTGTCCCACCCTGTCCTGTCCTAGGCTTGGGAGCCTTGGGCCGTGTGAGGAGGCTGCAGCGGAGAGTGGAGAGGCAGAAAATGTGAGAAATGTGAATGTTGGCTGCGAGGGACGAGGGGGAGAACGTTGGTTTTCAGGCACGCAGGGACAGCCTGAAGAGTTCTGCCAAGAGAAACACGGCGCTGTAGTGCATGCAGGAGCTATGAGGGATGAGAGGAGGGACGGGGCCGGTGTGTGCGCTTTTAGTGTGTGTGTGATGAAGACGAGGGGTTCCCTTGGGTAATTGGCTGGGCTCTTGCCAAAAGATGAACACGATGTGACGAGACGTGCCTCGTCACCACCATGCAGATGAAACAGGACTTTAATGATGAACATGACTTATGTCTGCTTTTACACCAGTACGCTTTCCCAACTTCAACATCTTGTTTGTCCAATAACGAGCAGTGCAGAGCTGTCAGAGGGATAATATTTCGTCTGCGTGAAACAATAAGGAAGAGAGGGAGTGAGCGCGCCCGCCAAATCCCGGGCCCAGATGTCCACTCTCAGCTCGCTGTCCCCACTGACCACTGCCTCGCCTGCCAGCACTCGGCTGCATATCCCCACATCGGTGAAAATATGTAAATATGTTAACTTGCAATGATGTCCTCTCCTCTTCGACCTTGTAGCACTTTGGGAGAGGAGGCGAGACAGCAGCCAGGAGAGAAAACAGCTCCAGAGCTCCATATAAGGGCTGGAGTTGGGCTCCAGCACCAGCTTCTCATCACTTTCGACTCCGCTGGGCCATTACACGAGCAGGGGAACATACGCAGGAACCCTGAGCTCCAACACTTGGACACACACACATCCAGGCGGTGAGATGTGGCGCTCTGGGTGTGGGATTTCAATGGACACCCAGGCCAATGTACACTCTTGATCCACACTCACACAGTGAAATGATGCTGTTACGGTGTCTACTGTCATTTAACAAGCGCCAGGGATGATCATTACGTTACTAGTAGTAGATAAGCCGTAGTAGATTCAATAATTCATCTAATTGGACTACCATTTAACACACTGACTATAAGGTAGCAATATTTAGACTTACAACATTTTTACATGTAAATCTTCAATACTATTTTAAGAGATGTAAGAAGTGTTAGGGCTACACTAGCAAGACGTTCTGAGACTATTTTGAGAAACATAAACAAAGTTGTAATATTGCAAAAAAAATGTTAGTTTAAAAAAAGTCCCAATTTTACAACAAATAATTTTTTTTTTCAACAAAAAAGTCACAATGTTACAACAATAAAGTTGGACCATTACAAGAAGAAAGTTACATTTTATCCTAAAAACGTCATAACGGAATATTACAAGGAAAATGATTTTTAAGGGGATAAAAGCACGTTAAAATGAATAAAATCATAGTAGACAATAATACAAAATAATGTTGTTGTGTTACAAGAAAAAAAAATCTAATCAAAAAGTCATAATAGTGTGAAAATAATGCAAAATCTTAATGAGTGAATGTCAAAATTTCCACAAGAACATAAACATGCTCGTAATCTTTTCTAGCGAATCTTCATTAATATTAATTTATTTAGGTTTATTCATGTATTTTTTTCTCTTATTATATATTGAATATATATTTTACACATTGTGTTGTATTCTTTTTGGTGTGCAGTAGTGCTATATTTATCCTTTGTAACTAGTGATGTGCGATACCACTCATTTCGTTTCCGATATGATACTGAGTCAAATTCAGGTTGGTATAGGCCATACCGATCCAATACCAATACTTTGTGGAAACTCACTTAATGTGTAGAGTTGTGTATTTCGTATCATACCATAAATGATACAAGACATTTAATTAAATTATTGATTAAATACATTTAATAATCAGTTATAATAATTAGTTAGTTTTTTTATTTTAAACCTTGAAGCATATCGAGACGGCGGGGGCCGAGCTAATATACAACAACAGAAAAAAACGGAGGACAAAATCATACAGAATACGTGAAAATGGTATTTTAAAGAATAATAAAGAAAATGAGTAAAATTTAAAAACTTAAATAAATGATTAATTATTAAGAACTACTGTAAGAATGAAAACTTTATTCACAATTCACACATGGCTCCGTTTACGATCAGCCGTTTCAACAAACGTTTCAGACAAACATCACCTCAAATGACAGAAGTATCAAAAGTATTGCGAATCGATTTTAGAGCATAAACAGTATCGAGCCGCTCTATTGTGTAACTACTAGTATTACATTCATTGCAAGTACAAGTCACAAAATATTAGTTCAGCGAGCAGCAGCTCATTCATTCTGCAATTTTTTTTTTTTTTTTAGATTTTCTTTGACTTTTCGTTACCAACCTCAACACGGGATATCAAGAGAAGAAGAATGTGGGGAAAACAGGAGGAATATACACCAGAAGTCATCAAATGTACGGTAAGAATATTTTCTTTGCTTTTACACTTGTGTGACAATAAATGATGTTAATAACTTAAAGTTAAAAAATGGTTTAGTGTAGATCGGCAACTATGGTGATGTATAGAATGGTTATATTAATTAGCTGCATGACAGCGGTAGTAGAAATGAATACCTCGTACCTAAAAGTGAGCATCTTTTTAAAGGAAGGCTTGTTGATACGGCTCTGTTATCTATCTAATGACATGGCCGATGACTTTATGTACACTCATGAACTATCAAACTTCCTTTTTATAGCAGAATGATTAGTGGAAAATAGTGGAAAATTAATATAAATGTTCCGTTTAATAACTTCATAATGGTATTGTATCTAAACTACATATAGTACAGTAGATGTGTTGTGCCAGGCTGAGTGTGGCATCGAAACAATCACAGATGTATGTCATCATAAATTCAAGCCTCAATAGATCTCTCAAAATGCTGAACTTGAAAACGCTGTGCGTGCATGTCCCCATTTCCTCCAACCTGTAACTTGCAGTACCCTCATATTTCCCAGACGTCATTGCCTGTGTCACCTGGGGTTATACAGACGCTATGGGTTGTGTGTTGCTCATCTCTGTTGCTGAACTCTGAGTGCCCTCTCAGGCCCCGATGATTTAAAAAAAAAAAAAAAAAAGCGGGAGGGTGGGAGGACAGAGAGAAGACCGAAACCTCACTCGTTCTTATTTTCCAGAACAGTACCTCTTTACTTGGTATTTGTGGTTGGTTGCTTGACTCTGTGTGTGTGTGTGTGTGTGCGTGTGTGTGTGTGCATGCGCGTGTGTGTGTGGTGGGTATAGTCATCCAGGGCTCTATGGTTTGTGGTTTGGGTCTCTTGGTGGAGGGTGAGGGTGAGGGTGGCGGAACACTATGGCTGCCACACTGCCACAGACATACTGGCACCACAGAGCCAATGCTAGTTCCCCTTTTCAAAATAAAGAACCACCACTACTGTGTGTGTGGGTGTGTGCGTGCGTGTGTGTGTGTGTGTAACTAATGAGTTTTCTCACACATGTAATCACATTTTTAGTATGTCTGTCTGACTTGTGCAATAGATGTTTCTCTGACACTCTGACTCAAGATTTGGATCTAGTCCTCAGGGAAGAGAACACATTTCAGTGTATACACTGTAAATACAGTGTATACTTCACTGTCCGTTAAAAAATCCTCTATCTCCACTTTATGATGATCTTGACATTTTTAGCAGTCCTGCATGTCCTGTTAATGTATCAAAACAACCAATGAAAGTGTTTTTCTAACAGCATGCTTCTAACTTAACACAACAACAAACACATGCTTTTCACTGGACGACGAAGCTATGATAGAATGTTACATCAAGCCTTTCCTGGAAAGTATATAAAGGGGATGTATTATGAAAAACTGACTTGTTAGTTGTTCGCATACACATATTTGCGTCTCTGGAGTACGAAGCCAAGTCATTTTTATATTAGCTGCCTATGTCAGAGAATGTGTCTTTCAAAAATCCGTTCAGATTTAGGCTCTATTGTGACATAAATCACATAAGACCGCCCTCACATCGAGTTTTTCCACCCAGGACTTACAACAATGACAAGCGTCTGCACAGAACCGAACTTATGTAAAAGCCATAGGCTAAGCAGAGCTGCAGTGTTGTTGGATGCACAGATTGTCACACATAAGGACATCACAGCAAAGTGAATACATTTTATTTACGATTGTTAGTCCTTCCTGTTGGGGATCCAGACTTTAGTTGTGAGTGGATAATTTGCATGAGACAGGACAGTCCCCCTAAACCAGCTCCTCTCAACAGGGCTGTTTTTAAAAGGAAAACTGCACTTTAAAAAAAAAAAAATTGCCCATCATCCACAATCCTTATGTGAAACATGAACACATATTTCTTTCCCTTTTATTTGTGTTCTAAAAAGAGAAAAAGAGTTAGCATGATCGCCAGCTAACTTTGCACGTCAAGGGAGGTACATATTTTGACTGACGCCCTCTAAAAAATGGTGGTGTAAATGTGGATCTTGGGCTTTGTGTATATGGTGAGGAGAGCATCGCTCCAAGACATTGCATCACAACGAAGGAAAAATTGTTAGCGCTAACAAACCCTGCAGTGATCGAAACTTTTTTCCACCTACCCAAAATCAACTGGAAAAGACGCCCCAGACCAGCTGGACCAGACAGACAACTGTCCACCAAGTAAGTCACCATACTGATTGTGATACATGGAGCACATAGGGATTGATATCACAGTCCATATAGCCGTGTACACACAAAACATGGAATGTGGGCTCATACTTTACACGTCAGTTGTCTATTCGTAGCTGTTCATGTGCTTGTTCTTGTTTCCCAGTCAGTACTTTTCAGCATATTGCCTTCAACAATACACGTGCGAGGCATGACTTATAGCCTAGCGTTAACTTTTCAAAACTAACAACACAGTAGCAGCACCAGCACCTCCCGAGAGTGGCTTGAGGCGTCATAGTTTGGCGATGTGTTACTCCGCCAGAAATATAATTCTTCGTGTTAGCTGCTACAATAACGATATCGCTCTAGCTTGGTTAATATACAGGTCAGTTGTGTAAATGGAACACTGTTGCCATTTTTTTAATTTTTTTTTTATTTTTTTAGGGTTTTAAAGTCAAAATAGCTGCTTCCCATGCAATGTTCCCTCTAAGCTGCGCGCGTGCGCAATCGCGCCCTGCTCTTGTGTTCTCTGCGCAGAGGAAATCCTTGCTGAGCAAAAACATAAAATCCAACCTGAACTGTAAATAAAATAAACATAATTTATTCTGTACAATTTTGCAATGCAACTCCGCGAGTGCCAGGCAACAACCAGCGGTAAAGACATGTAACACAATGACGAACCCTGTCCAGCCAATGATAAAGCCTGTTTGCTCGTATTTACTTACGCAGCCAATCAATTCATTAACATCGCGTTTTGCAGGTTAGTTCATAGCTGTGCAGCAGAGTTAACAGAGCTTAAGGCTGCTTGACAAACCCGTATTATGGCGAAACGAACGGGAAGCGCTACATCCACTCACCAAGCTAAAGTTAAAAAAAGGTCTTTTAAGGTGGGCTGGCTGTCGGAGTATGTGGGAACAGAAATGAGAACAAGAGTTGAGTATGGGTGAGATTTTTTTTCTTTTTCGAATGAGAAAGCGCTGCTCTGAGGCAATTTTCTGAAAAGTGTGGACTAAATGAGTGGCTTGATCGTGCATTGAGGAACATTGAGGGAACCAACCATGTAACCACCGCGCAATGCTCAAAAAAACGTAACAAAATCTTTTCACTGCAGCAAAGGAGCAAACCAACAGATCCAAACCAAAAAAACATATCTGCAACAAAAATGCTACGTTTTCATAATGCTTTTGGGAACCAAAAATGGCTAGCTGGGATGTGGCAGTCGGGCTGGCTTTTATTTTGATCGCCGGACTTGATGACCAAATACAGGAAGTGTTACGCAGAGCTTGCCCGAGTGATGCCGGTGATTGTGTTCTTCTGTTGAGATTTTTGAATGTTAAGTTTTTATTTAGACATAAGTAAACAGTTACAGCAAATGTGGCATCACTTTCAAGTACATTTCCAGAATCAAACAGTGCCAGAACCGGCTGCTGTAAAACAAATGGAAATAAGGAAATAAAAGTATACATAGTTAATAAAATAAATGGTAAAAAAGAAAAGAAATGGAGATGATAAACTCGGTGTTTTCTACAAGATTCATATTCCACGGTGGACAAAAAAAGAAAGCTGCATTGTGAAATTCTCCTTGCTGACCTTGTGAACCCACTCATATACAAAATACCACAGAGTGGAAGTTGGACTGCCTTAGGTTCTCAGGTTCTGGACAGGTGTGATGCTACAAGTGTGCATGTCTGATGGCGCTCACAGAGGTCCAAGGAATGCTCAGGTGGTTTGTGTGTATGCTCAGACACTTGAAAAATGTGCAGGAAAATTGCTCCCATGACGTGCAGTGTTAGCTGGCTCACGCTAACTTCTTTTCTCGTTAGAACGCACAGAAAAGGGAAAGAAATACGTGTTGATGTTTCACATACGGATTGCGGATGCTGGGCAAAAAAGGGTGCCATTTAAGACACCTCAGAACTGTTTTACTCAGTGAAAAAAAATTGCACACAGTCTACTTGTGTCGCACAATTACAGTGCATCGATTCTATGAAGAATCAAAAGTGTCAGCATTTTGTATCTGTGTTTGTTAGCAGGCTCCTTGCTTCAAGGGAGATAAACAGACGGAAACTTCTGATGTTTTTCTGGGTAAACAGTTCCATTGACGGCATACTAATGTGAAATAACGAAAATAAATTCCTGTACGTGCACTTTTATCCAAATATTTGGCCAAATGCAATGGCTTCATTCTTGGCCTCTCTACAGTATTTTGTTGAAATCATTTTTGAATTTTTTTGAGTAATCCTGATCTTAATCGGTCGTACCGTTTTATCATGTCAAAATGACTGCAACGGAAAAGGTCATCAAAAAAACGACGCTAGTATTGGCCTAAGACTTTTTCACAATAGTGTTTCATAAAAAAGTGTTTTGTTGTGCAGATGGCAGTCGACCCTTCTTGCCAACGTTTTTCTTTTCTTTCTGCTTCTCTGTGTTTTTCTGCGAGGGAGTTTGTCTCCATCCCTCCCCGGGGCTGGCAGCGCCGTCTGGGCACTCATTTCACCGCTTGGCCCTGAACCCAGCAGGATGTGGAGATCACCGTTCATGTGTGTGTGTGTGCGTGTGTGTGTTTCTGATTTTTTTTTCTTTTTTCCCTCCCCTTATTCTGATTTTGCGTCTTGGCTGACTTTTTTACCTCTCTAAGAATTTGGAAAGGCAGTGAGCAGTTTTTTTTTCATCTTCTTCCTCTCCTCCTGCTTGACTTAGAGCAGCGCTGCCTTTGTCTCTCACTTTCTCCTGATTCCTCCCTCACTCCCTTTCTCTCTCTCCATGTCTGCTGTGGCTCCTCACTAATAGATTTCATATGTTGCTGCAGTTGACATCAGTCTTAAACTATTTTACATGTGATCCCAGATATTTCCTCAGGAAATCTGTCCGATATTTATTAAAGGTTAATAAAATAAACTTACTTGTCTTTCTACCTTTTCTGTCTCTCATATTATCTCCTCTCGCTGCTCTGTTTAATTTTGTGTGTTCACAAGCCGATTCTATTATTATGACTCCGATTTTGTAAGTGTTTTTTTTTTCTTTTTGACAGAGACAATTTCCTTCCATTCATAAGAAGCCGGCTGGGTCAGGCACCACATAGAATGGGTCTGTGTGGGCTGTGGGGGTCTTCCCCTTCCTCTGTTTCTTGAGTCTTTATCCCCGTACATCCCATAATCATCCAATCATCTCATTCTGCCATGTCAGACAAGTTCACACATATTGTGATACTGCTTACTTACTTATTCGAGCATGGCGGTGGCAGTGTCATTGTCTGGGCCTGCATAAGTGCTGCCGGCATTGGGGAGTTGCGGTTCATTGAGGGGAACATGAATTCCAGCATGTACTGTGACACTGTGAAGCACCACATGATCTCCTCCCTTGGGAAACTGGGTCATATTGCAGTGTTCCAACATGATAATGAACCAGTCACATCTCCAAGATCCAGACGTCAACTCAATTGAGCATCCTCAAATGGAAGGAAGGTGGGAGTGTAAGGTGTCTTACATCTGCCTGCTCCGCCAGTGATATCATCATTAAAGGAAAACTGCACTTTTTTTGCAATTTGGCCCATCATCCACAATCCTTATGTGAGACATGAACACATACAGTCATGGAAAAAGTGATTAGACCACCCTTGTTTGTTCAGTTTCTTGTTGATTTTAATGCCTGGTACAACTAAAGGTACCTTTGTTTGGGCAAATATAATGATGAAAACGAAAATAGCTCATAGGAGTTAAAGTTTTTGGCAGTACAATGCTATAACTATTCATCGAAGAACTTAAGCGATTTTGTTTTTTATCAAGAAAACCATGGAATTTGCTAGATATCAGCTCTTAAATGAAACTCTTATGAGCTATATTTGTTGTCATCATTATATTTGTCCAAACAAATGTACCTCTAGTTGTACCAGGCATTAAAATGGATCAGTAAACTGAAGAAACAAGGGTGGTCTAATCACTTTTTCCATGACTGTATGGCTTTCCCTTTTCTGTGAACGATATAAACACAGATAAAAAGAGACAGCTCATATCTGCACATATGGGACTTACTTATTCTGCCAATAAAGTTGTCTGAAAAAGTCTCCAAAAAGCGCCAACAACGCTCCATTTACATATAATGTGACATGCACATTAACCAAGCTACAGCGACATTGTTATTATTATTATTATTATTATTAACATTGTTGAGATCGAACTATGTTAATGGCGCATTGACACGTCGCCATACCACACCGAGTAGCGACGAACTTCACAACAGACTCGCCCGCAGCACGTCAGCGCCAAGCTCACAAGGCCTCAGACTACTACCAAAAGGTAAGGCTACATATTCGAGATGCCGCCCGTGCTGTTGTGTTTTTCTTTTTGAGTTTGTTAAGTTAACGCTAGCTGTAGGTGTTCGTTTCTATGCTGCTATGTGAAATCAATGCACCGACAAAGGAAGTTACGGTAATGAACAAAATATGCAAAATACTGTATTACATGTGATCATGAATGTACCTGTTGCTACATGGTCAAAGCAGATACATAAAATCATTAAAAAAAACATTTTGGAGGTGTTTTAATAGCGGGCTGTATAGACGGCATTGGTGGATCCTATTACATGGAGTAAAAGAGACAGCTCAGCAGTCCCTTTTTTATCTGTTTTTATATCTTTAGAACGCACAGAAAAGAGAAAGACGTGTTCATGTCTCACGTAAGGATTGTGGATGATGGGCAAAATATTATTAAAAAGTGCAGCTTTTCTTTAAGGAGTGGAAGAGCTGTGCCCCACTGTAACAACCTGTGCAGTGCTGGTGAATTTCATACTCAAGAGGATTAAGGCAGCGCCAGACCATATTGATAGGTTAGACACAATTTTCACATGTTTACTATGAGGTGTACTCTCTTTTATTATCAACTATTTAGACAATAATGGCAGTGTTGGCTTATTTTCAGAGGATAGCAAATCTACACTGCCATACAAGCTGTACATTGACTACTCTAAATTATATCTCAGTTCAATTTCTATAGCATTATCTTTGGAGAAGATATAATAATGTGGTTGGTGAAATGTGATGGGTTTAACTGGATAGATAACTTCTCCAAAATATTGCTGATTTTCTTCTACCTTTCTTTCTTCCAGCGGCATGTTGCGTATCTCCACAAGCTTGTCAGGCCAAGATGGAGGGTAGCCGCCGTTACTTTACCCCCAGTCCTAACACCGCCGGTCCCTCCTTACTGTCCTCCGATGTGTCCCATTTGTAACCTCGCCGTGATGGGCTTCGACGATCGGCATGCCTCAACCTGTCCCTGCAAGCCACAAGCGGCAACACACTGCCTTATAAAGACAGGTATTCACACTTAGTGCAAAGTGCTGCACAGTGTAAAAGTAGACAGACGCCACTGAAATGATGCAGTGAAAAGTCGTACATTTGAACACTCGCCATGAAAGGGAGAAACTTTTTCCGTTTGGGTTGCGTCTCGTCAGCTAGAAAGTAAATACTTGTGACCGTTAGTTATAGAGCAGTGGCTCTCAATCCTTTTTTCAGGGAAGTACCCCCTGTGGAATATTTCCTTATTTCTCATCCCCTAACCAATGTTAAGATAAAACCTGTAGCATCAGTATCCAAAACAGTGCTCATCTGTAGTGGTGTTGTTCGAAAGAATTAGAAATAAAAATACATTTACAATAACCGCGATTGTAAACTTTCTGCACTGTTTACAACTATCAGTACTTATTTTCCCTACTGTATATATATATATATATATTTAAACCTCAAGTACCCCCTGGAGTGCCTTCAAGTACCCCCATCTGAGGCCCACTGTTATGAGTGAAGTGCATCCTTTGTGGAGTTTTGTAAATCAATTGTCTTTTTTATAATTGTGGTGTGCGAACCACTGCTGTGGAAGACTAATGAAACAAGATTTCAGTTACCGCAAGACACAAAAAATAACTGGTAGATTGCAATAAGGTATCTTACAATATGAATATACAGTACATTGGAACTCAGTTAGTGTCATTAATCCATTCCAGAAGGTCCAACTCAAAGTGAAATCCATTTTTCCCATACGAAATCATGTCAGTCCAATTAATTCGTTCCGGTCACTTGGGCTGTCTTTGACTAACGATTTTCATAGTCGAATCTGAGTCATTAGATTTTGTCCATACTCGACTAATATTCAAATGTTCTTTTTTTTTTTTCCAAGAGCAAGGCTAATGGAGATCTTTATAAATAAACAGGTCTCATTAGTGACTGAAACAGGCTAAAACACTCAGATAAAAAGTAAACATAGTCATTTATTTAGTGACACTGCAAGCAAGACGAACGGTCGCAGTTGGCACACATCAGAAAAGTACACAGAGAATAGGGACAACATGGCTTAAAAAACAACAAGTTTGCAGTTTAATTTCTTGCCTTAAAATTTACTGTCGGGATATAAAATATAGTTGGTGTGACAGGCTTACTTTAATGATATTAAATCATGTTGAGTGATGATCCAGTGATGTTGCTGGTTGTGTGATATATAAGAAGCTGCCAACACAACTTGCACTTCACTTTCCGGAGTCGTCTTTAACCTTTTCAAAATACTTCCACAATTTGGATGACTTTTTAGTAGCCGTTATGAGCCAATCAGTTGGTCGATCTTCCTAGAGTTCAGAGCTAGTGCTCACTTCAGTTTCGTTGGTTTGTGCCCCTGAAGCGGGTGATTTTTATTAATACATGGTAAGTACAGGTCTTCTGTTAAACACATCATCATTTTCAGTTCTTTATCAGCACAAAGTATTCTGTGTTCAAAATAGGCTATTCATAACAAAAACAAAGGTGTTCTTTGTAAAAAATATATGCTCAGCAGTAGCCGTGTCCAACCCCCATGTAGCCAGAATGCAAAAGTCTTGATCACATGACATTTTTATAGGATTCAACGGCAAGTTGGGTAGTCAAATCAGACCCGAATTGTTGAATAGTCGACTTCCGGACACCCAAAAATGTTAACACAAAATATAGTTTTACAATTCTAGGTTTACATGCAGAAAACAAATCGAAATGCATATAAATGAAGAATGAAAGGAATAAATGACCATTTAACGTCGCTTTTACCTTTATGGCCAAAGACGGCTATGAGGCAGCATGATCCACATGAACGCCATCTTCCTGTTTTGCCGAGTTATTTCTTGAATTCAATAGTGTTTCTCAGCTTCTTTACCAAAATGCTGGCACTTGCAACTTTGTTTGGGTCCATCGTGGGTTATTTTGCAGCCGTGATCAATAAGAAGCACAGACAATTGTGGCGTAACTGTATTAGTTAGCAAAGAACCAAAGAGTTAAATGCTGTTGACATCAACGGGCAACAAAGCTGGTGGACAATGACTTCCGGTTCCGGTTCCATGCTAATAGTAATGCCAAGAGGGGCGTTTTGTGATAAGATACTTTCTGAACATAGTTGGACTCATACAGTGTATTAGTAACATGACAAGATGCTTGCCATACTGCCCACGAATCAGAACACAAACCGAGGCAAAGTTTTTAGGTACATTTTTGGTGTAAACCGAAACATATGCTATCATATGCTATCGAATCGAAGTTCCACTGCCTATATTTTTGACATATTTCTTAGGTGCTCAAGAGTTGTTTGACGATTTTGTTTCATTGATCACCATTATCTTAAAATCTGCATCACAGCACCTCCTCTGTTGCTTGCTAACAGCCTTCGAGACACTTTTATCCACACGGTCTTTGTGTCACGGCTGCATTTATCAGGGTCACTGGTGTGCCCTGCTGAAAAAAAACAGCATAGACCAGCATAATTTCCGTGCTGGTCTATGCTGGTTTGGTGCTGGTTTAGCTGGTGGACCTTGCTGGTCAGTGCTGGTCAATGCTGGTCTACGCTGGTGCACCATGCTGGTCTATGATGGTCATACTGGAAGCTGGTCTATGCTGGTTTGGTGCTGGTTTAGCTGGTGGACCTTGCTGGTCAGTGCTGGTCAATGCTGGTCTACGCTGGTCTACGCTGGTGCACCATGCTGGTCTATGCTGGTTTGGTGCTGGTTTAGCTGGTGGACCTTGCTGGTCAGTGCTGGTCAATGCTGGTCAATGCTGGTCTACGCTGGTCTACGCTGGTGCACCATGCTGGTCTAGGATGAAAACACAACATATGCTGGTCTATGCTGGTTTGGTGCTGGTTTAGCTGGTGGACCTTGCTGGTCAGTGCTGGTCTACGCTGGTCTACGCTGGTGCACCATGCTGGTCTATGATGAAAACACAACATATGCTGGTCTATGCTGGTCATACTGGTAGCTGGTCTATGCTGGTTTTTCCAGCAGTATGTGCATGTCTGTGTGTGTGAAAGGAAGAAAAGCTCTCATGTGGAGAAAACCTGCTGCATCTTTTTCCAAATTACCATCCTATTATAATAATAATAATAATTATTATTATTATTATTTTGCAATCATAGCCTTGCTGTGTATTAAAGAAAACAGCGCCATCTGGTTAGGCACAGCCCCCAATGCAGAGAGGAGATAACGGCACTTCCTTAGTGGGATAGTCGTTCAAGAGTTCAAAGTCTGCTTGTGATTTATCAACATTAGCCTTTTTTTGCTTTGGCTCTTTGTCATTGCCCAAAAGAGTCATGATGGAAAACAAACACATCAGCATTTGGCATTTGGAGCACTGAACATTGCCCTCCCTCCATCCCTCCCTTTCCCCCTCCTCACTCTTTCATCCCTCTCCCAAAAGTACGCTCATTATGTTCTTTCTGGGTCCCCCTGGCTCGAGTGCCCATAACTCACCCCCAAGCACCAAGAGCCACACTACACTCACACTAACCTTTGTAGCGCTGCCAGAAAGAGAGAGACTCAAGGCTGGAATACTATCAAAATATTCCCCACAGCCTGGAAAACAAGAGGATGACGACGGATAAGGGTACTGGGCACTGGAACCTAGAGGACAGCTTGATGGATGATTTTGGGCTCAAAGGGTGCCATGGAAGTGAGGGTGAATATTGTGAGGCAGAGAAAAGAAGGATGAGTCAGAGCACAAGCAGAGATAGCGCTGGCAAAAGAGGCCCGACCGTCCCCGCAATTGTCTGTGTGTCTTTTCCAGGCGGATTTATGTGTTTATTTCAGTCTTCCACTCTGTCACTTCCGTAATGCATTCCATATCTTGTGCCACTATCAGCAAGCGTTTACTGCCTCCCTGCTGTACTGTACTGTCTTCTTTTGTTTTTCTCCTCCCCTCAGTGAGCTTGTGACCCACTGGGACCTCAAATTCTATGATGACACATTACACATTTGCTTTAATGGAAAGGATTTTCTTTAAGGCATTAATATACCAATATTGTCAAGCACTCCATTAATGATAACAGTACCAATCAATACCGATATTGTCGGCTTTTCTTCTGTCCAGTGGCAGAGCCAGAAATATTTCATTGGGGTGACCAAGGTGAGACCATTACTCACATACTGTAAGAGTGGCAATAAGTTGATACCTGAATTGTCTAGATGACCAGTGGGGTGGCCGGAGAGTGACCAAGGGTGGCCACCTCGTAGCTCCGCCACTGCTTCTCTCAAACTAATGTTGTATAAAGAATGAACACTTCTTTTATTGGGATGGAACAGGATGTAAGGCCGCACGGTGGTCTAGTGGTTAGCATGTTGGCCACACAGTCACAGTCTGGAGATCAGGAAGATCTGGGTTCAAATCTCCATTGGGCATTTTCTGTGTGGAGTTTGCATGTTCTCCCCGTGCGTGTGTGCCTGGGTTTTCTCCGGGTACTCCGGTTTGGTCCAACATTCCAAAAACACGCATGTTAGATTAATTGGCGACTCTAAATTGTTCATAGGTATGAATGTTTGTTTGTTTGTCTATATGTGCCCTGCGATTGGCTGGGTCCAGGGTGTACCCCGCCTGTCGCCCAAAGTGAGCTGGGATAGGCTCCAGCAGGCCCCGCGACCCTAATGAGGAGAAGCGGCATATGAAATGGATAGATGGATGGAACTGGATGCATTCATAAAGACACATTTTCAACATTTTGCCCCAACAAAATAGTGAAAAAGTCATCACCAACTGTCAACTACTGTAACATGTCCGCCTTCTATCAACAGCAAAGATACCATTTGGAAAGCGTCACATTTCTATGAGAAATGCAAAAGTGCAAATTATTAACTGGTTGTAGCTGGGTATTTTGTCAGGGTTTTTTTGGGCCGCTTTTCAGGATTATTTTTGCTTTACAGCGCTGCGTGTAACTCAGAGTGATTTTTCCTGTGGCGTGATATTAGATAACACAGTGGCAGGCAGTGCATTTGGTACCTGGGCCTTCAGTGGGCCGGCCAGAATTTTTTTTGCCAAACACCATGAGAGCCAGTACCAAAAAATAAGCCACGACCGCCGCAACACCAATTTTCTATTAATAATAATATAAATCCCCTTATCTTCAAATACACTGCCAGCAATACGCCTGACTTCCATTACCATTACTTTGAGTTAGTGACTAATTTCCCCCCGTAATCAGCAGTATACCGGTGCTTGTAAAGCTGGCGCTCAGCCAAATGTCAACTTGTTGATTAAAGGTTGAGACAACAAGTTTCAGACATCTACTCATCAGAGTTTTCAAGTTTTCCTCCTCAGTCAGCCATTGTGGGCGTAACTTGGCTTGTAGAACAGTTTTGCTCTGACCAACCAATCAGACGACAGAAAATTGCTGCTGTCACTGTGGGCCAGCCTGCTGGCCCTGAGACGGAAATCTGAAGTCTGATTGGCTAAAAAAAAAAAAAAAAAAACTAGCCCCATTGCTAATCGTGTGTATGACATGGACCAGGACTCCTGATTCTGAAGGCCTTGGGCAGACTTCATTGATATGGCAACACAGAAAGTGAAATCTGATTGGGAAAAAACATCTAACATATACAGACGCTACTGGAAGCAGTGCAGCCAAGAAACACATTACTAAATGAAGTTAATAGACTGGAATAAATGAATATGATTTCATAGAACAAATACTAGAATTGAAGTTGCCTCCCCTGACCGCATATCGCTGCCTAATTGGTCAGTTTTGACTGGCACGGTCAAAGACGTATTCATTTATTTAGTACTTTGATTGTGGTTTGCAATGGTGTACAGCAGGGGTGTCAAACTCATTTTCATTGAGGGCCACATTGCAGTTACGGCTGCCCTCAGAGGGCCACTTGTAACTGTCAGTATATATGAATCTAAATATGAATATAACCTCATAATATTATTACACAGTTGCCCATGCATTAGATTATTATATTTTTACTAACAAATTGATGGATAACTTGCTTCGAAATGAGACGTGAAGTGAGAATGTCATGGTGACAAGCAGACATTCAAGTATTTGTTTGTGAAAAAAGCTTGGAATATCTTGCTGCATGATTAGATAATACTGACGTTTAGAAGAACCGCATGCAGTACAATTTTCATGTCAAAATGACAGATCAAATACATTTAGAAGGGCAGAGGTGAAGTGCATTATTGACATGCATTATTCCAAGGGTTTCGCGGGCCGCATAAAATGATGTGGCGGGCCACATCTGGCCCCCGGGCCTTGTGTTTGACACCTGTGGTGTACAGTAATATTCTGCAGGTGGAAATGAAGTGTCCGATGTAAGAATAAATGCAGCCTCTTTGAATTAAGATTACAATACATAACTTATTAAGGAGTCACAATTCAACGAGGGTTCAAATGTTGCAATGCACTGGCTGCTAAGGGTGACCTTCACAAAGTTATATTTATATACTTTTCAAGTTTTGTCTCTATTTAGAGGTGTTGCCACTGCCAGCTTTGCACTTTGATCACAGTGATCATTGTTGGCATCACCTTCTCTAAAGTGCAGCCATACAATGAAGCCCAACCTTGCCCTGAATATG
This sequence comes from Dunckerocampus dactyliophorus, assembly GCF_027744805.1. NCBI lineage: Eukaryota > Metazoa > Chordata > Actinopteri > Syngnathiformes > Syngnathidae > Dunckerocampus > Dunckerocampus dactyliophorus. The sequence continues at coordinate 20,960,097 of NC_072830.1, read as the reverse complement.
TTAACAAACTATGGGCTTGACCTAAATGATAAATAGCGCTCTCATTGTCTCTCAACGCTCCCAGTCACTTAAGATACCAAAATTATGGCCTTCTTTTGAATCGAAAGTGAGTATTCTTGTGTCTTCCGTCAGAGTAAAGCCAAATGTGTGCACCAAAGAGGCTCGCTGCGGTTCCATCATACTGGCTGCAGGATGAGTGTGTGTGTCTCTGTCTGTGTATCGCCACGGCTTTATCACAATGACTCAAGGCTGCATAACAAAGGGAGTGTTTGGAGACTGGCTATGTGCAGTATTGTTGTAAATGAGTGTGACTGAGAGGTTAGATACCATATGGCAATGAAGTCATCTGGCCTGGCCCTTCTCTGGAAGCCCCACCCGAGTCCAGGGCCAGAGACGTGGGGCGCTGAGAGAAAGAGAAGAGAAAACACTTTTTTATCGATTATGATAAGCACCATTTTAAATCAAGCTCCCCTACTTCCCCTTTGCTCCCCTCTCCTCATTTATTCCACCCTCCTCCAGGGTATTCTCTTTTCTTGGCAGAACACCGCAGCAAACCACCTGCAAAAACCTTTCCTTTCTCTTCATAGTGCACACATGGATGCACAACACAACCCATACTATCAATCAGACACAGAACACAGACACACATACACACACATTGCAACATGTGTGTGCATGTGTCTCCGTGCACATTTCCTTCCCACTTGAGTAACTACTGCAGCTTCCAAGATGTGTATGCTTTTATAAGAATATCACAGTCACGCTGTATGGTACTTTTTTTTTTCCACCCATTCCTGTGAAATAAGCCCCCACATTCAAACACACACACACTATCTGCAACAACATGGAATACAGGTTTACCGTAATGAATACAGGACGTTTAATGTAATTTTGTAGTATTAGTACTAAGTACTAGTAATAATTGCTTTCCGCACATTTGTAGCTTTCCCTATTTCTTGCAACTTGGCCCGCTTAACACGTATTTGTGTGTTTGAATTGGGCCGGAAGCTGTCAAAATAGAGTAAAAGTTATCATCTACAGCACAAAGTATGCGAGTGTCTTTGGCTGCAGCTGTCTGTAGCACATCGTGTACCTCGTAAGACTGTTGATTGTTTTTTTTTAACATCCAATACAAGATTTGTACTACAAACGTGAGAAGCAGTCAAACATTCCAGCATTTTGTCTGCCGACTGTCATCCCAAAGTGCTGATGAGCTCCTCGCCACTGCCGCATGAGTCCTGCCGGCCTTCTGTCCCCATGATGAATGTGCACAGTCCCATGAGCCTCTGCTTGTGAGAAAAATGAACACTCTTTGTGTTCCATGGTTTGACATGTTTAAATTCCAACCCGTCATCTGTCCTCCGGGCCTGTGTTCCCACCTGATGCACCAGAAGTGGCTCCCTGACAAGAGCCGCCTCATAAAATGGGTCACGTTGATTTGCCACCGGTCGGGACAGAGAACTCACTCAATTTAGACGAAGGAAAGGAGCACGGTGAGCTGAGTGCACTGCAACGAGTAGCGGGGTGCAGCGCTGACATGCTGCTGTTTGACTGATTATAAACCAGCAGTCACTGGCCAGGCTCACTGCTGCCTTTACAACTCGGGACAGACACTGGGTTTAGTGGATGGGCCTGCTATAGCTCATCCTGGCTGACCGGGCGCCCTCTTTGGAGGACGTGTTTACAGAAGACAGAGGTGCAACGTTCATTTACTCCCTCTTGGTTCATCTCAAGTGTGTGTCATGCACACGCAGGTATAGCAGAGGAGTCATCAAGTGGAGAGTTTACGAACCCTCCAAGAGTGTTTGGACCGTCTGAGCAGATGGTGCTTGACTGTGACTGTGCATGACTGGCTAGCTTTATTATTCAACCTGTCTCCTTGAGAGACAAGCTAATGCCTCACTGCAGCCACTTGTCTACTGAGGCATTTTAAATGCAGGAAATTAATTGAAGACCAAGTATGCATACTCCCGACCTTCACACAAGTGAGCACAATCCTCACATTTCAGCAATGATTTTATTGTTTCTTTTCAATGGACAGCACTATAGAAATGAAACTTGCAACTAGAAAATAAATTTGTGTCCTGCCCACAGTCAAGCATGGTGGTGGTAGTGCCATGGTCTGGCACTACATGAGTGCTGCCGACGTACTGTGGGGCATCCTCAAATGAAAGGAAGGTGGAGAGGATTCCAGTAACTACCTGTGCAGCTCTGGTCAATTCCATGCCCAAGAGGATTAAGGCAGCATAGGTGGTCTTCGGGTTCCATACAAGTTCCGAGTTGGTTTAAGTTCCATCTTACACCTAAATTCTACCTAATTTACCTCCTACGTCACTGAAACTGGACACAGAACCCATTTAGGACATAAAATACAATAATAAAACATGAAGTACAATTAAATGAAACGGTAGTAAATAATAAAACCCAAAGCACCAACAACCCTTCAAATTCAAGACCACTGCACTGCTTTGTTATTACTCACTTTACGATTAGCGACCTGGCATTTACAGTGGTGTGAAAGTGTTTCCCCTTCCTGATTTCTTATTTTTTGCATGTTTGTCAAATGTTGCTTGTTAAGTGTTTCAGATCATCAAACAAATACAAAAAATAGTTAATGACAACACAACTGAACACAAAATACATTTTTTAATTTAAACTTTTTATTCTTAAAGGAGCAAAAAAATCCAAACCTACATGGCCCTGTGTGGAAGAGTAATTATCCCCCAAACCTAATAACTGGTTGGGCCACCCTTAGCAGCAACAACTGCAATCTCGTGTTTGCGATAACTTGCAGTGAGTCTCGTAAAGTGCTGTGGCTTTCCATCATGAAGCGCCTTATGAAGGTCATGCCACAGCATCTCAATAAGATTCAGGTCAGGACTTTGACAATGCCACTCAAAAATCTTCATTTTGTTTTTCTTCAGCCATTCAGAAGTGGACTTGCTGGTGTGTTTTGGATCATTGTCCTGCTGCAAGTTTTCATTTCAGCTGGAGGTTTCGAACAGATGGCCGGACATTCTCCTTCAGGATTTTTTGGTAGACAGCCGAATTTATGGTTCCATTTATCACAGCAAGTCTTCCAGGTCCTGAAGCAGCAAAACAGCCCCAGACCATCACACTACCACCACCATATTTTACTGTTAGTATGATGTTCTTCTTCTGAAATGCGGCGTTATTTTTACGCCAGATGTAATGGGACACACACTTTCCAAAAAGTTCAACTTTTGTCTCGTCAGACCACAGAGTATTTTCCCAAAGGTCTTGGGGATCATCAAGATGTTTTCTGGCAAAATTAAGACGAGCCTTAATGTTCTTTTTGTTCAGCAGTGGTTTTCGTCTTGGAACTTTGCCATTCAGGTTGTTTTTGCCTAGTGTCTTTCTTATGATGGAGTCATGAACACTGACCTTAACTGAGGCAAGTGAGGCCTGCAGTTTTTTGGATGTTGTTTTGAATTTCATTGCGTCGTATAACTACCTGTTTTACTGTGCATATGACAATAAAACTCTTAAATCTTTTGTGACCTCTTGGATGAGTCGTCTGCGCTCTTGGGTTAATTTTGGTTGGCCGGCCACTCGAAAGTGCAAAACCATTAAACGACATAGCACGGAATGCCTTAAATTGAGGCCCACCTGTCCTAGATAAACACTTTGGACACAATTTGATTTTTACTCAATACCAGGGGTCGTCAACCTGTCGATCGCGATCGACCAGTCGATCTTTTGGACTTGCCTGTTTGATCACAGTTGTAAATTCCCTAATTATACGTTTGTATTTAGTGTAGGCACTGGAACCTTGCAGGACAGCTAAGGGTCCTTCCTAGGACCAATGGCACATTCGAGCTATTCGGGCAGCTGCTGTTGAGATGCACATGTATGTTTATGTCTGTCTGTGTTGGTGATAAAAGGTATCAGACAATACATCAGGCATTATGTAAAATCAGCCAGCTGGATGAAAACCTGAACTGTGCATTAATAAAGCCCGTCAAATGTAATTTCTGACTGGAGCAGCGATGTGGATGAGGTGCTCCAGCGAATTTGCTTAACTCACATACAGTCCTAACTGTCCACTACGATTGCGAAATATTAGGAATGCATTATCACATAAGTGCCCTCCCCTCCCGGAGAGTGACCAACGCATTTTGACTAATGAACACGCCTGTACGGCTTACTGCTCTCCAGGCACGCATCCAGCCTTGAACTTGGTCCCCAAAGCCCGGGCAGAGGTGCCAGCATACACCAATAGAACAAAAGGCACAATGAGAAAGGGCTGCAATATTGACACCAACAACCAATAATAACACAAACCTTTGTCTTTAAAAATGTAGCACTTTTTTTACATGTTTAAGGGCGCAAATGTCTGTAAACAACAGATGTCCACAGTATAACATGGTTATGTATACAGAAAGACACACTTTAAACCTTGCAGTCCTACCTACACTCTTTGATCCCAGTGTCACTGATTAGCTCAGGTGAGACATGAGATGCTCACAGTCCAAGCAGAAGCTGTAGTGATTCTTAACTTGATCAAACTTACTTAAGATTTGTCAGCTCAAAAATTCAAATCTTGTGATATTAAATTCTATTGCGGAAATGCACTACTTTCTTTTTTGGCACGCTAAGCATCATGGGAACTGTAGCTCTTTGAGCCATAAATTATCCATATCACTGTTTAAGCCACAGGTTTAAAAGAGTGTGAAAAAAGTAGCGGCTTATAGTCCGGCTTATAGTCTGATATATAAATATCAGAGTGGGGCGGGGGGTAGATCTGGCCAAGGTTCACAACCGAGACTAAGGGATCTTGGACACAACAAGGCTGGTGACCACTGCGCTATTCTATATAAGCTGTACACTGATAGTATTGTTTTTTTAGAATATCCAATGGGTCAATATAAAACATACTGATGATCACGAATGGCCAGACTTTGGACAGCCTTGATGCAATTGCTTCAGCGATGCATCACAATTTCCTTGCGGCCAAATGACTTGTTTAGACAAGTTCTGTTTTTCCAAACCTACTGCCGCGTCCAACACAGTGAGACCAATTAGAAATAGACTAGAAGACATCACTGCCATGCAGCTGTAAGGCTTTTTAAAACCCAATGGAGATGCTTGAGATCCTGCAGGCTCCACTATTTTAGTTTCCTCTCTGTCTTGTGTCCATGGTCACAACACCATTGTTTCGATGCTAGCCAGGTGGGGATTTGCAAAGCTCCATGGAGGTTTACTATGGTGCTGTACGGCAGGCCTTAGGAATAATTCACTGAAATGGCTTACAGCTGCTCATCAGTTTGGACACCATAAGACATTATCAATGTGATTCCAGCATCCCTGCTGTTAAACACTCATTGACTGAGATGGAAGTCAATGCTTCTGTGTGGCCCAAGATTTCATTGAGGAAATTTTCAGGGATCTTTTTTTTTGTTGCTGTTTTTATACTGCTTCTTCTTGTCATTGTGTGTATTACAGCATGTAAGGATGAATCTGTGATCATGAGAGCTGTTGTAGAAGCTCCACTCTTGCTTGCTCTGTGAAATGGAGCAGTTTGCAACCACAGCCAAACCACATGAGACCAGAAGTTGTGACACAAGACGTACGCTGCAGAGAAGCCTGGGAAAAGTGTGTCACTGAAAGTGCAGCCTAGTCCACTTCCTCCACACGACTGTTATTTTAGGACGTAAAGACACATTTGGACGTCTTTGTTCAATATTATCAGCAATCCCGCCCATGTATTTTTATGCATATATAATTAATTACTTTAATGACCTATAACATGGGTTTGTTTGTGTGCAACATCCTGTTTACAGCTTTTGACATATTAACGTGGACGATGGGTTTCTATCCCATTTTGCTGATAATCCAGATATTAAAAAAAAAGCAAAAAGCCTTTCATAATGAACAAAACATTTAAATATACAATAGTTGTCTAGATCTTCTTTATGCAACACATTTAATCAGATTTTTGAGTCATATATTATTACGTTTTGTTCCCTTGGATTCAGAAAATGTTTTAGCCATTTATCACTTATTGATTGATATTTATTGTTAGCAGCAAATATTAATACTTGGTGGAAGTCCCCTCTCTCTGCTTAGTACTGATTAGAATTAATTGTTTAATTTTAATTAAATCTGCAATAATGTCTCCTCCAACTTAAAAAAAAGGGTAATCTCATTAACAATAGAACATTTGCAGTTTATTTGAATATTATTAGTATAAATACTGGATTAATAATATTGGTCTATAAAATTTATATTGGATTAAACTTTTGTTTTACTTACACTGCCTCTGTGATATACACAGATGTAATAGTTCACTGCCGCTGACGTGTAAAATATAATAAGAAGAAGAATGCTGCATGAACGCTCAAAGAGACAGGACACCATCACACCATAGAATCTGGTGACTTGAGTGCCGTTGTGTTTGTTAAGTTTATGTGCTCAGAGTGAAGTGTTTTCACAGCTCAGTGGGCGCACTTGTTCAATTCTGCTTGGAATTTAGAGAGCTTCTGCACAAAATGAATCTGTATGGATTGTGTCAGTTTTTTCAGGAAGGCAGGTAATGTGGTCCAGCGTCAGTGCGGGCTGTCACTCATGCTAAAGGAATCTTAGGGAGCATGGCATGGGATATGTCGGCCAGCATTACTTGTATTCACTTGATGCAACGTTATGTATCATTAACATGAAAGCCTATTGTGCCAATCAAGTCTTGTGTTTGTGTGTCTCACCGAACATTGCAGTTACATTACTGACAGCTAGTGGCCAGTGTAGAATACTACATATCATTCGCAGTGCCATTGAATGCGTCTGCTGATTACCTTATATGTGTATTTTAAGTCATTTAGCCATGTTTATGTTTGTCAAGCTGCGAAATTCGAACCATGAAGTGGCAAGGGACGACTTTAGACAGTACCGTAATTTCCGAGTTATAGAGCGCACCCACTAAAATATTTGTATATATATATATGTATATGTATGTATAGGTTGCACCAGTCTATAAGATGCAGGTGTCCATGTCATAACATGGGATATATAGTACACAGAAATATGTTACAGGAATGAAATTTTTAAAAACTTCTGATTAAATAAATGCTTTTTTTCTAAACAGCACTGAACACTGCGTGTAACACAGCTACTTAAACACTGGCGAACAGTGCGTGTAATACGACTAGTTAAACAGTGGCCTACTAGAAAAGTCATTCACCGTCGTCTTCATCCTCGTCCTGGGAACTAAAACCACTAAAGTTGTCCTTTTCAGCATCAGAATGGAACAGCCTCATAATTCCTTCATCACACACTTTGTCAGTCTCTCTTTCTCTTTCGATGTCGCTCTCTGTCGCTTTCATCTCGAGGCCTTAGGCCTTTAGCTTGAGCATCGTGAGCATCACGTAGCAATCCAGCCTTTCGAAACCGGCTGGTGATAGTGGATTTCTTGACACACTATGAAGAAAAACACACTTTAAACCCTGCAGTCCCACCTACACTTGATGTTCCCAGCATTACTCATTAGCTCAGGTGATGAATGTGACATCTGCCGCGGTCCAAGCAGTCCAAACAGAAGCTGTAGTAATTCTACACTTCATCAAACTTACTTAAGATTTGTCAGATCAAAACACAATCGCTGCAGAAGACTTTGTCAATTAGCCACTGATATATTGCTTTGGTTTTAGGAAATAAACATATTCACAATAAGGGTACAAAATAAAGTGTACATGATTAGCGAGCAGGGATGTTATCTATTAACTCACGACCCCAATGTTGTCCACCAACACTATTTCTACGGGTCCCATAGAGGATCATTTACTCATGTCTTTGCAGTAGGTATAGTTCATATAAAGTATCATCGACTAGCTTTTTAAAGTAGTTGTCAGAGGTAATAAAGTAGAGGATCTCTGCTAGCCTTAACATAGGGTTTCTGTTTTAATTGACAACTTTATTACTTTATTTATGAATACCAGCACTGACGTAAATATGACAGATCCTTTTACTGACAGTATAGTAAGCTGTCTAACATACCTTTCTTAGCTTTCTGAAAATGTGGCCCCCAGAATAACTGAGTTGGTCATAGAGAGTCATTGTGCCTCTCTAACTATCTCTACCAAGGATGTTTTGGTGCCTGGTTGTTTTAGAATAAAAACTACAAGGATCATTTTCACCAAACTAGACCTTTGGTAAAGTAAGAAGACTTTCAGTTTTTTAAGGAGGTCTAGTGTAAGAAAATGCTTTGTGTGTGTGTGTGCATTTGTTACACTGATTTTGACTGAGATCTGCACTTCTGAGTTAGGTTCATTCAGTTCTACTGTATGTTGAAACTGCTCACATTCCAAGCTGTCTTTTTTATATTTTGGCCAATTCACATCAAGTTACTGAAAAGTACCGAAATGTGAATGATGTGTTCTGCTATAGGTCAAAATGATGAAGTCATTATGCTACGAGATTGAAGGTTACAGGAAGGGGAGGCTGGTACTCTTGCAATATTGTGCAAAATAAAAAACTCACAAGGTGAAATTACAGTTATGCAATTTGGGTCATTTAAACCGAATAATGAAAGTACATACTGTACCGGAGGAACTTTGAACACTGTTTTTCCCTTTACTGTGCTTTACTGTAAGGGTGAATATTGGACAATTTGATTCGGGGGAGTCTGTTTCGACTATCAAGCTCACTGTCGAGTCATATAAAATGTGGCTGCTGCTGAGCATACATTTTTACAAAGAATGTCTTTGTTTTTGTTTTACATAGCCTCTTTTGATACAAAAAGCCTAATTTGTGCTAATAAGGAAATGAAAATGTCGTGTATGTTCAATAGAAGACCTAGACTCACTATGCATTAACAAAATAACCTGCTTCACTGGCACAATCCAAAGTAGCTGAGGTGAGCGCTAGCTTTAAACGCTAGGAAGGCCATCATCATCAAAGGACCTATTGGTTCATAATGGGAAAAGGTTAAAAATGACACCAGAAAGTGAACATTTTACGGAAAGATGCACCAGCATAGCTGAAATCCAAATTGTCTGGCTTTTAGAGCATGTCTGAGACAACGCTGATTTTATACAATGCAGTAAGTGTCTCATGAAAATACGACACACGGACCGCACAACAGACACCCACAGCCACCTCATTCGCCACCATGCTTGCGGATAAAATTGTGCCTCGTAAAATAAATGTTTTTTCTATTCAAATGCTAAATGTTATGTTATTCAATCAAGAGACGTGTGTTTAGTTTACGTTGTTTATTGTCAACATTGTCGTTCTGCTCAACCTTACCCTGGTCAATGTCTGTCTCTCTCCAGTGATTACGTCTCTACTACTATATTACTACTATTTTGTTGTGCTTCTACTTAATCGATTTGATCTACTTGAGAGACATGGTTTTCGGAATGAGCTTAAAATAGTGTCACTGTTTGTCAGACACCTAAAATAAAATCCTGTCTTACAGTGTCTACAGTGTATTCTGGTTCAAATATGCTGCAAAACATCCATCCGTTTTCTATACCTCTCTTTCCCCGCGGAAGGCTGGAAAATATAAACCGAATGAAATCATGACTCATGAATATGAAAAAAATTTTTGGGGTTTTGTTTCACCCTATCATCGTATCGAGATATTTATCGTTATCGTGATCCATGTATCGCAAATCATATCGTATTGTGAGGTGCCCTGAGATTCTTAGCCCCACTGTTAACTGGGAGTTTTGGCCAGCTGTTTTTCAAGCCATGTTGTTCCTACTCTTGGTGCACTTTTCTGTTATGTGCTGACAGCGACCGTATTCCAGTCTTTGTTTGTTTTGCTTTAAGTGTCACTAAATAAATGAAGGTGCTGTTGGTTTACACCTGCCATGTTTATTTGTTTATCTGAGTGTTTTAGCCTGTTTTGATGAGGTGGAAAAAGTCACAAATGAGATCTGTTTATTTGTCATTAGCTCTGATCTTAAAAACAAAAACATTAGAATAGGGACAAGTCGTGGAATAGGATACATTCTTGCATTATTATGGTAGTCATATTGTACTGAGCAGCCAGCATATATTACATATTTTTGGAGGTTTCTGTGTACTTGGGCTGCTGTGAAATTGAGTGTATTATGCCGTCAAACTCTGGTTTTAACACTTACAACTATTTAGGTGTAGAAGATTTTAATAGATAATGCTTCACCAAAAAGCCTCATGTGCTTTTTGTGTAATCCTTTGACCTTAACTGGAACTCAAAGTGACGTATGACATGAAAAGTGCTTGTAAGTGAGGTTTTTGGGTGTGGGTGTGTATGTGATTTAGACATGAGTATGCACGGGCAAAGGTGGGTGTGTTTGCCTGACAGAGAGAGAGAGGCCTTCTTGAGTGGGAGTGTCAGGCTCTGCTGGGACTCACAGCTGCTTCGTGGGCCTGTTCCAGGACGAGATGCACGGCTTGTTGCTGTTTACTGGCAGGTCATTTTGTGTGTAGACCTACGTCAGAGTGCTGGCCTGGATGTTGCTCCACTTAGACCACTCACGCCGTCCTTCTTAGCTGCCCTCGTAGTTTACACTTGGAGATTTACAAAATTGTGGTGCTGAGCCATGAAGCTCTCACAGAGCTGAAGGCTGTGGCCTGATTCTATCAGAGAATTTGCCTTGCATGTGGGAGATGATAGGCTCTCAGAAACCATTACAGCTCATCAGGATGCCACATTCTAATACTACTTTTACCATTACTGTAGTTCTGTGCCTTCAGCTTCAAAATCTTCACTCGCTACTCTTTCTACAGTTCCTAGAGATAGACACATTCATCAAGTAATTACTGGTTGAGCGTATTTTGATTGTGTGGACTTGATTGTGAATTAATTGCGTCTTGAAGAGAGGTAAAATGTGGTGCAGTACTGTCCACAACCAGCAATGGCGCTGTTGATTCAGTCTCAGCTAGTTTATGGCCTGAAAAACATGATTTGAGCCTGATAACAAGAGGACAACGCCTCTTTTAAGGAGCATTATTCTGCTTAATGTGACACTGGCATGGAAACAGATGATTTAGAATATTCAGAAAGAGATTTTTGTGCAGAACTAAACACTGATAGAAAGTGAATTCAGTAAGTTTATTTAGACTTGCCAGGTTAGCACTCAAGTTAGCATTAGCCTCCTACACTGTACTTTGTTGAGCTTGTTAGCGGATAACATTAGCTGCTAATCAGTCGCATTATTCCCTTCTAATGTTGTACTTCTTGTAACAGATTTCAGTGAGGCTTGTCCTTCTTTTGGAGCATGTGTCGCCAAAAAAGCCACATATTGTACGCCAAGGAATACGCAAAACGTGCACACAGAGGTAGGTTTAGTGAGGTATGTATGATGTGCTAATTAAATAATAACACATTTTGTTGGTATATTACAAATTGTGTGCTGTGTATCATGCATTTAATCGATCATAATCAGATAAAACACCAAAATACTAAATATAAATATTTTGGTACCTAATTCACTTCCGTAACTTCAATATTAAGGAAGTTACGGTAACTTTTGTTGAGATATTAAAGGGGCTATATGCAGTGGATTACTCCAGCTGCCAGAAGGTGTCAACATTTGAACACCCTGCAACCATTATATCCCGCCTCACCTTTCCAACGAAAAACACACATGCACACTAGTAATATGTGTTGTCAACTAATGATAGCGATTTGGCTAAGTTTAGCTACTTACGTTAGCTATCATTGAATACATAGTCACAACATGAATGTAAATTGCCTCTTGACCATGTCCACGCAAATACGGATTTTTTAAAAGCGTGTACTTTTCTTTTCGCGTTTTGGCCTGTCACCCACACGCAATGGTAGGTTTCTGTCCTTAAAAACTTAACTGAACTTTTGCAATGGCACACATTACATTTCTGCTTTGAAGCATACGGAAATGACTTTTTCTTTGTTTAAGAGTAAACAAACGGCTACTTTTGCTTTACATTGACGAACTAAGGCGCCATTATGGGTTTCGGAGGACGCTACTGCTGCTATTATGCTCCCGCCAGTGATGGCAGTTTGGGACAAGACCCGATCGGACCTTAAGCTGGTGAGAGAACTTTCACAAGTATGCCGTTATTTGGAAGAATGGCATGGGAATGTTCACATGGCAAGGACATTGTGATAGCGTTTGACTGAGCTGCTTCGCCCGCACATTGAAAGCTTCTTTGCTATATATGCATGTCTTGGAGGCAATTAAACAAGGACAATTTGCCATACACACAATTATTTCAGCAATGATAGTGCCACAACAGATGGAGTTCTGTCTAAAATGTCCAATAAAATAAAGTACACTTCACAGCATTGTAGTGATAATCACCATCTGCTGCATTTTAAAGAGGGCCTATTATGCTTTTCCTCTTTTCTGTCCTATAAATGTTGTTACAATGTTGTATTCTTTTGTTAAACGATGCCAATGTGTCAGATAATTTTGTGCATTTGGAAGAGAGCCATGAAAGTAGTTTTGGACGGCCCTGCACGCTGTGTTTTACAGAGTTTTTTTAACACAGAGTTCCATTGACGTCAATGCAACCGGGACTTCCTTATATTGGCATGCCGAGCATCCCCACTCCGCTTTGTTCTGTTCACGGTTTTAGCACGTCGAGCAATGGCTCCCAGGAAATGCTTGTTTGGGTGTGCCTAAAGAGGCAAGCATCAGGCAGAGGTCAAACTGAGTCTCTGTCAACTATTTCATCAGCTGTTATCAATTTCTTATGATAAAGTCGGTTGTACATTGAACAAATGTATAGCAACTGATGTGTAACTGATGAGGTCAGCTGGGATAGGCTCCAACATACCCCCGCGACCCTAATTAGGATAAGCGGCATGGATGGATGGAAAATGTAAATTGGAGTGACTTGCAAACAGTCTCTTTAAGTTGTCGCACCCCATTGTTTCACACTTTAAGACAAAAGCTGTGATCGACAGTGCAAAACTTGTAAAATTCGTATTATTTATTAACATTTTACTACCTTTAAGACATTGGAGTTATGGCTCCACTGTGAATATTATTGAATTACTTACTTATACAAGATGAATGTAGAAAATTGTAAAATATTTTTTAGGTTGAGTATTTTTTTCAACAGACCCCACATCTCTGTTGTTGTTTAATGTTTGAAGGCAAAATGAATTGGTTTTAAGTTCCTATGGTGGCAGGAGGAGGGGAGGCAACAACTGCATGTCCTCTGAGGCGAGGCTCACTGTGCCGCCAATCCAAACCCCTGGTCTAATGACTACGTTTGGTGTCTGCTGGTGTCATGTATGAGATTAAACATGGCTGAGTTGGCTTTGTTTATGTTGTGTGGCCAAGGTGCAGAAGTTACAGCGTTGCATGTACAGTACGTGATGCTTGTTGGTGCACACCTGCACTTCTTACAAGTGACTCTGAGGGGGGAATTTTCCGCACCCCGTGTCTGTGGGAGGTTGCATGTTACTGAGGGGTGTGCCAGTGTGTTGGTGCTCGTGGAATGTTTCTCTTCCTTTGCTGCATGGGGTTTCATGTTCAAAGGAAATTCCCCTGAAAACCCTCTAACCAGCATGAAGTATGTGTATGTATATGCTTCTTCAGTATAAAAAAGGGCCCAATCGGGAGAGAACCAGAATATTTGACCTCATTTAGCGTAGCCCACCCGAGTCAGATATGCTGCCCTGTGCAATCCATGGAGCTCAGTCCACGTTACTCCAAACAAGATTAGCACAGCTCTCAGTCACTTTGGCTGACTTCTTAGTCACCTTTTCCTAAATGTTCCACAACAGTCCCAAACATTGCAATGGCGTCCATTTTGGTAGTGGGAGTTATGTGTGGTACACATCGAGATAAGAAACAGCCAAAACGGCCTCAGGAGTCCAGCCTTATGTGGATCTCTCAGAGGCAAGCAGGAGGAAATGGTTCCAGAGAGGCCAGGCTCAGCTGTGTATATATTCAGTGGGGATCTGAAAGTGGCCATGTACCCATCTTCCCTCACCTCCCACCATCCACTCCCTCCATCCTTCTCTGCTCCATTTGACCAGCGCCACTCGAGGCAGATTTCTCCCACAGTTGGGAGCGCTGGCTTGTGTGGCGGCCTGTTTATACTGGAGCGTGGACTTCCTAGTGGCAGCCTGCACCTATCTAAACATCCCCCCGGCCGCTGCTCTATGTTCCCGGCCTCACACTGCACCCACTCCCCCTTCCTCCTTCATTACCCCCCACCCCCCCACCCCCACCCCCCTCGATGGTCGGTCTCATGCTTCATCGCTCTTCCTTCTCCTCCGTCCCACTGTCTTTTTCTTCCTTATGTTTGATTGTGTTCTATCTTGTTATGACTTCTTCCATCACTGTCATCTGTTGCCGCCGTTGATGTTTCTTTACGCCTTTCACCCTCAAAATAGGAAGAAAGAATGAAGGACAAATATGTCATCGGGGCTACAGCTATCGAATATTTTAGTAATCTAGTATTCTACTGAAAATGTTTTTGATTAATCGAGTAATCAGAAAAAACATTTTTGCTTGATTAAAGGGCAATTATAAATAAATACACAAGAGAAAAGAAAACATTTCACTAAATAATGAATGACCAATTGGCTTCATTTTTCGACCGTTTTATTACTTAAATTCACATTATTCATAGGAACAAACTGTATTTTCTTGGGTCTGATGGACTACATGATGGTGCTTTTGTGGATGAATTTACCCATCCCAGACTGTAACTATTTCCTGGCAAATGAGAGAAATAATAGTTACTTTACTGAGACATTACTAAGACTAAATTACATATTACGTCATGCTGATGGCTGTACATTTATAAATCCTCAACTTAGACAGGCTGACTAGAAATAAGACAAATATTTTTTATTACATATCGAGTTTTTGCAGTGTTCAAAGTAAAATGAAGACACCTTCTGTAGTGGAACACATTACTCTCAACTAAGTGAGTGAGACACGCACTTCCTTGTTTCATTTCACAGTATTGTCTGATATAAATGAGCAACTACTGATTAGTGAGCTAAAATGTTTTTATTTTCCATCTTCTTAAATCACAGCACTGTACTTTTGCAGATGAAATCAACCCTGTCTGAAGTCACGTTACCATCGTAATAGACTGCCACACATTCGACAGTCGTCATAATTAAGAGAAGCTAGCCTTACACATGGCTAATGCTATGTTTGAAGGTACATTAACCTTAGTCTCACTGATTTGTGCTGCGTTAATTTGACCTTGTCAAGGGCCCTATGAAATCTGTTTTATTTTTTCCCAAATTCCATTTTATTTTTTTCCCCAAATTCCGTTTTTTCTATTGAAATTTTTTTGAATTCCATTTTTTACCTTTTACACTTATTTTACCCGCATGGAGTTTGTACGTTTTGGGTTACTGAATAAAATGTCCATTAATTAAATTTTAAAAATCCTTACATTTATTGATACAATACATCATTGGCTAATTTTGCCGAGAAAAAGAGAAATGGTTGTAGCCTGGCTAACTTTTCTAATTCAAGATTCAAGATTCAAGAGATTCAAGATTCAAGAGAGTTTTATTGTCATGTGCATAGTAAAACAGCAGTTATACCATGCAATGAAAATCTTATTCTGTTCATTCTCCCAAGAAAAGAAAGAAAACAAATGAAAGAATAAGAACAAAAGAAACATAAACACATAAACATATATACCAATAAATTAAGCAACAACAACAGAAGAGACATTAATACAAGTAAATAATACAAATAAATAAATAAATGGGATGTCAACCTCTGCACACACTGCTACAAAGTCTTCAACAAACTGGAATGTCCGTGCTTGTTATTATTATCTATCCATCTTCTATGCCGTTTATCCTCACTAGGGTCACGGGTATGCTGGTATGCTATCCCAGCTGACTTTGGGCGAGAGGCGGGGTACACCCTGGACTGGTCGCCAGCCAATTGCAGGGCATATATAGACAAACAACCATTCACACTCACATTCATACCTATGGACAATTTAGAGTCTCCAATTAAACTAACATGCATGTTTTTGGAATGTGGGAGGAAACACTTGGGGAGAACGTGCAAACTCCACACAGAGATGTCCAACGGAGATTTGAACCCAGATCTTCCAGATCTCCTGACTGTGTGGCCAACATGCTAACCATTCGGCCACTGTGCGGCCCGGAATTACCAATGTAATTTCAATTGCGTTATCAATGTAAGATATCTTTATGACACCCTTATTTTGTTTACACAATTAGACAAGATGTGGCAAACAGTGGTCTTATTTTCAAAGCCGGAAGTGTGTTGTGTGTGTTGGGAAAGTGTCTTTACAGCCAAGACAACCTGGGTGCAAGAATAAACGTGCCTCTTGTATTTTTATCGCAGAACCTGCACGTCATTAGCGACCATTGTAAAATGCTAGCTTACATTAAAGTGGTGAAACACAACACGGTGTAAACACTCACCCAGCCTGAGTCGCACACACACAGCTGCACTAGTTTGCTCTGCTAAGGTAATCCCGCTACCTTCCATTCACGCGCCGTAAGAGAGGACTTTCCTAATTTTTTCACCGCCGTTTTGACATGTTTAGTTCGAGAGGGGGCGAGTTAGTGATTGTGACGAGATCCTGCCACGATTGAGCGGTAAATACTTCCCCACAAGCACGTTCCTTCTCATCACAATGAGACCATTTTGTTCACATTATTTCACTTTCCGCAAGATTCCATGTTTAACGGTAAATTACGTTTTTATTGGCCGTTAACGCGGAAATCATAGGGCCCTACTTGTTTTGGATCTTCCACTCCTTTCGGGAGGAGATGATGCAACATATAAGATGTGCTGTTGTGGTATGTAATTGCCGCGTTACAACAGATTTATTGATTGGTTGTTATTTGTATTTATGACCTCTTTTCATATGACCATGACATGAGTATAGAGCCTCTTTCACACAAAGATGCCACAAAGTTGCCGCATGAAACATAGCAGTTGGTCTCACATGGATTTCCCTGAGAATTTCACACAGAACCAAGTGACACAGGATGGTGTCTGCTTCTAATGTGACATAAAAAAACAGAAGGATTTTAAGGGCAGTGTCAAAGGGGCTTACATTGCTTTCATCACTGCCAGGAAGCCAGTTTTCATGTTTTCTGACATTTCATACTAATTACATAGCTGAGAATAACATTAAAACAGCCTAGTGGGACTGGCTGCCACGTACCGTTTTTGCATTAACATATTGGGCAGTTATGATTGAACCCTATGAATATTGCCGAGTAACAAGTGGCCATACAACATGTGACATGATCTGGAAAATAAATGTTGTTTATCTACATTTTTGTTTATACTCGCTTGCTCAAAAAGTTTTTTTTGTGTAAAATTGATTAATTGAACTGCTGCTCTACGATAAAATGTCAAGCTTCTATAGTTTATCATGGATTCTTCCTTTCCCATTGTTTTTGCTGCTTCACATTCCTTGTTAAGCCACAAACCAACTTTATTGTTGGTTAACGCAAGATCAGAAGTTTGCGAGGACATGCATGCTGGCACTGTGATGATGGAATTTATGTCAACCAGGACTTTTTGATTCCAGAATTGTTGGAAGGGAAGTGACAGTAATGTTGGTGTCGCCCTAAAAACTTGTAGGAATTTATTGTTGTGTAAGCATCTTCTGATATGATGCATCACTCCACGGTTCACAGTGGTGCAATGGAACCCATTATGCCAGAAGGATGAATACAATATTTGGACGTTACGCTTGTGGAGGGTTACTGCTGCCTTTTTTGACATCTCAAAGCACCTCCCAAGTGGGCTTCCTGATTTCTCTCTAAATTTGATGTTGGCCCTCTGCTCCAAATCACAAATGAGCACCTGCAAGCAGTCAAAAAAAAAAGTGTTTTTACCACACATCTACATGCTGATGTCAACCTCAGGGGACCATGAATAACGGTATGAAGTATGATGGCAATCAGTCAAGTGGTTTATGGAGAACTGTACTCCATATTTCCTTTTCAGGTCATATTTCAGCCAAAGTGGAGGAGAGGCTGACCTCAGTCATCCCTTGAACCACACCCTATGAGCGATTAGAAGACAACTCCTGAGAAGACTCCAGTCGTGACTTCATGGTGAGGCACTGATGATACCACTCAGCGGCACTTGTCCACATGTAAGACTGACACCTCGTATTTGTTTGTTTCTATGTATTATTATGAGACACTCTCTAAAATAGCAGCAGCAGGATGTCTGGCGTAACACAATAGCAGGGCCTATTGTTGCATTGTGCGACCTGTCGAGCCTCTAGTTCAGCATGTCTGCAGCAGGTTGGGTGTATATCTGCAAATGCTGCATTCAAGAAAACTGGGAAATTTGTTCGTACTGATTCCTACTGATTAAACATCAGGATTTTATATACTATGTTCATCTCTATATATTGATTAAGGTAGATCCATGCATCCCATCCAATTTCTATACTGCTTGTCCTCATTAGAGTCACAGGTGATGAGCTGACGTTATGTGAAAGGCGCTGGACTGGTCACCAGCCATTCACACTCACATTCACCGCTATGGACAACTGAGTCTCCAAATAACATGTATGCATGTGGATTGTGGTAGAAAGTCGGAATATGCGGAGAAAACCCTTGCAAGCAGGGAAAGAACTGTTCGATCTCCGAAAACTCTCCGCCTTAAACTAGATATCACCAATTATTTATTGTTCTGCATATGTTGCTATATTGCTGCTATTGCTGCTAGGGCAAATTTAAAGACGTATATGCAATCCACAGGATAGTTCATTTACACAACAGCTGCAAAGGAAACCGTGGAATCTCAAACGTTGAATGCCCCTAAGGTCGTACAATAAAGAATTTTTAGAAAATGCGCCTCTGCGCAGATTTAAACATTTGATTGTAGTGTTTTATTGTGTCTATTTTTTACATTTGCTTGGTAAGGCTGTTAAAATGCTACTTGCTCTACAGTTCAGGTTAAGGTTTGAGGATTGGGAGAATTGTGTCAAAATCCCAAAATTTAATGACCAGCCAATGTTGACTAGCCTCTTAGAATGACTAGATGCTAGATGACCCACTTCATCAGCCACCCTTTTCTTATGTTCACTTTTGACTAAAACACAGCAACTGTAACATGACACTGAAAAATCATTTTCTTCACCTTTTACAACACATTAGAGGGAGCCCTCTTTGGGCATCATCTCAATCCCTTTGGGAGCCGTTTACAAGCCTGGACCAACTGTGAGTGTGCGCTCTCTGAGCACATGCATGCTCGTGTTCATGTTCAACCCGGCTGAGGAATGTGTGCAGATCAAGTTGGTGGAAGCGTGAAGTGTGGAGGTCCGGCAACAGTGGGGCCGCAGCGAGCTCAAGTGAAAGCGCGCTCCTGCTGACAGATGAATTACTCTAATTAGAAATCCATAACATCCTGCCACATGGCCGCCTTATCCCCAGCACACTTCCTGCTCTGGGCCAGGCTGACGACAGCCAGCCCTGCTCCTTCCGTCACTCAATCCAGGGAACACATCGCAGAGGCGAGTGTGGCTCTGTCTTCGGGTCGCCTGTCCAAGTCTTATCTGCAAACCCCACCACCACCACCACCACCAGGCCCTTTTTTTGTAACCATAAAAGAGCATAAGACTGTGTGTTTGTGTGTGTACATGCATGTTTGTAAGCATCTTGTCCTGCTCTTTTGTGTCTGGGTTCATGTTTCTGTCTGTATCACTTCCTCTGTTTTTGCCTCTCTCCATCACACTACTGCTCTATCTGTCTGCCTCCTCTTCTCCCAGCTATTTCTCCCCCCCCCCAGGTGCCTGGTCCAGGGCACCAGTTGAGCAAGTCCAGAGACGAGCACTGGGAATCCAGATGATAACAGAAGTTACAGGCTCGCTTCGTCCTCCAGGAGGATTCTCACTTTGGCGGGATCATAGGTGCCAACTCGGAGGATACGCAGCAACAGGCCAGGAAAGGATCTGCTGTTCACATTAAACAAGACATAATGGTCTTTCACGAGACATCATGAGCAGTATACAAACCCTAATGGCCCTGCTGGATGATTATGAGGTGAATAGTGGAAGCATCAAGGCCACTAAGCTCCAAAGCGACGAGTGCACCCATGTCGAATGTTTCTCAAACGGCAAGTTAACTTTTTAATTCTGACAGGTTGGGGTGAGAAAAAACCAACACAAGGTGTCACAATGGGGCCAACCTGCTTCACAATGCTCACCTTTGACACTTCTCAATCCATTAACACAGCAGCACTTTCAACACAGTATTGCACTTTTTTGCCATTCATGTAGATGGCAGTGACAGTTTGAGGGTCTGGAAACACAAAATGTTGAAACTGTTTTTCAAAATTGCAGTCTATTCAAATCACATCTCTTATTACTACAATTGGCAGTATGTACTTACTCTGAATACATCCCATATCCTTCCACATTGTGTTTGCAGCAATTAGTCAGGCACATGTAGGACATCGGCAACAATGGTGGATGGCTGCGCTGCAATTGTGGCGCTCACAATCAATAGTTTCCTGCAATTTTACAGTCTTAAGCAGTGATTCTCAACTGTTGGGTTTTGGGTTGCGCAGCCGTTTTCAGTGGGTCGCAGGGTCTTTGCCACAAAAAAAAAATAGTGTAAAGACTGCATGTCTGTGAACGCACCTTGTGTCTGTACTATACACCTGCTACGACACCACAAGGTGTGTGCCATAATTATGGACGACTTGGTCAAGCTTGAGCGGGAGGGGAAGGACATTGTGTGTGGACTTAAGGCGCTATCTGTCCAACACCCAACTAGATAGCTAGATATCTACTGGAGAAATTGGTGGTGAAATTCTGCCCACAATAAAGACTGTCAGGTACAGTGTGACGGTACTGTTTGATGCCCAATTCGGTCTATTGGCCCAGGCAGGTCTACAGAAGAAGTGGTACTCCTATTATAATTCATCATCACGCAATGGATAGCCAATAGCACGCATTAATATGACCTGATTTTTTTTCGAGGAGGCGTTTTTGTCATGCAAATGTATTACTCTTTTGAACGCATATTGTTTTGAGAAGCCAAACTCTTTACTTAAGTAACCCCAATAACTAACCGGAACTACGTTTCTCATCACTGAAATCCGAGTGGGGGGGATGAGTCACTGTTGCTGTACAACACTACTGATGGCGATGTCATACAACTTCATGTCAAAAAAAACAAACTATTCCTTTAACTTAACGAGAAGAGAGTCGCAGTGTTCTGAAAATAAAAAGAATAAAGTCACAATGTTAAAGGGACTGTATGCAGCTGGCTCAAGATGACATTTTTTTCAACCATAAATATAAGAACACCACCACTGGGTAGCATATGTTACCAGCAGTGGTTTAAAAGAACTGATTGAACAAAAAAAATTCTCTATTTTTCACAATTAAACGTCATAGAAATTGTCATTCTCCCCGAACAAGATGATTGGTCAGTCACTAGTGAGTATTCACATAGATTTCCCTAGCTCATCCACACACACAAAGGCATTCTCATAGAGGCGATGAACAATTTACATTCATGTTGTTAAGATAGGCTATACATTCAATGATAGCTAACATTAGTCACTAAACTTAACCAAATCGCTATCATTAAAACCTAGGCCACAATCGGTCGTACAGGCTCCTACACAGCTAGTCGACATGCAAAAAAATGCAAGAACCGCACGGAGGGCGCGCGTGTGATGTGCTGATTTTCGAGCCGTAGCCTGGCCGCAGACCGGCCGCAGAGGTTCTTTGTCATGTCAAACTCTGCTTACGTTTTTTCAGGTTGCAAGACAAAAGACAAAGAAAAAAGGCGTAACTTGACGAGACGAAAGAGTGTGATAAAAATACATTGTTAATAGTGCAAGAGTCACAGTGTTAAGAGTAAAAGTTGTAATGGTACAACATTAAAATCAGTGGTGAAAGAAAAAGTCATCATTTTAAAATGTGAGTAAATTGACCTTCAAAAATCTTATCTCAGATGCCAAACTGCTTCTCCGATAGCCTTCATTTTTAGATCTTAAAAAGCACTTTTTTTCTCATAAATTACACCAAACACATTATTCTTGTCAAATCACAAATGTCATATAATGTCTTCTAATGTCCTGTCTCATAAAATTGAGGCTTTTTTGTAAAATGATGTTTTTCTCATAATACTAAGTCTATTCCTTGTAAAAATACTTTCGTCTCGTAACTTTACAACCTCATTTTTCAATGTTTAACGCTCATCAAAGTGTTCAATCAACTCCAGTTGCCTGCATATTGAAACACTGTCATCCTAGAGGGAAAAAAAGTCTGACTAGTGAGAAAGTTTCCAATGGATGGAAGCAATCACAGGGAATGGTGTTGCATTTGTTGGCATTTATTGTGTCATCTGAGGGGAAGATTAGATCAAAACCAGAGCAGGAAAAATTTACAACACCTGCTTTTAATTTACCTTTTACCCCCTATTTGATCCTGGCAAGTGCTTTATTGCCTGGTACTGTAAGATGGTATTTCATGGCTGGATTTAAAATGAGGTGTCATGACCTTAAAAAAACTGCACCTGAGCCTTTTTTTTCTATGTCGGAATTTTATGCAGACACACTGATGTGAAGCACACTCACTCGCATTCAGCCAAAATGTTGTGCGTCTGTGGCGGAAAACACACACAAAGCAGCGGTGCAGTGAGGTCCAAGGCAAGCCTGGACGGCCGCTTATTGTTTTCATCCCTTTTGTCTTTTGGTTGACCTTGCATACACATGCTCACACTCGCAAACACATGCTCACACACATCGGAGCTTGCACACAACCACCGTCCCCATGCGTGCGCCCACACACAGTCATATAAGAGCATGCATGTATTTCTTGCTTTATGTTTCAAATATGTCGTTTGTGTGTGTGTGTGTGTGTGTGTGTGGTGATGGGGGTGAATAGGGTAAAAGTCGGGCAAGGGAGAGTCAAAACCAAGGAGAGAGTCCACAGAACAACGCTGCTGCGAGCAGCTGTGGCACTCCCAGATTTCCCCCTTGATTGCTTTCAGCTGGTACTTGAACCTTGGGCCTTTTGGGTTTTGGAGGCCAGCCCAGATCCCCCAATTCCCCCCAGCGCCCCATCCAGCTGCATGACCCCTCCCTGACCCCTCACCGAGGATAGGAAAATAAGAGTCGTGCCAAGCCAGAGAGACTCTTTTATTTTGTGTGCTGGCACGCTGCCGGTGACCAGGGCTTACATAATGGGAAACATAGCAGGACCCGGGAGAAGGCAGCCCCCTGCCCCTCTTCACTCTTTTTCCTCACTGCTCCATCCTCCCTTCTTCTCCCCATATTTCTTATGGTTAACCCCCCCTCCCTCCTTCTCTCCCTCTCTGTTTGTCATATATCTCTTTGGGCCCACTCGTCCAGGGGCATTTATTTCAGAGGGACTCGACACAATCCTGAAGCCGAGCCACCAGCAACATCAGCACGCACACACAAATAAATGCAGTTGAACTTGCATGTGGGTGTGCATTTGCATAGTGAAGAATGTACAACTTATGTTCTGCATTTCGGTGCGGGAGCTTTAATGGAAGCTGGGAATGTGGTGAAGGAATGTTCCACTGCCACTTAAGAACACAGAGAACCTCCCGATGTACTTTATATGGTTTGTATATTATAGCAGGGTTGTTAATTCATATCAACTTAGCATAAAACTGAATGTGTCAGAACCAAACCACCATGTTTCTTTCCTATTCGCTGTAGTGTCACTTAAGTAAAAAGGATATCAAATGGCATATTTGTCTATTTTCATTACATTTTGCTCCAGTTTGGCTTCTTTTGGCCCACACGTAACCTATGTGGTCTTTTGTTGAGCTTTGTTTGTACAGTATTTTAACTTTAAGTTTTCTGAAACCAAAGTGGAATTTGTGGTGCAGCTTGTCAAGCCAGTGCAACTTTTCCACACTTGAGTCTGACTGAAGCCACTTAAGTAGCCAATTAAGAGGTGATGGGAAGCCAATTAGCTATTTTCTTTCCGGCATGGTCAAGCATGCTGAGACAGGAAGCAAGAAAGCCTTTAATGAGATACGACACAGTAGAAGAGCCAAATCAAATATTCTGCCTTGATGTTGTTACTTCAACAAGCCTTTTTTTTCTATACACATCGTCCAGCATCTTGGATCATTATCTTTAAAAATATAAATATCTTGCTGAGTTGTGGAATAATCCCAGAAGTTTTAAATTTGTTTGGTTGGTTAAAATTATGATGGCTAGAGTGCTGAAGAGAAACAGTATATGAGCTTACAACTGGTCTAGATCTAAAAAATCTTGCATCGATGTATTCTATTGATATTAATATTTATATTGATATCTAATTTTGCCGGGACAAAGAGCAATAATCCCACCACAGAGTTAAATTGTAGGGCTCCTCATCAAGTTTGCTGGTCAAAAATTGTGATGGCTAGAGCACTGAATAGAAACAAAAATATCTCTGCAGCTGATATACCTTAAAACTTTGTCTTGGATCACTTCAAAATCTCTCGGTGTGTTGCTGTAACAAACAGGAATAACCCACCTGAAAGTTACATTTTGGGGGCTCGGTGCCATGAAAGCAAGGCTGGTTGCAAGCAAGGCTAGAATGACATTTTTAGAGGGTGTTGTTGGGTATCGTTTCATTTCGACAGAGCTGTTATACAACAACTGTTGTGTCTTATCCTGCTTGTGTGTAGAGTTTTGACACAGCAAGCCAAATTTTGTGTAAGTGTGTAAGCAATCGACAGCAATTGTCAAAAATGATGACCTATATGACCATAAACTTCTTTAGATTCACACCTAGTGGCTAGCCTTCCATTTCACTTCTTCTCCTCTCCACTCCTCTAACACATCCTAGCTCCTGGGAAGCTCTCCATAGAGTGGAATAAAACTAATTCGCAAGGCAAGTGGAGTGGAGGGAAAAAGCTGACCTCCTCCCGTCCCTTTTGCACTCTTTCATTTTTTACTCTTGGCTCTTGGCGCTCCTTTCTTCATCCTCCTCTGTGTGCACCCTCCACTCCCCAACACCCACCCTCCTCCCTTCAGTCCTACCCCCCCCCCCCCCCCCCCCCACACACACCCCCCAGGCCTTCCACATTGTAATAATAGTCATAATGATAATAACAGTGATGGGTCCTGTGACAATGATGTAAAGAAACATAATATTAGAATAACAAACACCCTCTTTAACCAATGGACAACAGTTGACCTCTGTGCAGATATGTGTGCACACTCTCATGTGCTTCTGAAAGTCATTTCAATGCGTGTGTTTGATTTGTGTGTGATGTGTGTGTGTGTGAAGACACAAAGAGGGAGTTTGCTGGCATGCTGCATATACGGTCACTTCCTCTCCAGTTTAAACAGAGCAGGCTGTGCTGGCAACCTCCGCTCCCCTTTCTCCAAATGGTTTGCATCATGTTTGAACCCCCCTGCCACCACCCACCCATCCTTCCTCCCTTGCCTTTGCTCTCTCTCTCTTTCTCTCTCTCTCTTGCTCCCCCCCTTTGCCTTCCTTTCTCTATAAATCATCAAAATCTCAAACTTTATGTGCTTGAAAAAAGAGACAATCTGTCTCCTTGGAGAGGGGCATACATAAGAAAAAGCTATAAAATGGATTTCTTTCCACTTCAAACAAGCCTCTCCTCTTACAGCTTTCCATGTCTGGAGGTCTGCTTGGGCCAGCCTCTCATCACCCGTGCATCCTGGTCATAGTCGTCTCAGAGCCGAACGGGTACTTCCCTGCTAAGGCTGAAGCACCACATCAGAGGAGATGCTCATCTCCTGATCTCCACCCCAAGCATCCCGTTTGCGAGTCAAATGTGGTAAAACACTTCTTTTCCAAGGCCGGGTGAAAATTGCGGGTGAAAAGCTCTGCCACGAAATAGGGAATTTACTGTTCTGACCTTTGACCTTAGCCACTTCAATCATCTGGAATTGAGTATCCTTCAGAACCTACAGGGTTTATTTCTGACAGTCAGTCTGTTGGACCTAGAGAGCCCTGGAAGGGGCATGTACTGTACAATATTTCGTACAAACATTGCATTTGGCCTTTGCTAAAGCCAAAGCTACTTGGTTCAGACGTTCTTCAAAATGTATAGAGGTCTTGGTGTCACACAAATCAACAATCCCTGAAAGTTTGAAGACACCTGCAACTGGTAGAGTCGCTGGTATACAAACGTATTTACTCACCTGATTTTTAACCTTATGCGTTTTAGATTGCATTTTAGAACCTCCATGCAAATATATAGCGTTCTTTGTCCGCCACAGTCCCTTTCTTTGCTTAGTAATCATTGAAAGTGTGAAGACAATATTATGTATTGGTATATATGACGCATTCTCGGAACCTTTACAAGGATCTTCTATTCTATGTATATTTTGAAACTGTTAGTTGTCGGCGTAATGGAAATTCCATGGTTGTAATTGTTACATTATCGAGGGCATAGTGATGAGAAAATGAATCTTGGATAATGTTTGGTCCTTTCTTGATTAATGATTTAATAATTCTGGAGACGGTGAGTGACTCAAAAACCTGACATGAATATCATGGTTTTATCGAGTGACTCTGATATGGTCTGTTAAGAGCAGAGGAAGTCATCATTGATGTGCTGTTTCCAAAATACACACACAATTCCTACTACACAGATAAGGTTGGAAAGTTGAACTTTGGAATTCCAATAACAGCCATTGCCTTCGTCATCGTCACACGCGTCACATAAATTACTACATATATACTTCGTTGAGTGGAAGGTTTTATTTGCCACTATTTTTAACTTAACATTGCACAGATATCTTTTTACATGTTTTTTTTTTTAAATAATGTGGCGTTGATTGAACAAATTGCTAAAAATAAGCAAGATTTGAGTGCACCTCAATTTTAAATTTTGACTCCCTTGTCAGGTTTTTAGTCAGAAGGTTCTGAAAATGTGTCATATACTGGATGAACGTGGCAACCTTCAAAATGGCATGTGGTTCTTGCTGACAATGGGCACCCTCTTACTAATTTAAATGTTTATTAATCCTACTGATTATACTATGCCGCACGGTGGCCTAGTGGTTAGCATGTTGGCCACACAGTCAGGAGATCTGGAAGATCTGGGTATCAATTCCTTGAATAGCCATTGGGCATCTCTGTGTGGAGTTTGCATGTTCTTCCCTTGCGTGCGTGGGTTTTCCCCAGGTACTCTGGTTTCCTCCCACATTCCAAAAACATGCATGTTAGGTTAATTGGTGACTCTAAATTGTCCATAGGTGTGAATGTGAGTGTGAATGATTGTTTGTCGATATGTGACCTGCCATTAACTGGCGACCAGCCCAGGATGTACCCTGCATCTCGCCCAAAGTCAGCTGCTATAGGCTCCAGCATACCCCTGCCACCCTAGTGAGGATAAGTGGCATAGAAGATGGATGGGCTAATTATAATTTCATTTAGAGTAGTCTGTGTATAGCTTGCTGTCCACTTAAAATGACTCAACACACATCCTGGCAACTTATTTCATAAATGTCATTTGTGCTTTTTACATGAAAAATGCCATGTTTTACATTAAAATAAAATAATGAATGCTGACCATGTATTATGGATGGTTGGCTTTACTGTCTTTAGGGGCCTTGGCTACCATTGGCTCCCACGCACTTGAATCTTGTCTGCAAACATTGTTTAATGACGTAGAGGTGTTTCTAACATTTCACCCATCCATTCACATACTTGCAAGTGACAACAGAATGCGCCGCTGTAGACCACAAGCCACTGTGACCTCAAGAATAAACATAAAATAGAGTTATTACGTCTTTGACATAACAAACTCTTGAATGTGAAAAACTCTCAAGTCACTGTTGTGTTTTGTATTTTTACATTAGCAGACAGGTTCTTTGAACGTTTTGCGTCCTCTAGCAAATGTAATGAGCCATGCTGGTAGCTTATCAATTAAAATTAGAAAATTTGACTTTTGAAATGAGAAATCAGTCAGACAACCACAGTTAAGACAGCCAACTTTAAAATCTGTGGGAAATTTGTGTGCGCCAAAAATGGGATTAAATGTTCCTATGTGACACAGGTCAGACTCTACTTATCTGCTCTGTTCGTTTGTTTCCTCACCACTGTGTTACAGTGTCTGTTGCATGTGTGCAACGAAGCTGCCATCAGCCGTAAGTCCTCAAGCCTGGATGTCCCCGCAGAGACCCATTGCTGCCTTTAAGTCAAAAAAGGGATCTCCGCAAAGCCCAAGGACTCTTCATAAATCAGATGAAATATTCTGAGAGTTGTCCAGGCCTGACTGGTTGGCACAGAGTCACATACACACACTCACAGATTCAATTGCAAAGAAAAGGCACAGCAATGCAACTTAACTACACGGGTGAGCACTACGGATGCTCCGATCAATCGGCCTTAAGGTCTTAAGTAGAACACGATATTTCATGTCATGTATGTATGTCAAGAACTTTCCCTGCAGATGGCATCGCCGTGTGACACTTTGGATTTGATTCACAACAATAAATCAGTAGGGGAAAGCACCACTGTGGTTTTTGGTGGTAAGCTGGAAGAGGAGAAGAGGAGTAGTCAATTCCATTTCAAACAAACAGTGGTACCCTGCAGCCATGTTTCTTCTTTGAATCAGCATGTTCTGTGAACTGGACCTGGATCAGAACAACATCCAACACCCTGAAGAAACCTCACACACACAAATGTCATGTACCAGGTGTGACATGAAGCAAGTGAGTGTAAAACTTTTGTTTTTATACACGCAAAGACTGTTTATTAAACCGTTTTTGTGTAAAAAGAGCCTACAAGTGAATAGCTATCAATTATCCCAAATAATAGCCCCAAAACTTTCCGAGCAGTATATATCTTTTTAGCTAAGGAATTCAGTTACTGCCACCAAGCGCAGCACAAGCGTTTTTGTTTTTGCCGGCATGTATCTGTTTGTTTGTGTTCAAAATAACTTGAAAAGTTCTGAATGGATTTGGATGACATTTTCAGGAATTGTCAGAAATGGGATATGAAAAAACTGATTAGATTTTGGGGGTGGTACGGAATTTTTTTACCTTTAACATTGTGAGATAGGACCATTTTTTGCATTTCGGCATGTAATTCCAGAAAAAATACTCAGAACACTTCGAAAAATTACAGGACAAATTTCCAACATGTTCCACAAAAATATCAAAGACTGATGTAAAAAAATGTAGGATTATTATTTTGTTTTGGTGTCAATCACAATACGGGGGGAACTGTGGTGCTTGGTGGAGTTCTGCACTCTCTTGAGTGCTTTTCTAGTTAGTACTGTAGTACTATTACTGTAGTACTAGTGCTGTAGTACTAATGAATTCCATTCTAATCTTGTAATGTAGGCTTGTCCAAAGTCCAGGCCAGGGGTCATAACCTTTTTTATAAAGTCTAAAAATATCATATATTACATATACTTAGCATATCTCGATCTTCATGGAATTGGTTTTAGCTTAATCAGTAAGCTGGAGAATACAATTTATATATATATATATATATATATATATATATATATATATATATATATATATAAAATATTCAATTATATTAATACTTCACAGCACTAATAACAGGACCAGCACCAGGATCCATTATTTGCAAAACATGCATTCATATTTAAAATAAACCTAAAATAATAAATAACATACACTGCACACAAATACTTTAAATACTTTTGTAAGAACAGGCTGTGTAATAACTTTAGCATCAATGTATGAGTTTCTACTGCCTCTAAATGGCCACTAACTCATCACAATATTGCATAATTAATCATATTGTAAACAAAAGGGCATATTTGAGAATAGCGCTTAGAGGCCATGCAATTTCTACTGCCTATTTTTAATCTCATGGGACAAGTAGAATAAGGAAGAGAGGGTAACATTTACAGTAAGGTACACAAAATTACAGTAGTTAATGAGGAACAAACCTACCTAATCGCTAGTCATTATTTATGCATTAGTTCTTCATTAGTTCCTCAGTAACTACTCTAAATGTATGTGCCTTAGTCATTAGTTCCTCATTAGTTCTTCATTAGTTCCTCAGTAACTACTCGAAATGTATGTGCCTTAGTCATTAATTCCTCATTAGTCGCTCAGTAACTACTCTAAATTGATGTGCCTTAGTCATTAGTTCCTCATTAGTTGTTCATTAGTTCCTCAGTAACTACTGTATTTTTGTGTACCTTATTGTAAAGTGTGACCGAAGAGTGCACTGAAGCCATTTTTTTATTTTTTTACTGGCAGTTAGTTACTATCTGATGTTGCTCTCCAGTTCTGTAGGTGGTGGTAGTGAGTCATAGTACAACGTCTGACAAATGGCAAAGACCTACTGTACAACAAAGTTCCATGGATCAAAGTTTTTATATTGATGCACTTTTTAAAAATCCTGCATCCACTCCCCGGATCCACACCAAAAATGTACGGTTTCTTCCTTCAGCCATGCTGCACCGCTCCACAAAGTTTTATGGAAATCGGTTAAATAGTTTAATCCTGCACACAAACAAACCCAAAAGTTGGAAAGAGATTTAAAAAAAAACACCAAGTCGGGGAAAAAAACTACTTGCACTCAGAGGGTAAAAATAAATGCAGAACGGCACAAGAATTTTTTTTCCTTATTTTTTTTAAGTGTTGCATACAGTTATACAATATTAATTTATTTCAGTGTCAATGACACGTGGATGGACTAGTGGAGCTGGATACTGCATATTTATTGATGTGACTTGTGGTGCCATGTGAGAGCAGTTTTCAACAGTGAATTGTGTGTGGAAAAACACCCATATGCATCCATGCACTTTGCTACACAGCAATAAAGCATGCCCTGCTGAAGCCTTTGCCATCTGCGGTCCAACTGTGGTGACAGGCCCAGCTTTAATTAGCGAAATTAAATAGGAGTTGGTGCTCACTTTGCTCGCAACTTCTCTTTCCTAATTAAAGTTGTCCCAAAACCACGTCTAAAAATAATGCCAGCATGTGCCATTATTTTACAGTGTGACATCGGCACAGCCAATTTTGGGAATAGTGGTGCAGTGAGTGGGTCAAAAGGTTAGCTTGTTGCCAGGGTTCAATCGTGAGTAAGCCAAAGGGCCGTTTAAAACATCACGTTTGGATCCAAAATTGGTGACTCAGACAGAGTTAACGGGCTGTGAGTCGGCACTAGGTCACTAGGCCCGCGCTAATAGAAAACAGCTGACCTGACAACTGCAGGTCAGAACTTTACGCATTGGTTCGCAACTTTTTAGAATTGCCTTTGGATCAGGGGTTCTCAAAGGGTCTCAACCTGGGACCCACATGACCCGAATGGGACCCAATGGTCATTAAGTCGCGATCCACTTTTATTTAAGTCATTTTAAATTTCAATGTGTTTTTATAATTTTTTTACACTTTTATGTAAGTCATTTTTATTTGTATTTATTTTTTTAATTATTTGTTTACATTTTTATTTAAGTCATTGTCATTTTTATATTTATTTTTTAGACTTTTATTTAAGTCAAACCACAGGACTTGTCATCTTTTGAATGATTAACACCCGGATACATTTATTAATTGCATAGCATAGAAAACTTGTTTAGGACCTTCTAAATAAGTTTTTTCACCATTATTAGAGCCCTGTAGACATGAAATTACACCTGTGTAGTCACTTTTATGCTCGTATTACCTAATATAGTAGACATAATAAGAAATAATAAGACATAATAACTCACCGTTAGCATCGGAAAAGTTCCTTGTTGTTGTCTCATCTCGAACATAATGTGGGTCGATCGCATGGCATTAAAAAAATGGCATCCTCACTACGACGTCACTTGATTGATACACAGGACATCCAGTTGAACATCTGCCATACACTCCGACAATACTTGCTAGCTTTGTTTACTGTACATCA
The DNA here is from genome assembly GCF_027744805.1 of Dunckerocampus dactyliophorus. Lineage (NCBI taxonomy): Eukaryota > Metazoa > Chordata > Actinopteri > Syngnathiformes > Syngnathidae > Dunckerocampus > Dunckerocampus dactyliophorus. Next base: position 20,928,315 of record NC_072830.1, on the reverse strand, counting down.
CATTGCACACTGCTTGTGCGCAGGCTACGGGACCTCTGAAGTACTGTAGCAATCTACCGAGCTAACTAGTTAGCCTCCAATTTATTTATTCTAAACTCAAGTTTGAAACTGAGTGGGGTAGGACAAAGTAAGAAGCCAAGAATGTACCACTGCCACACGGAATCGGAGAAAAAGTCATGTCGGACTCTTCATTCATGACTGACTTAATGCAGGTAATGTCTCATCAATATAACATTATGAATGAATACTACAATATTTTTGACTAATAATAGTCCATAGTCAACCACAAAACAGATTAGTAATTTAGTCATTTTTGGAAAACCACGATCGAGCGAGGGAGCAATGTTTGAACCGAGAGGTAGCAAGGGATGACTGTATTTTTCTTATAACTATGCAATGAACAAATACCACGGGGGAAGATGACTAAAATAATAACCTGCAAACCCATCCAGAATGGATCTGCAATCCACTTTTGGGTCCCGACCCACCAGTTGAGAACCACTGCTCGAGGCACTGCTTTAAATAATGACGCTCAATTTTGATTGACACACTCGAGAGGTATTCATTTAATATGTTTATTATGTATTACTTTAAAATAATAATCTGGCCATTGCACTGGAACAAAAGTGTCTTCCTGAAATATGCTACAACGTATTCGCAAGGAAACATTTATGTCTGCTCCAAAATATGTGCCAATCCATCAAGAAGCTGATGATAAGTAAGAAAATGTTATTGAGAGTCAGGCTAAGTTTTTAGGATGCCCCCTTAGGGGGTGCTGATATCTATAACACATTTATGGCAAATCATCTAAAAGGATGAGTTCATAGAGGACGTATGCACCTGCTGCTTGGTCATTTGAAATATGTAAAGTCTTCCGTGTCAAAGAAAAACAGCCACGAGGTACCTCAGAAGGTTCTCATTTGGTTCTCGTCATGGCTTTAATAATGCATACGCCATGACGTGACCTGATTCCTGACAATTAGTGGAATTTGTCTAATCCCAGTGTGGAACATCCTGCAAAAACACAACCAAGCTTCAGTAAATGCTTCTAAGACAAACGAGGCAAAAACAATGCAGCCTGCATATGAAACACAAAAATTCATGTGGAAGAAAATGTGCTTTTATACATTGCATTCTCATAGCATGCGCTTCGGGAGGTGCACCATCCCAAACATCAGCTGTGTGCGTGTGGGTGTGTGTGTGTCCTCCGTGGCCCCTCTTGTGGCTACAGGTGCTTCACATTACACCTCATAAAACTCTGAGAGAGGAAAATTACTGCCACAATTTGTTCTGGATGGGGGGAGGAGGCTGGGAAGTAAGAGGAGGCTGATGGGTACTTGAGCGGAGCCTTATGGATAAAATATTGACATACGAATTTGTGACTGTGTTGTGTCTGCTAAAAGCTTCAGCATTCCAATCCTGTGCCAGGAAGGCCATATTGTTTTTGAATAGAACTCAAGTGTGATTTTTTTCTAACGAATGATTTAATGTGTGTGTGTGTGTGTGTGCGGTATGCCAGCTGGCATGTGCCTTAGCCCTGCATGGTGTGTGTATGCCATACGCCTCAGGAGGAAGGTCATGGGGTAACGGTGGGGGGAGGGGTCGTGTGGAGAGCACGTTGCAGAAAGGAAGGTGAAGTAATCTCAGAGAGGCTGGCAGCTTTCTTCTCTGAGTGGAGGCCTCACTGAGCTCACTGTCTCTTTAGTGTGTAATTCAATCAGGATTAGTCCACTCACTTATGCCTTCTAATAATAGTGGAAGGGAGGAGTAGGTCAGGCCGTGCTTTAAATCATTATCTACTCAACTTGACTTTACAACTCAGCGTTGATTCTTTGTTGTCCTTGCTGTCTTACACCTACATTTTGTCTCATTGTTTTTGTTTAGATCCTTTACTGGAAATACTCGTTTAAAAAATAATATTAATAACACCAGAAAGTAACTACCGGTAGTCATCTTTTTAAAATGATTATTTATCATTATGCTATAGGAGCTTAGTGTACTTTTCTTTCATTGCATTTAAACCTTTTCTTGTATTATTATTATTATCATCATTTATTGGCAAGGAGAAACTCACATGGTCAACTTTAAGTTACCAAATATGGATTCTTGCTGATAGTAAGCTTTTAACAACCTAATAGTGTAGAATGTTATTAAAGCATATTTGTTTAGAAAAAAAAAACACCAGAAAACAATATAGTAATTGTAATAACATGCATATTTTTTGCAGGAGGAAGCCAGAGTACCTGGAGAAAACTCACGCAAGCACTGGGAGAACATACAAATTCAACACAGAGATTCAAACCCAGATCTTCCATATCGCCTCACTGCGTGGCCAACATGCTAACCATGCAGCCCATGGTTAACGTTACTTTACCAAATGTAAACAACACCCAACCCTAACTATTAGGTTTAGAAACCATATTTGGTAACTTAATGGTTTAAGTTAGTTAGGGTTAGTTGTTGTTTACGTATTTTCTGATAGCAGTGCCAAATGGGTGCATTTGCTTAAACCAGTACATAAACAACGGGAAACTAATTTTGTTTTTTTACGGAATATTGTGACGTGCAAGTTGAACAGAATAGTATTTTCATAAATACAGTGTTCCCTCATTTATCGCGGGGGATAGGTTCCCAAAATAGCCCGCAATAAGTGACGTAGACAACTTTACTTGTTTGCAATTATTATATATCGAGGGAAAGGCTTCTTGAGACGTCATCTGTACTTCTGTGAAGAAGGTGTTGGACGTTTCGCTCTTCATCCGAAGAGCTTCGTCAGCGAACTAAAAAGTGCTGGTAGCCTAGGCCTTAAATACAGTAAGAGTGGGCGAAATTGGTGTGCCAACACCCTCCTTCTATTGGTTCCTTACACTAAGCCTGGGCGGAGTAGTGGTATAATCCTCTCCAGCTATTAACACCTCCGCTAAAAGGGAAGTGTCGCTCCCTGAGTTGGGTATGAACGACTCTGATATATTTATCAGGACAACTCCTGTACGACTGAGAGCCTACACAGACGAATTATTATATATGTTTTAAAACCCCTCACAATACATTTTATACACTTTTCTCAGACAGGCATTTACATTTTCTCACATTTCTCTCTTGTTTAAACACTCTCAACGTTCAAATTCTGTGAGAATTTTAATGATCAATCTCTTGGACACAAGAAATTAAGTGACTCACGTATTCACCCTTATGACGTGCCTCGTCCCGGCGCCATTCGGCTGTAGCGTTTTTGTATCCTTGTTAAAACATATTGCTCCTGTTGTAGTGTTTTACTCCTCCTCGTAATCCTCCATGAAACGAAGATCCAATCACAGTATTCCATAATGGCGCCCTAGCAATCATACAACTATGATCGCTAGCAAACAGGAAACAAGGCAATGCTGCACGAAGGAGATTGATTGACAATGGTCTACAGCCAGTCAGGACGCAATGGGTGGGTTCTTAGCCAATCAGGACTGTTGTGACTCTATATTTAGCCTGCTGAAGAGGTGGGGCGGACATCTAACGCTCACATGAGTATACAACACCCTCCACTATTAGCAGTAGTAAATGCAATAACAGACACATACAGCAGAGCACCAATAGATCGCTCTAATACACCACAAAAATGCAGAACACAATGCACGCTCATACGCTGTTAAAAAAAATGCAAAACTGCACTTGAAAACAGCGAATCCTCGAACATACACATATACTGTACTTCAATAATATAAATAAAATTATCACTAAGTAACCGCTGGTGGCCTAGTGGTTAGCATGTTGGCCAAACCGTCAAGAGATCAGGAAGATCTGGGTTTGAATCTCTGTTTGGGCATCTCTGTGTGGAGTTTGCATGTTCTCCCCGTGTGTGTGGGTTTTCTCCAGGTACTCCGGTTTCCTCCCACATTCCAAAAACATGCATGTTAGGTTAATGCGCGACTCTAAATTGTCCATAGGTATGAATGTGAGTGTGAATGGTTGTTTGTGTATACAGTATGTGCCCCGCGATTGGCTGGCGACCAGTCAAGGGTGTACCCCGCCTCTTGCCTAAAGTCAGCTGGGATAGGCCCCAGCATACCGCCGCAAACCTAGTGACGGCAAGCGGCATAGAAAATGAATGGATTCACCGATATAAAATAAAATCCACAGCAAATAGTCATAATTAAGACATCAAAACCAGCAGCAATACAGAATAAAAAATGTCATAATTTTGCAGTATTTTAATTGTCTACATTTCAAACAATTTGAGCAGAAATTGGTAATTGATACACAATTCTGCCAAACTCTGTGTTGTAATGTTGATGTTCAGAATTCCGGTGTTCATGAATGCGCCTCGCTCTCTGTCAGCGTGATTGGTGGATAATGAGGAAATGCTGTGTCGTGTGTTAGTGTGGACAGTGACAGAGAATAGTGTGCACGTTTACCGTGTTGGAGTTGACAAAAAAGGCTGACGCTCATGAATTTAGTACAGAAATTAGGCACAAAGAGCGACTTAGTTTTTTGGTAGTTTACATCTGCACCGGTGCCATTACAATACCGAGTTGCGGTACGCATCCCTACTAATAGTGTAAGATGATATTGAGGCTGATTTGTTATATGTGTACTGTATATCTCAAAGAAATGGGATTGGTCATCAATGTAAGTGTATTATACAGAGTTCTAATTTCTTTTTATGCTGTTCCTGTGAGTGTATGAGCAGTGTGGCCCCAAGTGTAGGCTGCAGGACAGAATTCATACAGGTGGTTTTTACTCTGTGGCCATGCTTGTTACCAGGATGGCAGTGCTATATGATGAATGGAATTTGAAGCATAACCATTCAAGCAAATGTACTGGAACCCCCCCCACCCCCTTCACCCTCCTTCTTAATGCGTACTTTACAGTCATGTGCAGCTGGTTGTCCATTTGCGATAGAGAAAATAAAAGGGTTGTGTCAACAAGTTTGCTTTGTTGATTCTTTTTCCTCAGAATTCGGAGTCGGTGCCAAATGAAATCACTCAGTGGTCAAGTGTGTTTTTGGTGAGCCATGTTTTACAAAAGCCACCCTTGATTTTGAGCACGAAGGCAAAAGTCTGTGTTTTCTCACCGCCACAAAACGATCCAATGAAATGAGCAAAAACAGCCGGATTCTAAAGTAATCTGCTTTGTAAATGTTAAAAAAGTTACTTCCCAGAGCACTATGACCTTTTCATTTGTCCCTCAATGAACAAGCCCCATTTAGTGAATGTGTTTTAACTGGTGACATTTATATTTTGATGATTTCATGTCTTCAGATTACTATTTAAAACAAAAATGGTGAGGTTGCCTGCCAATTGATGTATTTCAGTCGCCACTTTAAGGGGTTTTCCCAAAGCTCTTTAATGCAGCCAAGCTGTTTAGAAATACTCAGCCGTTCTGTACAATTATTAGCAAGAAAACGAACAATGCAGCAAAAAAAAAAACATTACATCAACCATGACGGATTTAGAATAAAAAGCAAGATTCATGTACCCTTTTGAATGACATTGACATTAAAAATGAAATCATTAATGTGGTCCTACATGAACCGCAAGCACATAGATACTACGTGCCCTCCCTGAAGACGTAATTCTGGGTTAGGATTAACAATAGTAATATAAAATACAGAAATATATATATATATATATATATATATATTTGTTCTTCAAGTTTTCTGAAATTAAGCAAATGTATAGTTAATTATCGGATAATATGGTATTATGTTCTTGAAAAAGCAGTAAGTACATAGGATTTGACAACCAATATAAAGAGTTGGTGACCCACGGTGTGGCGTTCTACAGGGATGGGTTCTCTGCCTTTATATTTTATTGTTATTTCTTTGTTTTCACTGAAGTAACTCAAAATGTTATGTTTTCATATTGATTACAAATGGACAGACAAATATACTCTGGCAAAATCATCCGTCCGGTGCACTTTAGTTGATTTACATCAATTGTTTTGCCTCTGTAGCTACATTTCCATCACGTACCTTTTCGTAATTTTTCAGCATCTTTTCCTCTCCAATTTTAATTTTGCGTTCAGTGCTTTCTGTTGCTCGCTTAATTATTTAGTTTGCCACCACTTCACCTTTGTGTAATGCCAAAGTAGTTTGGCATTATTTTCTATCAACACATCCTTACGTCGCTCTTCTGGTCTTCTGCAGATGGTTTTGCATTTCCAGTGGTTTAGCAACAACCTCTTGGTAATTACTGGCTCTAAAAGATTGTTAAACAAAGACCAAACGATTTGGGCAGATTGTGACGCATCTCAGTTTATGAGCTTGTGACACAAGAGCCTCATTGCATTTAAATCAGTGGTTTACAATATCAAACAAGTTTAGAGAAAAATAATTTTGCTTAAAATAGCCTATAGGCAAAGTCTTGAAATGTCTTTGAAAAAGTGGCATCAACATGTTCCGTGGTGGGTTGTCACCCGGGGCACACCGGGGAAGCATGTTGGCTCCTGTTGGCCGGCTTTATTATGAATAACTTATTTGCTGTCTGCTTCTTCACAGGAGCTATGTTGGCTGCTGGATGCACTTCTAGGGAATTTGGAAGGAAGATCTGCGAAGAGAAGCTGGAGGCCAGAGGCCTGCAGGTGTGCTATTATATGTTCAAAAACCTTGAATCCTGCCAAATTCTTAACAGCATTATGTTTCCTACTGAATATATTTTCTTTTAGAAATGCTTCAACCCGTTTTCTATGAAAAAAAGACACTACTCATGAAAGCTGCTTATCAGAAAAACCTGCCGCACTCTGTCCAATGTAATGCGCTGGTGTAATATAAAAATGCATCTCCCTTCAATAATATTATTAAAAAATACAACAATTATTATGACGGCCACATGTTGGCCTATTGGTTAGCTTCTTGGCCACACAATCAAGAGATCTAGGACATTTTGGACACAATTGGACATCCCTGTGTGGTGTTTGCATGTTCTTCCTGTGTGTGCATGTGTTTTCTCCAGGTAAAAACTCCCACATTCCAAAAACATGCACATTAGGTTAATTGGTGATTGTAAACTGTCCATGCATAAACACAATCGTAAAAGTACCATCGGCTAGAAGAAACATTCACCTATGCTAGCCATGCTCACGATGCTGTCTGAATGACAATAAAAACTAAGGATTATTGACACACTGGTCCAACACTCTGCGCCACTCCTACTGGAAAAAATAATAATAATAATAACCATAATAATCAGCGTCTCTCCTGCCCCTGCCCTCTCCACCACTTTGACCCGCTACAAGTTGACTTTTAAGGAAAAACTGAAACACTCTGCATGTCTTCTCTTCATTCATTGCCAAACGTTTTTATATGCTGTTATTCACCCCACAGTCACTAGTTTGTTTCCATTATGTATCCATAAAACTATGATTTATTGCAGCGATTAGAGTGATTGCACATCATAAAAACTGCCTGTCAACCAATTCTGTTTTGTCTCTCAGTGTGAATGAGAGGATGATCAGTCTTCATCCTCATGAATCCTCCCATTCATCCCATTTTCTGTCTTGTCACCTACAGGAGCATTTGCTACTGACCCTCGCTGGCTTTATGGCCGCAAAGTGTGCCCCCCACCCTCCCCACCTCCCACCTCCCAGCCTGGGAACGGAAACAGTGAGCCTCTGGAGAAAACAAGCAGACAATCAGGTAGGGCCATGGGTGGAGCTTAGAGAAGGAGGCGGAGCTAACACATTGGTCAGGTTTTGGATGAGTGGGAGAGAAGTTTTAGGAAAAGTCAACAGATGTAACAAGCTTTGTTTATGTGTTTGTGTGAGCGTTTCCTCGTCCTTCAAAGTAAGAAAGGATGTGTGTGTTTTTAGAAGGATTGGAGAGCAGCGTGTGTGTGTGCATGGCTGAAACATGATTCGATATTAAAGTGGAGAGTGTGTGTATTTGTGGCCCAAAGGCATTGACCAGCAAAGGACTGGGTGGGCTCAGGGCAAGGCAGCGGGGTGTCCCAAAGGGAGTGGAGTGTTTGTGGTGTCCAGCCTCCGCATGGGGGTTCCTGTGGGCCTGCACGTATTCAGTTCTGTCCTGTGAAACTGAGCTACAGTACGTCACGATGAGCAGCGGTCTGACTGAAGGTAAGGCAGTGGAAGGTCCAACAGAATTTGTTCCAGGACGCTGGTCGCCTTCCAATTTATGCAGGCTTGAATTGGTAATCTTGTTTACCATAGGAAGTAAATTAGGAAATAGGACATTTTGAATAATACACTCTCCAACTTTTAACTTACTTTAACACAAATTATTTTGCTTATTTCATGCAGTACAATTCATCAGAGCACTATGCATAGTAGTGCGTAGCAGTGTGTATGTATATCTTTGCAGTACATACGAGTTTATTTCCCAGTCGTTAATGAGTTACATCGATATTTTGTCACACTCCCATTTGTTTGCATCCTCCATCCATCCATTTTCTATCCCGCTTCTCCTCTTTAGGGTCACGGGGGCATGCTGGAGCCTATCCCAGCTGACTTCGGGCGACAGGCGGGGTACACCCTGGACTGGTCGCCAGCCAATCGCAGGGCACATATAGACAAACAACCATTCACACTCACATTCATACCTATGGACAATTTAGAGCCGCCAATTAACCTAACATGCATGTTTTTGGAATGTGGGAGGAAACCGGAGTACTCGGAGAAAACCCACGCATCACTGGGGCAAAAAAGGATGTTATGCCACCTTGTCATAACAGAGAGAAGTTCCGGCTGTGGTGTTTGGGTGAGCCGCTCTAATTTACCTGTGTAGGTTTGTAGAACTTTGCGTCGCATTATTTCCTCTTTTGATCTCTTATCGGCGCCAGATTTTTTTTTAAAAAGGCCAATGCCAATATGAGTCAAAATGCTGAATATTGGCAAAGATTACCGGCCCGGCCGATTGGTCGATTACTATTCATGATAAAACTATTGTCCCCGCTTTAGAATCAAAAACTGTCCCATCATCTTACATGAATCAAGAAGTGTCCTACTAGCATGAGCCCCTTACAAGCTGGCCTATGTGAACAACACCAAAGTTAACCCGCAAATTATAGGGCATCTGAGGTCATATCAGAGGTGTAACAGAGGTGTGAGGGTGACTGTGTAAAAGGGTGAACTGATAACAGGGGTGTGAAGTTTAACAATTACGACTCACATCTCCCACTCTGCCGTGTTAAAAGCCATCATCGCTGTCCAACGAGTATTGCATATGTCACACGAAACTGCGGGGCAGATGATGCTACGCATCTGCTGAGCCTCTACTTCAAAATGTCGCTGCGATGTCTTTCTTTGCTGGGATCTCTGTGAACGACACAGCAAATAAAAGACAATATTGCAGAGTGTCTGTGTGAGAGATGCTCTAGAGCGTTTGGCGATAGATGTGAGTGCCATTCTATTCAAAACTGTTTTGTTTTTTCCGTATATATTGGCAGCAACTTGGATAACAAATCCAATCTGACGCGACTCAAATTCTCTTTCAGACAGTTTGTTTGAATAACATCTGCTGAAGCGTACCATTTACCCTCGCAACATCGAAAATCCAATGTTTGCGCTTTTGGAGGCTGAATGTTTTTCTCATTTCCCACCCACATTACACTATGCAACAACTTAATCATCGCAATAAATCACCTTGTCTCCGGTGAAACAAAAAAAGGGCACAAGTTCAACCGTTTGGGATGTTTATTCTGAGAAAGCATGTCCATGGCAAGAAAATGTAAACCGGTAAATATGTAAACCTTGCAAGAAACACGATATTTTGTGCTAAGTAAGTGGCTTTGTGAACTTAGTAGTGGTCGAGTTAAACGTTAAATTGCCTCCTCTGAGTTAAAATCTTTTGACGTTTGATCAGAAGAAGAACCAATCCAGTTTAAAGAAGCCTGTGTTACATAGTTGGATGTCTACGGATCCAACCCGTCAGGCAGCAGCGCCGTCAGCTGTGCACCACCAGTTGACACTAATGGCTTAAAAAATACTTGTCAGCTTTAATTACTCACTCCTTGTGTCAACAATGGGTAGAAATGCACACAAATGATGCACGATGTGGATGTCAGGTTACCAAAAAAGCTGTGTCTGTGTAGAACAGAAACTTGCTGCCGTTTCATTAAAGGTTTGAACATGTTTTAAGAGCTCTTTGTGGTCACATTAAACCATAAATCTGTCACGTCACTCCCTCCCGGTCTTAATGCGTGTTTGTAAAGTACATATTGAATGAATGTGCTGTTCACTGCTGTTTGATCTGGACAGAATTTACACAATAAAGCTTGAGATTTTGCACAATTGAAATTAGATTGATGTATTTTTATCTGCTTACCTGTCATTGTGTAGCCTGATGGTTTAGTTCACTAATCAAAATGAGAAAGAGAGAATAGAGACAGTTCGGAAAAGACATGGACAGACGAGTTTTCATGACCAGTTCTGATAAAACTGCTACTGTGTTAGGTGCTTTTTCAAAACCCTGCCTTTTCTCACTTGCTGAACAATTCTGATTGAGCTACAATTGTGTTAGTTTGAAACTCTATGGGCCTGCAATTGGCTGTCAACCAGCCGGGGGTGTACCCTGCCTCTTGCCCTAAGTCAACTGGGATAGGCTCCAGCTTACCCGTGACCCCTATTGGAAATGGATGGATGGATGAAACTTTAAGATTTCTATATTTGTTGCATGACATACTACAACTGGATTCCTCTGAATGGTTAGTTAGTGTGATAGATCTGAAGGAAAGCAACATTCAAAAGTCAATTTTGTCAATTTCAATATTCAACCACAGCATAACCTCCAAATTTTGATGCCCCAAAGGTACTAGAATTCGAAATTTGAGCCTGAAGAGGTGGTGGAGTTCAAGCAATGGATTCAACTGCTAGCATTAGCCACAGGTTAAATGACTAGCTGCTGTATGTATTAGCTAGGGGTGTCACAAGATCTCACAAGATTAAAAAAAAAAAAAGTCTCGTGGGCATTAGGCCTTGGACGATAATACATTAGTTTGTCACACAATAAATGAAAATGAAGCTGATCATTTTGCCGGCCTGAATATATTGCCAAGTGCATGCATGTCTTCACTCTGTGCGTTGATTTCAGCACCTTGGTGCATTTGTTCCATAGAACAACGACATGAACGGAGTGAGCCCTTTTGGCAGTCCTACAGTCTTTTTGTCTCAGTGGGTGGAGGTGTGGCCCCTAGCGTACACACAGAGTGCAGACAAGTGTAACGTAGTAGAAATTAAGTTAGTACATTGCAATGCATTGTCATATATTTTATATATTTTTTTAAATTATACTTTTAATTGTATCTCGTGTATCATCTGGTCTTGTGACCTGAGTGTCTCGTGACACCCCTAGTATCGGCACTCTTCATTAAAGTGCTCATGTCACGAACAATAGGTTTGTACAAAAAAACAGTAACAAAATGAAAGTGCTCAATTGAACGTTTTGTTATACTGCTGTCATCTGCAGGTCTAAAATACCAGTGAAATGAAGTTGTTATTTTCAAACTCCTCATCAAAACAGCTATGGAGGCACAGCAAAGCGAAGAAAGTGAAATATTTAAAACAATAGCACACTAATAGCATTCACTGATATTGTGTTGTGATGAGTATGATATAATACACAAACAATCGGCCATAACTGTATGTTGCAGACCACAAGATACAAGACGAGTGACCAGCGATCACGGTTTAGCTAGCATTGAAATTTGGCATGAAAACCCATATTATTATTGTAAGATTTGTAGAATTATATCTAGTAAAAAAAAAAATTTTTTTACTTACTGCCGCCTTGGCACGCTTTTTACAGTTGAACATCTTCTGTTTTTTACTTTTTGTTGTGTCCATCTGCGTCAGTGCTTGTGTGTACCCCAGTCTGGGTTGAGGAAAGATGTGACAGTAGAAGCACCCTCCGGTGATACACATTTAGTCCCAAACTTTCTTTTATCTGAGGCACAGTATCAAAATGACTGTCTTCGAAATACTGAATACTGAAGGCAAAACTGAATAATCTGGGGTATTTTGGAAATGTGAACAAGCTTACTCGAGCAGAAGCCTGATACACAAGCAGGCATAATAAAAAAAAATATATGTATAAAATATCCACCCGTCCATTTTCTCATTAGGGTCGCGGGGGCATGCTGGAGCCTATCCCAGCTAACTGTATAAAATATATATTATAATACATAAATTGCCCCCCCCTGAAAAAACAGTGTCACAAAACGTATTGAAAGTTTTCACAGTATTACAGTTGGCAGATCCACAAATCAATTTTGCCTTTGATATATTTTCTCATACTTCATCTGTTCTATGAAGGATTTGCACGAGTTGCACATGTGCTAATGCGTTTGTGAACATGCTCCCTGGTACATGCTTCATTGACTGTCCCAATTCACAGTGGGACACCATTTTTTCAAGCTGAGTCAGAAGGGGTGCAGACCAAGCAGGGTAAAGGGGCTGGGACGGTGGTGTGATTGGTGGGGGGTGTGTGGACGTGACATCCCCAGCTGGCCTGTGACATCACTGCAGCCGGGGCAGGAAGCCAGGGAGTTGGGAGGGCAGAGTACAGTAGGTGACATCAGACGACGCCGTCTGGGGTCTCTTGGCTCTCCAGCTGGGTAAACTTGAGACAAAGGAGCCGACGGACCGACCCAGCCGTGCACCATGTCCCACCCCAGCCATCCCTGCCTTTGTCTGCAAGTGCAGCACCCTGTCTTATCCGCCTTGGTGTTTGTAGACACTAGCTGCCCTCTCGCACTGAGAATGCCATGTGTTTCCTCGCACTGTCTCCCTTTAGCTAACTCTCCCTTTTATGTGTGTTGATGTTTGTGTGTCTGTTCCTCATCCGCTCGCTCCCCGCAATAACCCCTCCTCTGCATTATGCAAAGAAACACATCAACCTTGCCAACTTATGATAAAAACTGCGTTCATTCTCTTAATTTTCCCAGGCTGTTCATATGAAGCAAATTTTACAAACTTTAAGGACAAAAGTAGACACTCGCCTCCGAAAGGTCCCCTATTATGCAAAATTCTTTGTTTTTAATTTTTAATGATATTGATTATAAACAGTAACATGCCTCCCCTAGTTTATGACCACCAAAAGTGAGAAAAATCTAACATCTTCTTCACTTGTTTACTCCACTTTTGAGAGAAGAGGAAGAACTTCGTCCACGTCATGACGGAAAAACCTTGTTCCTCATGGACATGATGTCCCCCCCGACCCGCCCATAGCTAGATGAGCACACCCCATTTATATACCCACCACTTCACGGAGAACAGCTTTGTAAACAAAAAAAAAATGCTTCACTACACGTCTTAAAATAAAGTCTGGAGCTCAGCTACAGATGTGGGAGGTGTAGCCTTTTATATTGTTTTCTTCAGCGCACAAAGCAAGGTCCGAACAGGCGTTTTTGGAAGAATTTGGTGTGGAAGAAGCCCATCGGTGACCTCTGACCTCACAAATAGACAAAGAAAATTTTGTAGAACGTCTCCCCAGAAGAGTTATAGATGCAAAGGGGGTCACAAATTCCACATTTTCTTCCCTTTTCACTTCCTGTAGTTGGAACGGCTGACGAATCCTGATACTTTTGTCTGTTTTGTGAATGTGGATGTTGATGGAATGAATGCATCATCGATATGGGAGTAACAACTACATTTTGGAGCGCAGTGACCCCAGTGTGCATATAAACAAAAAATGTAGCATTCTCTTGGTTCTTTCCGGCTAGAGGGAGTGTGATAGAGCGAGCTGCCACTCATATTAAGTGGTTGGCCGTTGGTTTGTGCACATCTCCGTTTTGAATGCGAAACACATGTTAATGTGTGGGTGGGAGTCATGAGAATAGAGGAGAGGGTATCCATGTCTCGATATGAAAACACCCAGTCTGTCCATCTGCAGGAACATTTAATACCACAAGCACACCAGCAGACTTTTTCCCATCCTTTCTACCTCTATCTTTTATCTCACAGACTTTTTCCATACTACTTCCATTGGTTGGATAAAGCTTATAGATTTGATTACTAGTACAGTACACTGAAAAGGCAATGAGATATCACTTTTAAGTTTGTTGTTGTCTTTCGGGTTCTCCAATCAGGGGTTGCCCCAGCGAGTAGTTTGAAATATTTGTTTTCACTCTGTTTTTACGCTGAATGTCATTCCGGCCACAGCCATCCATTTATTTGGGCTTGGGCCCAGCACCAAATAGCTCCAGTGGATTACTGTTGTGGCACTGGCCGGGAATCGAATCCACACTGGCTACACAAAAGACAGCAGCATGTTCCGCTATAAAATACTTTAAACACAGCTTAATGATTAATCACAACTCTTTATTGTTCCCGCTTGCTGACTAAAAATCTGAAAAAGTACACCAGTGACAGGGGAAGGGAACATTTGGTGCAGTACAACTTCATTTCAAAGCCTTAGTACACAATATATCATACACATACAACATAGAATACGGTATATCAGAGCAGCAAAAAATAATACCCTGCAATCAGTACGGAGGTGACATATTTACTTAAGCCCTTCATTGGGCAATGGGGAAAAACATCTTGTCTTGTCCTGTTTTGCAGATCGTGCGGCCCATGATGGCGGCGGGATTGTGGTATGGGCAGGTATATGTAATGGACAATGAACACAAGTGTATTTTATTGATGGCATGTTGGATACACAGTGATCCTAAGGTTCATTGTTGTGCCATTCATCCATGACCATCACCTCATGATGCAGCTTCATAATTCAAGGATCTGTACACAATTCCTGGAAGCTGAAAACATCACATTTCTTACATGGCCGGCATACTCACCGGACCGGACATGTCACCATTGAGCGTGTTTGGGATACTCTGAATCGGAGTGTACAGTATTTGAGGCGAACGGTGGTCTCGCCAGATACTGACTGGTTTTTGGAACCCCGAAAGGGCTATAGTAGCATGTTGGCTATATTTGTGGAATGGGTTGTGACGTGATTTATTTCCTTTATTTTTACTAATTAGAGCAGGGGTGTTCAAAGTACAGCCCGGGGACCATCAGCACATTTTTAAAATATAATTTAGCAAAAAAACAAAAAAAAAACAACAAAAGAAAAAAAGAAAAAAGAACAGCAGTAATTTTACAAGAATAAAGTCAAAATATTAAGTGAAAATGTTGTTATCTAATCAGAAAGGCACAATTTTACAAGAATAAACTCGGAATATTATGACGAAAAAATAATATCATTTAAGTAGCATAGAGTTGAAATATTGGAGACATTTTTTTGTAAAATTATGAGAATCAAACATAAACTAAAGTTGTCATTTTTGAAAAATTTGGTTGGGTGAAGTTATAATATTGTGGGAATAAATTCAAAATATTATCTGAATAAAGTCATAATATTACGAGAAGTAAATTTGCAAACATAATTTAAGAAGAAAGTTCAAATATTTGAAATTAAAAAAAAGAACTATCCAAAATGGGGAAAAATGAGCAAAGACCAATAATATTGGTATACACAGTATTAAAGAGGCCCTTTCATTTTTCAGTATGTGGCCCTCTGTGGGAAAAGTTTAGACACCCCTGCATGAGAGTGACTATCATTGCTTTACTGTTTGTATCAGTTCTGTGTAAACATCTTCACATTGGACTCCTTTTTGAGGTTGTTATTGCGAGTGTGGTTGCATTTATACTTCCAGTCTGCTGTTCTGCTTAGCATTAATCAGTGGCTTCCTTTGCTGAGGCTCGTTGACTGAGGCTTGGTACATAAATACATCTATATTGTACAGTATATGCAGAAAAACTGGGGTTAACATCCCCAGTGGTCCAACTATCTGAAGGGCGTCTGTGTTTTCCTGTTTCTGCCCCCTTGTGCTCAACGTCTCGACTTACTTGGCTTCCCTTGCAGTGAAGTTGGCCATAAAATGAGTTGGAGGGAGTAGCCAGTCATTGAAAGTGGGGATTTTTTTTCTCCTCTTAATCGTATGTGTGGAATCACCAGGCCTCAGCTCCAGAAGGACCCTGTCCCAATGTGAACACAAGGAGGGGGTCATGGCCCCGAGTGCAGAGCAACTGGCACTCTAGGGCGGAGATTGAAGGAGCTGGCACAAGAGGTGGCTCGGATAACATCCTGGAATGTGGAAAACAATGACGCATGCACAAGCACTAAATCATATTGGGACTTTTGGCATGTCGTGGAGCACGGAACGATACCTATACAAAGCCTGCATGCGTGTAATGTAAGCACGTAATGCCATCTGTGAGCATTTAGCAGCTTGGAGCATGTGTGGCCACCGTGGCATATAGATTCTTTTGGGCAATATGGTGACCACAAAGGAAAAAAACAATAGAAAGGAGAATTCCACAACGAGAGTGTCATAAGTGCCCGCGCCTCCTTTTCCCTTCCTTCATTCCTCTCCATTTCAGAAGAGCCCCAGGCGAAGATGAATTAATGCATTTAAGATGTGGAAATCAGAAATTGAAATCAGTGCCCTCCACGTCGCCCAGCCTCCCATGCACCTTCTTCCTAACTCCAAACTTCAATTCAAACTGTTAAGCAGTTTACATGTTGTCTTTTCTTTAACTATGCCCAGGGCTTTGCAATTGATAGCCCCCGTTCCCCTTCCACACTCTCCTCGCACCCCACTGAATCGTGGCCAGCCCCAGCTACCTGGCCAGATGTGAAAGAGAAGGAAAAAGGAAGGCGTAGGAACACTGGAGGACAGGGAGAAGCCATCTCCTACGGGGGAAAGACAGCAGAGGAAAAGGAGATGAAATGAGGAGGGGAGGGAGAGTCCACACAATGGCAACAAATTGATAAACTGAATTGTTAAACGCAAGAGCAGCAAGCATGTAGCGTGACTTATTCCGATACCTGGTCCCGTCATTAGAGACCACCTACCCAGACTCCCACTAAGTCCCTTGAGAGGAAGGGTGAATAATTCAATATTTCACCATTTTCACAGCACTTTTCACACTTTGAATTGCTACACAAGTGCAAAATAGCCCCTCAAAATGACCAGAACATTTGAGTGCAACACGGGCAGAGCTGATTTATGTTACGCTTGCACCGTCCTCCTGGGGGCTGTCTGATTAGAGATAGGGGAGAGAAACCATGTGGTCACACACCCGGACATTTGGTTCTCATTACACACATGTAAATGCTCACCACACACACACACACACACACACACACACACACACACATGCAGTCTTGTGCAACACTAAACTTGCAGGGCAACTCCTATTTTGTGTTGCAGGGCATAACTGTAGTGGGTGTAATGCGGATGAATGGTTAGTGTAATAACGTTGCAATAGGAGAGATTGTACAAAGGCTTTACACCAGGGGATCTCAACTGGTCTCATCTTGGGGAAAATGGCAAATGCATTGAAAAAAATGAAAATAGCTGTCAAAAACACAGCATAAAAATACACACACAATAAATTCCAAGTGTAAAATGTATTTCATTGCACAATATTAAGAAACTTAGGAGAAGTAACAGGATAACCGTGAATATAAAAATGACAGTTGATTAATATTTGTATATACCAAGGAACAACCTGCCAATGGAATGCCTTTCGATTAAAAAAAAAAAAAAACATCAGCTGCACAGCATCATGGTATTGACCCAAATATAAAATGGCATTTTTATTTCCCAAGAAAAAAAGTCTGAAGAAGATGAGTCATTGTCGAGAGGTTTATACAGGCAAACCAACAGGTGGCACCAAACTCCCCAAGGGCTTCAGAGCTTTTCTTCCTGTCTCTCACAGACATCAACAACTGTTGCGCAGCTGAAAATACAAAATGTATGATATCATTTTTCAGTGCAATTTTCCAGTTTTTATTTCACTGATATTGAAAGCATGATTTTAAAAAAATATATCTGAATTATACGTAGTGTATTTTTCCAAAGATTGGTCTTGGAAGAGAGCCGCATCCATAGTATCAATACTTCAACCTTGTGTATCAGTACGGCCCAAGAAGATAGAGTGCAGATATCTGGTCCCACCTTTACTATAAACACCTCTTTCCCTGAAGCATCTCGTTCCACTGACTTTACCAGTCCAATAAAAGTAATAGGTGTTAATGACCTCTCTCCTCAGGACGGGTTCAGATTATTCTTTAAAAAGGGATGTGTCTTTTTAGTAAGAGCGGTACCATCAGTTAGTTTTTATACCTGGTGTAGTACTGTGCCCCATGCTGTTTAACACGAGTGTTAATATAAAAGGACTATAAACACTTCACCACAGCATGTGTGGCTGTGCTGACTGCATAGTAAATAGTGTAAGATGTGAGGGAGGGGGTTGCAGGGTCGTACGGTTAATTTATACCTAACAAAAAAAAAGTTTTAAAAGCCAAACACATGTGAAAACATTGCGTTCTAAAGCTTTTTGATGTATCAATACAAATCTGTTTGCAGCACCTTGTTCCCTCGCTCCCCCAAGTGAAGAAATGACTTCAGTCAGACACAGACAGATGAGGGGGTTCAAATATTCCCCTTGGAGTAGCAGACAGTTATTAAATTAGAGTAATTCTTTTGAACGTAGGCATAAATCTTTTAAAACTTCTCTATTACAGTTTTCTTTATTGTTAATTTCAATAAAAAACATCAGGAGAAGGACATTTTGGTCTCATATTAACTCATATTCTTGTTTTGAAACATTTTTGTGCTGAATTTTTTATGTCATTCTGCCAGTGAGGGTCTTTGTGACCCTAAATTGTGCAAATAAATATTTTGCGGTGTCATGAAAGTATGGAGCTGTGGCCCATTGACGCTCACTGGAGGCGACTGGGACCAACTGATGCTTACCCAGGCCCAGGACCACTAACCTGAGGCCAAGGGTGCTGCCAGGGATTTGTGGCTCCAGGAAAAAATATAACTTAACTTGTAATCCTAAAGTAATGGTCCTTGTCAGTCACCGTTCCCAGCATGCTCAATAACGACAGCCACCCAAAATGCCGCAGTTTTTTATACTATCCGTTTCCAGTTGAAAAGGGCGTTGTGTAAACGGCCTTTAGTCCTAATAATACTCACAAGAGAATAGTGACCCACTCTCAAGGGTCATGGAAGCTTGCTGGGTGCCAGTAACTCTCCCTGAGGGCCACTGAAGCCCACCAGGGGCCAGTAAACTGACTAGGGGGCCGTGCAGAGAACAAAGAGGCTGTCACAGGCAGGATTGTACATTAGGGATGTGGAGGAGACAGATCACACGCTGCACAGCGGCTGTTGATGTCTGACAGGAAGTGCTGCTCAGTGTTCAATGTGTGTAAGTACGTCGTGTGTGTGCGTGTGTGTGTGTGTGTGTGTGGCCCGGTCCACGATGGCGGGTCATTGCTGTACAGTCAGCAGGAAGTGACCCAAAACATTCATGCACATGGAGATTTAACCCCGTGTGTGCTGCTATTGGAAGTTTCGTTTTGATTCAGTCCAGTATGTTTTCCACTTTACTGAGCGAGCTCATCATTTCCCAGCATGCCATTTACCTGCGTATACATGTGTGCATATATATGCTTTGGCAGCAGGATGACATCATTCTGTAGACATGTATGAAGTAACAAACGGCGTACGTGAGCTTGTTAGAATATTTGGAATACTTGAGCGGAGATGCTAAATTTAGCCTCCCCTTGACTTTCCCTCACCCCCTCCCAACACTTCTGCCTTCTATTCTGAAACAATGGAACCCCCCCCCCACAGGCCCTTCCCCCGTCCTCCCCCATCTCACACACACACACACATTTGCTGTCCCATTATTGGATGTTATGCCTCCCCCTCAAAAAGGTGTGTGTCCATCTGGCCTCTAGAGTCCCATAAGGAAGAGCACAATGTTTCTGAGCTCCTGTACTTTGCAGAAGTCGTTTCTATGGCGAGAGCGACACTCGGCCTGAGCGGACAGGAAGCGACCCTCGGGGGAAAAGGAATTGTTAGACGGACAGCCCTGACTGACGTTATTAGAGTATTGGAGTCCATGTCATTGCCTGCTAAAGGGCACGTTTACATCAGCTGTCCAGCTTGTGGTGACCTTACAGAGTTACAAAAGCAATCATATTAAGCCCCAGGGGTGCCATTGCTGCGTTTTGCCTATCTGCGTTTCTGCTCCCTCACCCCCAATTGCCACTCGCGGGGGCATGGTGGTCTATAGTAGCACACAAACAAGAGCTGACAGGGTGAACTGAGGGTCTTCCTGTTTTGGTGAATGGCTGCAACCTTGACACATGTCACCTCTGTTAAAACGGATAGTCGTTATCGTGGCATTTTGTGAGGAAGCTTCATGGCAGCTCATTAGTTGACCCCACTTGTTTTCCTCATTTCTGTCTTTGCTTTTCAGGATTTCGCATGCATGTATTTCAGATATTTTAAGATATTTCATTAGAAATATTACATACCAGAGATAGTCACCAATGTGTGGATGCTTGTTTGGGCACTCAGCTCAGGTTGTTAGGTTCCCTGTTTGGCCGTAGCATAACCGAGACAGAGTACGAAAATTGAGGCAATTGAGGCATTTTTTTCAATGACTACGTTTACATGCGCACAATATTCCAGTTAAGATTCCTATTCTCTTTAAGACACCCCATGTTTGCATCCACAAGCAATAAGAATACTGTTTATATGTTCATCAGCATAATCACAATATTGTTGCTAATAATGTAATCATGTCAAAACAAAACAAAACAGTTTTTTTCTGCCAAAAAGCTGGACCACGGAGACAAAGTACTTGCCTGTTACATTTTCTTGCCAGCAAGTTTTACAGATACTCGTATAAAAATATCGATCAGTATACATCTTTCGTCCTCACCATAGAAATGTAAACTTGTACCGCCTTCATTGGACGCCATGCCGCAATTCTTTACTGTCCGAACAACAATTTAATATTCCGGTTGGATGCGTTCTTCAACGTACATGTTTGTTTTAACTAATATTCGGGTTGATAGAGATATGTCTGGGGTCTGATTCCGGTTTTGAACAACTGGAGAATGACCTTGATTCAAACGTGCCAAACAGAAAAAGGGCTTTCTCAAAGGTCTTTGGAATATTGACAATACTCGGGTTAACACAGGAGTATTGTGTGCATGTAAACGTATGACTGAACTTCAGAGCTTCTGGATATGTGACTGTCGCACGAGTAGTACTAGGAGTAGTAGCAATAACAGTGGTAGTAGGTCTGTAATTATTTATAGATTGGTTGCACATCATTAGTTTTAAATGGACAATGTCATCGGCTGATTCACTGGAAGAGAAAGATTCCCTTCCGTCCAATTGTTCCGCACAACTTCCTCCATGATTTTAGTCTAACCAGGCGCTTCCTTTTTGTCCGCTCTTTCTGCACAAATCCTTGCGTGTGTGTGTCCGTGTCCATCTTCCATGTGGCAGCATTCCAGTAACAGTAAGCCAGCGAGGGGTCTTCGTCTCACATCCCTCTTCAATCAAACACAAACAGTCACGTCCGGCCAGCCTGGCCCACGCTATCTTTCCCCTGCCTCCTTGTGCCAGATGCACACACCCTGTTGCTCCTTTGCCCCCCCCTCCTACTCTTCCTCCACCCCCAGTCCCATCAGGGCTCCTCTGCTTGCTTTTCCTTCCCTTCCCATCCCGCTCCTCCTCCCACACTAGCTCAGCACCCCTGTGCATCGCATTGTCTCCTGGCTCTTCATCTGTCCCCACTTCCTGTGTCCTCCTCCTTCAACCCCTAGCCTCCTTGTTCCTAGACCTCCCCTCAAACCCGGTCACTCTCTCTCCTCGCGACGTGACTTTCAGCACGGACAGTCAATCCACTGCCAATAAGCTGCGGCAGAATAGTATAAGTTTGACTGGGATGTACATGTTCGTGGTTATTCATTCATTTACTTTCGGCTGCTTATCATGTTCAAGGTCACGGTTGAGCTGGAGTCTATCCCAGCGGACTTTGGGGAAGGGTTGGGGAGAATGCTTGTTTGCTTGTTTAACCACCTACACAGCAGGTTATACGTACTGTCCAAGTTTGTCATCTACAAATATATTCAGCTATAGTGGGATGTGTTGGGAGTTTTGGGGGGGGGATCTGGTGCACTGGTGAATGACTTTGTGATGTGGTGTGGGGAGCATTATGTGCAACTTTACTGTCTTTGTGGCATATGTGGAGCAGCTAACATCTTATATATATATATATATCTCTGTGTCAACTTGGACTGCAAGCTTGAGTGGTCCACAGACACAGAGGCACTCTACAAAAAGGGTCTGAGCCGGCTGTATTTCCTCAGGAGGCTGACGTCCTTCAGTATCTGCAACGAACTGCAACAAACTGCTCCACATCTTTTAGCAGTTGTGGCCAGACTTTGTCACACTGTATCGCTGCATCCCACTGTGTCCCTATATGTCACATCCTCTCTACCGCACCCTGGACAGCCTAAAGAACAGCCACAGTAACAGACTTCTGCAGCCTAGGCTATCAGACTGTATAATTCACATGTAGCCTCCAGAATTTTGCACAAAATCTATTTTATTGTTGTTAACTGTTTTAAGTACGGTATGGGTGTTTTACATGTGTGTATGTTTTTACACTAAGACATGAATTTCCACTAAGTGTTTTCACGTTAGGTGTTAGCAGCTATTAGCATGTTAGTAACTATTAGCATGTTAGTATTGTTAGTATGCTAACATTAGCATGTTAGCAGTTTTGCTATTTTCAAAGGTATAAACTTACATAGACAGTGTTTTCATGTTCAATGTTAGCATGCTAACAGTTAGCATGGTAGCATTGCTTGTATGCTAATGTTAACGTGTTAGCATTTAAGCCATTTTCATATGTACAAACGCACATAAAGTCTTAACATGCAGACAGTTAGAATGTTAACAACAGCATTTCAGTCTGGCATATGCTCATCAGGGCTAGGTGTTAGCATGATAACAGTTAGCATGGTAGCTCCAGTATTTGAGTCTGGCGTCAACTCGTCAGAGTTCGGCGTGGGATTCGACTGCGAGTGCAGCATTGCAGTTCGGCGTAAGCATCGCCAGCATTCACACGCAATTTCTGCCGAAATTCTCCTCTTTGGAGAATGATTCCTATAAATGAATATATTGTTTTATTCTTCATCAAAAGATGATTACATGTATGTGCGTCTTCACACTGCTCTTTAATGTGCCTATTTTCCAGTTCATTGAGTCCACTTGATAGCAGCAATAATATTTCTAGCAGATGGGGGCATTGTGCTCATGACTCAGCACAGAAACACTTGATAGTGTGAGATCGTGGGAATGGAAGAGGAGCCTGGGATGGAGGAAACATTGCAGCTGGTTCAGGAAGTCGACGATATGATGCCAGTGGAGGGCAAAGGGACACACACAGAGGAATATTGAGGTCCATGTGTGCGCTTCAGCTGGAGTTATCAGAAGGCTGAAGGATGGAGGGAGGACATGCAGAACCATCGCCTCTCTCTTTGTGTTTACATTCCATCCAAACAGCAGACCATCCACTGAGGCTAATGGGCTCCTAATCTACAGATGGATGACACAAATGTCACAACTTCTCAGTGCCATATGTGTAAAAACTGCCTTTCCCAAATTTCCCAAAAATGATTCCCAGGTCAGTTTTTATTTTGTAAGCGACTGTATGATATTATCAAGCAGGTATTTACAGTATTTCTATGGGGATACTTGATGTATTTTAGCAAATTTGGCTCCCGGAAAGTTTGGCAAACTCTTTCTTCCAAAAACTGCTGTTGAACGTTCATTGCAACTGGACAAATTATTTTCATAGTCATCCACACTCGCTCTTGCATAATTTAATCTAGTCATAGTGACAAAGTATTTTGTCATTAATATTTCCTCATTATCATCCTACCTTCCTGCAACAGGTGCAGCAGTCTCACCTTCACATGGTGCCTTACTCACACACTGGATGCACCACTTTTTAGGAAGTTTGTCATCAGCCCCCAACAAGGCTGACACACACCCACAACCACGTACTGTCCAGTCATGTGCCTCACATGACAATCATTGTATTTGTTAGGCTGTCAGTCTAGTTTAGTTTAGTTATTTGCATGCTGGCTCATCCCAACAGTCACATTTTCCACTCCGAGCATGCACAGCACTTATAAATAAATATATGAGGGCCACATTAAAAAGGACATTACTGACTTTATTCTCTCAACAGGACAGTTTGTCATAAGATAATGAATTTAGTGACATACAATTCTGACTTTAATCTAGTTTATTCTCTGTTTATGAGTATTTTAAGAGTAATTATATACAGTATATATATATAAATCATAATATATGTCACATCTACAGTATACTTGTCACTGTTTTTCCTTTGATGCATGTTTTCAAACTAGAGTTTGATACCCCTGACTTACAGAGTAATACAAGTGAAAACGTTAATAAGGTCGTACAAAATTAGTGATAACTTCCAGTATACTCAGTAATAGTAAAAATCTATATGTACTGAAATCAAACCACAGGGATGTTCACATAATTAAAAAAAAAAAAACATGTCGGCCAAGGCAACAATATCCAGGAAAGAGTTTGTTTAGGTTTCTTGAAGTGCGTCTCCCTCGTTGTTTCCAGTATCTGGTCATGACTAACTGAGCATGTTCTAAAAAGAGCCTCTGTTGTCACCATGTGGGCTGATAGAAGTTACTGGCAAGGGGACCATAAGGTCAGCTTGTCTTGGGGGGGGTCCCCATGTGCCTGAACTGTTACACTTGCACTGTTTGTCATCCAGGTGTGCTGCAGGAGTGTGCATGGAGGGAGGTGAAAGACAACAGGATGGGTGGACTGCAGGTGCCTACATGTTGGTCAATGTGCTGGCAGGAAATTGCAACTGCCACACACACACACACACACAAACACAAGCACCCATTGACCACACACACACCCTACACTCACAGCACTTGTAACGGCGCGCCCTCAGCCAATGAAGCAATACTTCCTCTGTGTGTGTCCTCATGCTCCGCTTTACTCGCTAGATGTCTAATGTCATTACTAATCATCAATCGCTTGATCACTCACACCGCATCTTTAACACTGCAACTCCTCTTCTGGTAAAAAAGAAATAATAATAAGCATACCGCAGTTACTAATCCTACTTCCCCTTAAAAGGCTTTGTCATTTTTGACATCTTGTTACCAGTCTATTACCTCCCTAAAGGAGGTTACTGGAAGTCTTCATCATGGTATGCTTTTGTTCATGTTGTTGTTGTTGTTTTTTGTGTGTGTTTGTGTGTCACCTCCTGTGGAAAGATATTGATCAACATGGACGAGAGTGACCTTATTCATTCTCATTGTCCTGATTGTAATAGGTAGATAAATACGTACATACATACATTTAGAGCTGCATCCATGTAGAGCCTTGTTAATGAGGGAAAATAAGCTAACTGTGAGTACCTGCACCTGCTCGTGCCGAATAAAAAGGCTTTTATTTGCACGTAGCCTATGTCTCTGCGTTCCGGGGGTCCAACATTTGACAGCTCTACACAGAATCATAACACGAGTCATTTGTGGCAGTAAATAAGGCAGTACAGTACAGTAATCCCTTGCTTATGGCGGTTAATTGGTTCCCGATCCAACCGAGACACGGGAATTTTCGCTAAGTAGGATTACTTCTTTATAAATGGAAAATCAAATTCTAAATATGTTTTTAACATTATTGGAGCCCTCTAGACATGAAATAACACCTCTAAAGTCAATTTTACGTTCATATTACCCAATATGGTAGATATAATCAGCGAAAATAAGCAATTTAAGATGTAAATAAAACTTGCGATCGTGTGCGTCGCAGTAAATGTGTTCCGGTGCTGGTAAGGAAGCAGAATGGATGGCGAACAAGAAGTGACTTCCAGGGTTCATAGTTGAATTTTATCTTGCGTCCTGTGTTATGGCCGCAACAGTTATTATTATTGTGTCTGTGGTGAGGTAATTTAAACTGCAATAAAAGCCGATCGTTTCGGTGTTCGCACAATTACTGACACCTAGTGACCAACGTAGAATACTACATTCACAAACGGAATTGTCTTCCTAATGGCTTATATTTGAACCTTGGTTCATTGTCATTTTCAGTTCATTTTTATGCTTGAAAATGCTAAATGTGCAAAATGTATGCACAATTTGCTTAAATATGCATATTTTTGGACTAGTAGGCCGTCTTCAACCACCTAACTGCATTTATTGATTGATTTATTAATCCATGTATGCTTGAAAAACCGTGATAGAGTGAAGTCGCGAAAGTGGAACCGCAGTGTGGCGAGGGACAGCTGTAAACAACATAGGCGTAAAGTATGGTCATGATTGGGTGACTTTTGTGGCATATTATGCGTCAAAACTCTCACAAAAATGCTGTCTGTATACTTATGTATATATCCAGCTGTTTTTATCAGCTCAGCTGTCACAAAAAAATCCTCTAAAATATACTTTTATAGAGAACACGTGTACGCATCTGCCTTATGTATCTTGCATATTTCGAATTTCTGCACCCGAGTTCACTAGCAAGCGAGGCTCAAGTGGTTGCCTCCTCATAGTGCACTAGTTTCAGCTTTGTTAATTAGTCGAACGCAATACTGGCCGCAGTGCTGAGCTGTTTTATACATCCGTTTTCTTTTAGAATGTCAAAAGCCCAAGCAGCAAGAAGCCAAAGGAAGCAGAGCATCACCGAGGGAGCAGCTTTGGGAAATCAAACAACTGGATTGCAGAAGGGGAGCGTTCCACATGTGGGTGAGGAGCACGTTCTCATGCTGTCTTTTGTTTTCAGCTGCACAGGCCCCACCTTTTTAAACGAGGATGGGGCGCGAGGGACTACACTGGACGCTTAAGTAGAAGGGAGCGGTAGATGGGAAGCGACTGAACTGAATTGAACCGGGCACAATGTGCTCACAAGCAGCTGTTTTCCATTGAGTTGCAGTGTCGGCAGGGTGGAAGAGACACTTAGACATGCCAGCACACACAACATGGAAAGGTCACAATGACGGCTTTTATAGTGCACTGTCTCCCTTACGCTCTGTTTCTAGCAACATGGACCACAGACTCTTTCTTTTCTTTTAGAATGACCTCCAGTCACACAGACCTGTCAAAACAACTGAAAATGCTGCAATATGCATGCCGGGCCGGTAGTTGGCGATGTCATATTTTTAATAGTCTCTCCTGGTGTGTGAATAACTTGAAAATGCTACGTAGGGAAGTAAGAGCGCACTCACACTAGGTAATACATACCATGCTCGGGCACACATGACTCCTGAAGTCTGGTTTATTTGACTACCTGGTGTGAGTACTCTCACCTGTACTCAACCGTAGCACACTTCCCTGGTCCCAGCAAGCTTGATGCGTCATATAATTAATGCCGTCACTCCTCTTGCCAGTTATTTATGAGAAGCATAATAGAAATAGATCAAAAAGACCCATGCCCACACACACAACCAGACAAGTCATATCATGAATATGATTGCTCCTCCCACCAGTTATTAGTGTTGACAGCCACCTTGTGCAAAAGAAATAAGCCACAAAGACAGGAAAGTCGCAGTGATACAATTAGGGATGTACGATATTGGCTTTTTTGCCGATATGCCGATATTGTCCAACTCTCAATTTCCGATACCAATATTAACTGATACAGAGATGTGTAAGATGATAACATCATATGCCTCCTGTCGCGGAATTAACACCGCCGCCACAAGCTGCTGCCTTTCAAGCAGCTCTGTTTGTTTATTCAAGCACATTTTTACGTGCCGTGAGAGCGACGTCCCTCATCCGGTGTGATTCCCTGTTTACCCATTGATATCGAGGCAGCAGAGCCGGGGCTAAGTTGAAAGTCAAGCGGCTAGCAATGAAGTGGTGATTCAAGCCTTCGGTACCTTCCATTATCATGGGGAACGTGAATTCACTAGGGAGCAGGATCAACAAGCTGACAAGAACGTCTTTTTTGCGTCATTGAATGGCTAACAGCTAACGTTCCAGATGCTAACGTGGCGAGCGCAAAGTGGGTGGGCTTGCACTGTATGTGAACAAACTGTGGTGTGATCCTGGCCATGTGAACTTTAAAATCCATCTACAGTATATAGCATTTTTTAAAATCTGTTTTCATTATCGGTAAAAAAAAAAAAACATGCCGATATCTACCGATATCACATTTTTATGCCAATATCGGTGGACATCCCTAGATGCAGTGTGTCATATAGATGTGCTGTACAGCAGGGGTGTCCACATTTTCTCCACCGAGGGCCGCAGACTGACAATTCAAAGGATGCGTGGGCCAATTTCCAATTTTTTTCTCCTTACATTACACACTTTTTTGATTGTTTTCCTTTTTTTTAAACTAATATTTTCACTTTCTCCTTGTACATTTATCTTGTTTTTATTGTCATCATATTTTGACATGATTGTAATGTTATACATTTACCCAGCAAAATGTTTCTAAAATTGCAACTGTTTTTTTCTCATAATATTACTTTTTTTTTAATTACATATTTTAATCTTTAATATTTCAACACTAGGCTATTTTTCTGTAATTGTTATGACTTTATTCTATTGTTTTGTCTTCTTATTCTTTTACTGTTAGTTTTGTTGCATTTTTAGAATGTGCCGAGAGCCAATGAAAAAAAAACTGTCGTGAGCCGTAAATGGCCCCCGGCCCGCACTTTGGACACCCCGTCTGTAGCCCAGTATGTGTGTGTGTGTGTGTGTGTGTGTGTGAGCCAGCAGTGGGGACACGGGAGGAGTGGCTTAGTTAGTCGCAGTGGTATGCTGTAGCCAATGGTAAGAAATATAATATATATAATATATGTGAAATGAAATGTAAAACAATAAAATTAATGAAATATGTAGGATTCATTAATAAAGGCATCAATTTATAAAGGTATACCATTACAATGATAACAATAGATTTCTTTCAGGTTTTTTAAATATTTAAAGCTATTTGAATGTCAAAAGTATATAAAACTGTATAATAATTGTTTACAAAAACTGTCCGAACAAAAGAGTGTTGAGTGTTTCATCGGTTTCTATAAAATCTTATGAAAAAAGCTTATGAAATATAAAAACATCTTGACTTGACTTTTTACAACAAAAAAAAAGGTGTGGCGAATAGAGGCTGTAACTTCACTAAAAAGGGCCTTTTAAGTCTGGAAATTATAGCATGTCGTTTCAAAGCGTCCTTTCAGGGATGTCTTTGTTGCGGGAGCCAGGCTGGAAACTTAACTTTAATAATGTTAAAGGTTGTGACCGCTCTCAGACTTTGTGCAGGAGCTTCTGTGTGAAAATGGTCATACCAAGGGTATCGCTGATATCAGCAAGGAAATGCACCTGTGTGCGTTGTCCATAACATCCACCAGCCCATGCCATAACCTCACCGCCGCCGTGGACCACTCCGCGACACAGGTGCATCCTAATAAACATTAAACTGCACATTGAGTGGCCTTTTATTGTGGCCAGCCAAAGGCACACCTGTACTATACAGTAATCACGCTCTAATCAGCATCTTGATATGCCGCGCCTGTGTGGTGGATGGATTACGAGTGCTCATTAACACAGATTTAGACAGATTTGTGAGTGATATTTGAGAGAGATAGACCTTTTGTGCACACAGGAAAAAGTTTAAAATCTTTGAGTTCAGCTCATGAAAAACGGAAGCAAAAACCAACGTGTTGCGTTTATATTTTGTTGGCTGTAGTTTAGTGCTGATCCAAATTAGGGGTTGCTCGGCCTTGGCAGAAGTCTACGCTCAACTTTTCAGTCCCCCTCGCTCTTTCTGACACACACACTCGCACACACTCACTCTTCCTAATCACATCCTCTCCGCGCTGACAGCAGACCAGCCTGAAATGACTGCAGCCAGCGCCTTTGCCCTTCTCATGTCCCATCCTCTCTCTGATATAATCCACCTCGTCTGTTCACATTTGACATGATTTTAGGAGGCGAAACGGATCCGGAGCCTCACAATGTGTCACTATGTCACAGTCACACTCTCTCACATTTTTTTTCCTGTTTGCATTTGACTTGTGCGTCCTGCGGGAGGAAACATACACACACACACACACACACACACATTCTAAGCTACATTGCCACTTGACATTAGCAGGCTGAGTGAGGGTACCCACTGGCTGACACCAGGCACCATTTTGACCTTTGACTTTTAACGTGCGGAGCCCCACTTGGAAGATCATGTTTAGTTCTGGTTTGAGTCAGTTGTGTGTGCTAATGTTACCGGCAAGTGTATCTGCACCCACCCGCCACAACATTAGGTACACCTGTGCCATCTAATGAGATCCAATATATGAGATTTGACAAAAATGTGAATGACACTGTCAAAGCGGTATTAAGTGAACAAAACAGCAAAATGTCTATTATTGGGGTGTGCAGTGGTGTACAGCTGCACTGCATCTAGCTACATAAGAAGGACAAATAATTAGAAACAGCTCTTAGTAGGATGCCGCACAGTTGTACACCACTGTAAAGCACAATAATACACACATAGCAGACCTGCGCCAAAGCCGAACGGAAACAATGACGAGCCCATTCCTGACGTTTTGACTGCACCCCTAGGTCCCCTTCAAGTTGTCTCTCTTCCCCACTTGGATTGCACGATGACAACGCATCATCTCCATAATGACCGTGTTACTGAGGAAGTGTCAGGTGAGAGCGTTAATCCTTTACTGCACCTGCTAATTGTCATCCGTCAACACGTTAATGTGTGTTTTTATTCATGTTTAACATCTGGAAGACACTAAGATTACTTACGCACCGGTGATAATGATAATAATAATAATGCTGATTTTCATACAGCGGAAAAAGAACGTGTGTGTGTGCCTGCTGGCTGCCTGTGCTGCCGCTGACAAGAGTAATGGATCTGCTTATTGTAGCATGTGGACGCAGTGTGATGTACGAGATTCATTTGAAATTCCCAGTCTTAAATGAGGCACTCACATGTGAGCAAATGTACTTGTCGGCTAATCTTTTTCTCACTTCTGCGGTTCTCTGCATTCTATTTTTCTGTTAAAGTGAAACCAATTTCATGCAAAATGAATGTGTCATGAAGCAAGAAATGGCTTTGCGCTGATTCAGTATTTGGTTTTTTTCTATGTGAAAATCTGGGACTTTTGTAGTACGGCATATGCAACCCTTCATCAGGCAAGGAACCCTGTTTATACCTGAAGAAGGAGTTTTACATTATTATAACAATTATTAAAAGCAGTTAAACCATGTGATTTATCCCAACCAATCACCAGACATTCCATCCATCCATCCATTTTCTAGGCCGCTTATCCTCACTAGGGTCGCAGGGGTATGCTGGAGCCGATCCCAGCTGACTTGGGGCGAGAGGCGGGGTACACCCCGGACTGGTCGCCAGCCAATCGCAGTCACTAGATATTAATAATAATTATACATATAATAATGTTTACAAAAAAATGTCCATGCCTCCATTGCCAAAGTGCTTGTCTATGTGGGTTTCAGTTGGTTTACTGTTATAATAATAATATCAATATTAATTAGGGATGTCACAAGACCAAAACATGACAATACTTCTCGTTTAAGAGAAAAGCTGTCTTGCGGGAACAGGGCAGCCAGAAGTCAATTAAACTGTGAGCTGTGGCGTCACTACTATGGATGATCAGGAACATAATATAGAAGTAGCGCACACTATAAACCTTGCAATCCTACTTGCACTCAGCGTTTCCAGCATTGCTTGTTTGCCACCCAGCATTCTCCGAATAAACCCAAAATAGTCTCAATCTTTTCATCATCGTTCGTGCCGTTTGGTGCAGGTCAAATAAATTTGTTTTAATTTGTGGTTTAAAAGATTTCTCCGATGATGATGTCACAGCCTACTGTGCGCCCCGGAAATGATACTTTTTTTCTGTTGCCGCGGCTCATCTGGTACCAATGAGTAACACCTGGTGTGAGTAACTAACTTCGTTGCCGCAAACTTTTTAAAATTCGTCCTATTTTAGTATCACTGGCACAGGAAGAACGGCATGTAAAATAGTTACCATGTTAAATCATTATATTGTATTGATAGTTTTGGGAACAGCAGTTTTGGGTTAATGTGTGACTTCTTATCAAGGTGCCACATACACACTCCTGATCAAAACCTTAAGACCAGTTGAAAAATCCTAATGAGGTTTTAAGTAGAGCTACAATATGCAAACTCAAGAAGGGGGAGTGAGACAAAAAACATTTGGAACTTGTAGTTTAAACAAAAAAAAAAACACCTGATCAAAAGTTTAAGACCACAGGCTATAAAAGCCAACATCTGCTCAAAATGTTCATTTTCTGTCAGGCATTCACACTGTCATACCCTCCTGATGTCTAAAGATAAGAAGCTTTCTCTTTTTGAACGTGGTGGGATTGTCGAGCTGCATAAGCAAGGCCTCTCGCAGCGTGCCATTGCTGCTGAGGTTGGCCGCAGTAAGACAGTCATTGTACATTTTTTGAAGGAACCTGAGCATTATGGAACAAAAAAGTCAAGTGGGAGACGCTGAGCCGGAGGATCCGATTAACTCTCCATCAAGACACAGCGCAATAACCATCAGACGGCATCTGCGGGAAAAGGGTTTAAAAAAACAATATATGAATTCTGACAAATGTCATCACCGGAGAAATCTTTTAAACCACAAATTAAAACAAATGTATTTTATTTGCACCAAATAGCACGAACGAATATGAAAAGAATGAGACTATTTTGGTTTCATCACCGGTCATCACCGGATTGTGTAATCACTGGGAAATTAAATCTTTAATAACTCAAAAAGCATGAGAGCACAAACGTTCATTTTAATTGCATGAAATGTTCATTTTAACTGCACAAAACAGCACTAATGTGGCACTAAACGTAGCATTAAAAATGAATGATTTAGATTTCATTCTGAGCATGTCGGGGGCTGGGTGAACTTGAGACGACCTATAAAATAAACTGTTATAACGAAAGCAGCACAAACATTCATTTTAACTGCACAAAACAGTACTAGCGCAACACTAAAAAATGAGACTATTTTGGTTTCATTCCGAGCATGTCGTGGGGCTGGTTATGTGATAGGTCAAAACTTCAATCGTTAATATCTCAAAAGCGAAAACACCAACATTCATTTTAACTGCACAAAACAGCACTAACGTAGCACAAAAAATTTTGATTATTTTGGTTTCATTCTGAGCATCTCGGGGGCTGGCTGAACTTTGGTTGACCTCTAAAATAAACTGTAATAACTCAAAAACATTCATTTTAACTGCACAAAACAGCACAAACAGAGCACTAAAAAGGTGAGACTATTTGACTAGAGTTTTGCGTGGGGTGGTGGGCCAACTTCACTCAGGTTGTATAGTCTCATCTCATGAGTTCAGTATATCGTGCCACTCCTAATATTATTTAATGTTTTATATTAAAAAAAAACAAAATTTAGAAAAAAACATCGTGTGTATTCCAATGAATGTCTCAAAATGCTGGAAGTCCACGTAAGTTTACAAGCTTTAAGAGTGTAGGAAACCTCATAAAATGTTTGGTCTTTTTCATCTTCATGTCTTGTCATTTGAATAAAATGATTCATCTTTACCTTAGAATAATTATGTTTGATGTTTCCTGCTTTGAGGGAGTTTTTCCATCAGCAAAGTGCTTGCTCATGTGGGGATTGGTTGACTTGAACAATAATAATATCAATAGTAATAAAGAATAAGAATCCGTTTTGTGTCCAATAAACGCCAAAAAATACAAAAACACACACATGCGCGTTTGTCCGTCACCAAAGTGCTTGCTTATGTCGCGTTCAGCTGGTTTCCTAGAATACAGTACGTGTGTATACAGTACATAGAATTCACTTGACTCAGAAGTGGATAAAAAAAACACAAATAGACATTTTTTTTTCAAATTTCTTACACAATTAGACTTTATTGCAAGGATGATTTGGAGTATAGTGACAAAACAAACCACAACATTGTTTCACATTTTAAAAAATAAAAACCTTATCGACATCATTTTATCAGGACATCATAATGAAATGAAATTGTATACTTGAATATAAAAGCCCACAGTGAACATTTAAACAAAAAATAACTATAAAAACATTTTGACATGCAATAAATACATTCATTTCATGAAAGCATATTCACAATGCAGAAATACTGTTTGGCTGTAATGTATTGCTTTTAAGTGGTGATTGATGGACAACACAGCTACATGTCTGCTGAAATAAGACTTTGTAAATGTGTGTGAGCATGTGTGTGTGTGTGTGTGTGTGTATATGAGTGTGTGTTTGGTCATGTTTTTTGCTGAACTCGCACTGTCAGCGTGGCAGTGTGTCCCGCAGCTGAACTTTCTTCTCCCTAAACCACAAACCAGTCGGGTACAAGACATCACAGTCATCCTCATTAGATCATAATCGAGCTATCCACACAATCCATCAATCTTGCATGTAATCTCTAGTGCATGTGTGTGTGCGTGCGTGCGTGTGTGTGTAGGAGGACCCTGAGGGTAGGGAAGATCTTTGTGTGAGTACGTGAGTGCTGAGTCCAATCGCCAGTTCTTTTAATAATGACTTTTTCAACAAGAAGCGACACTCCAAACACGGCAGGGCAACTTCATTAAAGCTGATCTAATGTGGAGTCTGCCAGCCAGCCATTCGCATGTGTGTGTGTTCTGGTATTCATCACTCACTGAGGACAAAAGCCTGTCTATACAGCATGAGGACATCTTGCAGGGCAGGAACCAAAAATGACATACCCTGTAGCGTGAGCTATTCAGAAGGTATACGTGGCCGACATGTGCGAAAATTTAATATTTTGCCAACAAAATACAATTGTCTTTAAAAGCTAAATGAGCAAATATTTATTTTGTAAAAAAAAAAAAAAGTAAGCAACCGCCATGGCAAATCAGTTTTTCGGTAGTAAGGGAGGCCCCAGCTGTATTATATTCTCTGTGGGAAGTCTCACTGTGCCACACTATGAAAACCCCTGATTTTTGTGCCAAATCCTAAAGAAAATGTGTTGTCTTCTCACGATAGATTTAGTGACCAGAGCCAAACCTGTGCTATTCATTGCACCAGCCATGGATCCTAAATATCCAGCGTCAAACAATGAGCTTCATGAAGGTATGTACACTTTAAAAGAAACAACAGAAAAATCAAAGGCGTTATTACTTGTATGCTTTGGTTTTCTTTTGGCTTCCCTTCTTTTCCTTTGGTTCCCCTCATCTGGGCGCATGACTTGGCCGATGCACGGCTCAATTGTGCAATTTCATACATGTTTACTTTACTGGCATCTTTCTGAGCAGATCTTTAACATTTCCTCTACAACGCTGTTTTTAATCTCCTTCAAGAGGCCTCTGCTTGGCTTAGGGGTAATGATCATACGGCGGGGGTCAGCGCACGCGGTGGTGGTGGGGTTCATTTTTGGAAATCGATCAGGGCTTCGAGAAAAAGAAAGTAGCCTCTGGTGTAAACATTTAGACAAGTGTCTTCTTCAGCATGAGAACCAGCTGGAAGTAAGTGGATCAGGAGTAGGGAGGGTTACGGGGGGGGGGGGGGAGTCTTGAGTGGAAGGTTAGGAAGAATTACAGAGGAAGGGTGGGAGGGAATCAAACGCCAACTGTGGGACTTTTAGGGGATAGTACGTAATAGAAAAACATCACAATATGGTGGTTTTGTCCCAGAAAAGTGCAGCTCAAGGAATGAATTGTCTCTTGTTTGTTTTCGGTTACACTGTAGGGAAGGCACTCAGGCGCGCACAGGTGCACCACGATGACTTAACTGGAGTGTGAGCGTGTATATTCACGTACAAAACAGTCCATTCTTAGCTCCCGCTACAAAAACAGCTCTATGTCATTTGACTAGCTTACCTTTTCAACATCAGGCCTCATAATTTGTTTATTTTCCCCCATGATTACCCACTGTAAAGGGCAAAAGTTGCACAGTCATTGTAGTCCACTGAAAGCCATAAAAGTCCTGAGAGTCAGCAGATTTTTTTTTTTTGCGTCACTAATTATCTCCTTTTCGACTGGCTGGCTGCATGAAAAGATCTTTTTTTCAAATTTGAAGCCCGTGTTGGAAGTCATCCAGACCCTTTTTACTGCTATATTGTTAATCTTATAAAAGTTATGGGTCTTGCATGGTTGCCATAATAACATTTATGAAGGAAATGGTGTATAAAATAAACCACCATAATAATAAACCGTTTCAGATGTTTTTTTCCTTTGGATTCACCTAATTAATGGCGTTTTATAAAAGCCATATTTATCACTTTGCTGTAGAGACAGTCTCAGCTGAAGTACGCTGGAGGCCAAATAAATACAATTAGCAAAGACATATGGCAAATGGCTGAGCCGGTGAATTGATCAAATGTTGTCATTTTACTGGGACACTGAGCTAGCATTTTAAAAAAATAGTTACGTTCACGCGGCTTGAGAAAAATAAAGAAAAATGTATTTTTCAACCCTGAAAGGCTAACTTCAGTTACGTTTAAAAGCAAAATGATTTGATTTTTAGCTCCAAAAGTGAAAGAGTAAACAGAGTCTGGGGTGAGCAGACAATAGGCTCAAGAAAACCATTTTTTTCAATGCAGCAAAAGCCCCAATTGAGGGGTGGCTCACTGTGCCACCCTTTAACAATTTGAGGTATTAGAAGTATTAAAAACATTAGAGAAAAAAGTATCCACTAATTACATATAGTCATAGTTTAGGGGATGTTCAGAATTTTGGGCATTTTACTGGCGACTCAGCATCAGGGACATGTGGGCGGGCAGTGCCCCACTAGATACAGGTGACGGCATTAGAATTTTATATTTAATACAGACTAGGGATTCAACTAAATGTGTATAAATATGACTCCTCATCCTAATAGGGACTTTTTTAGTTTTTAATTGACTTATGGGGCAGGATTATAAAAGAATTCTGCCGAGCAATAAGTGCAAAATGTGTGACAAGACAAGGAAAAATAATTTGTGTAATGCGATAGAACGTCTTCCATTGCATGCATGACAGCTAGAAAGCCACACGGCCCTATCGCCGTGACACTGAGCAGGAGTTTATTCCACCCAAGCAAAGAAGGGAAGGAAAAGAGGAGATACCGTTGACTTGTTTTGTGAATGAAGCGTTTTAGAAGTACGAGCAAGCTTTCATAGCCAGACAATGGCTCAGGTCCACCCCTGCTGCGCTCGGCCCTGCTCCTCTCCCTCTCTAATCTGCCTCATACCGCAACAAACACACGGCACATCCTGCTCACTCGCACACACCGGCTGAAAGTTCACTTCCTGTTCCTCAGATCGTCTCCTTCACGCCTCTGCCTCATTCCCAGGACGTGTATTAGCGGAGCTCCGCGTGCTCCAAGAGCATAAACAGACAAGCAAACACTTCCCTCACGGCACAGCACCTCACTCTCCTTGTTAGTGCACTTAAAAAACTGAACCTCCCTGGTTGTGTGTGGGTATATGTGTGTGTCTTCTGGCAGTCTGGTAAGTCCTCTTGCAGTCTGAGGACCAAAATCCCTTAAGAAAATATCCAAAAAACACATAATAGGTTGTTAGCATTGGCCCATTAAAAACTTTTTATCTGGCGCTTCCCCTCCCTGCTTAGATTTGGAGCTGCAGTGGAAACTCTTTTTGTTGTTTTAACAAGTGAAAAAAGAAGGAGAGGGACACTTTTTGATTAAAACTATTGAATGAGATGGAGTGGAAGTGGCTGAATTCCCACAAGAGAGGAAAAAAAGCATCATCCAAACACAATCTGGCCTCCTATGTTTGTGTTGCCTCCGTCAGGTCAAACAGACTGTGAAAGTCCCTGGCATCTTCTAACGCCGAAGCCAAACATGAAAATGGCATAAGCTGTGGTTCAGATGTTCATAAACAGCAACCGCAAAGCATGACGTTGTCGCCTTGGGTTGTTCAGACAGATACGAAGGGCCAGACGCATGGACGCCTCAACACAATGAAAAGTGTATACTGCATCATAATAGTCATGAAAGTAATAATAAAAAAACAATATCATATGTCATCTCTTCTGCATTTAAACTCTAATGTACAAACCTACAATAACCATTTCCTGTATATGTGTGTGTGCGTGTGCGTGTGTGTGTGTGGTCGTGAGGTAAGCACCAGTTTCATGTGCAATCTTTTACTAAAGAAAAGTGACAGGATATTCAACATATATTACAGAAATGAAGCCCTTATTGTTACATTTAAAGAAAAGAAAAGCACGAAACTTAAGGCACATTGTTTTTTTTGGTTTTATAGTAAATCAATCACAGTGAGTTTATGGCTTTTAAGTCTTCACATTCACCCTCTGAGGTTGACGTTGGCACTATAGTGGTCAGACACTTCTGATCTGAATTAGGGAGACCAGTGAAAGTGGAAAATAAAGATCGAAAACAAAGCAGAACAAAGTTGTCGGGATGTTCTTTGGAATAAACATTTCAGGGGGGCTGGGGGGGAATGTGCCTTCAAACCCGCAAGCTTCAAGTGCTCTTTTGTTGTTTTCGGCCCAATGCAAAATAAGAGGATTTCTATTGTTTTGTGGCTTTGATAGCGGCATCAAGAGGAGTGGTGCAAGAGCGGGGGTGTAGTTGAAGCATCAGATGTTCATAAGTGGATGGGAGGGCTGAAGGATGGCAAGCATGAAATAGGACATGGTGTGTGAATTGTCCGGGAGAAAGTGAGATTTCACAGGGATTACAACAGCTGCACGGGACTACAACCCTCCTCGTGGTCATATCACTGACAGATTAGCAGCTTTGCTAAGTGTGTGTGAAATGGGGGAGATAACGTGTGTGTGGGTGTGTGTGTGTTAAACATTCACTTTGGCACGTCAACAGTAGCGGGCCTCACGGACGTGACACCAGAGGTCAGACCTGGTGCTCGATGTGATTAATCACCATGAATCTGCCATGAATGGGGAAGTTACTCCCCTCCGATTGGGATCCATCGCTATGCTCACCATGATTGGCCGTTTTACAACATGTCAAAAAGGCAACGCCCGTGTGACGGACAGGGATTTTTGTGTGTTCACTAGTTGGGTATGTGTGATCGTTTCACAGCTGTGAGATCACGGGCTGCCACTCCTCAGTAAAGAACAGCTTTTTGCTCAGGATATGTTATAAACATGCTGCTATTACAATAAAATAGGGATGCTCCGATCAGGGTTTTATGCTGCCGATACCGATCATCCATGAGTGAAATTATACATGATGAGTATTGGCGCGGTTTAAGGTTGAAAAGTTAGGACGATTCCAAGGTGCCCTAACTGCCAGGGGGCCCAAAAAATAGGTCATTATTAAAAAATAAAAAGGGGGCACGCCCAACGTGATTTTTTTTTTCATGGGGCCCAGAATTCCTGCTTGCATCCCTGCTATTGGCTATATGATATAAAAAAGGGAAGCAAAAAAATCACCTTCATTTTGACAACTTTTTCAAGAAAACATATATCACTGGTGAAACTCACAGAGGAAGAGATGCCTTCTTTAAGGCGACTTTGGATGTGAGAGTACATAGTTTGATGGCGTTCTAGCAGGACTTCCAGGTGTCATGCAGCGGGGTTCCAAGCGAGAGAGCAGTCGGCAAACCCGCTGTCTTCCGCCGCTGAGAGAGGATGGTCAATTCAATAATTATTTGCTTTATACTTCTGATTGTCACACACAGTCCAGCATTGGCTACATTAGCTGCCGTTTGACTGATGATCAGCCTCAGAAACTCACCGTACTCCGTCAAGTGTTTGTTCTTCAAATGCCGTATTGAATTACAGCTTTTCAAAAACGCTACCTCGGCGAGATATATTCCGTGGCACATTTTGCAGCGTGCAAAATTTGTATCGCTCTCACAAACGTTAGGTAAGTTCCACACGTTTGTTTTGGGTTTGGCACACCTGCGCAGTGTGAAGGAAAGTGGGCGGGGGACGCTCACCACAGGCTGCATGCTGCAATCGTACGAGCGAGAGGCGATCGGCGTTGAAAGGCATTTGTCGGCATATGCCAATCACATGCTTTTTCATGGAAGTTGGCCGATATTGATTGGTGGTCGATCGATCGGAGCATCCCTACTGTAAAAGACTTTTAAAATGTGCTTGAATGTATTGTAACCTCGGAGGAAGAATCTGGAGCGTTATTCATTGTCTGTAATACCCCTAAAAATAGGACAATTTTGAGAATTCTCCCGTTCTTTTAAAGTCCAGAAGAGGTGACTTTATTTATTTTTATTTTCTTTTTATTTCTTTTATTTTGCTGACTTTTACACTCAGATTTGGACACAAACCCTGAATCTTGTCCTTTATGTGCATTTATTTGTCATAACACAGGTTTAAGGGTAAGGGTTTTCTTTGGATTTCATCATAATACAAAAAAATAAATAATCTTTTTTTTTTGGTTTTCAATTTGTTGCTTTGGCTCAATAGCTGCAAACACATACATAAATACCGTACTTCTGTCAAGCGAGTGTCTCTTGGTCACAGGATAGATAGCACAGTGCTCCTTTAGGAAGGAGGCTTCAAAGGTTAGATGCATCGAAAGGCACTTACAGTCGACAAAGTTTGGCGTGCACGAGCAGACTGACGTCCCTCGAGTCTGAGGTGCAGATTTAGTTGAGGTGAATGGCGTCAGAATACTGCATGTGGTGATTGGCCTTCTCGTGGGGCTGTGTGGTCTTAGCTGGGTGAGTAGCGGTCAATGGTGCGGCCCTCAGAGAGGGCCTGTTGGGGAGGGGGCAGGGGTTGGCACAGGACGTCCATCTTGTCGTGGGCAAGGCCTCCGAGGTGCTCAGAGGCCAGTTTGGAGAGCGGGTAAAGGCTCTCCATTGCCTTGGCGTCGGCCACCAGCTGCTGCTGCGCCTGGATGAGGAGCTCGTTGGCCTTCTCCTGTTTCAGCCCTAGATGCTCCGCTGTGTACTTGCTCAGTGGGTAGATACCCTCAGCAAAGTCCAGCTTCAGTTTGCCCTCTGTGGTGAGGCCCCCCGTGGCACCCCCACTGCTGTGCATCTTCATGTGACTGATCAGATTGCGCTGCTGGGCGAACTTCCCTCCGCACACTTGGCACTCGTAGGGCTTCTCCCCAGAGTGGATGCGCATGTGCTCCGTGAGGCGGTACTGTCGGGTGAAGCGCATGCCACAGGAGTCACAGGCGAAAGGCTTGAGGCCCAGGTGGCTGCGCATGTGGCGTGTCATGGTGCCGCGCTGCGTGAACTTCTTGCCACAGATGCTACAGGGGTAAGGCCGGGTCAGCCAGTGGGTTTTTTCATGCTGCCGCAGGGTGGCAGGATCTTTGTAGGACTTTTCACAGGTGGAGCAGCGGTATGGACGGATCATCTCCGCGATGGCTCCTGAAGCCAAAGCCTGACTGGATTTTGTCTCCAGGTGAGACAGGCTGTTCAGGGTGTTGGCGCTGCTCAAGCCCCCGTAGCCGTTGGTGCTATTGTTGATGTTCTTGTTGCTGTTGCTGTTTCCTAACTCCCCGCCTGAGTTTCCATACAGCTCCTCCTCTGTGTGTGTTTCCACGTGTGCGTTGAGCTGTTCTGAACTTGGGAAGCCCTTGTCGCAGGGAATGCAAACATACAGATTGTCCCCAAAACTCTCCGGCTCATATGGCACGTGGAATCTCCCCATGGGACCTGAAGGAGACGGGCGGCCCTCGCTGCTGCCAGTCTCCTCAGTGCCTGAGCCACTTTTGTCATCCGGGCCCTCACTCTCCTCGCCGATCTTGTGGTGATTGTGCCGCCGCTCTCCATTTTCACCTCCTTCCTCTTCATCCTCTTCTTCATCCTCATCTTCGCCTACGTACGGCAGAGGCTCATGTTTCACCCAGCGATAGATGTTACCCACCTCTCGTCCGGCCTCCCCGATTTCAGTCGGGGTGTCTGGGCTTGGTGGGCATGGGTAGCGTTCTGTACCCTGTGGTCCCGAGCGATGGAGGTGAGGAAGATGTGGACCTAGTGGCTGGTTGTGATGGGGAAACGGTGGCGGTGTTCGAGCCTGATCTGTTGTCTCCATTTTTTCTGAGGGGAAGGCCCTGCCGTTGGCTCCTTGTGTGGGACTGGTGCGGGCACCCGGGGTCCCATCTCGCTCCTCGTCATTGTGGGTGCTAACCACATGGGACTGGGAGGGCGTGTGCTGAGACTGGGAATTAGGACTCTTCTTGGAGAGATCGAGGCCATAGTTGGGGGAGCAGTTCCTTTCCGGAAGCGCTGAACGCAGGCCAAGCTGGGCCGGCA
This sequence comes from Dunckerocampus dactyliophorus, assembly GCF_027744805.1. Taxonomy (NCBI): domain Eukaryota; kingdom Metazoa; phylum Chordata; class Actinopteri; order Syngnathiformes; family Syngnathidae; genus Dunckerocampus; species Dunckerocampus dactyliophorus. The sequence continues at coordinate 20,886,287 of NC_072830.1, read as the reverse complement.
GAACCGACTGCATGGACGGGAACACCTGGGAGCCTTGATTGGAGGTGGGGGCATACAGCTCACCGGCATGGATGGCGAGCCGATGGGGTACCAACTCCTCCAGCGGGAGAGGCCGAGGCGTGTGGCTGTTCATAATCCCCCCAGGAGGGCACGACTGGATGACAGGAGTGGACACCCTGTATCGGCCTCCGGTGCCTAAACCCATGCCAGGTCCCATTTTTGCATAAGGGAGAAAGGCAGGCCCGGTGCGAGGAGGGTACTTGCCATTTCTTTTCAGCTTCTTTTTGCACAGAGCCACTAAGTCAAGCAGCTGAAGATAGCTGGCCGCGGCCAAAACGGCACCCAAGTTGGGTTCTGTGGGAGAGGCGGGGTCCCCGTCTGACAGGCGGCCCGTGTAGATGTAGTCCAGAATAACCCGGAAGACCCCGGGACTCACCATCTCGTGGTCGAGGTTGATGAGATTGTCGTGGACCACCAAGGATTTCAAGTAGAGGCTGCTGGCAGCCAGAATGTTCTTGTGTGCCCTGAAGAGGGCGTTCTGCACCACGATGATGACATCACACAGGAATCCTTTGGTGCGCTGGCTGTTGAGCTGCAGGAGGAGATCCCGAGCATGACTTGGAACTTCCATGACATCCAGCATCGTCTTTAGTCCGCCACCTGCAAAAAAAAGAGATGACAGTGAGATACTGTATCACTGTCATGTAATTTTCTACACCGCAAAAGAGTGAAAAAATGTGACATGTTTCAACACATCACATTAGTATTCATACTCAAAACTGTACTTATAAGCAGCAAGATTATATTTTGTGATGCAAATAATGTTTTTTGTTTTTCATTTTCAGTTATGAGCGCTGTCTGACGCGTGTCAGGCTGAGCGCTTGTGTGTGTAGCGCTGCATGTGTGGAGACAGCGACGTTCACTGATATCCTTCTAGTTACATTTGCTGACGTTCTTTTGCCATGGTTCCCACTGACAATTACCAGTACCTGTTCTGTAAAACAAATCAAATGTTGATCGACCCCCTCCTCGCCATTGTTATCACGTTTGTATTACATACAATAACAATAATATTAAAGCAAACAAAGCTCTGGTATCGGAAGAGTGTTAGTATCTGCAGTATCCAAATTCAGAAGTGAGCAAAAGTGGATCCCTGGACTAGACCCCTTATGTCTGCCTGAATATTAATTCTTCATCTTAACAAATGCATGCTTTGTGGAGACACAAGGTAATGTGTATAAAGGCATGCTTAGATTGGCTTGAACTAGAACAGAGGAGACCTCTGACCTCACAAATGTCCGTCTGGATGAATGGGCAAACATTTGCACTTCCTGCAGTGGTCACTATGTGTCCCAATACTTTTGAAGGTAAAAAATGAGCACTAAAAGTCAAAATGTGTCAAATAACTGCGGCCGTGTGAAAAAAACCTTAAGTTGTGGTCCTGTTATCTAATAAATTCCATGGCAGAACAGTTTCACATATGTCCACAGTGGTGTTTAATTGACGCTGCACATTGCGCAAGAACAAGCAACAGACTGCGGAGCGACTGTGTGGGAAGCGCACAGCACACAGAGCGGCTCGGTTAAAGTGAACTTTTTGCACAAAGGTGAGGTCTTGCGCTGCTTTTCTCATCATGAGAAAGTCTATCATGCGTTCACTTCCTCTGCCACAGGCGAAACGTGAGAGAGAACCCCAGAAAAAAGATGTGTTTAGGAGGCTGCTGGCAGGTTATGTGCAGTGATTTAAACTGAGCTGAGGTGAAGGTTTTGCAAGTTTGATGAAGAGCAGGTTCACCCCCTTTTCCACACACCAAAAAATAGAATTATGGCTCCAAGACAGCACATACAATACTATCAAAAACATCTTTAGCTCTGTTGTTTTAATGTCGGTCATTTAATTTTCTTCACTTCGGCTTTTCCCTGTCAGGGGGTCACCACAGCAAGTAAATCTCATGGTTTTTACGCTGGGTGCCCTTCCTGACACAACCTTGGCCGGGAATTGAACCTATGCTCTCCACCATGAGAGGCAGAAATGTGTACCATTCCACCACCAGGCGTAATAATGGGTATTTGATTTCTGTTATTATTAAAATAATGTATGAATCTATTGTTAAATATTTTTTTGACAGGATAGGAGAATCTCGCAATGTTCTGAACTCCTATTTCCAGGCCACTGTTGAGAGATTATTAATGCGCATTTAGCAACTGTGGGCCTGAGTCTTTTGCACACAAAAAGCACAGGATGTACTGTCCATTGACATTAGATGGCGCAATGCTGCATACTGCTAACTCCCCCAGGAGCTAATGTACACGCACAAACCATCCCGTACGCTCAAATATCACCCCTTCACTTATCAGGCCTAAAGTAAACTAGATCACGCATGAAACATGACGTTGCGTTCAAGCAAAACCCTCCCAGGAGAGTTTACAATAAAAAGTGGCTCCCTTTAGGTTTTTTATAACTGACGGGACACAAGTAACTAAATAAATAGTAAATAAAGAGTCACATGGGCTCATCTGTGCATTGGACATATACAGAAAATTAAGATTTTGCGCAGAAAAAGTCACTCACGACCTAATTTGTGTTGATTACTTGGCATCATGGGAGGAAAGGAGATGAAATAAAAATGTACAAAAAATGTAAAGGCTGGGGAAATATTTCATAATGCATAGTGAAAATAACACATTTATTCAGTTTTAATGTGGTGAATAAATATTTTTAAAAACTCAATTAATTCATAAACAACAAACAAAATAATGAATTACATACATTAAAATAATTAACAAACGAAGAATCTAAAAGTTGACTTACAATTTGGACTTTATACTCCGTTATTTCCCAAGCTGTCATTTAAAGTGTTTCCTCCTTCTGCTTTCCATTACGGAACTATCATATTTTAACATAAATTTCAGCTTGCGGTCACATCAAACTAGTGGTAGAAAAACTGACTAAGCCAGCCAAGCACCTTTGGTGAACTTTCTTATGGTGAACATCCGCACTGTGCTTAGTATGATGACGAACTAGAACGCTACAGGGATTGATTTATGGAGACAGAGTTTGTCTTTTGCATATTAGTTAGGATTCAAGATAATATTCTTGTCTTTGTAATAGGAATCTTTGCACTTGACTCCTGGTATTTGCCTTTAGGACGTTGAGGAAACTATTAAAAAAAGACTATGTTGTAATAAGGACTGGTCTTGTATAAGTATTGGTATAGTGTAAGCCCTCCTGCCTAAATAATGTCCTTTTAAATGGCTTTACCATGTTAAATATCCAAATTGAAATCACATTATCAAAGCACATGGAGCACATTTTCTTCTCTTAGCCTCCCATCACGCTGCCATATAGTCAGCAATGACGACAACGTGTCCGTCATGTCAAATTGATATTGATCGTCCTCGTGTTTTGGCGGTTTTGTCACAATTTGGCGGTTTCGGGGCGAAACATTCGCCTAAACTTCCTCGCCTCTGTCACATAAACACGACTGACATCTGCTGCAAATTTTGCAGCCAAAAATCTCAATGTTGCAAAAGTGCATTTTTATGTCACTTGCTAAACATCACGCAGCGTGTTTTGCATTTCAGTTGCAGGGAGCTGCCGCACCTTCCAAAGAGTAGAGTGAAAGGTGAAAAGGTCATGCTTCATTCACACCAGCGAAGCGGTCGGTTTCCTGTCTGATTGCATCAAAAATCATCACACCATCGTAGAAAGCGGCGGCAAAGTAGAAGTGATGGGAACTGCAGGTTAACACTCTTCTCATGTTCATAACATCAGATTGGGTGTCGTCGTGCGCCCCAATAATTTGTGACGCATGCGCTCACTTTACATCTTACAGTGAAATATGAATCAACAGTACAGCAACTCTCCCGGCGGCATTGTTTAAAACGTAGAAACTCAGCGCCTTTTTAGCTCGCCGCACTCAAAAGCAACTCTGTACTCTGCTAATGAGATATGTCAACAGTGTGGAAAGTCACGCTGACAAATCCATGCTGTCATCATGCAAAGCAGAAATTAAATAATAAATAAATATGACAGGAAAATAACTAGTCTCAACACACACACAAGCTGCATGCTGGCAATGGCCTCAATAGGAAAAACACATCATTAAAAAAAAGGTCAAATCAAGTGTCATATTGAATAGAAAAGTGTAAAACAGATACTTGATGATGATATTTCATGCTTATTTATGATCCACCAAGATCACTTTCAGCATGTCAGCTTTTACACCCAAAACCATGAAAATATGGGAAGTTGCAAGGGATCAAAGCATTTCTTTTTGTAGCTTTTTACATTTAGGGATGAATAATCGATGATGATGTGAACCTTCATATGCAAAACCGTGAAACTTTGGAAAAACTTCAATTCGTTTCAGTTACACTGATTAACTTTTAGTGTATTTTTACATTTACGGATTACTGATGGATTTGTGTGTGTGTTGTTTTCTATAGTTGACATTTGCTTTTTTTCATTTTAGGATTATTAAACGATAAAGATCTTTTTCAGTAATTGTGTTCTTTTACGACCAAAACCAATGGAAAAGTGGCAAACTGTGTGTAATAAGAACATGATCCCATACTTGGTTCTTAGTGTATATAAATGTATGCATCATGTATTGTTCTGCTTGCTGTATTTCCACTACTAATTACTACTATCTTTTCTTATTTTAAAAACCAAACTTTGAAAATGTGAAGAAAAGTCAGGTGTATTTGTGTGTGTAGCCTAACAGGTAGCTGGTGGGAAATTCATACCAAACGAAACGAAAGGTTAAATCCATGAAAAAAGTAAGATTAAATTGGGCTAATTTGTCCAATCAAGGCGCCTTAAACATGAATTTAAAAATCGATTTTCCAAAGGAGTAATACTGAGGTTGGAAGCGTTGTGGTTCTTCTTACCTGCATGCCCGATGTCTGCTGCCATCCCATCTAAGTCTCCCTCAATGATCATGTCAGCAGGCTCCTGCAGTCATATCTGACGTCCCAACTGCCAGCCTCCACAAACCCATGCCAGTTTTCCGTGCACGTCTACCAGCTCTTTTTTATCATTATTAATTGATATGAAGTTCTTGCCGCTCCTCAGGTCCGTCCTCCCACCTCCTCCTTCTCCTCCCACCCACTTTTGTCTCTCTCTCTCTTTTCTGACCCTCCTTTTTTTCTTTCTCATCCCCTCCTATGCAAAAAAAAAAATAGACGTGCTTAGGAAAGCATCAGTTTCCTCCTATTTTTTCTCCTCTTCTTCTAATTTCCTCTGCTATTTTAGAGCGTAGGCAATAACTGGGATGATAATGGAGCCTCTGTGTGCTCGCCTCCAGTGTGATGTCAGTCTATAATAAAAACTAAAAAGGTAACACCGAGGGCAGGAACTTCAAGTGACCCCAACTTGAACTTCTCCACACATCGTCTTAAAGAGACAGGCGGCTTTTTGTACTCTATACGTGATATTACAGTATACCGTTTATTTCATTCATTTTTTTCATCGGTGGCTCCACTATTTCACTGTTTGTGTGATTTACACAAAAAAAATCATTATTTTATTAATTTATGGGTTGGTTTTTTTTTGTTTGTTTGTTGATTTTAAAACAACAACAAAAAATCTTTAAAAAATGTTTACAAACATGTATCACTTCCGCTGATAATATTTGAATACAATCCAACCTCATTTATGGTTTTGTTTTGTTTTGGTTGAGTTTGTTTGATGTTAAAAAAAATAACAAAAAAAATATTCTTTTAAAAAAAAGAATATATACAAATTAATCGCTTCCCCTCAAAATATTACCCCTCTTAATATTTGAATCCAATTCAATATCAATTGCTTAATTAATTTATGTTTTTTTTTTAATTCAGATGTCTTCAACTATTTGATGAGTTGTGTGATTTTAAAACAAAAAACAGCTTTAAAAAGCAAGACATTTTAAAAATATCACTTTCACTGAAAGTATTTTGATTCATTTTAGTGCTAAACTGCAAAAAAAACAGCAAATTGAAATATTTACTATTTAATTAGCGGCTGAATAAATTATTATAATTCTATGTATTTTTATCAATATTTTTTATAAATGATTTTAGGTGGGCACTTTATATGTAAATATTAAGATATATTATAAAATAGTTCAATATAATTCAATATAATTTCGAGGGAGTAGAATCAGAGAAAAAGAGAAAAAGAACGAGGTAGAGAGCAATAGGAGATCCAGATGGTGAACCTTTGTCTAGAAGCTCCATCAGAACCTTTGGATAGAAAGGAAACTTGGTCCTGCTATCAATGTTTAGATAAATCATTGCAACAAGTCTCCTCAAGCCCACAAAAAGTCACTCGTAATGCCATCATAATCATTATCGTCATCTCAGCCATGACATTAACTCGGTCTCCTGTCTGGTCTGTTCTTCTTCGTGTCCAAATAAGCATCCGAATTCCTCTCTTCCTAAAACTTGATATCATCTCCTTGAGTGGCTTCGCTTTGTTCCTGTGAAACACACGAAAGTTCCAACGCGTTTATTGTGCTAACTAACTAACTAAATTAAAATTAAAAGTAAACCAACACTTGCGTACGACCACAGCTGCGGACAAGAGAGACTTTACGCAAACAGTGACACCTAGTGGCATAGTACGGTAACAGCAAGGTTTGACAGGAGCGCTCCTTTTTCCCATTTCAGACTCTAGCACACTTTTCTTTTTAAAGTTCAAGAATCCAATTGCCATTTATGTTGTTTTTTTTTTTAGTTTGATGTATCTTCTCTATTTAATGTAAACAGAGGATTTATTTTAAAAATAAATCAATAGATACGAATAAATAAATAAAAAGTAAGAAAGTATGCAGTGTAAGTTTGCCTTGCAGGACCTGAAGCCCAAAGAATCACATCACGATCTCAATCACTATTGACACACAAAAATACAACCCAACCAGCAATTCTGATAATTACAACCAAATTCTGCATACATGCATATGAAATCTATTGTGGTAGACTTATTTACAAGTTTTGGTGTCTTGCTCAAGGGCACCTCACCTCAGGAAGAAGACTATCAAAACCAAATGCAATTTCCATCGATCTTTTGCAGCGGGATTTGAACCTTCAACGTACAGCCTTCACCTGTGCAATAAAATAAATACACATGAACAGTTACAGAGGAGCACAACATTTTTCTATGTAAAAAGTGACATCATCACGTTTAGACAAGATTCGTTTTTTTAATAATTTGATTTAACTCAGTTTTGAAAACTAACTATAACAGGTATTATTCATTAAGTAATTAGCTAATTTGGTAAGAATTTACACTATTATTATTATTATTATTATTATTATCATTATTATTATTATTAGAAATAATTAAAGTTGCCTTGCAGGACTTTGCCCAAAGAATCCAATTTTTGAGCAATATAGTATAATCTAATCTAATATATCAACATAAATATGAGCGGTTTTAATTAGAACCAAATTCAAAATATGTGCATAAGAAATGTTTTTTTAATGCATTTATTATGTTATGCATTTAATCCCCAACATTTTGCATTTTGGTGATGAAGACTGAACAACCGACTGCAATTTCAATAGTTCTTTTGCAGTAGGATTTGAACCTCAATTTTTCCAATAAAATGAATGGAATGTCCAGTTATAGAAGAGTTCTTTTTAATAATTATAATATAATAATTATTATTAAAGTAAGATTATTTCAAGTTGTCGTGGGTTGCGTGAGATGGTTGCATTTGCATTGTCGGCTGCATGTTTCAATTACAGATGGAGGTGGTGCAATGTTTTTAAAGTGCATAACAAAAGGATGCAATCACGAAAAAGGTCTCTGAAAGTAAGCTAGTAAATAAACTTAAACTATAAAATAAACTTTTTTCAAATGTTCGTTCCGACTCCCAAGAAGCTCATTTGTTTGTTTGATTTTTCAACCCCACTTTTCAGTACTTGTAGTGTGATTGAAATGAAAACCTAACGGCCGAACGTCACGCTCTGTTACTCTTTACACTACACTTAGCAGAGGTCACGACCTCCATAAACCGAGACTGTGCCTGAGATTTAATCTGCTCTGCATCAACAGGCTTCATGTCGCCCCCCCTGCATGCCGAGTGTGTGGAAGGACTCAAACTGATTAAACGTCTCCTTGGACCGCCACAAGGCTCGTTAGTGACCCGACTGTTAGCGAGGTTTGTTTTGATGGCAACAGCATCTGATAATCTCATAAGGCCCGCTCTCTTCCTCAGGACGGCTGAGTCAAGGTGTTGCTGCTGGTGCACGGAAGTCATCTGCAGCACCCAAAGAGCCTGGGCCGAAGGGGATGAGCGCATTGTCTCTGGCTTCCATGTTCCCCTGATGAACTGCTGATAACCTCCCAGACATGGAGCGTTCCAGCCTGGAGAGCACATACGCATGTGAGTTTCAATTCAGGGTCCAAAATAGTTTTTGGATGCATTTTGTTTTCCACACAGCGGTTAGATTTGTCACATAGATAGTGTTGCTTTAATTCAAACATACACTATAATAATGTGTGTTCATGTTAGCATCTTTTTATTTCTTATTATTTTAAGAACGCAAAAATGTTGAAGATCAGAGAGTGTACCCAAACGAAGTTTCAAGTTAAAACAATTACAGGATAAAAAAAAACACTTGGGTCTATTTGATGTTTTTTCCTTGCTATTTAGAAACAGTAAGCGCCAGTGAGCACATCCAATCAAACGTCCATCATGCGCATTATTGTTAAAAGTGTAAACTCCGAACAAAATGGCTGCAATGGACATGACATCCTTAATAGTCTTCAAGCATTTGCTCGTTTATTGGACGTACATTTTTTATTTATTATAATAAAAATGTAATAATGGTGGTAAAGGGGCGAAGGATAAAGATAAGGCAAGGTTTAACTGAATATAAATCATTTCTCACTTCTATGGAATGAATGAGGCTCATCTTGCCGTTAAGATTCTACATAAGTACATCTAATTACAGCCTGGCATGACCAGGCAATTAACAGATAGTTTTGATGTTATTGGATGTTACGTCATCTATGTGTGAATTCCCACAACGTTTTTTCAAGATGGATGACCTCTCCATAATTAAAATCCAAAGGCTGCTATGTCAAAATATGGTTGATCTGCGAGTTGATTAAAAGAGCAGCGTTACAATCGAAGTAAAACATGTTTTTAGGTTGTTGTCTTGTCACATGAGTGCATATTGATGAAATAATGACATACCTGAGAAGATTTCACCGAAGCCTATAATTTGAGGTATGACTCAATGTGGTTTGTTGCAAACTGATTTTTCACCTCACTACTTGTGAACTTTGACCTTAAGTGATCCCCGTGCCAGCTTCCAAAAAGCAATCAGCTGAGTGGCCAGCTACATACTAGAATATAAACACACCAATTTAGGCTACAATTACAGAAAAACTGCATAAACAAACAACATACTAGCTGCTACCTTTATCTTTGATCTTCACCTGCGAAAACGTCTCAATCCCTTAAACCAACCGTATACATGACTAAAAGAATGGAAAGCAGCAACACGCAATGGGTCGTTTGTTTTTAACATTGCCATCCAGCCATCCATCTTCTTCCGCTTAGCAGGCAAGCACTGACCTCCCTCTCCCCGGCGACTTCGTCCAGCTCCTCCTGGCAGATCCGGAGGCGTTCCAAGGCCAGCTGAGAGATGTAGTCTCTCCAACGTGTCCCCTAAATTTACCGGTCCATCTACGTTCCTACCCTCACCTATTGTCACGAGCTTTGGGCAGTGACCGAAAGGACAAGATTGCGGGTACAAGCGACCAAAATGAGTTCTCTCCGTAGGGTAGCTGGGCTCTCCCTTAGAGATAAAGTGAGAAGCACTGTCATCCAGGAGAAACTCAGGGGAGAACCGCTGCTTCTCTGCATTGAGAGGAGGCAGATGAGGTTTTTAACATTGCAACTAATGTAATTATGTGACTGGGGGAGGCCCTGCCACAAGCCCCTTTCATACAGCCTGTTGAAGTCAGGAATTGTACATCTTTTTCTGTGTTTGTGTGAAAAGCTCCAACACAGAATTGGGGCGTCGAAGTCAACCCTCGGCTTTGGCGGTGGTATCACAGATGTCACAGATGCAGGAATGGTCTGTGTGAAAAGCACCAACATGAATTGAGGGGTTGAATTTGCCACATTTGGAGGTAGTAGGAGTGGCAGGACAGTGACGGTTTGAAAGCGTATGTGCAGGTAGGTTTTTTTAAGCTAGTATTTTATACTCTACGCGTGTGCGGACCTTGCCACACATTGAACTATCAGTTTGCAGTAAGCTGTGTTGCAGTGTGAATGCACACACGTATGGATTCAAGCAGGCCCATGAATAAATTCAACACATAATTTTGGTTGGTAAACACGAGACTGTCTTGAACTATTTCCAGCATGCATGGCCGAAGGATGCGGTGTATGCCTGCGCAGCTACACTGAGAAAGAACAATGTCGCCTATTATAGTTAACTATTTGGACTCCATTATGTCTCCCAAGCGGCAGAGCGCCAGAGAAAATGAAAGAATGAAAGCCATCACCGTGGAAGTGAAAATGAACGTCATAAAAAGCTCACAGAGAGGAGTAACGCCCACCAATAATGGCCGCTCTTTTGGTGTCATTACTTATTAAATGCTAATGAGCGTAGAGGGGTCATGGATTCGGTTTGCTGTTACAGGGGAGCTCTAGGAGGAGAAGAGGAAGTTGTCTTTCCAGACTAGCTTGCAACAATATGTTTTATTTAATTCTTGCATTCAGTCTTTTTATTACTGTAGTAATAACTGTGTACAGTGTGATTGACTTAATTTAGGTATAATTCAGGTATAAGTTCGGACTTACATAAAAAATCTATTTATATGACATTGTAGGAACGGAACTCATTCATTACCTGAGAACCACCTGAACACAGATATGGCAATTGTGTTGTGTGAAAGAGGCTAAATAGTAAAGATGCTTCCGTAGCAAGAAAGAAACTTCATTTGTGGAGATTACAACTTTCCAGCATGGAGGTGTTGATTCAAAATCAGATGGTGCTTTTTTGGGTCATGTATGATGTGGAAAAAGTCGGTGTGTAATTGCACGTGTGCCTCCGAGCCCAGCTGTTGTCTTTACAGACTTTATCTGACTTATCAATCAGCCTCCTGAGGCCTGCTCTGGACTTTAAACTTCAGCTTGTCAAAACACAAATTGAGCAAGCTGTAGTCTGGCGCTAATAAACCCCAAACATTGAACTTTTTATGAACTGCTTTTTTTCAAAGCAAAAACCACCAAATTGCTGGTTGTGAGCAATAATTGGGTTAGAAATGTGCAGGAAGTGTGTGTCGCTTATAGCGAAGTTGTCTCTTTCCCCCCAGAAGTGGAGACAAGGCAGACTAAAGCATGCGGCCTGCGCGCACGCTCTAAATTACACAACATTCCTACAAGTGTTGCAGGCACACATGATGTGACATACTGTATATCTTGCACGAAATGATCAAGTGGAGACACCTTTCCATGCAGACGTCTGGGAGCAGACACACAGCAGGCCACAAGCGCCTTGTTTCAATTTGAATTTCCAGTCACCTCATACTAGTTAGTGTTGCTCCGCTCGCATGCATGCAGTACAGACAGACACGACAAGGCTTGACATGACACAGGACAGTCCACATGTAAACTTGAACACATTGAGGCAGACACCGTCGGCATTAAAATAAAAAATATCAAGCTTTTTCCACAAGTGTCTTTTTCTCACACTTCTTCCGTGCATTCGTAGTATGATGATGATGATCAATATGCAAACACATACACGATACTTATATGTTAAGTATTTATAGTGTTCGTTATTACGAAGCAGGACAACATATTTGTTCTAAATGATCCTTCTCTCTAGATCAAAGGACAATTAGGACAAATGAATAATTAAATACAACTTTGTCGGATCATAAATAAAGGATTCATTCAGTTTACCAAATTATAATGCTAAAAGAAAACATTTCAATACCTCCCATTTGTTTCATATTTGGAAAAAAAAAAGGTTTCCCTTAAGAATATTGAAAACATAAAATAATCCATTTCAGAATTAAAACATTCACAGTGTTAACATTTAATGCTTAACTGCCATGCAAGTGTAAAAACACGTTACCCACTGTTATTAGAACAGTAAATAATATTTAGGAACAAACTAAAAATCAATTCGTTCACTTTGACACATAAACTAAGCAGGCTTGAAAGTTGTTTGTCTTTTTTTTTGTAGTTTCTGCGCCACCTCGCCACTTCGAAAGCCACTGTTGTACAACTTGAACAAAGTCTGCCCAGAAGAGTGGAAGTTGTAATAGCTGTCTCATTTACCCCCCCGTAAGTGTCCCAATACATTTGTCCACATACCTCCAGCTGCTTGCCATGACCTCCTTAACGTCACACCAGACGCACACCTCCCATCCTCTCCTTCAGACGCCCTTCGCCACCAAAATAATTGAACAGTCTGCCTTCAGCGTTTGCACACTGACATGCCTCGATTCATCGTAATGAGCACTTTTGCGTTTTTTTTTTTTTTTGTTTATTTTTTTACAAGACAGGCGCGCATGGCATGTCATTTGACTCAAGCCGTCGTGAGAGTGAGTGAGTGTTTGCTCGCTATTCTCGTTTGAACATCTGCCGGCGATGAAGCATCATGGTGCCGTGATTAGAAGCAGAGAAGAAGGGCTCTCTCTACTGGCTCTTTTTCACAACAGCTAGTTTTGCATGTTTACCTTTGCAGCACCGTCTACCTAATTAAATGACCTTTTCCGCAGGAGGCGTTTTCATTTGTACATTTACATTGTCAATTTATAAATAGTTGGACCGATCCGAGCCATTACATTTTGTTTCGGGTCTGGATTAAACTGCAAATGACCCGTATTGACCCAAATATAAGACTGTATTTTTTTTCTGGAAAACAGCCTGAAAAAGATGGGGCATTTTATGTTCGAGGCCTCGAGACAATGTTTGAATTGAATGCGACTGCTGAGTAACCTAATTTCCCGCAATTTGATAAAGAAGGTGAGAAATACTATTGTGTTCGAGAAATAACTCATCGCAAAGTACAAGGATGGTATACCCTCCCCCCCTCCCTCTCCGCTTCTCGCCGTGTTTGCCAAGAAGGGATTTCAGTAAAGGTAAAAATATTAAATGTTCATTTGTTCATTTCATTTGGCTGTTATAATTATTGTTCTTTTTCTTCTGCATGTAAAACTGTAATTATTTTCTATAAAATGTATTTTTTGGGTGTCTGCAACATCTGCAACACCTTTTTTGACACTAGGTTTTTGCATTGTTTGATTCCGATCCCGAATCCGATTCCGATTCCTCGTTTCGATTCCAGTTCCTAACAATTCTCGATTCTAATGCTTTTTAGAGGCAGGATCATGAAAGGGTGCGTGGTTTAAATGCGGGCGCTAACCAGAGTTCTTTTTGGATTAAATGTCTGAACTTCCCCATTAAATTTTTAATGATATGAATTTTTTTCAACTTTACTATGAATTTCTCACAGATGTATTTTCACAGGAGTACACTTTCACAAAAGATGTTTACTTTTGAAAAGCTCTTGAAAAAACATTTCCACATACGCTGTTGTTTACGTGTTAGCGAGTGTGTGATGCTGCAGGCGCTAAAACATGCACAAACCTGGGTGCAGAATATCAAACAAACAACTTGTGCATTTTGACGGCCAGAAGTGTGTTGTGGGGGTTGAGAAGGTCTCCAGACGTTTGTTAACAGAGACACAAACAAACTGAATAAACATGATTCAACTTGCATCCTGCAGTTGCGGTTCCCATCCTTTATTTACACCGAACTTCCACAACATCAGCGTGCAACCTGAAACCTTGTTACTTTGACTTCCCTGATGCTAACTGCTTAGAAGAAGTCCGACGTATAGCGCATCAACTCTGTTATTTCTACACCATGAATCTGGAGGTGTTTAATCATGTTGGTCGTGCACCCTCCTTTGCATGATATCATTGTGTGGCAATGCACTGAGCCGACCGCTCTTTTTTTTATGAAGTTAAGCCAAACTTTGGAGCCGTTTCTTCTTTGGTGGTGCAGGCCGGCTTCTTCTTTATTGGTATCAAAACTAGGAATCAAAATTTGCCCAACCCTACTTGACACCAGGCCGTTTTTCAAAAGTCTTTGCTTCACTGTGCGTGCAGGTGCACTCACACCTGCCTGCTACCATTCCTTAGCAAGCGCTGCACTGGCGGGGCCCTGATCCCGCAGCTAAATCAACTTTCCAAGACAGTCTTGATGCTTGCTGGGCTTTCTTTGGCGCCCTGATGCCTTCTTCTCAACAATGGAGCCTCTCTCTTTGAAGTTCTTGATGATGCGATAAATGGTTGATTGAGGTGCAATCTTACTAGCAAAAATATTCTTGCCTGTGAAGCCCTTTTTGTCCTCAGCAGTGATGACTGGACGCATTTCCTTGATAAAGAGGGACTTTGCAATTAATTACCATTCATCTTATCATCCTTCATAACTTTCTGCAGTATTTACAAATTGCCATCATAAAAACTGAGGCAGTGTGTCATTTTCCAAACTTTTGGCCATGACGCTGCTGCAGTGATTAGGTTCAACAAGCAAAGTTCAATAAACACATTATTAAATGAATAGCATCATCATCTTTGTAATGGCAGAGGTTTTATGTTGGGTGTCCGATGTGTGTTCAACACATGGACCCCTCCCTCAAATCCTCAAGTTGCAAGGAGGGAAGAGCCTTTTGTTTTCTGCGTCTGACCTGCAGCCCCCCCAAAACCCTCCCACCCACACACACGCACACCCCATCCAGACCTCTTCCCTCCTTCTCCCGTCCATGGACTCAATCTCTTTTCCAGCTTGATATTGCTGAAAACCATATGCTGTGTGACATCATGAGGGCAGGAAGCAAGGAGAGGGGAATGGTGGAAGCAGAGGGGGGCGCGGGAGACAGGCTTGCCAGGTTTCTGTGAGGTGATGTCAGCAGCAAAGCACTCTGGGAGGCCCGTCGGGGGTGAGTGCAGCGGAGGTTGGAAATTGTATCTTGCTTTTTTTCCCCTTCTATTTCATTCCCACCTGGATAATCAGGTCTGTGGAAGGAAGGAGGAGGAGGGGTGGATGAAAGGTGCGCACACCTTGGGGGAGAGCGACTGATGCCAAATAATTAGTGGTTCCTCTGCAGGTCACTTCATGCCAGTTGACTTTATACCCTGCGTTTTTTACAGACAGAAATATCCAAAGAATGTACTGTTCACTTCATCTCAAGTGGCCTTTTTTAAGTCACTGGCAGTTTGCAATGTGTTCACCAGGCTTGTGCACGTCACCCCTTGTTCTTTGAGTGAACTCCTCGCCTTTGTCGTGCGGTCGTGTTCTCCATATACCCTCACTGGCGAGCCAGCAGTCCTCTATCAGCACACACATGCATAGAAATACCCTCCCTGATTAATGCCAGAGCTGGGGCGAGTATGCCAAAGAAGAGAAGAAGAAGGGTTGAACTTTGACCTTTATTTAACACTTTAGGTTCTGATTTTTCATGAGGAAAGACATTCTGTACAGCCAATACACTTTTAGGCCAGTCTATAGAGCTGGACTTTGACCTTTCTAAGCACTTTGTTTAAAAAAAAAGACTCAAGTACACAAACAAGTACACACTTAACTATTCCTTTAAAGGTCCCCTATTATGCAAACTGGAATTTTAAATGTTATAACAGTAATGGGCCGCACGGTGGCCGAGTGGTCAGCATGTACGCCACACAGTCAGGTTCGAATCTCCGTTGGGCAGATTTGCGCAGCCAATACGCTGGACAGCACTCACCTGTATGTGTGTGGCAATCAGAAGGCTAAGCAAATAATAAAAATAATTGAAATAGGACTGGAGGGCCAGCCTTTCCCAGCGATGGAAGACACCAGGTTCACCGACTGCCCTCTCACTTGGCGCCCATCTCTGTGCTCCCTGGAAGTCCTGCTAGAGCTTCATCAGACAATGGATTGTACTTCACATTGAAAGTCTCCTTAAAGAAGGCGTCTCATCCTGTGTAAGTTTCACCAGTGATTTATGTTCTCCTGATGTTTTTGTCTAAATGAAGGTGATTTTATGGTTCCTGTTTTCAGATCATATAGCCAATAGCAGGGTCGCAGCCAGGAATTATGGGCCCCATGAAAAACAAATTACGCTGCCCCTTCGTCCGTCATGAACTTTCAAAGTTCTGCATCGGTGTTTAGCGCCTGCCTTGCAGTTCTGTGTTTTCTGGTGAGTCAACTCAGTGAGAAAGACAGCGGTCAACTATTTCGCTTGTTAGCTTCATTTACCTCTCATGAACAATTACCACTAAACCGAGTGTAATTGAAGTGGAACTAATCCATGTGTTACAACACTTTTATTGCAAATTCTGATCCAAAATTGGTGAAGAAAACGTTGCGAAGGTGACTCTCTGGAGGAGTCATATCGACACAGGAAAAACAGGCTGACCAATTCCAGCCATTACGATCCGCATCGCCACATCATCGCCCTGGGCAAAGATGGTTTTCAGGCAGAGGACAAAGCTTGCCTCCAAGCAGCAGCATAAACAAGCTGTGGATAGAGCAAAAATACCTGTGGAACCGTGGAAATACTTAACAAATGAGAACAATGGTGGAGAAGGAGATGTGTGGCAACGGCTCAGGATAGAATAATCCCGCACCAAACTGGGGAAAAGGGTGATCGTAAGAAACATGACTTATTGCCAGGTAGCAACAGATGTGGCTCGTCACTCTGCCAGGAGGAACAGGAAGACAGAAAGTGAAGTTAACAATACATTTAAGGAAATAATATACAGTATGTAGCATTTCCGTCAATTCAGTGCTCAAATAGGTTTTGTGGCTCCAGGTGGGTTGTAATTTAGTGGAAATGGGCCCAAATGGATCTTTTGACGGTAAAGGTTGCCGAAGGGTTCCTAATATGCTCATAAAGGCACATAAACACATACTGAGATGAGGTGAAGCTGCTTATGTCATCAACATGAGCATACATACCCTCTACTGGTAGCAGTTGTAGATACAATAACAGACACATTCAACAGAGCACCAATAGATCGCTCTAATACACCACAAGGACGCAGAACACAATGCGTGTTCATACATTGTTAAAAAAAACATGCAAAATTGCACTTTAGTTTAGTTTAGTTTAGTTTATTAAGGACAGTGTGCAGTTTCATTAAAAAGATGTCTGCACCAGATTTAGCTCAGAGCTAATTTCCATCTGCAGTCCTCACATCATAAAATACAATACAAAAATACATTAAGTGCAATACAAATACAAGAAACTACATATAAATACCAGGTACAAAAAATGCAATAAAGTGAAATACATGAAACCACATATAAATACAAGGTGCAATCATTAAAAAGCTAAAATGAAATATAAGCACTTCTGAAATAAACAATCTCAAAACAATTCTTTACATTAACCAACATTTAAAGTGCGTGCATATTCATAAGTGCATACAGGTAGTAAACACACCCATATTTAGCAGCAAAGTCATTGAAACAAGTTGAACGCTGATGATAATAAACCTCTTTCATTACTTACTGTATATAAAGAGCAGCAGCTGTCGGATGGTACCCACGAGGGTATCATCCCACAGCCACATACCCAACTGCTACTATTGTTTTAAGGTGAAGCTTTAGAAATAGGGCAGAAGGTACCCACTTTAAAAAACCGGGAATCTGAGAAAAGCTAACGCAATGTAGCGAGGGAACACTGTAATTACCTAAAAAAAATGTGTGTAATTAATCTCCTAACTACATTAAATTCACAAGGAGACAAATTAAAGCTACAGAAGCTGAAATAAGTCATATCTATATTTTAAGTATATGGATACAATAAACCTACCTGGTTAATAAATGTCAGTGTTCTGGAAGAAGACACTGTTAATACGAGACACGACCCCTGGACGCATCCTCGTGGGGAAATACGACCAAACAGCCATATAGTTTAACCAAACCAAGCCACCAAACTTCATTTTTTGTATTCCCAAATGAATTAAAATAGATGCAAATCATACGTGTGTATTTCATTAGTAAGGGATGTACAGGTATATACAAGAACAATAACACATGGGTAGATAGTATTACAAGTATGTGAGAAAGAACATTCACAGCCAACTTTAGTAATATTGCATTTGGTCAAATAAGCCTGGAATGTCCATATGCAAATATTTAGATGTCATTGACATGTAATCCAGCAATTAACAATCATTCACTACATAGCAGACAGCTTGTCTAGTGAAGTTAATCTACTTTGACGACGACGTCTTCCTGTGTCTCTCAGGAGCACCACAACCACACGAACCAAAACAGTTGTCATTTAAAAACACATTAAAACATTAGTAACAACACCAACGAGCTGTAGAATGTTTTGCTATCCGTTGGATGAACTATCCAATGGCTTCGGCAAGGAGCGCTTCTCAGCTAATAGCAATAGAATGAAACTTTGTGTTCTTGTACACGCCACGCGATTCAATGACCACAATCGCCTCATAGCGTTCGTAGAAGTGTTGCGTAGTTCACGGCAAATACGTTTGCTTCACTTTCATTTGGAGTTTTTTTTTTTACAGTACTTCAATCTGTAAAATATTATCCCTTTTTTATTTTTAGGCCATCCTCTTCCTCTCAATTGTTTTAAACTTACTGCATGTATCGTACTCACAGAGTCACGCAAAGGCTGACGCTCTTTCATAACTACTGTATATTCTGACCTGATCACATCAACAGCAGTGCAATTCTAACGCCATATACTGTATGTATCTCCAACTCGCAAATGTCTCTCCATTCACCCTGGGAACAACACTTCCTCATTCTCACTTCAGGAATGCGAGGTGAATTGACTGACGCTCCGAACATCACAACATTTTTATTACGTGTGCAAATGTGGTCTAAATAAACAGGGAGACAAAAAAAAACAGTAAGTGGATATTCTTAGCAGTGTTAAGTAAGTATGCTCAGAAATCCCAGAAAATACACTCAAAAAGTGACCCTGAAAAACTTAAATGACGTGGTGTCTTTGAACGCAACCCCTCATTGCCCATGATAACACCATAATAAAGTGTGATTCACCTGTTCTGCTACTGTTAAAGAGACTGGTGTTAGGCAAATACATTTTCAGAAGTGTGGTATCTTTTTGGTTTGGTTTGGTTTAATTTATTTCGAACATGCATATGTCCGAAAAGGAGTAGGAAGAAGCACAGCTTATTTAATCCTACCCCTTCTTCGTAGCACATCAGTTGCTAATACATACATGTGTGTACATACAAACACGCGCATACATATATACACTTACATCTGCACCTACACAAGTATGCACATATACACATATACAGTATACAGGTACACAATTCTAAAAAAAAAAAAAAAATTTTGCTTAGATAAAATTTTAAATTCATTTGCAGCTGTTGATGCATCCTTGCGTCCATCCAGCCACGCTTATCCGGGTCCGGGGGCAGTGTCTCAGTAGGGAAGCCCAGACTTCCCGGTCCCCGGCCACTTCTTCCATCTCCACCGGGAGGACACCAAGGCGTTCCCAGGCCGGCTGTGAGACATAATCCCTCCAGCGCGTCTTTGGTCTGCCCCGGGGCCTTCTCCCGGCTGGGCATGCCTAACTGGCTCCTCTCAATGTGAAGGAGCAGTGGCTCTACTCTGAGTCCCTCCCGGATGACTGACCCCCTCACCTTATCCCTCAGGGTGAGTCCAGCCACCCTACGGAGGAAACTCATTTCACTCACTTGTATCCGTGATCTCATTCTTTCAGTCACGACCCAAAACTCATGACGACAGGTGAAGGTGGGAAATTGAGAGCTTTGCCTTTCGTCTCAGCTCGGTCCGGTACAGCGACCGCATTGCTGCAGACAGCCCTCTTTATTATTAATACAACAATACAATATAGCCAGAGCCTGTTTGCATGCGATACCGGGGTGCTTTGGGCACACGAAGCACGTAGTTATGGGTAGGAAGGCAGATTTAAAGTAAATCATAACTTATCATATCACACGTTGTCCTGCAGCTGGACTTGTCATTTGCAGGAATGTTTGGGCTTGGTTGTGCATGCATGAACCTAAAGTGTTGGCCCCCCACACACATCCATATACGTATCGCCCGCTGCCCTGTCGTCGTGTGTGTATTTGAGGCCTGTGCTCTCGTTCCCTTTCTGAGTCTTTATGGTTTGTGTGCTGTGGTGCACTGACCTCGCTCTCACCCCGGTGCCACCCAGCCGGTGCATGATTTAGGCGCTCACGGCCCCTGCCAAAACCCCATAGCGCCACATCTGCAATCCATAAACGCCAGCCACTCTTGCTCTCCCATACTCGCCCACACTGCCTCTGACACTCTCTCTCACCCTCTTTTTTTTATTTTAATTTGCACATTTTTTACACCCCCCCCCTTTATTTTCCTTCCACCCACAAGTTCTCTTTTTTATTTATTATAGCTGGCCCTTCCCTTATCTCTCCTACCCCTCTTCCGCTTCTTCATCCACGTCCAATGGAAAAATCTCTCACCCATTATATCTTGAGCGGGGAGCTCTTCCAAGTGTGGTGGCAGTGAAGTGGGAACCACAAGACATTCTTGGTCCAAAGAAGCACTAAGTCACCAATGTTCATGTCTCCTGACTGTGGCCAAGCGCCAAACACTCAGTCATGGGTTGGATTCGGCACTGTACCACGTTGCAGTTGGTCCCCGAAAGCTAGATTCATAATTCATGGGGGGAAATGTAGCATGCATGGGCATCCAAAGCCAGTACAGTATGTGTTTCTCCATTTGGGGGATATTGAATTGCACCTTCCCTCACCGTGAACTGAATATGCAACACCCCTCCTCCGTGTGGTCAACACATCATCGTTATCACCTCATTCATGCCAAAGAAATGAAACAGGAAATAAATAAAGTGAGTGTTGGCACAGAGTTTGCCCCCCTAAAAAGAAGACATCACTCTTTCCTGACTATCATTTTTTTGAATAATAGAAAAGGCACAAGGTGAACGTTTGCTCCAAAGTGGAACCACCAAAAGTTGTACAGTTTGGGGTACAACCAAAATGTTCTGGAAAATGATGCCTCAAAGCTTGCAGTTCAAGTCATTGTCATGTATTCCGTCCAGTGAGCAACTAAGTGATGTGTTTCTTTGCTTTTATCTGGCTTTTTTCGGAACAATAGAACTGGAAATACAACTTACTGCAACATAGGAAAGTGTCTCACTGGTCAGTACAACATGAGCAATGCAAAGTAATTAAATGCAGATGCTAATGTAATTACCATGTAACTGGAAGCATAATGGCTAGCATGAAAATGACCAGAGAAGAGTGCCAACGAAAAGCACATCTTTACTGTGCTGACATGCGTGTTATGAGAAAGCAAATAACCGCTGGGGTCCACCAAGATTGGTATCATTGATGTAATTTTTTTATTACCTCCCCAAAATGGCAGTAGCTGCATTTGAAGCATGTGTGGTCAGCATTTCGCAGTTTGATCTACCTCTGCTTGCACTTTAAAATGTTGGCTGCGCTACAGTTTTGTTGGTCTGAAACTTTACAATGAACTATAACATCAGCGGTATAAACGCTGGCTGAGCAGTTCGCTCGTTACCGCTACTACAACATCGGTTGTGTTGCTACGGTAGACTTGTTAATAAATGACCATGTAGCCAAACAAAAGCTACATTTACTTCTCCACTTTCTCATGCAGTCCAAATCATTATTCGTTTTCGATACTGCGTCGCCTTTGGGCAAGAGGGGTACACCCTGATCTGGTCACCAGTCAGTCACAGGGCACATACAGACAAACAAGCATTCACACTTTCATTTACACCTATGGACAATTCAGGGTCTCCAATTAGTCTAACAAGTTTTGGCGATGTGGGAGGAACCTGGAGTACACGGACAAAACCCATGCACAGGGAGAACATGCAAACTCCGCACAGAACGCCGCATCAGACCCTCGATCTAACCACGAGATCATCGTTCGGCCCCCAAATCATAATTAAAGTTGAAAAATTAATGAGTTCATGAGTTATCAAAATGTGGAAATAACAGCCTCTCTCTGGTTCACATAAAGGATGCACAATAACATACGGCCACAACAATTAATTGCACCTGCTGTAATTAGAGGATGTACAATATTTTCTTATCTTAAAACTAACAATGTTGCGTGTACATTAGAATCACTCAAATGACATGTTCTTGTGCACGTGCTTTTCAATTCCAGCAATACATTATAACACCACCAAGTGATGGAATCACTCTGCAAACACCTTCCTGTTCCTTCTCCATTGATTGTCTTCATAGGGTGAGTAATTTTACTTTATAATTGTGGTTAACTACTCGTCATACTTGTATGAGTGTCGGGGGTGTTAAAATCCCACGTAAAACACTGCCTGCACAGCTAATACATGTTTAATGATGGCAACAGTCCATTTGACATTATTTCCCAATTTGGACGTCAACCAGTATCACGGAACGGATAGTGTTCAACTTTGCCTCTTGCTGTCATGCTTGCTTAGACATCTTGGCATGCATACCAGACACAGCCCCCGGGATGTATCAGATTTCTGCAAGCATGCAAAAGGGGTTTGCGATTTGTGATAAATACTGCATTTCATAAATCAGCATTTCCCCATTTGAAAAAAGAAAAAAAAAACTGACAGCAACAAAGAGGTTGTGAACTGTGCAGTGAAGAGGCGGGGGCTCAAGGTCAAACTAGGGCCAAACAACACCCACTACTTTCAGATAAGTCTTTTTTTTTGCCATACTTTTACATAAGAGGCTACAGGGTTTATGGATGTGTGCAGAGTAGCATTGTTTCCAAAGCTGCTCTGCATGGGTCTAATGGGGATGCCAGGTTTCTTCGCTGGGCTCTGATTGGTTCCAAAGGAAGACCTTTTTCCCCCCTTGCATACTTTGCCTATTGTTTCATACAGTATCCAATTTCTCAAAGGACAAGTGATTAATTATGCCTTGCAAACCACCAAAGTGAATGTGCGACTAAAGATTAACGGCCGTTTATTAAAATGACTTACTTTGATCATCTTGTATTTGCTAAACGTTGCATTTAACAGTTTCAGTGCTGCTCCATGCGTTTACATACATGTTCATACTTGAGTCAATCCTGTCATAAGTTAGGTGACTATAGGTCATGTACTACACATACTGTACTACACATACTGTACAATATATATTTCATACAAAACATGTTAAAAGACGCAACTTACTGCTTTACCTGGAAATTGCGCTCATTGTACAAATGTGACCGTGACATACTGTGTATTATCTAGCTCGTAAAATAAAACATTTACACATTGCTGCCATCTAGTGTCCCTAACTGCAATAGCAATATAAACGCAAATGAAGTACCTCTTCTAACATAATCAACAATGTTTAGAGTTGTATTTGTTTTATTCAATACAAATGATATGTTGGGCATCCATGTTTTTTTTCCTTCCACTACTACTCCATGTCCAAGTCATTCACGTCTACCACCGTGTCTCTTTTAAACCACGGCAAAGGCAAGGGCACGTAGGGGTCATACGTCCAGCGAGGATAAACTCTCTTGTACAAGTTCATCAGAACCGTGTCTTGAGAGCGTAGCTGATTGTCAAATACACACTTCATGTGACCGTGAGTTCCTGGATTTTTTTTTTTTTTTGAAAAACAGAATTTCTGTGTTATTTGTAGGTTGTTCTTCTTACAATGATGGATTACCTTTTCCTCACCTAAAGCCTCTTTGATGTGGCCTCTCCGACCCCACTTAGTCCGCAGCTCCACAGGTTTAAACCACATGATATCATCTGTACCATACAGGAAAAATAAGGTCATGTCAATTAGAGCAGAAGTGAAGACATGTTGAAGGGTGTTATGAAATAATGCTCACCCCTATTAAAGAACATGTAACGGACAACAGCAGAGCGCCGGTTAATTTTGAACGGATGTCCACTCAGCACAATCCTCTTAAGCATAATACGCTGAGGGTCACAACTGAGAAGACTCCCTGTAGCCACCAGATCCTGGACACCTGCAGGCACACGATCACATAAATAGAAATGGCTTTACAAAGAGGTGGTAGTAATACTAATCACCATTATTAATATTATGAGATAAATATAGTCCATTTAAGAGAAATGTTGTCATTTTACCAAAATTAAATTGTAATTTTACAAGGTAGAAGATGTAGTATTTCAAAATAAAATTCTAATTACAGCAGAATAAGTCATAATTTTACAAGATAAAAGTTGTAATATTATGAGAAAAGTCATCATTTTAAGAGTCGGAATTATACAAAATATACTACAAATATGTTAAATGACGAGATGTCCTAATTTTACAAGATAAAAGTTGTAATATTATGAGAAAAGTCATCATTTTAAGAGTCGGAATTATACAAAATATATCCAATCCAATGCACTCCACTTTATTTATATAGCACCTTTTATATACACTGTTTCCAAAGTGCTGCACAGACTAGCAAAACCATAAATAATAAGTAAATAAGGGAATGTAAATGTACATAATAAGTAAAAATGACTACAGTAAAAACTAAAAGGTCAAATAAAAACAAAGAAACGTACAAGAGTAAAATATTTAAAACAAGAAGTAGAAACAATAAAAGCAAAAAATCCAAGAAGTAGGTAAATAAATAAATAAATAAAACCA
This sequence comes from Dunckerocampus dactyliophorus, assembly GCF_027744805.1. Lineage (NCBI taxonomy): Eukaryota > Metazoa > Chordata > Actinopteri > Syngnathiformes > Syngnathidae > Dunckerocampus > Dunckerocampus dactyliophorus. Next base: position 20,861,666 of record NC_072830.1, on the reverse strand, counting down.
CGAAAACTAAAAAGGAGGACCACACGACTCACGCCGAGTTAATAGCCAGAAAATAAAAGTGGCTTTTAAGACGAGACTTAACTAAATATAAACGAAATATACCACAAATATGTTAAATGACGAGATGTCCTAATTTTACAAGATAAAAGTTGTAATATGAGAAAAGTCATCATTTTAAAAGTCGGAATTATACAAAATATACTACAAAAATGTTAAATGACAAGATGTCCTAATTTTACAAGATAAAGTCATATTAATAGGGGCAAAAAGGTTGCAATTTTAAGAAAATAAGTCAAAACTTAAAACGAGAAAACGTATGTTTAAGTTTTGTGTCAACGTAGCTTTGTAGAATAAAAAAAAAACTTAAGAAAAAGCTGCAATTTTAAGAGAATAAAGTTTGAATAAAAAATAAATAAAAAGAAATTGCAATATTGTGAGGAAAAACACCCTATTATGACAAAAGAATTGTAATTTTTCCCGTATAAAGTTACATTTTACAAGAGGAAAGTAGCAAGGTTTGTAAGAATAAAGATGTAACAAGTCAGTTTAATGTGATGTGCAAATGTTGCGTTGGTTCCAGAGAAAGACATTTCATTTTCATGTTAAAATTTCCTTAAATCGTTAGTCTTTTTCCTTTTCTTTGTTCCTTATGCTCCTTTGTAGATCATTAAATAGGACACTGTGGCTCAAGCAGGCGACTAAATAAACTGCATAATTTCTAAACAAAGAGATGACTGCTTATCTCACCATCATTTCTTTGTTTGAAGAGCAGGACTCCTGTGGGGGGGAAGGTGATGGGAGCGTACACCGACACCACAGTGGGGGCATCTGGCCTGAGGAAGCGCTCCATCTTGTGCTTGTCAGCTGGAGAAGAGAACAAAAAACTCAAACATCTTTCCAAAGTACTGAAAACTGAAATAGTCACTTGACCATGAATGTAAAAATTCACATACAGGTACTGAATCGGAATTAGGCACAAAGATCTGCCCTGTAAATCCCGCCTAAGCGGGCGGATGAGGCAGAGCTCCATCTTACCTGAGGTGTGTTGAGAGAAGATGGGAGAAGCCCTAAACCTCCGAAAACCACAGTGGAACACCAGCTCTTCTTTGGATTTAATGGGCACTGTGTTGCTGGGGTGTCTTTTCACCAGAAGGTGCATTACTGACATCTGAGAAAGAAAAGACAAAAAGTTGACTCATCCAGAAAAAGATTATTTAAAATTAACTCAAAACTCTTAGAGGTGTAGACCTTCTGTTCATGGGGGAGGAGCGACACCAAAACTAGCGGTTTGCCTGCCTGCACACTCTCCATCACAGAATATGGCACGTCGATGATATGCAGTGTAACATACCAGCCCACCTGCAACAGGACAGTTAGGGACAAACTTGGAAACAACATAAAGAAAACATTCTCATTTTACCATGGCACCCTCCTCCTCTTCGGCAGCCTCAGCAAGTATGCGACGACGGGTGCGGTCAAAGCTGTGGAACTGGAAGATACGTGAATAGTTGTGAGGCAGGTTCTCCATCGGATCCCAGGGGGAGGATCTGAAGCTTTTCAGGCCCCTGTAGCGCTGGAATCTGCAAGTACGGGACAAAGATTCAAAAGGTCAAGGCATGAACAGAAATGTGCCCAACCAAAATTGCAATAGAGCTTTGCAAAAAAGGCACATTCAAGTTTTATAAACGAGTGACTTTTCAATTTGATAGGTATTTGTAGTGATTTAAGCACTGCCATTTTTAAGAACCCTGGCAATATCAGCATCTACTGATACTAGAGAACACTCCCGACCCAACCTGATTCTGGCAGCTGAGTCGAGGGGCGTGTCCACCTCATCTGGGAACAGCTCATTGGCTCGAGCCTCACGATAGCTTTGAAGACCTTCTTCTTCCGCTGCCTCATCCATGTGCTCATCGTAACGCTGGTCAGCTCCCGCACGCTCTGTTGAGCACACTTCTTCCTCTTCCTCCTCCTCCTCCTCTTCTTCTCCTTCATCTTCCTCTTCTGAGGCAATGTCTGAACCGGCATCCTGAGTTAACCAGACACAAGAGACTTCATGTTTGGGATGGAGGCCCAATACTTCATGCAAATCACAAACCAGTTGGTGAGGATATGAGTCACAGTCCCAAACAATCAGTGTACATAAGACTCAAAAATAAAAAAGACTGAATGCTGAGTTTGGATTGACTGTTTTTACTGGGGGTGCAGCGATCCTCATCCTTTCACTTCCGATCCAATCCCAATACCTGAATTAAGATATCTGCCAATACAATTCCGAGGCCAGAGCTTTGTTCGCTTTAATATGAAACCACGCCAAAACAATACCATTAAATGTAGCAAGGAGAGAAAACACACACACTCAGGCTGAGTGAGGAGGACGACAATGCAGTGCATGTGTGGAAACAGCAACACCCGCTGATACTGTTTTGGCTACTTGCCGATATTGTTCGAGCTACGTTTGCTGACAACATTAAAGCACAGACGAGGCTCATGGATCGGAAATCTTCATGGTGATGTTGGAAATTCTCGATGCGTGAATTATGCCAGTACCGATACTGGAACCCTACTTTTTACCATATCAATATATTTATGTGGATGTTAAATATCAGAATGATACACGTTCAACATCACTACAAACTACAACCAAAACATAGTATACATACTATGAATACCTCTCTGAGTGTGTCAATCTAAATTTGAATTTGTGATCCAGCACGCATCAGGTGGTTGGATCTGAATTTTTCCAACATTCCTGCTGCAAAAAAAGCAATAACTAGCATTTGAAGTACCCTATTGTTACTCAGGCATATTCCTGTGTGTGAACATCAAACAAGTGCAAGTGATTTTCCTTGAATCCTTTTCAAGCAGAGCTGGAAATAAATCATTTGAGCAACTCCTCCCGTCTTCCTCCTCCTGTCCAGACAGGAAGTTGTGCTTGCAGAGCAGGAAGACAGGAGGCTTCTCTCGGGACCCCTGCTTCAAACACTATTGTTGTGACCAGTAGCCTGGTATTGCGGCTCAGAGACAGACACAACAAACAAACGAACAGCATCGCACCATCCCAAGGTGCACAGAGTGTGGGTCACGTATGCACAGAGACATACCAACCAACATGGGATGTCTCTCCAAAAATGTCCTACAATGTCTGTGATGCTAGAGACAAGTAGAGATGCATGGTTGTCGATTATATAGGAGGAGCGGAAAAGATACACAGAGCGAAGAATATGAAGTTACCGAAACAGGGAGGCATGTTGGATCAGGAAAATTTGGTGGGTGTTTTTGTTGTTTTGCTCGTATTATCTCATTTATTTCAACTTTAACAATACAGTGCAACATGTCTAATGCCGTTGTGTCAGCTTAAAAAGCGTGACAGGGCAGGGTAAGGTAGGGTAGTTGCTCTTCCTTATGGTGAAGGACTTTAATCAATTTTCATGGCCCGGGGGCCAATCATTTTACGTGGGTTGCAAAAGCCTGAAAATAATGTGCGTCAAAATAAAAATAAAAATTAAAAAATCACTTAATCTTTTTTGCTAAATTGTAAAAATAAAATGTTATTCAAATTTAATGCTAAAAATAAATGTTCTTTTAATTTTGACAGAATTATATACTGTATAATAATATTATCTGATCATGCAACAAGCTATTCCCACCATATTTTGCAACAATAAACACTAGAGTATCTGCTTATCACCTTACTTATGATTTCAAAGCAAGTTATCCATCAATTTGTTCATAAAAAATATATAATTATCAAACGCACATGCAATTTAGTAATAATATGAGGCAATTATACATTTCTATTCATATAGTTACATGCAGCCCTCTGAAGACAGCCATAACTGATGTGGCCATCAGTGAAAATGAGTTTGACACCCCGATTTACAGGTATGTCTCATACTTAACTCTTGTGCTTAAACATACACAAACTGTAAATATGTTCCAAATAAAAGTGCGTACCTGCAAGTCATTGTCATTTCCATCAGAGGCATCATCCATCATGTCATCATCGTCGTCGTCATCATCATCTTCACTGCTGTCTTCATCCAGTGCACCATTTTCATCATCTTCATCAACAATCCACGCAGCCTGGTAGTCAGACGTTCCTTTCGGGACTTTCATCAAACGTTTCCTCTTTCTGGCTTCTAAAAGACAGACATTAGATGCTCGGAAAAAAGGCAGGATTCAAACTTCCCACTGTATGCTTAAAAATGCACCCATATTGCACCTTCGGCCTCCTGCAGCTCAGATTCTGTGGGCCATGTTTGCTCTCCATCCATGGGATCCACCTCCGCTTCAGTCTGCAGGCTCTCCCTGCAGGATGGGTCTGCTTTCATTAGAATCCGCACAGGTGCCTCGGTTTCATCACCATCCTGAAGGAGTCACACACAAGCGGGTAAGCTCTGTATTGTACTGTTCAGGTTCTGTTGGTTTCCTTTAATGTGTGAGGAGTGTGGTCCTGGACCTGCTCTAGAAAGGGTCTTGACATCTTCTGTTATGAATAGATGCTCTAGAAATAAAACTGACTTAACTTACATGGCTACCTATCAATGAATCTAACCCTGAATTAAATAAAATCCTACCTGCATGTCAATCTCTCCACCTTTGCCAAGCTTCGCTGGTCTAGGCGCAGTTGTGTTTAAGGGCAGAGGGTCCTTTGGAGCCTCGATCTGACCTAGCTGAAAGTCTCCATGTCCACTAATGTGCACCAGTCTGTCCACTCGAAAAGGACGCCCGCGGACATATCCAGAGACACAGAGCGTGCCAAGGCCAGTGCGTCCACCTGGCGTGCCCACGTCAGTGGTGTTTGGGGTAAAAGTGACACACTGAGCCAAAAGATGGGAACGTCTGGAGCGGAACCCTAACTTTCTTTGTCTCTGAGTGCCCAAATGTCTAAGCAGCAGGGTGGCCTCCTGTTCTGTGTCCAGAGAAAAGAGACGTGCCTCCGGGAAACGGAGCTCTGTGATCTTGGACAGCGCCCTCCGGGACTCAACTTTCTTCTTTACGGGAAGGTCAGACACACCCTGACATACAAGAGCTACAAGGGTGTGAATTTTTGATAGATGTCAACACAGTTATGTCAATGCAATAGTAGTATATTGCACACTGTAAGAGTTACACTTACCATGGCTGGGGAGGCCCTGAGCAAAAAGACAGGAGAGACAATAGTCTCCATAGTTGTCCCACCCTTCAGCAGAATCCAGCACAAATACAAGGCTATCTGCCATCTTTGCTAAATCCAGCAGTGAGTGGATGTCATCTGTGCAAAAAATCACATCACAAGCTTTAATACAATGCACAACACAATGTGATTCATTCAACTCTCATACTGATTGTCGGTAAGATTAACAAAAACTTAAAACACCACATTTCCCTAATAGTGACCGTGATTCCGACAATGCCCCCAATTACTCATTGGATATATTGTTCACTTCAATAAAAATAAAAAGATGACTACGATATACTTTAACTTTTCCCTTTTTCCATTTGTGAAGCTTAAGTTTACCAAGTAGAAGAAGAGTCTAACGACGACAACGATTTGTCCTTTTTTCCCCCAATATCTCCTCCTCTAACTCCACCACGACGACGTATGCTCGACCACTCCTCTTCAAAGGTAAATAACATTTATCATTACGTATTATTATATTACTTTTATTATTGTTTTTTTCATTAATTATCCTCGTTTAATGTTACTACTGTATCCAAACTCATATTTACATACATACACATATACTGTATATGTATACACATACATGTAGTACTTATATCATTGGTAATATTACTTTTTCCCCGACGTAAGAACAATTCGACTTAAGAACAGTCATCTGGAACCAATTGTGTTCGTAAGTTGGGGACCTAGTGTACATACATTTACTGATATTTATTTACGTGATTAGTGGGGCGTACCCCACCTCTTGCCGAAATTCAGCTGGGATAGGTTCTAGCTCATGTGACTAAAACAGGATAAGTGGCAAAAAAAAAAGAAGTTAAATACCGAATAGAAATGATAAACAATTATAAAACCACAGTTCTACACATATAGGCGTCCCACCAAATAAATGCAGCACAGTTGTCCCTCGCTACATCGCGATTCAAACGTCACTCCCTCTCTCGCGGTTTTCAAAAATGGTTGACTATGGCCTATTAGTCAAAAAATATTGAAGTCATATGTACTAGTCTGGTCACTAGGCGTCAGTAATGTTACACTGATGAGACATTAACTTAGATTACATTCATTACATTACTTTCACACTGCATGGAGTCAGCCATGTCATGTCCAGCTTGATAGAGTGGAAAAAAAAGTTGTCCTCCTGTTCGGTGTGGAAGTGGTAAGCTTTTGGCTTCATACTTTGTCCTTCGTCCCCACTCTTTTTGAAACCCTTTCTTAAGTTTAGAATACATAAATTGGAGGCTAAGTAGTTAACTCGGTAGCATGCTATTCTTAAAGCGTCTCGTGTCCCTGCAGTGATCCCATAGCCTGTGCATTACAGTTGCGCAATGTGGTGTAAACAAAGAATAATAATCGGAGTGTAAAGGTGAATATAGGGGTGTTATTTCATGTCTACAGTGATCTATTAATGGTAAAAAAAAAATTATTTAGAAAGTCATAAACAGGTTTTCTATGCTTTAACTACGAAAATATTACAATTTATTAATATTTAATCCTACTTTGCGGAAATTCACTGATCACGGTCAGATCTGGAACCAATTAACCGCAATAAACAAGGGACGCCTGTATCCCCAATCGATGCCTGGCACTCTTCGGTTGAACAAAGAAACGCCCCTGGCAACTATTTGAGGTAGAACAGTCACATTTGATCAACAATGTCAAAGTACTTGCAGCACCTAGTCAACACTCACTAATACCAAATAAACACTGGTGCAACTAAATGGACTTCTTGTACAGGAACATACTGTATATGTATAGTTGGTTGGTTTGTTTTAAAGCAATCATAATAGTTACCTGTGTTGGCTCTTAGAAAGGTGAACCTTTGTTTAAAACGAGGCACAGCCAGTCCAAAACTGTCACCGATGCCACTGATACACTGCTCCTGGTGTACAACTCCCCCTATGCCTTCTTGACGCAGCAGTTTGGTAACAAGGCTGGCATCAACTCCAGCATGCAGCGACAGCACAGCAACCAGATGAGGAGGACCATCCCTGCTGCCTAAGCGACGTTTCTCTGTCAGAACCTAAAACACCAAAGAGATGTGTCAAGTTTAGCTGCACCAGCCCACAGAGTCTTACTTGTTTTTAATTAACATTTCTAAATACCATATCTCTTTTATTCCTGCGTAGCTGATTAGCTTTGTTCCTTCTGTCCATCTTCCTTTGCTCTTTTCTTTGCTTTTTGGTGAGGGCAATCACGGATACCCTGCCTGTGAGAGATAAACATGCGATCATCTAATGACAGCAATGTAATGTGTTTATCATTTTACAATGTCAGTTGCCAGGAAGTCTATTTAACCACTGTAAATTATCAATTTCAGGTTTTATTAATCAGTATAATGTTATGCAGTTCTAAGCCACTGGAAACTACAATCACATGTACGAAGGGATTGTTAAATAAATACTTCTGACATTGTCAATCAAACCAGCTCATTTAGAGGCAGACTTTCAGCTCTTGTTTGGAATGAACAGGAGATGCTAACACGTGTCTTTGCCCAGCAAACAACATAATCTAACACTAGCTTGAAGGTGGTTTTCGGAACACAACACCTACCTTTATTTTCTCTCTCAATTTCACCTTTCGTGCGATGCCTGCCATGCTTGTGGCCTTTATTTTTTTGCTTATAAACGCCGGCTCGGTGGCCTTGCTGTTTTTCGCCCTGCGCAACCATGTTCACCATGTGGGGCGGGCCAGGCAATTTACTTCCGCACACGTGCCTGCGTTATGACGCAAGCGCGCCTTTGGATTTCCTGCATAGTTGTAGCTTCAAAATAAAACACGAAGGCGTAACTAAAATCGGAATTCATTAAAATAACATCTTACTTTACTCAAACATGAAGTATTTTTCGTGCAGAATTTTTACACAAACCAAAAAAGTACAATACGTGTACAAATATTAGATGAATGAGCAACAGGAGGTGACACAATGAAATTCTTCAAAATACAACTAGACAGTGTGATTATTGCATAACTAGGTTGCTGGAACACAGCACCACTACTTTAATGTAAGGGGAATGGCGCTTTTTACATTAAAAATTATCATTCGTTTGACCATTATGTAAATGAGAAGAACCTATCTTGCAATTGCTTCAGTCAAAATCGAGCTTGAAGACCCTTTCATTCAAAGAACGGGTTATTGTGAAAGAAGCAGTTTCACCTCACGGCAGTGAGGACAAGGAGCATATTCAATTTTGAAATCTGATCCCTATGTCCTCTAACAAGTGCCTTCTTCAGAAAAATAACATAATTTAATGTGCCAAAACAATAATATTTTCATGTATATAACAATGTTCCAACAGTAACCTAATGGGTACACCATATATGGGTATAATTGCATAACTAATCATTCCTTTCTTTTTTGTTTGCACTGTCACAAAGGTTGTACTTTATTGTGTATTGTATCCTAAATCTCTTCATCAGTAGCATCCCACTGATTGGAAGCACAATTATTTAGTAAACCTTGATACAGATCTGGCATTTTTTTGCCAAACGTTTCATTTGTCATTCTAATAATGCACAGAGGTTGAAAATTTGTTTGAATCTGTAGTATGGGTCTCTAAAGTATGCTACAGGGGCTTCTATACAGTTTCTGTAATCAAAATAAAGGTGATGTGAAGTGAACATATTATAGTAGCATGGCTATTCCATAGCAAGTCTGATGCAGAGAATCCCCAGGGCAAAGATATGATTATTCAGGGAGAACAACATTTTTTTTTGCAGTATGTAGTGGTCAGGAAAGTTTTATTTAAAAATAGTACAGTTCCTTGGCTGAACTTTTACTCACGCACAAGAAAAAGTAAAAAAGTACTGTAACTGATTTAAGATTTACTCATGTAATGATGACTACTTTTTCGGGAATTATCCAATTAACCTGACATGAATGTTTTTGGAAAGTGGGAGACAGCCGGAGTACCCGGACAAAACCCACTCGGAGAACATGCAAAGCCCACACAGAGATGTCCAACGGAGATTCAAACCCAGATCTTCCAGATCTCCTAACTGTGTGGCTAACACGCTAACCACTAGCACCGTGCAGCCCTAATAATTAATGGGACCTGTTATGCTTTTCCTCTTTTCTGGACTATAAATGTTGTTACAGTGTTGTATTCTCATGTTAAACAATGCCAATGCGTCAGATAATGAGGTTTGGCATTTGGAAGTGAGACGTAAAAGCGGTTTTGGACGGCTCTGCACGCTGTGTTTTACAGAGTTTTTTTAACACCGAGTTCCTTTGACATCAATGCAACCGGGAATTCCTTATATGGGCATGCCCAGGCAAACACTGTAGGCCTGCCCTCGCCCCGCTCTGCTTCGCTCTGCTCTGTTCACTGTTGACACGTATGGCACCCAGGAAATGTTTGTTCGGGTGTGCCTAAAGAGGCAAGCATCAGGCAGAAGTGGTTGGAGTTGCTGATTCCTGGCCAGCAAAATATGCTCATCTGTCAATGGCATTTCACACGGGACTGTTTTGTGAACATGGGCCAATACAAAGCCGGACTATCCGTTGAATTGTTGCTGAAGTCCGACGCCTTTCCAACGTTACTCGTGTATCATCTCGTGGTGTCTTGTGACAGCACTACTAAAGACCAAGAAAAACTGTTACCTGTGTGTTTTGTCTTTTAGTTTTGCACATTTTCATTTATATTTTGTTGTGTTATGTTACTTCACTGTAAATAGCTGAAAATTTGCAAATAAAACACACAGATTGGACCTTTTTGCCATACTTTAGGGATTAGGCAAGCGAGCCGTGTTTAATTTTGTCTGTAGAATATATTTTGTCTATATGAATATTAAAATGATTTCAAAAGTAAAAATACACAAAAATACTCACTTAAAAACACAGGAGCAGATGTAATCCATTAATTTCCATGGTTGCTGACTGGCATATTATTTTGCAGATTAAGCAACACATTTATATAGAAATCAGGTAGCTGTGTTTTCTAATGGAGAATAGATACATCTTGTATAATTATACTACATAATCATTTTGCATAACATTCTTATGCAACCCTCATTTCAAATGAGTTAATCCAAATAAAATTAGTTGTGCGTGAATGTGGCATGTTTGTTGAAAAAGTATTGAAACTGTTGGTAGTATTGAATGGAAGAAGTGTTATTGGCGTGGAATGTATCCATCATGTTTTTAGGTCAGAGAGAGTTGAGTGCAACAGGCAAGCAGGGCGGAACTTCTCAACTGTGTCGACAGAAGGCGGACGCTCGGCCTGAGTTTGGACTCGACTCCTGTACTGTACATCCAAATACAAGTTAGCATGGTGACGTGCTCGACCTTTTTCTGACGTCCGCGGCTTGTTTAACGCTGTTTGGGAGCCGTTTGAACTTCACTGACGTCTTCCCTCGACGTGTTTTGACAAAAAGGGTGGCGGCGGAGCAAGCCATCGGCAGCCATCTTTGGACCTGCCTGCCGCTGGGAGTGGGATTCGACCATTCTGGCAACCCAGTCACTTCTTTAGGGTGTGGATTTTTTTTCCTTTTTAAATTAACTCCGTCGTCTTCATGTTGCCATCGAGTGACAGCCTAAAGAACCACAACAACCCGACTCGCTAATTCGCCACGGTGGGGATGACAAGGAAGGTTGGTTTTCCTAAAGTGTTTTGCATTTCACCACATTCTCTAAGCACGGTTGAGAGCTGGCCTGTCAGAGGAGGGTGAGTTTGGAGCTAATGTAGCTAAGCTAACGTAGCAAACATCACATAGCTTAGCCTCCAAATGTTGCTTTCTTTCATAAAAAGTCACTCTAAAAGTGGACTTTATTACCGTAACCCCACAAAGATTTCATCCACACACAGTTAACACCTTATAGACACTGCTTGAATTGTTTTATTCTATGACGTAACTTACTCTTGCTAACGTCAAGTTTGGTGCTAACATCACAGTCAACGTTAGCTCCTTTTTTCGGTCCCCAAACACTTTTTGCCATTTTGGATGCGTTTATTTTGAACATTCGCGTAGAAAAGTGACAGCGATGAGATAATCCCACTCAGGTCTGTAAAGCTACTTGTGTTGCAATTTAAGTGAGGGGTTTACCTAGCCACAGGTAATCTAGTGTAGTTTGTGGTAATTGCTAGTCAAAGTGTCCCACAAATTTAGCATTTTCCTTGACATAATAGCTCATAATTCATGTTTTAGCAAGTAATTATATAGATACCTAGATTTATTTATTATACTGCAGGAAGTTCAGGAACCCAAGTGTGTAAATGTGTTTGACACTCTTATGTTGGGGTTTCCAAACAGTGACACAGGACCTTAATTGGGGCTCAGGTCCATTTCCCTTGAGTCACAGATTGTCAACTATATGTGTCAATCACATCATTATTTGACATGGCTTTTTAAACTAAGCTATCTATTAATTTAAGTTATCTATTATGCCATAGCCCAAAATGTCACCATTTTATCATCATTGACCATATACAGTACTTATCATACTTAGATTTATTTTGGCGGTCTAGACATTATACAGCAACGCTACACTAATTGCCTTATAACAGTGAGAAAAATGAAGTGGTGAGACATGCCGCATAGAGAAGGCATAAATCGGGAATACCAGCCCTCCAGCTTTGTTGTCTCGTACTGCCGCATTCTTGTGCAAGTGCGCAGTAGTCCCACATGCTAAAAGGTGTTTTCACATGAAGGTTTGAGGTGTCCTCGCTCACGTGGCTGCTGTGCATTCCACTGCAAAGTATGACAACAAAGCCAATTCACCCGTACAACCATGTAAGGGATGCATAATAAGGAGCCACAGTCACCGACATGGTAATGAGCCTTTAATTCAGGGGCTGTGGCCTGCTAGATCTTGTGTGGAATCGTGAGTTGCTCAGTGTTGGGAGACAAAAGATGTCTACTTGAACTGGGGGCTGGTTCTCCCAGGCTGGGGAGAGAGAGGTCTTGTGACTCTGGCTTCAGCGCTGTATCTGTTTGCAGCTGATCATCTGAGCTGCATTGAGCCTCCCCTAGTGATCTTTTAGTCTACATGTAGCGTGGGTGGATATAAATAACACAAGGTCAAGTACATGAAAGTTTGGACATGACTGAGGATTTTTTTGACGTAGTCGACATTTTGCCCTACGGTATATATAATTTTAAACAAACGAGAAATTAAACCTACATTTCTCTCTACATCCCATTTATTTTCGGAACTTAAGACAAGATGAAGACTTTACTTTTGGAACAGGGATGTGCAAAATTAGAGATGTACCAAATAAACTGAAGATCTCATAGTGTAGTATTTTTCAACATTCTCAAATATGTCTCTAGGTTCCACAGTAGAGTGTTGGAAGTTAAAAGTGTGTTGCTCAAAATCTACCTGATATACGGGAATTTAGACATTTTAAAAGTGTTTTAACAGATGCTCAGGTAGTCGATTAGCTGAAGAAAATCAAAACGATAAAGCGTCCACATCTGTAATGTGATTGTTGATAGTGGCAGAATGCCAGGTTTATTTTAAGATGTGTAGCGAAGCCTTTTTAATAAAAGCATGCCCTTCTCCATGAAGTGGTGGACTTATACATGGAGTGGGAATATCTAGCCACAGGTCTGAAAAGTGGAGCATGTGAAGGTGCTCTGAAACAGGCTGTAGGGACACAAATTACTGTTATAATTTAAAAGTCAGTTTTATATCATATATTAAAGTTAATTTTCTGATGATTTTATAAAATTGAATGTTGATTAATTATGTCTTGAAACAATTGAGGCAAAATGGATTGCACTACTCAGCTGCAACCAGCAGAGGCGCTGTTGATTCAGTCTCAATTAGTTTTCTGTCCAGAGAAGGCAAACATTTCCAAACCTGTTTCAAAGTCTGTGTATATGAACATACAGCTACCAACAACTTGGCTAGTTTTATCATTTTTTTTCTGCAATTTCATTTGTTGCGTGGGTATATATGCAGACAGCGCGTGGTATGTTTGAGAACATGTGTTTCCCACATGCGTACAGGTTTGACAAGATGTCCCATTGCTGGAATGCTTTGTCTCACTCAGCTAGGCATCTGACAAGTGAGGCAGTGTGTTGTCACTGTGGTGCCTTTGGTCTGGGGTGACACCTGTGTGTCATACATACAACTCACTGGTGGTGGTATGAGGTGGTTTTCAAGACGCAGCCCTGCTGATTTTCAGGACTGTCGTTGCTCCTGCTGCTATGGCAACAGACTTATCTGTTGCTACACCAGGATGTCCTCCACTCCTGATCCAGATGTCACTCTTCCATGAACGTCTCATTTCTCCAATTTCCTTCACACACTTGTTCAAAAAAATGTACTTTATTATTTATGTATTATAGTCAAGAAATTATTTGAAATTGAATTAATCAGTACCAGAGTCTGTCACCATCCTAAAAGCGTTATTAACTGTACAGGCAATGTTTTAAGTCACATTATAACATTGTTAACTATTATATGGATGGATGGTAGTAATTCATGTTTTGTTATTGTGATTTCCTTTCAGTGGTGACCACATATGAGACCACAGTCCTGCAGAAGAGCCGTCAGTGGGGGCTATTTAGTCGCTGTCGCAGACCCAGATAGTTTGGCGGCAGCGGCATTGCCCCCCATCTCTCCATTATGCCCAACAGCAGTCGGGCGGGGAGCCTGAAGGACCCCGAAATTGCTGAGCTCTTCTTCAAGGAAGACCCTGAGAAGTTCTTCACAGATCTGCGCGAGATAGGACATGGCAGCTTTGGTGCTGTATATTTTGTAAGTTTTCTATTTTCATTCAGTTTAGATTTTGCACTGTTCTAAGTAGAGCTTCAAAATGCAAAAAGACGATATTGGAAGGAGCCTTACAACATTTTGAGTAAGCAAATTATTGCAAACAAGCATTTAAGTGAAAAAGTGAAATGGGTTGATCGAAAGTTAAGACCACAGCCTTTAAAAGCCCAAAATCTTGGCAAAAATGTTACTTCAGTGTCATTTTCTGTCAGGTATTCACACTGTCATGATCTCAAATGCAAAAAAGCTTTCTCTCTTTGAATGTGGCGGAATTGTTGAGTTGAATAAGCAAGGCCTCTTGCAGTGTGCCATTGTTCCTGAGGTTGGACCCAGTGAGACAGTCATTTGAAACTTCTTCAAATATCCTGAGGGTAATGGAACAAAAAAGTCAAGTGTTAGACCAACAGATGGCACCGTCAGAGGATTCGATTGACTGTCCTTCAAGACACGGGACAAGTCTCGGCCCAAATGAAGGTTGTTACTGGTGCAGTCCAATATCCATCAGATGGCATCTGCAAGAGAAGGGTTTTAAGAACTAAAAAACGTCTTCAATGACCTAGTCATTGAAGAGCACCAAACATGGGACATTGGAGGTGAAAGAAAGTTTTATTTGTTTGGAATTTTCACGAGAGCACCAAATATGGGACATTGAAAGGTGGAAAATTGTTTTATTCTTTAGAGGAAAAAAAATAAAATAACCTTGATGGTCCTGATGGCTTCCAACAATACTGGCATGACACAGAGATCCCACCTGAGATGTTTTCCAAACGGCACAGTGGAGGGGGCGCCATCATGATCTGGGGTGCTTTTTCCTTCAGTGGAACAATGGAGCTTCAGTTTGTGCAGGGGCGTCAAACGCCAGATGGCTTGGAGATGTAACGGGGGCATCTGTCATGACTGAGGGCCCTCGTCTGTGTGGTGATGACCGGCTTTTTCAACAGGATAATGCTGCAGTTCACAATGCCCACATGAGAAAGGACTTCTTCAGGAGGAATAACCTCACTCTTTTGGACCATCCTGCATGTCCCCTGATTTAAATGCAGTCACAAGTGTATATACATTTCTCAAGCAAAATTTTAAGTTTTTTTTTTTTAAACTATTTAATTCTACATTTCTTTTTTTTTTCAATTATGTGTCATTACATCACAAGAAATGTGTATATATTGAGATCAGGGTTGTTCCTCTTTAATGTCTTTACTGTTTCTAAGTTTTCAAGACGTCATATGAAGGAGAAGCATTTCTTCCCCTTGCAAAGTTAATGATCATCATTTATCTAGCCAAAGGGCATACTCACACTAGGCAGTTTAAACCGTGCTGTACTTGTGCGAAGGCTCCCCAGGATATTCGTGCCTCTGCCCGTTTGCTTGTGCAATCACTCATGCAACATTGGGTTACGGCAATTGTCCTGACTTTGAGGATTGTTTTGAGTCATTCCGTTAATTTCAATTGTGCAAGGTGGTGGTTATCATTTAGATCTTCTAGTGCCAGTAATTATCAGCCCCTGCACACATTGCTACAAAATCATCAACAAACTAATGGCCATGCTTGTGACTAAGGAAGACGTAGTCACGTCTAAGTGCTAAAATAACACGATGTATACACACACATACAGCCTGAATCTCTCTCACACAAACACACACACAGTCGCACTAGCATGCTTGCAAAACTAAGCTAACTCAGCCAGCTTCTAGTCATGCTTGGTGACGAGTAAAGCGAACGTTTTAAGTTTTTTTGCCGTCGTAGCCGGTGGCATATTGCATATTGTTTTGAGAAGCCAAACTCTTCACTTAAGTGACCCCAGCAACTCACCGAAACCCGACCAGAACTCTGCTCCCGGTACAAAGTGGGGACTAAGTCACTGTTGATGGACAACACTGCTGATGGGGATGTCATACAACTAAATGTCAAAAAATCCAAACTATCCCTTTAAGGTGGCCGCAGGAGGGCGTGATCCTTCTTCTCATGATTCTCATGACAGCATTTCATTCACATTATATCAATTTACACAAAATTCCACATTAACAGTGGATTACATTATTATCGGCGAATTCCGCCATTCCGTTCAGGCGGAAATCATAGGGCCCTACATGTCCTGGACCTGTTCTGGTCGTGCCTGAGGAGGGGAAGTGTACCAAACTTGAACGGCCTACTACAACACACCAGCCCAACATACCGGGCTTCAGGTGTTAGGTGTGTTCAAAAAATTTTTGAATGGCCGAGTGTTATTGTGGCTTCAGTAAAGTTAGTGCAAGGAGGACAGTGACATGTTATGCTGTATGCTTGTCATTCAGGCACAGGATGTGCGAACAAGTGAGGTGGTGGCCATCAAGAAGATGTCCTACAGTGGAAAGCAGTCCAGTGAGGTATGACTCCCAAGAGTGATTACTGTAGTGATTATGCACCCATTTTGATGCCAGACTTAAATACCTTTTACTTTCTTTTCAGAAATGGCAAGACATAATAAAGGAAGTGAAATTCTTGCAAAGAATACAACATCCAAACAGCATAGAGTACAAAGGATGTTACCTGCGAGAGCACACTGCATGGGTAAGAAGCAAAATGAGAAGACTTTTAAGCACTCTGTTGGAGTCATAACATGTTAGCATTCAAAGTTGCAATCCCAGTACAGTGTGCAAGTAGTGGATCAAACCATTCTCACCAGGTAGTGTATTTTTTTTCAGCTGGTGATGGAGTATTGTCTAGGCTCTGCTTCAGATTTGTTAGAGGGTGAGTTCAGTTGTGAAATGGACCCTTTCACAATAATCCTTGTGACTTTTTTTTCTCCACGATTTACAACGCCGCTTATTGTTTAATCTCCACCAGTTCACAAGAAACCCTTACAAGAAATTGAAATAGCTGCAATTACCCATGGTGCTCTTGAAGGTTTGGCTTATCTTCACTCCCACAACATGATTCACCGGTGAGTGTTCATGCGCGTGTTGCAAGTGCAGATGGCCTCGGGCGTTCTGTCGTCAACGCAGAGCTGTTATCATTTTCCTTCTCGTCTGTTTAACAGTGATATCAAGGCAGGAAACATCTTACTGACAGAGCCAGGCCAGGTAAAACTGGCAGATTTTGGCTCAGCCTCCATCGCCTGCCCAGCCAACTCCTTTGTTGGGACACCATATTGGTATGCCGAGCCACACACATTGTACATCACTTATTGTGAGGGAAAATAAGTATTTGTTCCCCTCCTGATTTTGTAAACTTACCCATTACAAAGATAGGAATCGTCCAGAATTTTTCTGAGGGATTATTTGTAACCAAGAGACAAAATGTAAAGGGAAAAAAAAACAGAAAAAAAGTAACATTAAATAAAAGTTATTTAATTTATATTTGATGTAGGGAAATAAACATTTGAACCCCAAACAAAACATGACATAGTCAGGGTTTCCCCGAGGATTTATGAGAGTCCTGCCACCGCTGTGTTGTGTCAGTGTTGCGTAGCTGTGGCAACAAATTATTTTAAAATTTTGCACTTTACTATGAGTAATAGTGTCAACATTAGGGTTGTTTTCACTGGCATGAACAAAAAATGCATTAATTACTTCAAATACCTTTCTCTCTGCCGTTTCTTCCTCTCCTTATCTGTCAAGTGCCAAAAGGCCAGACAGGTGACACATGAGATTGAGCAGACAGATGAGACTGATATTGGATATTTGATTTCAAACTAATTGTGGTCAATATGAAAATATATATCTATCTATCTCTATCTCTCTATCTATATCCATACCATACCAATGATTAGTATTTCAAAGTTAACAGGTCATCAAAATAGTTCAGCCTGATCGTTCAAATAGCAGTAGATTGGATACATAATGGATTTATATCTACGAGGCCGTAGACGCATCTGAAAAATTGTCCTGTTCACACGGACATGAAAAAATTAGACATTGGTCACATATGAGCAAGAACATCGGAATTGACCTGCAGTCTGAACGTAGCCCTGGAGAAAGCCTTGTTGGCAAGCACAGAAGTCAGATGTTTTTAGTAGCTGGTCACCAGGCTTGCACGCTCTCATGAGGCACCCATAGCAGAGAAACGGCCCCCGAAGCACAATGTTTACACCTCCATGTTTGACAATAGGAATGGTGGTGTTGTGGTCATATTAAACATATCTCTTCCTCCAAGCACGCCGAGTCGAGTTGATGCCTCAATGTTGGTCTCATCTGACCACATCATATTCTCCCAAGCCCAAGGCCTGTACGTGTGCCTTGTTGAGCAGGGGGACCTTGTGGGCACTGCAGGATCTCAATCCATTACAACAAAGTGTGTTACCATTGTTTATCTTGGCGACTTTCATCCCAGGACCATTGACATCATTTACAAGATACTCCTGTGTATTTCTGGACTGGTCCCTCAGAGTCCTTCAGAGTCCTCTTTAGCCCACAAGGTGAAATCTTGCATGGACATCCAGAGCAATGGTGATTGTCTGTTATCTTGTACAGTATTGTACCAACAGTGGTCTTTTTCATCAAGCTGCAAGGGCACATAACCAGTCTATGTGGGACAGGATTCCTAATGGGTGGTTTGAGATTAAATACTTATTCCCTCAGTGTAATACAAATTCTTTTAACCGTTACTTATAATTGTTACTCATTTCTACTCTCTAAAATGACCCTACCAAAAAAATTCTGGATTGTTTTTGTAAGGGGGTAAACTTACAAAATCAGATAGGGATGAAATACTTATTTTCCCCACTATAAATATCTCACAGCAATCATTTATGTTTGTGCTCTGCTAAATGTGTTTTTAGGATGGCCCCAGAGGTTATCTTGGCTATGGATGAGGGCCAGTATGATGGGAAAGTAGACATTTGGTCTTTAGGAATAACCTGCATTGAATTAGGTAAGCCACTGTCATCAATTGTCATATTTGACCTGTAACAATAGCCTTCTATTGATCATTAAACTACTTTTGTACCTACTTTATAGCTGAGAGGAAGCCTCCTCTGTTCAACATGAATGCAATGAGTGCCTTATACCATATAGCACAGAATGAGAGCCCCATGCTGCAGTCCAGTGAATGGTGAGTTGCATAGTAACATTGGAAAGAGCAATTGTTTTGTTTTGCTTCAACACCATAAAGTGACTTAACAGTGTTTTTCTGTCACATGTTTGTTCACTTGTTTTAGGACGGATTATTTCAGAAACTTTGTAGATTCTTGCCTACAGAAATGTCCACAAGATAGGCCGAACTCTGAGGAGCTCTTGAAGGTAAACAGTAATAGAAATAGAGCATAAAAATGTCCCATTAATTATTATTCTTCAGTGTAAACACATTGTATGTTTGGTGTTCATCCTCTAGCATGCCTTCGTCCAACGTGAGCGTCCCGAATCGGTTCTTATAGACCTAATAAACCGGACGAAAGATGCAGTGCGAGAGCTGGACAATTTGCAGTATCGCAAAATGAAGAAGATATTATTTCATGAAGCCCACAATGGCCCCAGCATTGAAGCTCCAGATGAAGAGGAGGTCTGGCGAGCTTGCATCCTTTTCTGTTCTTGTCGTTGTACTATTATATTACAGAGCGTTGTTTTGACACAGTCTGTGTGCATTATTTTTAGGAGCCAGAACACAGTGTGGGTAGAACTGGTACCGTGAACAGTGTGGGGAGCAACCAGTCCATTCCCAGTATGTCAATTAGTGCCAGCTCCCAGAGCAGCTCTGTCAACAGTCTGACAGACGTAGGTGATGACAAAAGCGAGGTGGACATGGAGGGGGACCACACAGTCTTGTCCAACAGTTCTGTCATCCATCTCAAACCGGTAAAAACATGTCATATTGTGCTGTCAGTTGGAATATATATATATACACACACACACACACACAGTATATATATAGATAGATATTTTGTCACAACCCTTACCTGTTACATGTTGTGCTGAATTTTTTTTAAATTTGGATTTTTTTTTTTTTTTTTTTTTGTGCTGAATTGTAGGGAGTGTTCTGTCTATTCACCCTCCCTGCTCATTTCTCCATGTAATGTACTCACTCTTAGTTCAGTGATGGCTTATGTTTGCACCCTATGAGTATCATTGGCTTAACTTGGACCTCACGGACCGCAGATAACCGTAATCTTTGAAGTAAAGTTGCGGGCTGTAAAATGTGACTTGGCGGGCCACAATTGGCCTGCGGATCGCGAGTTTGAGACCCCTGATCTAGAAATTGTCTGAAGGGAAATACACAATGATCATCTGCAACCATGCATTTGTAGTTTTTGCAGCTGCTGACATCCAATTCTTTACAAATTGTAACTTTCAGGAGAAAGCAGCATATAACAAAGATTCAGAACCTCACGTTCGGCCAACTGAGCCTCAGTCCCAACCTGCAAATCCTCCACGGCCAAAGCGGAACCGAGAACACTTCGCAACAATACGCACAGCCTCAGTGGTAATTGTTCTTATTTCACTATCTTTGGAACTAGAATGAGATAATTTTTCATTGTCATTGGTCGCTAGTACAAACATTTCTTCTGGTGTTCACCAGCTCACTCGCCAGATTAAGGAGCACGAACAGGACTCTGAATTAAGGGAGCAGATCTTAGGCTACAAGCGCATGCGACGGCAGCACCAGAAACAGTTGATGGCCCTGGAGAACAAGCTGAAAGCGGAGATGGACGAGCACAGACTCCGCCTGGACAAGGAGCTGGAGAACCAGAGGAATACCTTTGCTCAGGAGATGGAGAAACTGATCAAGAAGCACCAAGCATCCATAGAAAAAGACGTATGCCTTCAGTGTTACAAAGCAGCAGTTATTTGTTTTGTATGGCGCTAACTGGGCATTGCGTGTTGCTTTCCAACAGACAAAAACGTTTAGTAACGATGAGAAGAAATTCCACCAACACATCCAGAGCCAGCAGAAGAAAGAACTTAATAGTTTCCTCGAATCACAAAAACGGGAGTACAAACTTCGCAAGGAACAACTCAAAGAGGTACTTCTCCCATGCTTTCTTTCTACCATCAGTACTACTGAGCCCAATACGTTGGTCATCTTAAATGGGTTTTACTGTAGGAGTTGAATGAAAACCAATCCACACCCAAGAAGGAGAAGCAGGAGTGGTTGTCCAAGCAGAAGGAGAATTTCCAGCACTTCCAAGCAGAAGAGGAGGCCAACCTCCAGCGTAGACAAAGGCAGTATTTGGAACTGGAGTCCCGCAGGTTCAAACGGAGGATCTTGATTGCTCGCCACAACATTGAGCAAGACTTAGTGCGTGAGGTATGTCACAAAGATTGATTCATTCATTAAAATGGTTTTGTCCCTTTATTGTGACTGTATTAATTCCCTACCAATGTGCTCACTTTTAGGAGTTAAGCAAAAGGCAGACTCAGAAAGACTTGGAACACGCCATGCTTCTACGGCACCATGAATCCATGCAAGAACTGGAGTTCCGCCAGCTGAACACCATCCAGAGGACACGGGCCGAGCTCATCCGACTCCAGCACCAGACAGAGCTCACTAACCAGCAGGAATACAACAAGAGGAGAGAGCGGGAACTGAGACGCAAGCACGTAATGGAGGTTCGCCAGCAACCAAAAAGCCTCAAGGTGAGAAGCATCTGAAAGGCCATGCATGTACATTACCTAGACACAACTTACTGACAAGTATCTTTGGGTCAATGTAACATGACAGTCAAAAGAGCTACAAATCAAGAAACAGTTCCAGGACACTTGCAAGATTCAGACTCGGCAGTACAAGGCACTGAGGAATCATCTGCTGGAGACCACACCAAAGTCAGAGCACAAGGCTGTGTTGAAGCGTCTGAAACAAGAGCAGCACCGCAAACTCGCCATCTTGGCAGAGCAGTATGACCACTCCATCAATGAGATGCTGTCCACACAGGCGGTGAGTCCTACTGAGTGAAGAATATAAAATAAAATATTCGAAAGTGTTATGTTGCCCCACAATAGAGGTTAGAGGAAAAAAATGATTTGTACATATGTAAGACACACATGTCCATGTCATAAAATGACACTGTGGCATGCACGAGTCTGTCTTATTTGACAGGAGCCAATCATGAGCTATGAAAAAACAACAAGCTTGTCAACCTATTTGAAATTGCACGAGGTCATTACTCAGTATAGCAGTCTAATTCACGGTGTCATCTTACAAACCCGAAGCTCATCATACAGCAACTTAACACTCAAAAGATATACCAAATAAATATACGAACATGTACCAATACAAGTTTAAAATGAAAATAATAAAGATTTTAAAGTTTTCCCATAATGTATTTCATTTGAGCAAAGCATTTAATTTGCAAACAAGCAGCATAGAAAATGGGTGGCTAGCGCTGCAATGCTGACTCTGTCCACCAGAGGGAGGCAGACGTCATTGCGGCGCCGCAATGAATGCGTTGCTCAGATGCAATGCATTATGGGAAAACTCGTATTGGTACATGTTTGCATATTTGAGGTATACCTTTTAAGTGTTAAGTTGCTGTGTAGTGAGTTTAGTAAGATGACACTGTGAGTGAGACTATTATACTGTTATTTCTAAGTGGCCTCCTGTGATTTCCAATGGTTTGACAAGCTTGTTAGTGCACTGAACTCGTGATGGGCTCCTGCCAAAGAATGAGCTACCGTTTCCTCACTGACTCGCAAGCGGCACAGTATTTCAACAATTAGTAGTAGTTCTGAAGTGAAGGAGATGCCACGAGGTTAGAATTTAGCTATAAATTAGCCGCACTGCCGCAGTGTTCAAAGTTAACAGCGGCTTATACACCACAATTTACGTTATACATATACACATATTAGGGTTGTCTTAGAATAGTCAACTATTCTAGTCGAATCATATGAAAATGTCGTGATTAAGATTGTCGCATTCATTACTACATGGGCGTGCCATGGCTGCTGCTGAGCGTGCATTTTTACATAGACTGTCTTTTGTTTTTGTTATAAATAGCCTATTTTGATACAAACTCAGCCTCATTTGTGTTAATAAAAATAGAAAATGACGTGTGTGTGTGTGTGTAACAGAAGACCTATACTTATGCAAGACGTATCATTTTCGTCATCATTTTCAAAGAGACATAACTATAAACCAGACAATGTCCGGACCATACCGGACAATGCTATTGAGCTAGCTGATTGCCACACACTTCGGGCTGATAGAACGGGAGGACCGTGCATCTATGTGAACTGCTTTCTGTGTCACTAGGTAAATAAAGGTTTTAGCCTTTTCCTTTTGAAGTGAAAAAAGTTGCAAATGAGATGTTTTTAATTGTAGGGATCGCTGTCAG
This sequence comes from Dunckerocampus dactyliophorus, assembly GCF_027744805.1. Taxonomy (NCBI): domain Eukaryota; kingdom Metazoa; phylum Chordata; class Actinopteri; order Syngnathiformes; family Syngnathidae; genus Dunckerocampus; species Dunckerocampus dactyliophorus. Next base: position 20,838,536 of record NC_072830.1, on the reverse strand, counting down.
CGGTACGCTAAAAAAAAGCAACAAAAACAAAACAATATTAGTCAACTATGGACAAAATCTAACAACAAAAATCCTAGTCAAACACAGACCTAAAATATTATATAATTAGCCCTTGTTCCTTAACTGCCTGGTCCATTGTCCACATGAACAAATAAATCTTAAAAATGTACTATGACAGCTGATACCCCCGTGCATCCCATTAGACATCACCAGTAAATGAATACAGTGGTGGTGTTTTGAATCATGATTTTGATTTTGACCCATTTGTCAAAAAAGCATAAATGCACCCGGCCATAAAATGACAAAAATACTTCAAGGTATGAATATGACAGAGTTTTCATTTATTTTTTGCCCCGACCAATCCTTAGCTTCGTCTGGATGAGACTCAAGAAGCACAGTGCCAAGGCCTCCGAATGCAGCTACAGCAGGAGCTGGAGCTTCTTAACGCCTATCAGAGCAAGATCAAGATGCAGACAGATGCACAGCATGACCGTGAGAGGAAAGATCTGGAGCAAAGGGTGTCGCTACGCAGAGCCCTGCTGGAACAAAAGGTTCTTCTCTTGTATTATCTACTCAAGGACAGATTCTATTACTGATTGTTGGTTAAATGGAGTTATAGAACAGTTGTTTTAGGCATGGGTTGTGTTTTTTAACCTTTTTGATTGAAGAGGATATTTAAAGCTTCTATTTTTTGTTATTTTTTTTAACCTATTCATTGTCCTTGTAGATTGAAGAGGAGATGATGTCCTTGCAGAATGATTGCTTGGAGCGAATCCGCAGCCTGCTAGAACGTCAAGCACGAGAGGTTGAGGCTTTCGACTCAGAGAGTATGCGCCTGGGTTTCAGCAACATGGTGCTATCAAACGTCTCCCCGGAGGCCCCCGGCCATAGCTTTCCGGGGTCCCCGGGAAGTTGGGGGCAGCAGCAACAACAGCACCCTTCAGGGAGCTTTCATGGGCCACACTGGAGTAGTGGCAGCTTGAGCACAGGCCCAAGCCGCCAAAGCAGCCATCGCCACTATCACTCCAGTCCTGGGGGGCCACCTATGCAGCAAAGCTGGGGGCAAGGCTTGCAGGGTGGTGGTACTCCACAGCCATGGGGTCACCCGTCAGCAGTATCCCTTGTCTCTCGCAGCAGTGCTGGTGCACAGAACAGCCCCCAAGGCATGGGGAGGACACCGCCCGGGGGCCACAGTGAGCAGGGCATGAGCAGGAGCACCAGCGTCACCTCTCAAATATCTAACGGGTCCCATCTTTCCTACACATAAGTCAACCCACAGAGATGCAAGTTCAACAAATTCCGGGTGAGCTCCGCAGTTCCGTCTTTCCCCTACACTTCTCCATTTCCTTTCACTGTGCGCACACGTGGATGTGTCATTAAATACATGTTGCTCAGGTCAACGGGGCTGCAAAGAGATGCAGCCCCTCCTCACAGTTTCAGCAAGCATACAGATCCTTTAGGTTTATGTTACAAAACAATTTGTCAACAAATAATCCTTTTTTATTGATCAAGTTCAAAAAGTACCCATTTTGCACATGAAAACACTGTTCAAAGCCTTTGACTTGTGTCAATCACAGTAAACGAAAATATATACCATTTCCTATAGATGTTGCCTGCAGTTTTACACTGGCCCATACTGTGCTTGTAGACAATGTTGCGATGCCAGCCTGCTGTAATGGTCATTAGGATGCATCCACAGTCATTCTTTAGTTCATTTTCAGGCTTGAAACCAAATAAACAAAACATTTCTTTGAGTCCTAGGCTACAAATCTGATTACAGTGCCTTTTCTATTATTTTTGCATTATTCAAAGACAGGTCTTAAATGTGAATAGTGTGATAGTGTAAATGTAATCAGGATCTCTTAGCACTCATGATCCTGCAGTCTTAGTTCCATAAGGCCCAAATATATTCACACTTGTATTCACTGTGTACAGTGGTATGTGCTGAGTAGTCTTAGAAACTATGACAAATAGAAACAATGTGACATATTCAGTGATGTTGCTAGGTACGCGTCCTGCATCCTTGACGCATTCAAATCTGAAAGGATGCAGGAAACTCACTATCCATGCATTCCAGGCACCTCATTTTTCCCATGAAAAACGATACTTTGTGAACAACTCGTGTTTAAAATCAAAGTAATTACTAGGGATGTCCCGATCCAATCTTCATGATCAGGCTCGGCTGCCGATCCACTGTAATTTGAAGATCGGATAATATCGGCTTCTGCCATGAGATCAGGCCGATCCGGTTGTCGTATAAAGTTCGGAACGCTGGGCCACAGTCCAACATGCCAGGCGCAGTAATGTGCCTCAAAGCTGGTTACCACTCGACTCCCGCCACACGCAAGAGAAACCAACCGCAACACCACCATGCAGACGTGTCCGCCGTGTACCGTGGTGAAGTTAGTTTGACATTGGATGTTGTATATTTGGCTCTGCCGTCACAGCGGTAATTCCATCTCACTGTGCCCTGCCTGCTGAGTCATGGTGCAGGGAGCTCGCACAGGAAGTGCAGGAAGTCAAACACTACTAAACATGTCAAAAACTGCGGCAAAAAACCTTGCAAACTCCTATGTTACGGAGCGTGAATGGAAGCTAGCGGGGTTAGCTTAGTTTAGCAGCGCGTGCTAGTGCAGCTGTGTGTGTGCGCACGTCTCAGGTTGGATGAGTATATTTTCACCGTGCTGTCTTTCACCGTTTTAATGTACCGCTTTAAAGGACCATTTTACAATGCCCACTGACGACGTGCAGGTCCTGAGTGAAAAGAGACGAGGCACATTTATTCTTGCACCCAGCTCGTGTCAACCGTCAATTGCAATTCTCAACACACACAACACACTAACGGCCTTCAGAATAAGAACGCTCTTTGTCACATTTGTCTAATTGTGTAAACAAAATAAGGGTGTCCATAAAAATGTCTTACATTAATAACGCGATTGGAATTTTAATCTGCGACTACATCTTCCTTAATCACAAGCACGAGCGTTACAGTTTGTTGAAGATTTTGTAGCAATATGTGGTGAGGCTGACATCCCATTAGAAAAGTTTGCCAAGCTACGTCCATTTCTCAATTACTGGATAAAGTGGGCCAGCGATGTATTGTATCAATAAATGTAAGGATTTTTGCATTTCATTCATGGACATTTTAATCACCAACCCAAATAGCAGACACACTATGCTGGTAAAATAAGTGGAAAAAGTAGAAGACTGAGTTCTAAAAAATGAAAACGGAATTTGGGGAAAAAATAAAACTGATTTCATAGAACCCTGTCAGAGTTTGTTAAAAAACAAAAAGTCAAATATTCTAAATCACGCCATAAATTGATCTATAACCATGATTAGTGCAAAAAATGATTAGTCCTACCCTGACAAAGATGCATTCAATACCACAAATTTAATACATCATCTGAGGACCAAACATAAAACGGAGGATGAAGTGTTTAGCAAGGACTTTCGGCGGAAAGACAAATATCTAAAAGAGACCAAAGCGGTAGCCAAATTTATTGTGAATTTGATAAAAATGGGTCATTGTGTTTACAGTAATTACTTGCTTAAAACATTTTCAGTTCTATAACCAATAATGCCATTTTCAAAGTAAGTAAAGTACGATCGGGACTCAAAATCAGGTGGATCTGAGGCCAAATAAATGCTTATCGGGACATCCCTACCCATTTATGTTAATGTATTTTGGGGGTGGAGGAGTCACATACTGTATATTGCACATGCGTAGTACAAATCAGGTTGCCCAACGCGTGGCTGACGAAAAATAGGTCGACAAGCCGCCGAACGGATGTAAAGACGCGTTTTGCACATGTGCAGAGCGGATCATGTTTCCGGTACAGATTGAGTAGTGACAGCAGTGACGAAAAATACATATTGATGGTCGGCATTTTGTTCTGCTCAGATGTTTGTTTTTTTCTCTCGAGTAAGCGGGGAAGGGAGAACGAATGCAAAATGTCACTGGAGGAAAAAGCCAAACCCTATTGATCAGTAACTTTTAAGAAAAAGAAGATATGAAATGTATGTATATATATATATATATATATTTTTTTTTTTAATTTTTTTATTGGGGACCCATTGAATTTTCCAGGGACCCAGTCAAATCACCACCTGTGGCTCTCAGACTCACGGCATTGAAAACCTATCAACATCACTGCATATTGGTGGCTTTTACTTGTACCTATTTTAAAGTGGAGATGGAAGTGACATATCAGTGTCCAAAGAGACACATTTGCCTTCAAAAACAATCAAAAACTTTGATTATTTTAGTGCCTTTTTAAAACTGCTGCCTTCTCAAAGCACTTTATGCTGAATGCAAGATATTTTTTAAAGCTAATAATAGTGGACTTTTAGTCGCGAAAAACGTGGTAGATGAGTGTTGATATGTGGATTGAGGAGTGAAGTGGTGTGTTGTGATTTTTATTTTTATTTTAAGAAGTACACAGCAAGTTTTGTGTATGTGAGTGAAAACGCACCACGAAACCTTAGCTGAATGTGTGGATGTTGCGGGCTATTTTCCTTGAATTAAACTCAGAACTACAGAACCTGTTGAGAGGCAGGTAGATTTCAGCTAATATCCATGACCATGACCGCAGGCTTGGCCCCACTTAAGGGAAATGACACCACGGCCCAGTAAGGTCACACGGAACTGTGCTAAATTTAAAAAAATAAAAATAATTTTTAAAAAAGTCATCAGAACAAAGGGCGACTGAATATTGAAGACATTGCTTTAGGCACACAGAGAAAGATGCAAGTGGAATAAGAACAAAGCACTTGAGCCTGGCAGGCATTTTTGTAATAGTTATGGGAGAGGCACGCTTTGCATTACACAACTTTTAAGCATAAGAAAACCCTATTAAATCTACACAGGTGTGTGTGTGTGTGTGTGTGTATATTGGAACATTTTAAACTGTTAATTTCAGAAACTGACATATTGATGGCAGAAATCTTACAATCTACAATATTACATTGACAGCGTAAAGTAGCCAAAATGTGCATCTCAATCTACTATCATCACATAGTGTACATAACTAGTTTGAGTTCTGGTACCAAAACTCCAAGTGATCATTATTTCTCAGCTGTGGTCAAGTAAAATGTATTGATCCTTCCTTGTGTCAAAGAGTTTGGATGTTAGGCCAACGTCACCTCACCCTCCTTGCCAACCTTCAATTTGTATGCACGTTTTCTTCACTTTGTGTGTGTGTGTCTGCGGGAGAGAAAGAGCCTGGTTATATTGTCATTCATGCCAACTCTCCACCAACCTGGATTAAATTGTTGTTTTTGTATTTTTAACTTTTGTCAAGTTTTGTCCTACTGACTGACTGAACCGCATATGGGGTACTGAATTAAGAGAGTTGGCAACAGATAGAGAAGGCGGCCATCTTTTCTGTGGTCCAAACACTGCCATAGTTGCCAAGCCCAGGGGTCACCACATTGTTTTTCCTTCCATGTTTTCACCCCCCCCGCATCACTGGGCTTGGAAGCAACACAGTAAGTCACATCTGCTCCAGTGGCCAACACAAACACTTGGGTGGCAAATATAGTGAAAAGAGATTGCATTTCTTTGAAGATGTCAGTATTCTTTTTAGTTTTTTTTTTTTTTTGGCACATTACCACTACAACTTGTAACCTGTATTAAATTGTATAGATGGTCTTGAGAGTTTATGAAGATGCTACTCATGATGAGATGGTCAGATACTTTAAAGTGGATTGAAATTGTATAAAAAGATTCATTAAACAGAATAAGAATAGAATCAAATTTACTATTTTGTTTGTATAATAATGTACCATTGTGTTGGCAGAGGGATTATTGAAAAGAAATCAACTGTAATAAAGTAATTTTAGTATAAGTGTGTCTGTTTATTCTAGTCTTTGCATGACAGCATTGTGACATCACAAAATGACCTGCGGACCAATCTGTAATTGGTCTCGACCCAAAAGTAACCACAGTCCTTAGGTGACTGACTGACAGGACACATTCACGTAGACGCCTCTCGTAGCTTGGCAAATTGCTGCGAAATGTCAGCGCATCCGCCATATTGGATGTGGCAGTTCGTTAAAACTAATGCAAGCTAACGGACCCAACTTGATAAAGCGCCTGGAGGTTGGGTTTCACAGCGAGAAATTCACCGTTTTATGCGCCTCACTTCAGTGTTAGCCACAAAATGTCCGTTAAAAATGTTTGTCTCACTAGTAAAAGGTGATCCCATAATATGTGGCATGGGCTGTAAACACCATGCAGCACATTGAGTTCGTTCTTGCCACATCCACTATGTCGGCGACGTCGACGTGTGATTTCTGTGTGGCGACGACTATTGGGGCGTCACAAAATGACATCGCGCATCTTTGGGCGAATTTCCTCACGTTCTAATTGGTCGTCGAACCGGAAGCAATCGCAGCATGCTCGGCGACGACCATGTAAACAAATGTTAATGTTTGCTGGAACAATTGGAGGAGGAATGCCGTCTGAAGAGGCTGTAGTTTGAGTAAGTACCAACGTAAATACACACAGCAACAACTTTGTGCTATTGTGATCTCAGTATCGAGGTAAATACAACACCACGACTTTTGATTTGCAGTTTTAGGAGGGACATAAATAGCACGACTGCGTGCCACTGTTAGCCACAAGGCTAACACAGTGGCCAGCGTAAATGGTAGCAAAACATAACTTGAAAAAAAAACTCGTCTCTATTTTGCAACTATTGTCTATTTGTCCAAGTTACTCACTCAAATGTGAATTTCTTAAAAAGAAAATCTGGATTTTGTAACAGCGTACGTGATCTGGTGGTGGCGGCTCTTAGCATGCTACAGCAACCCAACTTAATCAAATTTTTGCCGCTAAGCTAGCTAGCTAATGATAGGTATGGACAAGGTTCTCGGCATCGCCCACAATGAACTACAAGCTATTTTTATACTATTAAAGGGATGGGTTACTTAATTGTTCTTACATTTATTTAATTGCGTTTGTTTTATTAAACGAGTTGCACAGCGATTGAGATTTAAAATGTTGACGCTGGTAAAAGTTTCCTGCTAGTCGTTCGTCACTACAATGAAGGTAGTTGCAATCACCATAAGGAGTCAGAGCAGAGACGATTACCTAGATGTATGTTATTATGCATTCAAAATGTATTATTTTTTTGCCTTTGGTCTTAAGTTTCAGGATGTTGTTTTTCTCATCGTTATGGTTCCTGTTTGTCATCTTCTGGGTGGAGACCATCAGTGTGTGGCTGTTTCTCTCCATGTTCTACCAAGACAGAGCCTTCTACCATTGGGGAGATGGGTAAGTCACGTGTTTTTAAATCACTCGTTAATGTCTGTCCCAGAGGAGCACTCAGTAGTCCACCGCTCTCCTGATGTGGAAAGAAGGCATATGTCCATCCAAGTGAGTGTTTTACAGATAGCTTGTAAATGTATATGAACTTGTGCTTTTCTTATGATACAGGGTATTTTCAGATGATTCTGGCCAACTGATATACATGATGAGCAGGTAAGAACCTCATTTTTATTACCATCTCATGCACTGTTTACACTGTACTTACTCAGCTCTGCTCGCTGTTGATGCTTTTCCAGAGACGCAAGCAGGTACCTAGCTCAGGGATCGGCAACCTTTACTATCAAAAGAGCCATTTTGCCCCCTCGCCAACTAAAGAAAAATTAGCTGTCGCACAGGGTCCATTGAAAATGAATGGCGACGTCGCCTCACGTGTGTGAAGCCCATCAATCGGTGGACTTATGTAGTCGCTCATTGAGTCCGTCATGTGCAGGGCTGGACTGCACTGTTACGCACGTAGATCTACACTGACATAAATGACTACTTTTCAGACAGTGTTGAGTGCTTGTGTTGAAAATATCTCTCACAAAGGTAAGCCAACATCGTTGGCAGAGAAGACAAAGGAACCTGTCCGTGCACAATTTAAAAACTCCTATTTTCTTCTGAGCTGTTTCTATTGATGGTTCGTTTACCACGGGTCACCTGCTTCCCCTCCCTTCCTCGTGCTCATCCAATCACCAGTCAAAACCCAGGCAGGATGCATTCACGGTCTCACAGAAAGTCGGATATTTTTTAACTCATTTCAAAAATGCGCATTTTCCCCACTCGGGTGTTAAAATAAATATTCGAGCATTGCAAAGGGAGCCACAACACAGAAGCTGAAGAGCCGCAGGTTGCCGACCCCTGACCTAGCTGATACCGTATGATGATGCTGATACCACTGATTGCTCCCTTGCCCCATCATTGTAACTGAGGGATACACTGCTAGAAATGACAAAAGTAAACACACGCTCACCCTCAACTTGAAATTTCTCAGGCCGCCCAATGCGCTCTACAAACCACCCACTGTAACTTTAGGGTGTTTAGCCAAATCCCCACAGAATTTGGTACAGCCCTTTAGGGGACTGACAAGCACATGTGTGTAAAATTTGAGGACGATTGGTCGAAAAACATGGCCGCAATCAAGCAAATCATCTTTGCGGGGGCACAGGTGGGACCAATTGCCCATAAGTCATTGACTATTTGTCCATTTTAGGATATTCATATTCCATGTCTGCTGTGTGTCTTCACAGAATGGATACCCACATGCAGTAAAAGATGTAGACTAGAAGAACGTCAAGGGCTCTCCTGAAAGGACTCTTGAAATGAAGGCAGTTGCAGTCGGGTTGCTCACCATTTAAAAACAAAACAAAGCAGCACTAGCTTTTGTTGTTGTTGAAGTGCACCGTCTTTGTGAACATGGTTACATCCTCAGTAGATGTAGAATGAAGCCTCTGGCGAGCACACGCATCACTTTTTCACTTGCAGGAAAAAAAACGTAAGCAAAGTATTTGTTATTTGATTTTAGTACGTAATACTAATTGTCCTCCTGAGGGCAACATTGACATGTCACTGCTGGATATTTTGTGTCCCTGCATGATACAACACACACATGTGCAGGCTAAACACACGGTGATGTTATCCCAACAACCAGTCCCGATTTCTGTTTCTCTCCCCCCCTTTTATTTGTCTCATTTTTGTATTCCCGAAAAGATGTTTTATCATGACTCTTTGCAGATATGTTTGTTGTGGAAGTGGAATATTTCAATAAGTCAATAAGGTGCATGAACAATTAAAAGGAATAGTTTGATAACTCGTACAAATGTAAATGTGTGTTTTGAAGCCAAGTTTCAAACATGATGAAACACACCAATGCTGTAACACAGTGGTCCCCAACCTTTTTGGACCCACGGCCCGGCTCGTGTTCCCACGGGGGGGGTTAGCGATGTAATTTATCTATTTTGTATGTATTGTGTAAAACTAAGACAGGATCAACATCAAATTAAAAGCACAGAGTGAATACAGACCCACCATCCACCACTATAAGCTTGGAGTTTGTTTTTCAGAGAGAAGATTATCGCGCCGCTGCTTGATGTTGATGCTAGCGTGAATAACTCGGAAGCTGTCCACACAACAAATATACACATTTGCACTCAATAACGTCATCAAACTTTACCTTTATGTATTCCCACGGAGTATCAGCATTTGGGAGCAAATATGAAGTGAAAAAACCCCGATAAAAATACAGTATAGCTGACACTGTGCAGAGCGGGAGAAGGCTAGCGCACGTACAATGGTGCGTTCAAGGACTGTCAAACAAAGTGGGACACTCGCAAATACAACATAAACATGCAAAAACTTCAAACTATATTATTTTTTAAATAAAATAATGGCCCATATTTCCAAACCTGATATGCATTTACTTGAAATTGTATTTAGTTATTTACAAAAGTATTTTTTTATCATTGCAGACTAAACCTGCAGTAATATCTTTACTTTAAAAGTCACTTGAGCGACAGCGGTCTGCGAGGACAATGGTGCAGCGCAGTCAGATCACCCCCAGCCAGAGAGTTTTTCTTGCAAATGAGTTTCCCTTATTTTCAAATGCAAACGCTGACAGGTACGCATTTTGCCCAAATCAGTGAACGCGTCACTCTGGGAAATCATGTTGTCACGTCTAGCGTGCAGTGCATCTTACCACCAGCAGGTGCCACCCTAGACGACAAAGAGCACAAATACGCCTGCAATCAATATTTCAACGTCTGCACATCAACTGTGGTTTCACGTCAGTGAATAACATATAAATAATAATAATACACCAAAAATGAATGGTTGTATTTGAAATACAAGTAGACGATAATTCAAATAAGTGTGTGTGGGTGTGTGTGGACTATGACGAGTTTTTTTTAAAACAACTTGTTTGAAAACGATGATGTCACACCCTGGGGAGTTGAGGACAAAGACAAGGACAGTGTCTGGTGATATTGTCAGGACAGATTTCAGACGGCAACTTTAGCCCTCAGCGGGTACATCAAATATATGATAAATCAATAATGGCTACATAATTATTGGCATAAAATGTCACAGATGGGTTCTTTTAAGTTGCCTGTATAGTACTTATTGGAACGCTCGCGCTACGTAGGATACGATCGGGAACGCCGTTGAAAGGTGTAGTTACAACATACGCCCACGGGATGGCGACAAAGAAAGGTAGATGACATCAAGGCTCCCTGTTGCGTTGCAGTTGTATGGACGGGCTGACTCAGCACAGTGCAGCGGCAGCAGAGATGGCAGTGAAAAAAAGCCCCTGCCCTTCTTCGCCATGCATTATGAAAACATGTGGTCATGGCAAAAGTTGACCCTGTATTTTTAGCCTCCAGGTGGCTTTAGGAAGTGAGTCATCGCCAGCTGTTTAGTGGTGGACAGCAGGGACGTACAACATTCAGAACTGAATTGAGAATGACCTCCAAATTCCAACTCAATTATCGAATTTCAATTGCGGTTGCAAACAGGAAGAAGAATTGCGATTCAAATTCGAATTGCAGGAAGTAGAATTTAAATTCATGATGCATAATTAAGGTGTATATGACAATGAAGCTTTACAGTACATATTTAAATCATCAATTTTATAAAAAAAATATTATATTGACTTTATGTGCACAATACATCATTATAGTAGATATTTAAGTATAGAAATTGTTGGGTTTTTTTCATCATAAATTAACATAGACCGACAAACCTACTCAGAAAAAAATTGTAAACACTTTCAAATTGCTGGCTAGGAGGATAGCACTCCATCTCCCAGAATACCGTGCTTTATCCAAGTCTTTAAAATGGCTGTCCAAACATTTTGGACATTTTGTTTGGAGTACACTAGTGAGATAAATTAATGATTATTATAAATAATTGAAGGACAGAGCTGGCTTATATTTTGACTTTTGTCAAAATGTTAGTGTCTGTACTTCCATTTAGAAGAAAAATGTATGTTAAAAGTATCGAACTACCTGCGCAAAGTGCAGCGCAGAGGTTACAGTATGTTTTTGCCGGCGTTTGTCTGTTTGTTTTTTTGTGTTCAAAATAACTTGAAAAGTTCTGAATGGATTTGGAAGAAATTTTCAGGAATTGTCGGAAATGGGATATGGAAAAAGTGATTACATGTAGCCTTCCCGGTACATTGCACTATCATGCTAGGTGTCAGCATGCTAATGTTAGCATGTTAGGACTGCTAGCATGCTAATATTAGCATAGTATAGCATTTTTAGCCGTTTTCAAGGGTAAACATAGATTTGAACACTTAGCACTGTCTTGTTAGGTGTTAGCATGCTAACATTAGCATAGTAGCATTTTTATCCATTTTCTTAGGTCGACACTATTATGTTAGGTGTTAGCATGCTAACATTGCTAGCATGCTAACATGAGCATCCTAGCATTTTTTTTTGCAATTTTCATGAATATGAACTTAAGCATAGCATGTTAGCCAACACAGTAACAGTCTGGAGATCGGGAAGACCTGGGTTCGATTCGCCGTTGAGCATTTTTGTGTGGAGTTTGCATGTTCTCCCCGTGCGTGGGTGGGTTTTCTCCGGCTACTCCAGTTTCCTCCCACATTCCAAAAACATGCATGTTAGGTTCATTGGCGACTCTAAATTGTCCATAGGTATGAATGTGAGTGTGAATGGTTGTTTGTCTATATGTGCCCTGCGATTGGCTGGCGACCAGTCCAGGGTGTACCCCGCCTGTCACCCGAAGTCAGCTGGGATAGGTTCCAGCATACCTCCGCGACCCTAAAGAGGAGAAGCGGTATAGAAAATGGATGGATGGATGAACTTAAGCAGACACTTAGTGCTATCATGCTAGGTGTTAGCATGCTAACATAAGCATATTAGTATGATAACATAATTATATTAACATTTTTAGCATTTTCAGACCACCGTCTGTAGGCGGGGCCAGGCCCTGCCGTGGAACACTTTCAGAAGCAATGATAACAACTAGATTCAGTGTGTATGCAAATGCATATCAATTTTGGAATAAGATGGTGATTATTTTATTTAAAAAATAATTGTCATTGTTTTTTAAGGAATACATAATAAACAAACATCATCTATATCATCTATAAGGAAGGTGTGATGCGCTGTTTTTAGGAACTTACTGCAAAAACGCTAGTCAAAGATCCTTTCTGCTGTTCTTCAGGCCATGCTTCATTTACAGTAATAACTGTATCCACTATTTGGCAAGCTGGAGATAACAGTTTTGCTGCTTTGAATTGGTGACTGACGGAATCAAGTTGAAGAGAGAGAAATGATGCTGAGTCACATCACTTAGTGCTGTCGCCCATCCAAGCTGCCTCAAAGAAGGCGTATCACGGCCAGAAGAAGCCGTTATTCCCCACTCTGTCAAAACGCAACGCTCAGCACAAGCTTCCCAGAGACGTTCCCTCGAGATGCTCTCGCTTTGTTAAACTTTTTTTTGTGTTGTTTTTCATCTCCAATAAAGCCATTAAGCCAACATCTACACATCCGGGGGAAAGCGCATCCGAGTTGAGGCGGTCCATCCGATGACTCTGATCCTGCGTAATCCCATCTCTCTCCCGTGTCACCAAAAAACCTTCATACTTTACAAATGAGCCCGTATGTAAAAGATAATGCACGTTAAATGAAAAAAATATGTTACTTCGAGCATACATCTCCAGCGGAAGACCTCTGAGGCAGCAGAGCGATAAGACAGGAAGTACGTGGGTGTGAAATGGCTGCGGTGTGGGACTTTTCTGCATTCGCACAACGGACACACTGCAGGCCCTGCTTTCTATTAAGACACTGATGACACCCACTCAGCTTACGCTCGAAAGCTCCTGGCGAGGATGTTGTTGCGTGAGCACAAAACTGCAGTGGAACCACCCGAATCATTCAGTTCTGACAGGATTTCCTCGAAAACTGCGCCTATAAAAAAATCCCGAGGTGGAAACATCAGCATGGATGACATCATGTCAGACCTCTCAGCCTATCTCATCAGATTTCAGTAAGTCAGAGACATTCAAACGGCAGCCCATGAATTAGTGGCTTGTTAAAAACAGCAGCGCATCCCCGTTATAAGCATCAGCAATTTGGATATTTCATCAACGTTTTCCCCATATTTCTGATGATGACATATTGCATTATATTATTTATCGATATACGACATGTATTCATATTTATCAATCTCTTTAACGTACGCGTTATTTGTATGCATGCAGTGATCACGTCCCTCGTCCTTTCCATCATAAAATCCTCTGGAATGGAACGCGCGTTGGACACGTGTGTTCGTGTTTAAAAAGATGACATAGATGACATTTAAAAAAAAAAAAACAAACAAATGCATTTGCTTTATTTGACCGAAGTCAAAGTGGAAAGTGTGGGTCGCAGGTTGAGACCTTTTGAGAACCCCCACATTGACCTCTTGTGCAGTATATAGGACCGTAAAGTAGCATTTTTGCAGTATTTTCTGACAAAAAAGAAACAGCTCAGCACTCCTGTCAGATGATAATTTATGATTATGTCATATTATGTCATTAGTCAGATCACCGATCCCCGACTGGCGTACTTGTAGTAGGTTCCTAACTCCTTCCATCCCACAAACACAACCCCTTCACCGCCGGCCATTTTACACCATTTTGACTGATCTTTCAAGACACAGAATATGGTGTTCTATAGCCATACAAACGTAGAACCTCCCAAAAGATTAGACTCCCGTCTTTCATCAGAAAAAAAAACGTTTTTCTGTTCTTTAGTAATCAGAACATAGGAGAGTTTCAGGAAAATATCAGTTCACGACTAGAAAAGGGAGAAAAACAGCTTCCTCCTTCCTGTCGTGTGTGTTTTTTTCTGTTTACAAAATCGCTGCCGAGCTCTTATCAAATGCACTTCTGCCATCTAGTGGCCGTTTTTATGGCTTAAAACGAATCGACGGGCATGTGCTTTAGTGGGGAGTTGCGTCATGACCTCTTTTAGCCTCTCGCACAAAAAAACGTAAAAAACGTATAAATACATCTTTGGGATGGAGCGTTCGGGATTATAAAAATGTATAAATACGTCTTTGGTATTGAATAAGTTAAAAACAGCTTAGGGGTGCTGTCACATAGGGTGAAGGATCTTTGACTTGTGTTTTTGCAGTACAGTAATCCCTCATTTATCGCAGTTACGGTAATTGGTTCCAGACCAGACCGTGATAAGTCAATTTCCGCAATTTAGGAATGGAATATTTTCGTAGTTTGAGCATAGAGTCTTCCAAATATGGTTTTTAACATAATTAGAGCCCTCTAAACATGAAATAACATCCCTATAGTCACCTTAATAATAATAAATTAATAATAATAGTAAATAAGACATTTAGGACAGAAATAAGACTTTTGCTCGTGTGTGTTGCTATGCATGTTTCCCTGGGGGAGCAGAGGCGGACAAGAAGGGACGTCAGGGGCTCCAGTTTCCAGAGTAGCCCGTGTTTTTATTAGGAGTTTTTATGAGGGGTTATTGTGACTGTTGTGGGATAATTCCAACCTGCAATAAAAGCCTGCTGTTGCAGCGATCAAGTCTGGTGCTTGTGTCTCACTGAGCATTGCAGTCACATTGCTGACACCTAGTGACTAGTACACAATACTACGTCAACGTCTTTGAATGCATCTTTTGAATATCTTATAAATTTCTCCACGATTTTGGAAAAATTTATTCTGCCATTTTTTTGTCCGCTAACTCCGCCTTCATTTTTCAACCGATTCACACCATTCAAGCATCAAATCGTTCAGCTCGTTCGGGAATCCTATGCGACCATTTCAGTTAAAAAAAAAAATACCCGATTTTCCAAAAATTCCACAAAATGTTTCCCATTGAAAATGAATGGGCTATTTTTCAAACTTCCACCATTTGCACATTTCTCAACCCATTCAAACCGTTCTACCATGAAAACATTCTACACATGCATGGCTTCAAACTTAACATTCCAAAAATTCCAACCTTTCGACATTCACACTTTTCCTTTGATCTTAGTTACTCCACTACTTCAACATTTTTCAACAAATTCCAACAATTCCAGCATCAGAATGTTCAGCACAATTAAGGATATCTAATTTTCACATTTAAAAATGAATTTTTTCCCCAAAATCCCCATTTTTCCAGAAAACTAATTAACCTTAATGATATTCCTTTGATCTTAAATTACTCAAGTACTTCAACATTTTTCAAGCAATTCTGACAATTCCAACATCAAATGGTTCAGCTCGTTCGGGAATCCTATGCAACCATTTCAGTTTAAAAAAAACATCCCAGATTTTCCAAAAATTCAACAAAAGTTTTCCCATTGAAAATGAATGGGCCATTTTTCAAACTTCCACCATTCGCACATTTCTCAACCCATTCAAAACATTCTACCTTGAAAACATTCTACACATCCAGGGCTTCAAACTTAACATTCCAAAAATTGCAACCTTTCCCGACATTCACACTTTTCCTTTGATCTTAGTTACTGTAATTTCCTTTGATCTTAATTACTCCACTACTTCAGTATTTTTCAACAAATTCCAACAATTCCAACATCAAAGTATTCAGCACAATTAAAGATATTCATTTTTCATATTTAAAAATTAAATCTTTTCCCAAAATTCCCATTTTTCCAGAAAACTAATTACCTTAATTATATTCCTTAGATCTTAATTACTCAAGTACTTCAACATTTTTCAAGCAATTCTAACAATTCCAACATCAAATCGTTCAGCACAATCCAGACATTAAGGCTACCTTTAACATTTAACATACGTCATACATATTTTGTCTTGAGTCTTGAGTACGCTTATACGTCATATATAATTTGTATTCCTTTTTTTTCCCCTTCATTATTCTTTTCATTAGGCTTTGGCATTCACACGCAATGTCTTCAGACATTGCAATCATCTAGTTTGTATTTTAGTTCGTTTAGCCATTTTATGTTTGAAAAGCATTAATTTAGGCCAAAAATGCATAACATTAGCTTAAATAGGCATATGTTTTGACTAATAATAGGCCGTTTTCAACCCCCCAAAAGTATTATTTATTAATTAATATATTTTTGAAAAACCGCGATAGAGTGAAGCCGTGAAATTTGAACGGGACGACCGTCTTTCTTTAAAAAACAGCTGAGCATTCCTGTCATATATAAGATCTCTGACTTTACTCCGGGACTTAATGTGCACTTCACATGACGTTTTTGCCCTTTAGTCACGGAAAATGCCACTTTTAGCTCGACAGACCGATTGTTGCACCGAGTTCTCTTGTGTGGCACAGAGGTGTGACGTCCGCGAATGAGTCAAGTCTTTTGAACGTCTCTTTTAAGCAAACGGCTGCGCGTAACAACGGCTCATCTTATTGACCAATCTTACATAAAGCTGTTCAAAAGTCTCGATTAGTTCGCAAACATCACATCTCTACGAGCGAGCCAGGCAGCGGCCAACAGCTGTTAGTTATCAGTGCTTCATAACAAAACAATAACGTTGTCAGTAACATCGTTATTTTGAACAGCGTTACTCCCAATACTGCTCATCAGAATGAAGAAAGTGAATTCTTACCACAGCTTCTTGATACGTAGGAAAGTGGTACACACTTCCCTGTCCTGGCTGCTCAGTACAAAATGGCTAACATGACGGTATATTATATAATAAAACACCGCGGATGACGTCTTTTTACATTTGTACGGCAGTTAAGAAATTCTGTTTTTGTGACCCTGGATATGGCTTATCTGTGTTTCTGAGCTTGTTGCGACTTCTTCTCCGAAACCACAAAGCAAAAAGCCAGAAAACTCCATTAACAAAAGTGCGAGCCCCAAAAGGGCTTTCTTTGTTTCCCAAGTAATGCAAACGTGATAAGCGGGACATTGACCGCTGGGTGGTCTGTGCATACACGTCTCTTGACGGATGAAAATGAACGCAGCCATTCATCATGGCGTGCGGCTAATGGAGCTCATAGGAAGGTTGAATTATTAAACACGACAAGAAAGCTTTGTGCCAGATGAATGGAGGCCTGCGTTTATTACGGTGCAGTTCTACAATCAGGGTGTTATCGCCGCAATTGTTGCACAAGATCACCTCACTTAATACAGCAAGGGGGACGCTAAATGTTACAAACGCAGCTATTCCACGACATTCTTCCAGGGGGGGGCTGGACTTCTTCCTTCACTTTTATTCTTACTTTGTATTGTATACACATTAAAACTTGTATTTTTACCAAATGGTAGTCATTAATAATGTAATAAACTGACTATACATTAAAACAGAAGCACAATGTTAACACGAGTCAAAGATTCCCTATGAGACAGGAGTGCTATGCTGTTTTTAAGGACCTGCTGCAAATACACTTGACAAAGATTCTCCATATGACAGGAGTGGTATAGTGTTTTTAAGGACTTACTGCAAAAATACTCGTCAAAGACCTTCTATAGTGTATATGACAGCAGGTGCTGTTTATAGGAATCTCCTGCAAAAACACTGATCAAAGATCCTCTGTATGAAAGAAATACTGTTGAAATATGGCTGCAAAACCTGCAGCATGAGCGTTCTGCTGTTTTTAGGAATCTACTGTAAAAACGTGTCCTCTATATAATAGCGGCATGCTGCTGATTTTAAGGACTTACTGTAAAAATGCTAGTCAAAGGTCCTCTATCTGACAGGGGTGTTCTGTTGTCTGTAGGAATCTGCTGCAAAAAGATCCTCTATAAGAGAGAAATACTTTGCTGTTTTTAAGGGGTACTACAAAAACACTAGTCACAGATCCTCTATATGACAGGAGTTCTATGCTGTTTTTAAGGACCTGCTGCAAATACGCTTATTAAAGATTCTCTATGTGACAGGAGTGCTATGCTTTTTTTAGAATTCTGCTGCAAAACTCCTCTATAAGAGCGAAGTATAGTGCTGTTTTTAAGGATCCGCTGTAAAAATGCTAGTCAAAGATCCTATACAACAGGAGTGCTCTGCTGCTTTTAGAAGTCTGCTGCAAAAATTCTAATCAAAGACCCCCTATATGACAAGAGTGCTGTGTTGTTTTTAGGATTCTGCTGCAAAAATGCTGCAAAGATCCTCTACAAAAGAGAACTGTTGTGCTGTTTTTAAGGACCTGCTGCAAATACGACACGCAAAGATCCTCTATATGACAGGAGTGCTTTGCTGTTTTTAGGATTCTGCTGCAAAAATGCCGCAAAGATCCTCTACAAGAGAGAAATGTGCTGTTTTTAAGGACCTGCTGCAAATACGCAAGTCAAAGATCCTCTATATGACAGGAGTGCTCTGCTGTTTTAAGGAATATGTTGCAAAAACACCAGTCAACAGAGAAACGCTGTGCTGTTTTTAGAAATGTACAGCAAAAATGTGCAAATAATGCTTAGTATGGTAATAAACATACAGTATTGTTCAATGAACATGTGTAATACAGTAGCTTGTAGTGAGTGATAGACGTGGGGGGGAGGTGCACTTGTGTTGGTGTATTTATGGGAAAGTGGGGAAACGCAGGAAGTGGTTGGTTAGCAGGGCCTTACAGTGACAAGCAAAGGAAATGGTTTCTAGCTCAAGTAAAAGATGGCAAACATGAAGAGGCGACAGGATGGAAACGACTGGCAGCAAAACCCGGCAGGAAGAAAGCAGTGTTGTTTTTCTGCACTTTCAAGACACTTAAGCCGTTGAGAGCCGTGTGATTAAAAATAGCGGAGAGCACGTCAATAAGAGCCAGCACTACGGTGGACGTGCCCGGAAAACTCTTGAAGCCGTGCGCTGAAAAAAGATTTGTGATGTCGCTCAGCGCCACTGCAGGCTATTGATTGTGTATTTGTTTATTTGGCTAGACAGACGCCCTGATCATGTTTCCCTAATTGAGGCGGAGTACAGAAAAGAAATACGATGCTGCATAAATTACGTAACATCATGTTGCTCCCCTGCTAAAACTTGTTGGAATTGAATTTCTTCTTCTGTGCATTTGGCAAAGAACGGAATAAAGATGAGCGCGACGTGGTAAATGTGGAACTTTACACAATATTCACAGCATATCGTTTAACTTTGGGGGCTGTTGAAGTCACACTTTACTATTGCAGTCAGAAGAGAATAGTCTGTTCCAGGGTCAAGCCATCGCCATTAAAATCAATGTTTTCGGTAACACCCTAACATTCTTAACTCTATGTACAAATTGGAAAGACTTTGAAAGGATAAAATATGTACTCACCCACTTTCTGGATGATGCACAGTAACGTCTTTTATTATTAGCCAGGATGTGTAGCACTTTTCAAAGTTGATTTCTGGTTCTATGGTGTCCATCATGTTTCTCCTCCTTGCCATCCCTGGAAACCTACTGAAGTTTTATTTCAAAAGGACACCCACAGAGAGCCAAAGAAAATGGAAAATAAAACAGAAATTAAAAAACATTCGTGGAGTTCATCCTTTTCATCAGCCCTATTCAACTGGTGGTCCGCCGGCCAGTTACGGCCCTTAAGGGACATCAGACTGGACCACAGGTTCAGTTCTCAATGCCTTGCAGTAGATTCTTAAAAACAGCAGAGTGCTCCTGTCATACAGAGAATGACAGGGCGGACTGACTAGTGTTCATGCGGTGGAGTCCTAAAAACAGCACAACACTTCTCTGTATTTATAGAGGATCTTTGACTTCATTACTGTTCTTGCAACAGATTCCTAAAAACAGAAGAGTGCTACTGATTATAGAGGATCTGTAATTAGTGTTTACAGTGGCGCATGTCTCTTTCATAGAGAATTTTTGACTGGTGTTTTTGCAGCACATTTTTCAAAACAGCAAAGCGCTCCGGTCATATAGAGGATCTTTGACTCATATTTTAAAAACACAATAGCGCTCCTGTCATATACAGTAGAAGATCTCTGATTAGCATTTTTGCTGCAGGTTGTTTTTGTAGCAGATTCCTAAAAATGGCAAAGCGCTTATGTCATATAGAGCAGTGGTCCCCAACCTTTTTGGACCCACGGCCCGGCGCGTGTTCCCACAAATCTGCACGGACGGGGGTGTCGTATAGCGATCTAATTGATCTCATTTAGTATGTATTGTGTAAAACTACCACAGGAACAACATAAAATTAAAAGCACAAAGTGAATACAGACCCACCATCCACCAGTACAAGCTTGGAGTTTGGTTTTCAGAGAGAAGATTATAGCGCCGCTGCTTGACGTGTGTGCTAACAGGCAGTGTGCTAGCATGAATTAACTTGTAGCTGTGCACACAACAAATATACACATTAGCACTCAATAACGTCATCAAACTTTACCTTTATGCATTCCCACGGAGTATCAGCATTTGGGAGCAAATATGAAGTGAAAAAACCCAGATAAAAATACAGTATAGCTGACACTCTGTGCAAAGTGGGAGAAGGCTAACGCACGTACAATGGTGCGTTCAAGGACTGTCAAACAAAGTGGGACACTCGCAACAAACAACATAAACATGCAAAAACTTCAAACTATATTATTTTTTGAATGAAATAATGGCCCATATTTCCAAAATTGCTATGCATTTAGTTAAAGTGTATTTAGTTATTTACAAAAGTATTTTTTTTTAGCTTTACCAGTGTTTTTGCAGCAGGTCCTTACAAACAGCAGGGCGCTCCTGCCATAAAGATAATATTTCACTGGTAGTTTTGCAGTAAATTCCTAAAAACAGCACAGCATGCCTCTCTTCTAGAGGATCTTTGGCTGGTGTTTATGCGGTACATTCCTTAAAGCAGCAGAGCGCTCCTGTCCCATACAGCGTAAGATCTTTGACTGGCGTTAACGGCAGAAGGCTCCTGTCATATAGAGGATCTCTGACTAGTGTTAGTGTAGTGCTTTAAGTATGACTTTCTTCCTTTATGTCTACCAATTGGTAAAGTAAAAGTTTGAAGGTATGACAGAGCCTTGCATTGACATTATAGACAAAATAAGAATAATAGTGAAGGATGAAGTCCGTCCCCCCAATCCTTTGCTTTTTGCAAATGTGGCCTGTGGAACTACTTAGTTGAACTGGCATGCCATGATGATGGTTCAACTTTCAAGTCATATTTTTCCCAAAGATTTTGGTGAAATTCCAAATTCTAAATAAAACACTGACTCCTGCAATTTACAGTTTGGAACAATTGGCATTGAGAAACATAACCATAAAAGTAAATCTCCATTTTACAACCATTGATTTGTCCTCATACAATGTGTTAAACTACACTGCAGATTGCTCTGTGGACACAATCGTTTTAAAATGGTGATTTACTTTTACGGTTATGTTCCTCGATGTGACATGGTCCTCTGGAGTGATGCTGCACTACAATGTGAGTCCAAATACTCCGCTAATGGGGGCAGGCCCATTACAGCGCTCATCACAAGGACTACGGTATTCATTTTTTATGAGAGGGGGTTGGCGCCTCGTTTAAGGGACGTTTACTGTTACATCTGTGGCCATCCAACATTCAAGGGGTTCAAGAATTTGGAGTGGAGTGAAGGGGTTTCACCCAGTGGCCCAATGAGAGAACATGCACACAAGTACAGTATGTACTTTACACCAAGTAAGAATCGGAAGTTGGCTTTTTTTACTTCTTGCATCCATCCATTTTTATCTGCTTATCCGGGTCCGGGTCGCAGTCTCAGTAGGGAAGACCAGACTCCCCGGTCTCCAGCCACGTCTTCCAGTTACACCGGGAAGACACCAAGATGTTCCCAGGCCAGCTGTGAGACATAACCCCTCCAGTGTGTCGTAGGTCTTTGCGCATCATTTACTGCATTTATTTACCACTAATGGAATGTTTCATTCAATTGGAAATTGAGTTTAATAAGCACATTTATTAGGCAAATGAATATTTTGTATAATGTGGGAGAGCTGGTCTAAGGAGATCAAAACCGTGTGGAGAATTCTTAGGCGGCTTCTTGTATGACAGAGTGCTCTGCAAAAACACTAGTCAAAATCCTCTGTAAGAGAGACGTCATGTTTTTAGTAATCTGCTGCAAAAACACTAGTCAAGCATCCTCTATAAGAGACACAAGTCTGGTTGTTTTTTTTTGTTTTTTTTTTAGGAAATCTAGTGCAAAAACACAAGTCAAAGATTCTCTACAAGAGAGAGGTGCTGTGCTGTTTTTAGGAATCTGCTACAAAAACACTAGTCAAATATCCTTTATAGGAGACACATGCTAGGCTGTTTTTAAGAATCTACTGCAAAAACACAAGTCAATGATGATAAGAGAGACGTGCTGTGCTGTTTTTAGGGGTCTACTGCCAAAACACTCGTCAGAGATTCTCAATATGACAGGAGTGGTTTGCCGATACGTGCTGTGCAGTTTTTAGGAATATCCTGCAAAAGCACTAGTCAAAGATTCTCAATATGACAGGAGTGGTTTGCCGAGACGTACCATGCTGTTTTTAGGGGTCTACTACAAAAACACTCGTCAGAGATTCTCAATATGACAGGAGTGGTTTGCCGAGACGTACCATGCTGTTTTTAGGGGTCTACTACAAAAACACTCGTCAGAGATTCTCAATATGACAGGAGTGGTTTGCCGAGACGTACCATGCTGTTTTTAGGGGTCTACTACAAAAACACTCGTCAGAGATTCTCAATATGACAGGAGTGGTTTGCCGATACGTGCTGTGCAGTTTTTAGGAATCTCCTGCAAAAGCACTAGTCAAAGATTCTCAATATGACAGGAGTGGTTTGCCGAGACGTACCATGCTGTTTTTAGGGGTCTACTACCAAAACACTCATCAAAGATTCTCAATATGACAGGAGTGGTTTGCCGATACGTACCATGCTGTTTTTAGGGGTCTACTGCCAAAGCACTCGTCAAAGATTCTCATTATGACAGGAGTGGTTTGCCGAAATGTGCTGTGCTGTTTTTAGGAATCTCCTGCAAAAACACTAGTCAAACATTCACTATATGATAGGAGAGCTCTGCTGTTTTTAAGAACCTGCTGCAAAAACGCTAGTCAAAGATCTAAAGGTCTAAACCCTAGGTTGCCAAAGTGGGGTACACCACTTGTCATATGGGGTACATGAATAAAAATGAAAAACAATTAGCACGTAATCCTCACAATTACGAGTGCACCTGAACGCCTCACGGCGCAAAGAGAACGGAGCAGAAAGAAGATCGAGCATGAAGTTGATAACTGCTCTGTGTGCACTATATGATCAAATAAGTAAGTTTGATGATTATTTTATTGCATTAAGATTGTTTCCAATAGACGCATCGGTGAAAACCTGTCACTGTGAGTGGGGATTGCTCCGAAATTGAGGCTTTGTGGTTGGTTGTATGTATTTTTGTACTTGGGAGACTATCGAGGAAAAGGCTTCTTGAGACGTACTTGGGAGACTACTTGATCTTGATTGTTAAACTTTTCCCTACAATTTGCTATGAAATTAATATGCAGACTTAAACCATAGCCATCGTGAGTGGACAAAAAAGTGAAGCTGAAATTCAAGCCATTCAAACAGAAGGATGCCAACAGAGATGATTACTTATCTATTTATCAGTGCTCATGTGAAACTTGATCAAAATGTGGCTTCAGGTCAAATGTGTGACGGGGTACGCGACTATAAAAAGTTCGGGAACCACTGGTCTGAACCAAACTGACAAACTGCTACGGCAGGAGTGTTCTTTTTGGAGCAACACATTTGTGTTCTGCAGGTGTACCTAATGTTGTGACCACTGGACGTGACATCACGTGATTTGACGAGATCAGATACTCAGACGCTCATCAATGATGCAATCCAATCACAGAGAGAGGATGAAGAGAAAGGGGAGGGAATGGGGGGGGTCACCTGCTACCCAGCGTGTGTCTGCAGTGCGAGTTGGAGCAGAGCTGGGGAGAATTGCACACCTGAGTTGACAGTGCATGCTTTACTGGGGGATCGGTACCTGGCTGGCGATGATGCACCGTCTGTGTGGCGGAGGCGGCGGAAGCTCCCTTGTCTCGGCGTGCCTTCTCTCCGTGTGTCAAGCCTTAAGGAGGTGCGGGGAGGTCCAATGCGGCGACGGCCAGCAGTGCTGCCCGCCCATGGTCACCGGGAACAGCAGTAGCAGCAGTAGTGGTGGAGGCGGAGGCACATCAGTCCGCTGCTGCAAGCTCCCCATTCACATCTTCTTCGACAACGTGGGTTGGTTCACCAGGAAGTTGTCTGGAATCCTCATCCTGTTGCTGCTCTTCGCCATGGGCTACTTCATTCAACGGATTGTCTGCCCGCGACCACGCCGGAACCAGCACCAGCAGGACCGCGGGGAGGACCCCTCCCTCTTCAGCGGGCAAACATCCGCGTCGCAGGACTCCCTGCTGGACCGGTACCCCGAGTGCACCCCGGTGGGCATCGCCTCGCCCAACCTGCCCGCCTACGATGAGGTGAAGTATTTACCTACGTACGAGGAGAGCATGCAGGAGATGCACCGGGACCGGTCCGATAACAACTTGCTGGACGAACACGAGAGAAGTGGTCCGGGCAGAGGGAGAGCTGCTGGCCCCGGAGTTGGCGAGCAGAGACTGGATGTTGTCGAGGCACAGCAGCACAGGACGTCTAGGAACTCTGTCTGATAGAAAGCACAAGGAGATAATATATTAATTTCTTTTTGTATTATTTGAATGATCAGGGTGATATCTTACAATACTCTCAAGTGCAATTTTAATACCGAATATTGACAATAAAAAGGCGGTGATATGACAAACACTGGGGACAGCAAAGGTCAGCAAAATGGCATTAAGTTTTTCTAGAGTGGTGGCTATCACGTTTTCATTTTGTTTCTCAGGAACCTAAAAGGGGGAGCAGAAAGATAAATATTCATAGAAATATCCTTCAAAAATAGATCAATTTCTCCTGTAACTGACCATTTAAAACTTTTCCGTACATCTTATCATGCTAAAAAGAGGTTGTCAGGGATCATTATTTAAAGCTGAGGGATGTTATTACCTTCATTCATGCGTGGCTGCTGAACCTTCAAGGCACCTTGCAGGAACAAATGTGAACATTCTGATTTGACTCTGAATAAATCAGTCTGTTTCAAGGTTATTTGTATAAAACTTGGTCAGGATTTGTTTTTTTATGAAGGTTTTTTTTTTTAATTCCATGATTGTGACAGGTGTACAGTACAGTATAGGACATTTGCGTTATATGCCTACACTCTTCACCGATTTGGTCCCACTGATTCCACACTGCACAAAAAGGGCATAAAATTAAAAAATAATAGTAAAGTTAGTTCTGAACTTTTTTAAAATACTTGATGTGGATATATCACTATGCAGTTATAACTGTGTGTAACATGATTTTAAGGGGTATCGAATGTGAAATGACCTTTTTTGTAACAATGCAATTTATTATGGCCTTAAGAGTATACAATGTAGTTATCTTTTGAAATTTTTAATACAGCTCTACATCGTTAGTTTGTGCAGTCGCTCTGTTAAAGGTGCAAGGAAACAAGTGATGCACAAAAGTATGAAACCGTGCACATGATCATGCACTAATGAATACATCATGGTTGTTATTCTTCAAAGTTCACACATTTCTATGAGATGTTGAGCTATTAAAACCCTAACAAAACACATAAAAAGTGCATTTGCCAATTATAGGCCATGCAGTCAGTTTTCACAGAAGCTATACAAAGAGTGTGACTGTGGTGGCACATGTAATCCAACACTGACCGACCATGACTGATGGCTTTACCAGAGAGAAATCTGTGGGTGGATTGAGTTAGCACTTAGAGGCGTTACATCCATGTTTGAAACCCACTTAGTGCTGGGTGAGAGGAGGAGGGTGAACGACCCCAAGTGGTGGAGGTCATTTTATGAGCATAAGGTAAGCGTGAAGAAGTGTGAATGTTGAGTGACAACATCACACATATACTGTACACACATACTGTGTATCGTATGCACACGAGCCTGATAGCATGCCATCACCCTGCAAGTCGCCTAACATGACATTTTAATAAAGGGTCATATCATGGCAGACACCCCCGTGTGGGAGCAGGAGGGCATACACACACCCATTAGGGCTGTTAAATGAATAAAAAATGTAATCAGATTCATCAGTTTTCTAATTAATTCATGACTAATCACCATTCATTCTATGTCTGAAATATGCCAATTTTTACTGTATTTAATTTAAGAAAGATAAATGACAGGACAGGATTATATATATTTGTATGTATCAACAGCTACAAATGAAAGGAATATGTCAAACAAGCTAAAGGACACCACAAAAGTCTAAAAATCTATTTGCCTAACATTAGTCTCTTTAATAGTAGCAGAACATTTGAATCACACTTTAAACCGTGTTATTATGACCAATGAGGGGTTGCATTCAATGACATCACGTAATTTAAGGCAAACTTGTATTTTCCAGCATACTTAAATGTAGAAAATTGTACATCTGAATTAAGAGTTACAAAGTGAGTGATAATAAAATCCACTTCATGTTTTTCTTCA
The DNA here is from genome assembly GCF_027744805.1 of Dunckerocampus dactyliophorus. Taxonomy (NCBI): domain Eukaryota; kingdom Metazoa; phylum Chordata; class Actinopteri; order Syngnathiformes; family Syngnathidae; genus Dunckerocampus; species Dunckerocampus dactyliophorus. Next base: position 20,811,806 of record NC_072830.1, on the reverse strand, counting down.
TCTTCCTGTTTCACACACACACGCATTATAAATCCTTTTTTGTAACGTTCGGCGTGTCTCTGAATGCGTCTCGCGTTCTTGTAATGAGCGTGAGGAAGTGTTGTTCCCAGGAGGAACGGACTATAGACGTGTGTGATTTGAAGCTACATACAGTATATGGTGTTGGAATTGTACTGCTGTTGATGTGGTCGGGTCAGAAGTTGACTGTGGGGGGGTACGCTCCACTGTGCTTTCACCTGCCGTCATAACAGAGAGGAGCGCTTGCTCTGATGCACATGCCTTAATCACACAAAAAAATTACCGTAATTAATGAAATAAATTAGTTACTGCCATTAACGCGTTATTTTTGACAGGCCTAATATGCATGCGGAGAAAACACATACAGTGCATCCAAAGTATTCACAGCACGTTTTTTCAGAATGGATTAAAAAAATTTCCCTCAAAATTGCACACAGAATATGACTTTTTGTGTGATTTTTGCAAATTTATTAAAGATACAAAAATCAAAAATTACATGTACATAAGTATTCACAGCCTTTACCATGAAGCTGAAAATTGAGCTCCCGTTCATCCACTGATCATCCTTGACACATTTGATCAGACATCATTAGTTGATCAGACATGGTTTGTAAAGGCACACCCCTGTCTATACTCTCCTGATCCAAATTTTAAGGCCAGTTGAAAAATTGCAAGAATTTACATTTTGCACTCTTGGAGCTTAAGGAGGTTCTTAGTTGAGCTTCAAAATGCAAAAAGAAGAAACGTGAGTGAGACAATTTTTTTTGACTAAGCAATTTATTGTGAAATAAAAGTTTAATCAAAAGTTTAAAACCATGTCTTTGCAAAGCCAAAATCTTGTCAGGTATTCACATAGTCATGATCTCTTGATAGCAAAGGCAAAAAAGCTTTCTCTTTGAACGCGGTCGGATTGTTGGGCTGCATAAGTAAGGCCTCTCACAGGGCGCCATTGCTGCTGAGGTTGGACACAGTAAAACAGTCATTTTAAACTTCCTAAAAGATCCTGAGAGTTATAGAACAAAAAAGTAGTAGTGGTAGACCCAAAAAATGTCACCGGTCCTGTGCCGGAGGATCCAGTTGGCTGTTTGTATACTGTGGGAGGGCTGGTCTAAGGCTGGGGTGCTTTTTCCTTCAATGCAACAATGGAGCTTCAGGTTGTGCGGGGGCGTCAAATGGCAGCTGGCTATGTAGAGATGTTGCAGGGGGCATCCCTCATGACTGAACAATACCATCACAATGCCTGCCTGACAAAGGACTTCTTCCAGAGGAATAACGTCACTCTTTAAGATCGCCCTGCGTGTGCCCCTGTTCTAAATCCAATTGAGAACATTTGGGGATGGATGGCAAAGGAAAGTTTACAGAATGAGCATCAGTTTCAGACGGTGGATGCCCTCTGTGAAACCATCTTCACCACCTGGACAACATTTCCACTAGCCTCCTGGAAACACCGGCATCAAGCAAACCAATTTTTGAGGTCATTAACAAGAATGGCGCAGCTATTTCTTACTCACTTTTGTTTTTGTCTCATTCCCATTTCTTCTTTTTGCATTTTGAAGCTCTACTTAGAACCTCTTTAAGATCCAACAGTGTAAAATCTAAATTGCAATTTTTCGACTGGTCTTTTTGATCGGGAGTGTATAAGGTAGTACAGGTGACAGTGCAAGTCAGAGCACAAAGCATGAGGTCAAGGGAAGGGTGCAGAATCATTTCTGCTGCTTTGAAGGTCCCAGTGAGCACAGTGGCCTCCATCATCTGGAAATGGAAGAAGTTCAGAACCACCAGGACTCTTCGCAAGAACTGTCCAGCCGTCTAAACTAAGTGATGGCAGGGAGAAAGGGCTTTAGGTGACCAAGAACCTGATAGTTACTCAGCGGGAGTGTTCCTCTGTGGAGAGAACCTTCCAGAAGGACAACCATCTCTGCAGCAATCCACCAATCAAGCCTGTATTGTAGAGTGGCCATTTGGAACCCACTCCTTAGCAAAAGGCACAAGTAGCCCACTTGTAGTTTGTCAAAAGGCACCTGAAGGACTCTCAGACCATGAGAAACAAAGTGCTCTGGTCTGATGAGACAAAGATTGAAGTCTCTGGCGTGAATGCCAAGCGACATGTCTGGAGAAAACGAGGCACCGCTCATGGTGCATGGTGGTGGCAGCTTCATGCTGTGGGGGTGATGTTCAGCAGCAGGTAGTGGGAGAATAGTCAAGATAGAGGGAAAGAAGAATGCAGCATTGTACAGCAACATCCTGGCCGAAAACCTGCTCTTGACCTCAGACTGGGGAGACGGCTCATCTTTCGATTGGATGCACTGTAAATGCAGACAAACGTGTGTCAGCAACATGAGACTCTGACCCATGAGCCAGTTATACATAGAAAAGTCATGTTAATGTCCTTTCACCATCATTTACAATTCAACTGCAGGAAGTTTTTAAATTGTCTTATGATGATAAATATGCTTCTAAGTGAATCTCAAAAGAAGTGAAAAGCCAAGATGACAATACAATAGAGCTACGCCCCAGTATGTATTTTAATTAATCTTACAGATGAATGGTGAAGAAGTGCAGTTTATGACATGGAAGAGGCTTTAAAATCCGGCATTTGGGGGCAGTAAAGTAAGGACAATTGGGTGACTCACAAGTAGAATCAGGCTGGAGGCACTCGAGGAAAAGGAGAAACGGGAAAATGGAGCCAGCCATTTGGAGATAGTGCTCTGGCAAAGTTATACAGTATGTCTATTCAAATTTACATTTGCTGCACCGCTGTAAGACCATGCTGATGTGCTGATGTCTGTTTTTTTTTTAAAATTATTATTCATTTATTATATTATTATTATTATATTATTATTAATATTAACAATTGAGTATCTCACATGTGTGAGCATATCCCTCACAATTCAGTGACCCTTTCTATTTCAGGATATCTTCTCAAGGGACTATACTATAGAAATTAAACTTGGATATATGCAGTATACCTGATCTACTACCTCAGCCACCTTGCGTCAGACGAATACATAACTTAACTGCATGTTTATTGTTTGGACTTGGAGCAATAATGCATGAATAGGTCCAGATGTTTACAGTGGCTGGTAGATAATACTTATTTGCTTGGCACTCCATCCCTGTGACTGATCATGAAGCGCGCACCTTAAAAACTACAAGAAAACCAGGAAGGTTGTCTAGTTGCTAGCGCCGCTGGGTCACGCTACTCCTGACGGACACGTTAGCAGCCTTCTCTCTCTCTTTGGCCAACTCCATCTCTATCTTGGCTTGGATTTTATCCCAATCCACCTCAACCTGAGAGAAAGACAGGAGGGAAACATCAGAAAAGCTCATTTCTTGCGTATGGAACTGATTAAGGCTGCAGTGTTTGTGTCAGACTGGATGCATAAACAGTGAGTGAAAAGCTTGTAAACCATGGGAAACTGTTAGAAAAACTCCACTAGTTAAACTGGGTGTAATTGCTGCCCCAATCAATGAATGCAAGGAAGCATATGTAGGCTGTTTTAGCTCACCCCTTTAGCGTACTGCAGGAACCTCTTATTGGACTCCTTCCTGCCAAATGTCTGCAGGAACTTCTCCCTGTAGGCAAGCACGGTGTCCACATGGGTCTTGTGTTTGACTGCCAGCTCTAGCGCCCTGGAAATGGACCAACATACAGAGTAAGGTCTCTCCACCTTGTCTGGACACAGGAAATGCCTGTCCACTGAACCTCTCATGAGGCAGACAGTCGTACCGCTGCCAGTTGAAGAGGTCGATGTTGACTTGTATGGCTTGGTAAATGAGACCAGCTTGTAACAGAGTGGCCTCGGCCTCCTGGACCTGTCCACTGAACAGCAGCAGATGGGCCAAAGACGACTCCTTGGACGGCTGCTGCTTTATAAAGTTGATGTAATGCACTCGCGGTAACTATGAGGAAGAGCAAACAAGCTGATCACCATTCTCACACAAATCGCTTGAAAACGTCTCTCTTACCTCTCTAATGGCGGCATAGGCCATCTCCGCCGTGGTCAGCTCTCTGTTTGCTATCGCCATGGCAGCCAGACATGCCCACAAAGAGTCTTTCTGCAGATTTACACAGAGTACAGCTTGCTATCATACACAACAGTGAGTGACTAGCTGTGACATCATTGCACTGAGACACAAGGACAACATCTCAAGGATTTTTTTTTTGGAGGTGCACGTCACACTACGCGCATAGACTGAAGTCCCAACTGAAACCGCAATAATGCAACAAAATGTGTACCTGGAAAGCAGCCAAGCGTACAATCGTTTCCAAGGGTCAAAATGCGTGCAGTGTACGAAAAATGTATACATGTTGGCAGGCCTGCTATTACAACATTGGTTCTGTTGCTGCTGTGTTGTGCAACAGAACTGTTAATAAACGACCAAGTGGTGAAAGGGAACTACTTTTTCCTTTCCACTTCCTCATGCACGCCAAATCATTATTAAAGTGAAATGCCCTGCAATTGACTGGCAATCAATCCAGGGTGTACCCCGCCTCTCGTCCGAAGCCAGCTGGGATAGGCTCCAGCACACCCGTGACCCGAGTGAGGATAAGCAGCATAGAAAATGGATGGATGGAAAATCAAGCTTTAAGGAGTTTTCATATTTTGGAAATGGCCACCTCTCTTCAATTATCGCTTGTTTCCATGCCTCGTCCTAGTTGCAGTTGAGGTAAATAAACATGTGTTTTTGGTCCTATGACTGCCATAAGGAAGTGATGATGATTGTCTGTCATTCAACCAACAGACTGCACTGTGTCTAGCGCCACCCTTGACTGTAACCACAGTGGTTGACTGCTAAAAAAAAACAAAACAACTTACCTACATTTGAGTTGAAGTATCATGTCATTTAATTTTTAACTTTCCACTGCATGACACACACTAATAATCCAAATTAGTTAAGAAAAGTGTGTATAACAGCTGGGTGTGATGGTGTTGCTCATGTTCCAGAAGGCCTCCCTCTGCAGTCGAAACATGTCAAACAAAGAGACATTTTCTGCACGCAACACTTACGAACGTCAACAAATGTGTCACCACTTTGCTGGGTGCAGTCGCCCTCATTAAAAATGGGAGCCTCAACCTAAAGCTGGCCAGAGTCACCACTGTGTATTCTCCTCGCCTTTAATCACCCTGCACTACCGCAACAAACAGCTCCAACTGAAACCGCTACCCGAAAAAAACGCTGCCCGTCCTCCGCCTGAGGTCACAAAAATCAAAGTGATCATGCTACATTTTCGTGTGCGTGCGTGCTAGATTGTGTGCATCAACCTCTGAGGTCAACTCTTACTAACAAATGTGATTCTGGGAAAATCCGCAGTGCCACAACTAACCAGAAGTAGAGTGCGGAGGGTTCTCTTCACCCTCCTCTTGCTACAAGGCATCCATTTTTCCCAGGTTGTGATAATTATGTCATTACTCGAGCAAAGGCAAAAAAGTACTGTGGAGAGTCCCATAGGTGCATAGAATGGTGTGTGGGTTTACAAGTTAGTTGTAGCGGGGCTAAATCTGGCAAATGGTGTCACCAGGCTAATTGAAGGCTAATTAAAGCCTGCTGGTTGGACCCATAAACCTGTCTGCTCCCTTCTCATTTTCAGACTGACACATACGTCTATGCACACATGACAGCCACACACCCCATGGGAAGCCCAAATGGGCCTGAGCCCCAGCGTACTGTATCTTTTAAACATCCCCCATGATGGAAAATGTACATTTGTTTTAACATGATGTTCTAAAAGTAAATGTGTCCCTAGAGCCTATTTATGAGCACCAAATATGAGAAAAATGTATAATCTACCTCCCTTGTTTGCTCCACTTTTGAGAGAAGAGGTACTCAAACGGTCGCTTTTGAAGTTCTATGACATCAACAATAACTCTCCTTCCTCGTGGATTTGATATTGCCTCTGGCCAGCCTCTAGCTTGATGATCCCACCCTGTGTATATGTCCACCAAAAAGCAGGCTTCGCTGTAAATCTTAAAATAAAGCCAGGAGCTTTGTCAACCATCTGTCAGACAGCTACAGACGTGGGAGCTGGAAGTTTGATCATTTTGTTTTGTTTTTTTCCAGATAGGCTATTCTAGCATGATGTTTATGCTGTTAAAACGTGTGCAGCTTGCTAGAAAGTGTTGCTAACGTCAATGTTACATGGTTGAATGTGAAATATGAGCTGTATTAAATTGGAGAAATGCAATTGCAAAACTCTGCACTAATTTCAGTACAGTATATATGTGAAAAGCGGAACATGTGCACAACAGCATTGCCACAATCTACAGACACACAAAACAGGCTTTCCAAAAGCACTTTTAAACGGTCTAAATCCCAGCACCAAGGCTAGATTATGGCCACACTTCCAATACACTATTATGGGACCTCTGGGACTTATTTTAAATTGTTGAAAAATAACATACAGTAACATGGAACATTTAACCAACTACATGCAATTCTATTGAAAAATACGCTTTAGCATGCTGCCACCATACCTTGGCAAAGCGACAGAGGCGCAGAGCATCCTCCCACCGTGCTGAGCTGCTGAACTCGTGGAGAAACACAGCATACGGAGGCACACTGGTATACAGCAAGGAACCGTCTCTTTGACGTAACCTCACCTTGGTATCCACATAACTCAGAATGTGTGGTGTGTGGTTGAACTCACTTGGAAGGGAATGAGAGAAAGTCACAATTACAGTGAACACACGTCACATTTAAATTATTTGCAAAACTGTGACAGAAAGTTCAGTAGGCCAACAGCAGTAAGAAGCCATTCACTTTAGTTATTAAAATATATAACTGTATATTGACCGGAATACTATAATAGCCTATAAGACGACCCTGCATATAAGATTACTTTTCAAGCAAAGTCTCTCCAAGTCAATACTGTGTATGTGACATGAAGAAAAGCTTGCAGCCATTTGCTGCCACATGCTGGCTTGCATGTATAAATCTCTAGAGCCTCAATATAAGATGACCCGGCTTATTTCTAGTAAAAAATTACCGGCATTTATTGGGGTCAAATCGTTATAATGCACTACCGTCATAATAGTTAGAATTACTGCTTGTACAAATTTAGTATTTTACAAGCGTAGCAAACAAACATTGTTCCTTACTGCAGCTTTAAGTGAGAGTTAAGCACTGTTTGGGTCTACCTGCCGTCCTTAGTATAAAGTGTTTTGGAAAGCAGCTCCTTGTCAATGAAGACAGTATTGGGGTAGTACCACACTGTGAATTGGTTGTCTTGGACACCACACAGGATGTTAGCAGCATTATTCCAGGCCATGCTGTGAATCATGCTACCTGTGACACACGATACAACAATCATGGTTGGGAATTTTGTTAGCTGTTTGCATAAATATAAGGCATGCTCAGGCTAACTGTTACAATTCTGACCGATTTTGCAAATTTTGGGCTCGCGGCCGAGGTACCGCACAGAGGTGAGGTAAAGGTCGCGGTTCTTGTCAATCAAAGCGATCTTCCTTTCAGTGGACGGGCCGCACTGATCCAGAGCGATCTCCACCACCTCCATCTACACATGAGAAATAAAATGCACACATAAGTCAAGAGGTGAGTGACAGAATGAAGACAACTCAGGCAGAGGAGCAAGTATTCACTGTGTCTTTTCGCCAAGTGTATGCCTGTGTTTGGACTCAGACATATCCTAAAATGTATGTACATTAAATCCCTGCTATTTGCAGCGGTTACGATCAGAGATCAATCGCCAATAGCGAAAAACCATGAGTAATTGAGATACCCATACATTTTTTCTTTCCCAACAACAACCCTATTGTGACCAACCACCGGGGATACACCCACCAGAGACATATAAATAGGGAAACGCCGCACCTAAAAATTTTAGAACTGAGGCGAAACATCTTTAACAAACAAGAGTCCAGCTGCTTCGATTCAACCTTTGTTGGTTAAAAGTTTATGCAGCTAAACTCACAATTATGACAAATACATGTCTTTGTGCTATTTGTTCTTTTAAACCATTATTGATCACATATGCTAACCAGTGGTGGTGGTGTTACATTTTTTTTTGTTTAAAAACAAAAAAGGAATTTGGAGCGAGCTGCATACAGTTTTCTTTCACTTGTGTTCACCTTGCAGTTTAAGACCTAGGGGTAGGATTGTAAAAAAGGTTGCCTGTCGAAGCTAGTAGTGCTGCTCGTGCTCGTGTTGATGGAGTACATGTAAGATGTACGTCTGTGCTGACCCGTCCATTTTGTTTTCACATATTTAATACTTATTACAGACAGAGTGAATGAGACGTGGTTTCTGAAAAAGAAAACCAACCTAAAAAAATAAACTTTTGGACCAAAAATCAAATTTGTGGGGTCACGGATGCTGAATCACAAATCTGCGGGGATCCATGGTATACGTGTGAACCTCTGTAGGAGCCCGTGTGTGCGCATGTACACGTGTGCATATGTAGTCGGCGCCAGCTGGCTTCAGCTCAATGTGTTGAAGAAAAAAAAAAAAAGTCATGCTGACAGCAACTACTGCTCAATTTGTTTTCCTTCTTATCCCACCCTTTTCCCTTGCAAACCAGCCCATTCCCTTATTGTTTATTCACTGCCCCCCGGAAATACAGTGAGACTACATATGATTACTGGCATCAAAGTGAATGCATCAGTTGGGTTGCTACAATCATTTCAGGAATACAGTAGTGGAGTTTTCGGTTGTGAAGAAAAAAGCTGCTCACCAGCTGGCCATAACATTAGGTACACCAACCCAATCTAATAAGATCCAATGCATGTACTGTAACAAAAAGATTTACTAAAGCTTTATTACCACTTTAGATAGAGAACCCATAAAATATAAACAAAGGCTGATTGGTCAGCCCCCCCCCCCATAATGCATCATAACATGATATTTTGGTATTAACGACATTAAGAGGGCAAAATATTACACCTTTCACCGCAAACTACAATCACAGATCTTGTACTGGATATGAGTGAGTAATACAAGTTCTATACTTGTCAACCGCTCTGGTAAGCAACACGCAGCGGATTGTGCTCACTGTGCTCAGCTTTAAGGACACTGAAAGAGCAGTAAAATCTAAAACAGACAAACCATATAGGCACCAACTATTTTGGTCGTGCCACTCCCTGATGTTATGCTGTCACGGAATAATATGCTCGTTCACAATTGGTTGGGATGAGTGTGTCCTAGGTAAGCAGCACAGAAGTTGGATGATGAAAGTGATAAAAAGGAAAAGAGTCCCTCACCCCAAAGGAAGAGGTCAGTATTATAAAATTGCATTAGGTTGTAATCAAGGAGTTTAATTCATTTCTATGATAAGAATAAAATACACCAATCGAATAACTTACCTTGTGAGTTAAAGACTTCCCGTCACCGAGAGGTTTACCGGTCAGAGCGTCAAAGAGAAGGATGACTTGGCAGGATTTAAAAAAAAAAAAAAAAAAAGAAAGAAAAAGAACACAACATGAACATTTGAAATGGCAATGACCAGCCAGCAGTGTATAGGTACAGTATATACCGAAATGCTCTAAATATAGCATGGGCGTTTATTAGGGGTGTCACAAGATATCGTGTCACAAAATCTTGCAAGATTAAAACGTTACAAGATTTCACGTTCAGAAAAAAAAATGTCTTGTGGGGACTAGGCCTGGGTCGAGAATAAATTCATGAAATCACACAATAAATGAAAATGAACTTGATCATTTTTCCGGCCTCAGTATATTGCCATGTGCATGCGTGTCTGTTTTCCTCATCGCCTGCATCCAAACAGGCAGGAAGAGTTTCACTCTGTGCATTAGCTTCAGCACCTTGGCTTGTTTGTTGCATGGAACAACAGAATAGAACAACAGCATAAACGGAGTGAGACTTTTTGTCAGTCATACCATCTTTTTGTCTGTGGGTGGAGCAGAATTATTTAAAAAAATAATAATTATATGAGTAGATTTTAATATATTGTCAAATATTGTTTATATTTTTCATTGTACTTTTCTTAAAAGTAATGTTAAAATCTCATCTGTAGACCCAATCTTGTCTATCATGTCACGTGACACACTTAGCATGTATTTACATCAACTGCAAAGAAGACGGAGCATTAATTTGAAGCAGGCAATAATTGGAGACAGGCTGTTCTTTCCAAAATTTGAAAAGTCATTATATATACGTTAACAACTTCATTTTTTAACATCATTGATGAACAGGAAAATGACACAATACAACAGCAACAGAACCAATGCAAACTGCACAGCCAGCATTAATACCACTGATGAGTTCATTATAAACAACAGCATTTACATTTTAAGTACATTTTAAAGCACATGCAGAGGTAGTTAAAGCTGCTGACGTGACTCATACTCATCATACTTCAAATGCAGCTACCTGCCATCTTGTGGCGTTTAAAACAACTACATCAGGGGGTTACCTACAGCCACAGTTGTTGTTAACGCCAGTGTTTTTTGACCTGGTGCTAAGTGGAGACTGGGAGTTATTAGCTTTTACAGATCACGCACCCAGCGACTATAGGAGAATCTGCGCTGAACTAAATGAATGGTGTTATTTTGAGCATTAACGGTATTCATACTTGAGACAATGGCTCGCTTACCTTTTTCATCACTCTTGTCACGAATGGCAACCGTGTCGTTACTAAGTGAGACACACTGAGCGTTAAGGATATCAGCTCTCATACCAGGAAATTTAGGCGAGGATATCAGTCGGCCCTCGTAGGAGAATATATACAACCCTGCCCCGTCCACTAGAAGAGCATGTCTGGGAGGAATGGGGGAGGGGTGAGGCAAGAGGATACAGTGAGTAGACTTTTATATGGATGCATTGCAGTTGTTCATCTAATAAACCAGATGGTCGTTAGGTAGAGGTTTTTTATGCACATTAAAAACAGCAGCGACTTACTCAGCAGGACACTTGAGGCTCAGCTGTGATTATAGATTGACAAGTAATCTATTTAGCAGTACGATGAGTGTCAGGGACACTGCACTGGAGTGCTGCACAAGAGCTGCTCCATATTAATCTGATTTTCCCCAGCGGTTACACTATCAGACTTATTATATGACATACTTTGGCTAAGCTATAGTACAACTCCCGTGTAGATGTGCGTGTGTAGGGGTAGTAATGAAGCCTTGGAGAGGCTGTCAGGCGATCCTATGACCGTCTCCCGCTTTCTTGTTCCACTGCTGCTGGGATAAAGCAAATGGCTCACCTCTCCGCTTGCAGAATGAGGCTGACTGTTCCCTCCTTCAGGTCAAATATGAGAGGAGTATTCCAGTTCTTTGTGCTGGCACAAACAAAAACACAAATATGCACTCCTATTACTCCTTGAAATATCAGACACCTAAATGAAAAACAGCCCAGACAACAAGGCAGAAAATAGAAAACATTATTAGAACAGAAAACCATGTATTGTCAAAAATTATGCCGTCACAAAGATTGTTAGTTTGATAGATGCATGTTAGCTTCAGTATTACAGAATTTATTGAACATGTGTCTTGTTGCAGGTGTGTGAGTGTACTTGGAAAAGCAACGCCAATATGGAACCATAACCTTTTTTGCACTTTGCACACAATGTGCTTGACTTCCTTTTTAAGCAAATCCTCTTTGAAGATGAGGTGCAACATGCTGGTTTGGCAGTGCATCCTGGGTGAATTGATGACCATATAAGGAGGGTTATGTTAACTCTATATTCCAGCTACTTGTGGAGGAAATAAGAGAAAAAAAAAACATCCCGGTGGGAATAGAGGATGCACTGAATAAGTGAAGTGCAGTACTTGTAGATGTAGCACTGCAGGGATGTGGCGACTACGAGGTGCCCAAAAGCCAAGGAGGCTTTGATGACTCGATCCCTGAACTCCAACATGTCCACTGCATCATTCATCACATTCCTCACCTGTGGAAAAAAAATATAGAGAATGACACATGAAAGATTAGTTATGTGCAAATAAAATGTTTTATTTATACACACAGGAAGCAGTCTATCAAATATCCAAGCATACATAAGGTAACTGTGGTCAGAAAGACGTTTTCACCTGTTTGGAATGTGTGTGTGCACGTGCTGGTGAGCTGCCATAGATAAATACTTTACCTACCAGCTCCCTCTGTGAATGAATGAAAGGGCCTTTTCCAGCGCCAGGTGAAAGGTGGGGTTATTTTTACAGCTTTACAAATCTTTCTCCTCTGCCCCCTCCCAGCAAGCCAAATTTATAAGCAAACCCAGCAAGAATAAAACAAAACAAAACAAAAAAAAAACATTTGACCGCAAGATGGTAAATTTAGCTGGCTAATTCGCAAACCACTGGCAGATGTACACATTTAATGCGGGCTCGTGTGGAGGAAAGGCGGAGGAGGCAGCCAGAAAAAGTGCCTGTAAGGCTAAAAAAAAAAAAAAAAAAAGTGGCTGATGACCTACGTTTGTTTGCTTTGCTCTCAGTAAAGATGCCCAATCCTGTTTTTCTCAAGAAGTGTATCCCTTTCTATGAACATTTGGGTGTTAAATGCATGCAAATGCTACCTTGTGGTCAGTTTGAGTTTAAACAGAAGAAAATAGTGGAGTACAGGCAGGCAGCAACACAGGCTGGCCATTGTCATCGCTAGCCCTCCTGGCACACTGGCAGGATCCAACCATAATATATGGCTGCAAGTAGTTTGAGCCCCTATTTTGGCATACGTGTGTGTGTGTGTGTGTGTGTGTGTGTGACACATGATGGTTGCATACTTGGTGCGCAATATAATGAGGTCCAATTCAATAAAGCTGTGTCAAAAAAGGCTTTATGAAGATAATGCTCAAAAGATTTTAACAACCTCCCCATTTTGTTTTTTTATTTTTTATTTATTAACTCCACAATGCTGTAGTAGCTGCATTTCTTGTATCAGAGGCGGTCAGCATCCCTGCAGCTTTATCTACCTTTATCTACCTCGCACACGCTTTAAAATGTTAGTTGGCTTGTCATACTGTTGTTTACAATGAACTCATCAGCGCAGCAGTATTAATGCTGGCTGAGCAGTTTGCGCCTTACGGCTGTTACAACATTGGTTCTGTCGCAGCTGCGTTAAGCAATATACTGTTAATAAATGACCATGTGGTGAAAGAGCTACATTTTCTTTTCCACTTTGTCATGCGCTCCAAATGATTATTAAAGTTCATTTATTCATTTTCTGTGCCGCTTAATCCTTTAGAGTTAAAAAGATTAAGTTGTGTCCTATTCTGGAAATAATAGTTTTTTTCCTATTCTCCACTGCTTGAAATTGAGGCGCCATCCTCTTTTGGCTTAGGTAAATAAACGTCATTGCAATAGTTATAGCATTTAATGCATTAAAATGTTAAAAATTTAGCGAGGCTTGCTAGGATATTTTCACCAATTCAGTTATAATAAAATGCCACCCCAGAATAAAATAAAAGAGTCCTTACATTGGTCTTACATCTTACATCATACATCTGTCCTTTCAAGAACCAAGTAGTATTTTTGTTACCTTGATGGAGGGCAGCATTGTACTGAGTGCCATTCTTGTCATCTTGGTACTGGCAGAATTGTGGATACAGCTCTTACATTGAATCTCATTAGGCTTAACAAATGAACAGTCCGGTGATAAAAGTGTGCGTGTGTGTCGCTCTCTTTACCTGCATGGTTTTCCTCTTGGTTAAAGTGATCATAAAGTTGTTCCACTCCCAGTGCTGCTCCACCACATTGGCAAAGATGACGTGGCCATTCCCGCAGGCCCCAGCCACCTGTGTGCCATCAGCAGACCAGGCCAGGCTGAATACACTGCCCGTGTTGGGTTTCTCCAAAGCGTAGGACCACTGGAAGTAGAGGTGGAACATCAGTGTCAGTGATGTGCATTTCATTACAACCTTAAACATATTTCTTTGGTGAGTGCTTCCAAGCAAATAGAAGTTTATGGAAGAGGTGAGAGTCAAATACCCGTGCACATAATGTGCATTGTGCTACAAAAGAAGGCCCAGTCAGTCAATAAGTGAGTTGTGATGAACTGTGAGACATCCAAGGAGCATGTGGTCCTGCCAAGTCCAGCAGTGGCGCTCGTAAACATGTGCTCTGCTATCCTCATCTATCACACATACAGGAGGGGGCTGAGATGAAGGCTGGACCAGGCTCTGACTAACAAATCCTTGTTTTGTTTTTTTTTTAAGGAAATGATTTAGTGGTACAACCTGAGAGAGGAGTAAGCTAGATAGGGGTGTCACATGTCAAAAAAGGACAGCCTTAATATCCTTTAAATAGCTAAGCAGGCACGATCCCAACCCAGCTGAAATCCATGATTCTATACCATTACTCTTACCTCCACCAAGCACAATAAGAAGGCATTGATTTCTGCTGGGTTGGTTGGTGGTTCAGTGAGCAGATTAATACAAAAACAACATTTCCAAGTACTGTAATTTCCGGCGTTCATCATTAGTGGTGTGTGATACCACTCATTTCAATTCCGATTTGATACTGAGTAAAAATTCGATTCGATAGCATAGCTCATGAAATAAAAAATATAATACATAATGTACTTATTTATTTTAAACAACTGCATATCATTTAGACAAGGTCTCAATAATTTTGTTCCTTTAAACTGTGTTTATGTTAATTATATACATTACCTGAAGTATCAAAGCATCAATATTTTGATTTAAGGATCGATTTTAGAGCCTAACGATTTGGTATCGAAGGTACCGGGACTTATATTTCAGTATCTATCCGCACATCATCAGGGAGAACATGTGGAGAGGTGAATGTGATGCGGTTTTCAGTTTGAAGGCCAACAATCTAGTGGCTTTTGCTCGGGTCTGCTGGTGGATCTTGGCAGTGTGGAGCCGTGCCGGAAGGTCACTGCCGCTGATGGGTTTTGGGGCACTGATTTGCCTGGGAGCGACAACGAAAGAGGGAGAGAGACGGGCAGCGTTTGTGGCGAGGGAACTGTGTGGCTGTTCAAATGAAGAGGACGACTTTAGTGGTTTTAGTTCCCAGGAGGATGACGAGGACATCAATGAATGACTTTTCTGGCAGGCTACTGTTTAACCAGCCGTATTACACGCACTGTTCGGTGCTGTTTGGCCGAAAGCATATATTTAATTAAAGTTTTAAAAAAATCTTTCTGTGTAACATCTTTCTGTGTACTAAATATCCCATGTTACAATGTGGACACCAGGGGCTTATAGACTGGTGTGGCCTATTCACGTATAAATCTTTTTTTCTCTTTAAATTTAGTGGCTGCAGGATACAGGCGCATTTATCGCTCACCGACACCTAAGGTTTTACATAAACAATCCATCAAGAAGTAGCCGATTATTTTAACAAAATGACAACAAAAAATAGGAGTTTGTCAAAGTACATCCCCTGGAAATGACACAAATCCTGGAAAATGGCACCTGCAAACCAAAATGGCCGATGACGTGTATCTAAAGAATAAGTTCTTTGATTATTTTTGTGTGTCCCATCATCATGAACATGTGTACCGGATATCGTGTCAATTGGATGCACTGGTGGCAGGTGCTAATATTTTCCAACTCCCCGGGAGAATGTCGGTTGGCATCATAAATCTGTTCCAGAAGGTACTCTGACTCAATCTTTCCCAAAAAATGCAAATCCAATTAATCCCTTCCTGACACCCAAAAATGTTAACAAAACACTTTAGTTTTACAAAAATAGTTTTAAATATAAAATGCATATAAATGACAAATAAAAATGAACATTTAACATCACTTTTACCTTGATTCAAGTATGTAGTAAGTAGTATGAAGTATAGTTGATTGTTTAGGAGTTATTTATTGTATTAAGTAGTGTTTCTCACCTTTTTTATCAAAATGCTGGCACTTGCAACTTTCATTGGCTCCATTGTGGGTTATTTTGCAGCCATAATCAATCAGAAATGGGAATTGTGATGTAACTATGTTAGTTAGCAAAGAACTGCAGAGTCAACCACTGATAACATCAGATGGCCGGTTCCAGTTTCCATGTTAACAGGAAGCTGCTAACAGGGACATTTTGTGCTAAAAAAAAATGTTACACAGTTGGACTCACACAGTATATTAATAACATGACAAGACGTGCACCAAGTTGTACGCCAACCTGGATATGTACATAATAGGCAAAATTTTTGCATAGATTTTTGACATAAACCAAAAATATACCCTAACCGGGGTGTACCCTAGCAAAGGTTCCACTTAGGGATGTCCCGATTATTTTTTTTTTACTTCCGATCGGATCCGATTTTTTTTATTAGTCTTGCCAATTCAATCACTTTTTTATTTTTTATAAAAAGCTTTTGTTTCATGAATTTGCGGGATTGAATATTGTTATGAAAATAGCTCTTCAAAGCATAAAAAAAGTAAAGTACTGCAGAATTTACTTTTTTATTACACAGCATGACCAACAATATTGTTTGGCTTTTGTAACAAACCTCTGTGAGCCAGGTTCTTATCCAATAAAAGATAAAAATTGGAAAAAATGGGTGTGCAAAAATACTTTTAGGGTAGGACTAATCATTTGACATTGTTATAGATCCATTTGTGGTGTGATTTAGAATATACAACATATATTTGAACAAATTATGTAAGCTATTTTTGTGACGCCCTTATTTTGTGCCCCCACGGGACGTGCTGTTATTTTGAAGGCCGCAAGTGTTGTTGTGTGTGTTGAGGCCACTTGACGGGAGTCAGTGGAGAGACGAGCGGGCTAAGAATAAAGTGCCTCCTGCAGCTCCGGCTCCTGTCCTTTTGTTCACTGTGCACTCCCATACCATTAGTGGGAATCCTCACCCGCTCGGTTACACTCTCTTCAACGCAATAGTAATTTATTGATGGTCCATAGTATAAACAACCAGCAGTTAGAGCAGCACTTCCCGTATGATCTCCCTGCACTATGACAAAGCAGTCCGGGCACATTGCGGGGGAAGTACCGCTGGAGGTACGGAGCCGAATATCCAACGTCCAAAGTGAAACTAACTTCACCACGGTACACCGCAGACATGTCTGCATGGTGGTGTTGCATTTTTTTCTTCTAGTGCGTGGCGGGAGTCAAGTGGCAACCAGCTTTAAGGCGCACCTAGGATGTTGGAGGGTGGCCCAGTGTTGCCAAGTAATACGGCAACCGGATGGGCCCGATCTTGGGCGGAAGCTGGTATTTTCCGATCTTAGAAATACAGCGGATCGGCAGCGGATCCTCAAAATCAAATCGGGACATCCCTAGTTCCACTGTGTGTTAAATCCCCCAAATTTAGTTGCTGGAAAAATAATAATAAAAAGAACAATAATCAATAAATAAAAAGAACAATAATCAATAATAATATAGAGAAGAAACAAAGGAATTCCAAGAGTGCCTTCAGTTCGACTTTTGCGGGGGTCTGTGCTCTGAGGAAGCCAAAACAATGCAAAAATATCGCATTTTAAAAACAATATTAAACTCAATTTAATTATCATTAACAATAATAGATTGTCACAGCCAAACTACTGCACTGTTGTAGTGTTTCTTCAGCAAAGTCTCCCACTTACAAATATGGAGCATAATTGAAATGTCCTCTCTTTCTGTCCACTAGCCTATTTAGGACTAATACAATCAGTTATCTGGGCTCACATCGACGAGAGGGCTGTGACATGACTTATGAAAAGAAAAAAGTGACATCGGTAGCCCAAATGCAGCACGTTTCTTGCAATGGGACAAGTGAGGGCTCAGCGGGCCAAGTGCTGTGGCGAGCATGGAGAAAAGAAGCTCAGTGTGTTCGCTGCCTGATGCGCGCACACACACGCATGCACGCACAGCTGCAGGATCTGAAGTGTGGCCTTATTTCCTCCGAGTTGGTTTTGACGGGACTAAAAGGTTACAGGTTAGCTGCTTTGATCTCCTCGGGTCTGCCTCTCTCCAGTATGGACATATTGGGCTGTCATTCCCTAGTAGTTAATGTCATCTTGGGGACTCAAAATAGTTTCTGGAAAAATAAAAGCTGCACTGCCTTCTAGACAAGAGACAGTTTGTTAAACTTCAATTGAATGGCATTTAATTGCACCCCCTCCTTTTTCCTACAACTCCAGCCGTCCTCACTCATCACAGCAGGGGCTGTTTTCCTTATTCGGGTTTTTTACATTCACAACATGTGTGGACATGTGCTGGGGGACGATCCAGAGTTTGGGCCAGCTTCAACATTAATGAGGGACATCATTTATTCTGCAGATAACGTTTTGAGATGGCCCACTCTGTGTTAAAGCACCTAAGGGAGGAGGGTGGGGGGAATTGCCTGACGGATGCAGCTGAATGCATACACCAGATTGTAATGAAGCAGGACATGTGATACCTGGCAAAAAGAAGCACTGCTGGATTCACGCTTACCTAATGTTTTTAACACATTGAGCTGTTTTACTCCTTCGTGAGTCGCCCAACAAACCAGCGTGTGTGTGTGTGTGTGTGTGTGTGTATGTTGTGTATACATGTGTGCAACAAAAAGTTTCAAGATTAAGTACATGTGAGAGAAAATATAAGACAACACATAGGAGTAATAAAAGTGTGCGCACACACACACACACAAAATGGGAAACACAATTTTGCAACTCTTTTAACATTCATTTTAAGAGCTTGAGTGTATGTGTGTATAATATTGGCATAAAAATGATGTTCATATTCGTATCATTTTTCTGACAATGATATTGTGGCGCAAGTAATGACATGCATGAATTATTTCCAAGTTTCGCCTTTGGCTTGTTTATATTATTTTATATATTTGTAGGTGAGGGTCTTAAGAGTTTCAATAACCGGCAAGCTCAACACAAAAAAAGGACAGCAGGCACGAAGCTCGGGAGGCACTTTTAATCGCACGCGACTTCATTTCTCCGTGCACAGAGTGAACTCTCTTGCTGTCTGTTAGGAGGTGTGAGACGAGCAAAACAGACAGGCATGCACATGGCAATATACTGAGACTGGTAAAATGATCAAGTACATTTTCATTTCTTGTGTGATTATTTATTATCCACCCATGCCAAGTGCCCACAAGACAGTTTTTTTCGAAACAAGAAATCTTGTCACATTCTAATCTCGCGAGATCTTGTGACACCCCTAGTTCAAGATGTGACCTGACGTGAGTGTGAGGAAAGCCAGCCAAAATCCGCATTGATTGATATCGGCAATTAACTGCTGGACATATCGGTGTATCCATCCATCCATTTTCTATAGCGCTTCTTCCTCATTAGGGTCGCGGGGGTATGCTGGAGCCTATCCCAGCTGACTTCGGGCGACAGGCGGGGTACACCCTCGCGAGCCAATCGCACACCATTCACACCTATGGACCTAACATGCATGTTTTTGGAATGTGGGAGGAAGCCGGAGTACCCGGAGAAAACCCACGCGCACACGGGAAGAACATGCAAACGCCACACAGAAATGCCCAAGGGAGAATCGAACCCAGGTCTTCCCGATCTCCAGGTTGTTACTGTATTGGCGTGCTAACCACTAGACCACCGTGCGGCCCATTGGGGTATCAGATATTGGTAAAAATATATACATATATTGGGCATCTCTACATGCAAATCAACAGGGGATGCCAAATAATTTCTTCAAAAGCAAGTCAAGAGCTTTTCTTCCTTTCACTCACATGCACCAGTGACCTGTTTGAAGAAAGTGGCTCATAGGTTGGATAAGTTACAAAACAACAGAGAAGGCTAATAATTTTTGTTATTTCAGTGATACTGAAAACATGGATTTAAAGACAAAAATGTGGCTACTAATTATTTTTGTTATTTCAGTGATACTGAAAACATGGATTGAAAGAAAAAAATGTGGCTCTAGTTTTGTCTTGTCTATATGTGCCCTGCGATTGGCTGGCGACCAGTCCAGGGTGTACCCCGCCTGTCGCCCGAAGAACAGCTGGGATAGGCTCCAGCATGCCCCCGCGACCCTAATGAGGAGAAGCGGTATAGAAATAGCTTTGTCTTTGATTTTGAACAACGACTCCTGAAAAGGTGGTGTAGTCTAATATTCAGGGTTGTCTTATATTCCGGTCAATACAGTAATTCTGGTTTGATCGAATAACACAAAATGAGGGGACAAGTTTGCAATGAATTGAAGGAAGTATTGTAAAATATTGTACAAAATAAGGAGGCTCGCAGAAGCAGTGTATGAAGATTTGGGGTGGGCGGTGAAGTCTCGCTTGTTATTCAACCCCCCTGCGTCTATAATGGGCAGCTTTGTGGTCAGAGAGAAGGTGACAGACATGACGTGTAGTTCTTAGTCAAGCCGTGGTGGGTGAGTGGGGGTGGGGTATTCCTCGAACTCACAATGAGCTCATACACATAGAAGATGTATAGAAAGTGGTCAATGTGTGGCCGGGCATGCAGACTTGTGTATGCAGCAGAAGACCAGGTCTTGTAATCCAACACACAGATGATCGCTCAGCAAAGCAAAAACTCATGCATACTGTGTGTGTGTGTTTTTGTATGTTGACACGTGTGTGTTAATGTGACTCAGACCAACACACGTTAGTTGCATGTATGTGACAAACCCTAGAGTCTAGAATGATCCTCTGGGATACAGTAGCAGTACAGATATTACAGAGAAAATGTGGCGATGCTGTATGAGTGCTGGGGAGTACTGGAGGGTGCTGCGGTTCATTGAGGGGAAAGATGAATTCCAATTTGTAATGTGACATTGTGAAGCATAGCATGATAGGATAACAGGATGATGATAAGGAGGCTAAACACACCACCAAGATGCCAAAGGTGAAGGTGATAGAGTATCCAAGTATGTCTCCTCCGGATCTGAACCCAAATGAAAACCTGTGGGGTATCCACAAGCAGAAGAAAGAGGAGTGCAAGGTGTCTAACATCCACCTGTGCTGTCATCATGAAAGAGTGGAAGAGGATTCCAGTACTATGCAGCTCTGGTGAATTCCATGCCCAAGAAGATAAAAGCAGTGATAGATAACAATGGTGCTCACACTGAATATTGATAGTCAGTGGATAGCAAATCTATACTGCTATTCAAGCTTTACTCAAAGTTATGTCCAAGTTTCATGTCTATACTATTGTCCCTTGAGAAGATGTAATAAAATGGTTGCTGAAACGTGAGGGTTGTACTGACTTTTGTAAGGTACTGTAATTAATTATCTTAACTTAGTTTGGGTCCTTCTTCTACAGCCTTGTACTCCATAAGAGTGTTGTGGCCTGCACAGCTCCTTCTGAAGGAATTAGGGATGGGCGGGCTTGAGCGTGTGAGCCAGGAAGGGGTTAATGACACATGTCTGCACTAATAGCTCCCAGTGGAGCTATCTGCTGATTCAGCCCCATTATGTTGGCATTAAATATGTTGCAAACACTCCCCTTGATGCACGTCAAGAAAATGCTAATCAGAAGAGGGGAAGCGTGAGACCTCCCCATCGCTGATGTTTTCCTAGCCCTTTATCATCTCTGGCACGCCTGTCAATCAGAGGCGAAAGAAGTTTCAACTGCTATTAGCGTTAATTGGTGAACCTCTTCAACCCTGCTTTGGCTGCGTGTCTACACCAAAATGTAGAAATGAGTGTGACTGTAATCCACAAGCAGTAACATAAACTATAAAGTGACATTATTTTAGTTACAGTTGTAGCAGAAGTTGAATGTACTGTATGTGCTTATTGCGTATACCATCGTAAGACCATCTTTGATTCACCCCAATGCTTCCAAAAATGTCTCCTTGTTGCCTAACTCTACCTAATAATACCGATTTGGTATGGTTGCTGCCCTGCTGAAGTTCCGATAGATGTTGAAAAGAGAGAAACTAGAATGACACCTAATTGAGAAGCCGTCATTAAGATTTATGCATTATTCAATGAGAAATTAAGAAAATGTTAAATAAAACAAATGGAATGAAACCATCTCTTTAGAAGACAAAAAGGTTGTGTGGATCGGCTAAATAACTGCTAGCTTAGCTTTGTGCAATTGGGAGCCAAACTAGTGGAGGGTTGCCTTACATAAATCACAACAGCTGGACGATGCTCAGCAAAGCCAGCTGGCTTCAGTTTGCCTGTGGCTCTGTGTGCAGGACCGGACCTGGCAGTGCAGGTACTGAGCGTAAATCCTCACACACAATAAACACAACACACATGTGCGAGTGTAATAGACACTAAACATATATACAAGTATCTGGCCATAAACAGACAAGGTGCATGAAAACGCTGACACTAAGCTTCTCTTTTAAGCCCAAACCGATTCTGTAAGGTGTAAGCGTGAGCAAGAGTTGAACTATAAATAAAACCAGTTGTTTTGGAGAGGTGGTTTTGGATGGGGTTTCATCAATCTTTTGGGGGATTATGAGGGCTTGTAAACGTCAGCTTGCAGTGACCCCTCTACTCAAAATGGGGTTGACTACAAGGATAAGAATAGCTGTGGACTATGTTCACAACCACTGAGACCAATATGGTGAAACAGCTTTGACTGGCAACAAGGTTTAGATGATTGAACTGGGCTTTATCCACAGATCCATGTCTTTTTCCAGAGTCAACAATTCTAATGTGACAAGTACATCTTTGTTAAGTTGCTAAATACAAAAACAAAAAGAGTCTACAGTACGCTGCCATGTAATTATTCCATACAATGGCATTATCAAAAGGAAACAAAATGCTACTCAACTTACATTAGATTGAACTGAAGCAAACTGAACTGGTGGCTTTCTCCACAGCAGAGTTTCCCAACATTTACTGAGCCAAGGGACATATTTTAAATTTGAAAACTCACATACCACCAAACAAAAATGTTGTACAAATGAGAAGAGGTACACACACAGGTTAATTATGTACCTCCTACCATATAATGTAAGAGCATTTAATTGTTCTGTCTGTCACTATACATCACAGACATAGATAGATCAACACAAACACATTATTTGTAGATGATAAATATTCAATTTCTGACATATTAAATGAAATTGGATTATTTCAAGCACACCGCACCTCTTGCAGCACAAGAATTGGGAATCACTACTCTAGTGATTTTTTTTTGTCAAGTGCAAAATAAATAAAGTCACACGATTTTTATTTGCAAATTCTTACCTCAGTCGAAATTATCAGGTTAAAGCTCCCAGGTTTCACATACTTTGGAGTTTGAACTGCCATTTAATTTGTGAGACCCCAGATCTGCCTTTTCTTTGATTTTTATTTTTGCTACACTTATTCCAAAAGAAGGGTCATACTCAGTGGCTTTTGTAGTACACTGACATAATTTACAGTGTATGATTAGCTTTATTAAGTAGTAGTTCGTCTGTACTGTGACTCACCTTTGTATTACACCTCTGATATAAAAGTTGAGACTTATTTATTAACAGTGATTAATGTATGTAATGGTTGTCGTTGCTGGTACAGTTAATAAAATGTTTATAATAGCAACAGTTTGATTTATTCCACTGTCATCTATGGGAAAATCACTGATAAACAAATCAACTGTTCAAATGTATTACTTATGTTATCTAATCTCAATTGTGCTTAGAAACATTTTGAGTACAAAAGAACATTTAGCCATGTGTGATTATGCAACTGTTCAAGTACTGTTCAAGTACATCTCCAGTGGTACACAACAATAAGCCAAAGCCGATGCACGCATAAGCGTGAGGGAGCTCTACAGATGTCTCTGTTGCAAGACTTACCTACAGTATGGACACTCATAAGTGTAGAGTGGCACAAGTTGGAGCTTTGGCAGTACAAGCGGAAAAGGGAGAAGTGGGGGTGCCAGCGAGAGGATAGATAGAAGACAGAGCAGGCGGGGGGGGAGCACAAGGGAGTGTGTAAGGGAGAGAGAGAGATGAGCGAGAGAGAAAGGGAGGGAGGGAGGGTAATGATCTGCACATGGTTTCATGTTAGAGCCTTAACATAGTAACCATAGACACATGCTGGGGCCTCCTGGGACTCATCAGCAAGACACAGCTGTGAGCTGGACAGCAGACTTCTATTAGCACCAACTATGCACACATGTGCTTGCAATCGCTCTCAAGCGCACATACACATGCACACACACACACACACACGCACACGCACACACACACACACACACACACACACACACACACACACACACACACACACGCGCACGCACACACAAACACACATGCACAATTTGGGTATTTGGTTATGTTTTGGCATGCTACAAAGGGGTCAAAACAAATTAGACCCTTTACCCAGCTTTAACACTGTGGTTATTAGGTCACAAAAGTGTCACGATAATACTAATCACTTGATCAGGTGATTATGTACTATGTTTGCGGGGACAACATAGAAACCTTTAAAAGAGAACCTACTTTTCTTGATGCAGTTTGGTGAAACAATAAATAAACACAGCAAATGGCATATACACTGACAAGCAACACCATTACATACTGTACATCTGAATTCGCTATTGTGATCCAAAACAAGACTTTTATCACAATATTGCTAACTGATTAATCAATTTTGATCATGTCTAAGTGGTATTCATTTAGCAGCATGGTTGTAGTGAGCTGATTATTGCACAGTAGAGGCGTCGCGATACACTCAGCTCACAAGACAAGTTGATACGAACAAGACGAGACAATATTTTACACTACCGGTACTTTAAGAAAATTACAAAATATAGGACCGGACAAGCAGACTTTATTTAACTGAGTCACAAAACAATACAGGTACAATGCAGTAGATTAGCTTCATGTTTACGCTACAAGAGCTACAGTTCCCATGATGCTTAGTGTGGGGTACCAGAAGTAGGTCTGAATTACTCTACTATCACATGTTTTTATAGAAGTCTTACGCAGCGGGCGTGTTTTTTGATCAGAAAAATCTTAAGTAACTTTGATCAAATGTAGAATTACTACAGCTGCGGCTTGAACATTAACCCCACGGCAGCTGTTTAACTCTGATGGAAAAAACTGTCGCGAGCGAGTGATGCTGGGAACTGCAAGTGCAGGTAGGATTGCAAGGTTTACGTAAAGCATTTAATGTGCAGATCCAATCTTGCCTCGTGCATTACCACTTCCATATTACGTGCATTATCATTCACAGTAGTGATGCCATAGCTCACATTCTGATGGACTCCTGGCTGCCCTCTTCCCGTAAAAGAGATTTTCTCTCAACGAGAAATATTGTCAGAGTTTAATCTCGTGAGATCTCATTGTTGTGACACACCTGTTGCACATGTGCGCTTTAGGCTGTCCACAATAAAAGACAACCTCCAGCATCTTCACCTTTAAGACCATCTTGAGAGTAGCCACCTGGACAGGTGCTGTAACAATCAGTTTACATAACCAAATCATTTCTGCACAAACTTTCAGAAACCGTCTTAGGGAAGCTCTGCATTTTGCATGCTTGTCGTCCTCATCGGGGTCGGCCTGACTGCATGTCGTCAAGTGGGCAAATGCTCACATTGGATGCTGTTTGGCATGCATGGCCCATGGTGGCGGTGAGGTTATGGCATGGGCAGGCGTATGTTATGGACAACAAACATGTACATTTTATTTTTGGCATTCTGAATGCACAGGGGTACCGAGACGAGATCCTGAGGCCCATTGTTATGTCATTCATCCACGACCATTACCTCACGTGGCAGCATAATAATGCACAGCCCCATGTTGCAAGGATCTATATACAAAACATCCCAGTTCTTGGATGACCAGCATACTCAACGGAAATATCACCCATTGAGCATGTTTGGGATGCTCTAGATTGGCGTATATACAGTATATGACAGCATGTTCCAGTTCATGCCAATGAACAAGCAACTTCTAACAGCCATTGGCCTTTAATTGTGGCCAGTCTAAGGCACACTTGCGCAATCATCATGTTGTCTATTCAGCATCTTGATATGCCACACCTGTGAGGTGCATGAACTATCTCGGCAAAAGAAAAGTACTCAGTAAAACAGATTTAAACAGATTTGTGAACATTTGAGCGTATTGGGTCTTTTGTATACATAGAAAAAGTTTTAGATGTTTGAGTTCAGCTCATGAAAGATGAGAGCAAAACCAAAAGGTGCCGTGTTTATATTAACCATCATTAGCTTCTTAGCACTGCAAGATACGCTTTCGCACAGTCTCGCGTCTGATACTACCTCTGAAGTTGGAAAATGCACGGGTCGACTTCATCTCCCAAGGCCCGCCTTCCCATTCTGTGTTCAAAATAGAAATGCACAGGGCAAAAACAAAACTGCTTTTAAGGGCAGTGTGAAAGTAGCTATGATCAACATGCCAAGAAGAGAAGGAGCCAAATTTACACCCTTTTCAAGCCAATAGTCTTTAATAACACCACTTAATGAACTCAGTGTTGGCAGCAAAGTTTGAAAAGATACACCCGATGCACAGTCCTATTATCTGACTGCATCGGTTACCCAGTGACACCCTTTTTACACTTTTACATCCCCCCTCTTTCATCCCTGTATTCTCTGAAAGTGTGACATGTTTGTTTAACAAGGAGAGCTACTGATTTTGCCAAGAATGATGAATCTGCCAGTGGGGCTGGGAGTTGGGGGTTGGAAATGGTGGTGACATGCAAAAAAAATAGAAAGGGACAAAAACAGAGTGAGGGAGAGAAACTTGAGTGAAAAAGAAACCAACATCTTTTATGTAGACCCAGGCTTGCTTCTTAGGCCAACTTTACAGGATATATTGGACAAGCCCCCACCAATCAGCCCCCTAAAGGCACTCATTTTTTATGCAACCCTCCCTTTTACTTTCCAACAAGGCGTGCATTTAGCACAACTCTTGAGAGGTGTAAAAGTAATACCGTGTCAACAAGTGCCTTTCACTCAAAACAAACCTGGACAGTATAGGTGCTTGTACAAAGCACTGGGGTCAACCCTGTATGTATGCACTGTTTCATACACTCTGGAAGAAAAAAAAGTTTAGAATCACACACACAATACCATAAACAATACAAAGTAGAACTCTTCCAATTCTGTCCGGATGACAGTGTAGTCGACATGCAAGTACTACTCAACAGTGGAACTGATGGCCTCAATCAAAATGTCCAAACGAACAATTTACATACAAATACAAAGAGGAAATCAGAGAATGACTTGAGTGGGCTACTCAAGCAGCCTCACCTCCAAAGCCAAAAAGAAGAAAAGGGAAAGGCAGGAAGCAAGAAATAGCATGCAAGAGCACAGACTGGTAAAGGGAGGGAAAGAGAGAGAGCTGCTCTGTTGCTGACTCAGGATTCTCTTTGTTTGACCACGCTCACTCACTCTTGCTCTAGTTCTCAGTTACACACGCTCCCCAAACATACGCTTTTTTGCTTTCACGTGATGTTTCTTAGTCAAATCCATATACTACTTATTTCACTTCTACTCTACTGTGGAACCCTTCTTGCTGCTTTTCCAACCCCTAATGCCTGCTGCCTTTTCCCTTCCCATGTGATAAAAACAGATAAATACGCACCAACTAATAAATCGACAGCAGTTTCTTTTGCCGTTTCATACTCCATCCAACAGTGGCTCACTCTTGAGAAGCTTCATTCCCTTCCAGCAGGAGCTATTTCCAGATGTTAGTTGTGGTGGTTGGATCCCGGCTGCCACAAAAAGAGCCTAAGGTATATGCTTCCCCTAATGTAAAAAGTAAGAGGCTACACTGCCAAGAAATAGGGAACACTGGGCAGATGTACAGAGGGTCAGAATGTAAAGTCACGTTTGCACGAACTGGCTCGATTCAGCTCAGCTCAGCTCAATATGCTATATGCTTCGGATTGGTACTCCATCCATCCATTTTCTATACCGCTTCATCCTCATTAGGGTCGCGGGGGCATGCTGGAGCCTATCCCAGCTGACTTCGGGCGACAGGCGGGGTACACCCTGGACTGGTCGCCAGCCAATCGCAGGGCACATATAGACAAACAACCATTCACACTCACATTCATACCTATGGGCAATTTAGAGTCGCCAATTAACCTCACCTGCATGTTTTTGGGAATGTGGGAGGAAGCCGGAGTGCCCGGAGAAAACCCACGCGCACACGGGGAGAACATGCAAACTCCACACAGAAATGCCCAGGGGAGAATCGAACCCAGGTCTTCCCGATCTCCAGGCTGTTCCTGTATTGGCCAATATGCTAACCTCGGATTGGTACTGTATCTCAAAAAGTCAGCACAACCCTCAACTATTTTTATTATAGTATAGCTTTTCAATGTACAATACTGTAATGGATATACAGGTACGTTAAGAGTAGTCAGTGCACAAATAAGGAAAGAAGTCAACACAGCCATTATTGCAACACAAGTGAGTACACTTCACAGTGAACGTGTCCAAAGTGTCAATATTTAGTGTGAGCACCACTGTCATCTAGCACTGCCTTAGATCAGTGATTCTCAACTAGTGGGTTGCGGGGCCAAAATAAATAGTGTAATGACCCAATGTCCGTGAATGCGCCTCGCTCCAGTGCTATTCGCTTGCAACACCACCGCGACTGCGTGCCATGTTTATGGGCAACTTGGTCAAGCTTGAACGGGAGGGGGAAGGACATCGAGGGTAGACTTAAGGTGCCGTCCGTCCAACACACAGCTAGATATTTACTGGAGAAGAGCGCGGCATAAAGCAAAAGCTCACATGGTGTTATGTGGGGCAATTCCACCCGCAATGAGGACTACCTGGTACAGTTAAACGGTACTGTTTAATGCTCAATTTGATCGATTGGCCCAGGCAGAGGGGTGGTCTACAGAAGAAATGGTCCTCTTATTATTAAACTGACCCACTGAGTGTTGAATCAGAGCAACTGAACTCGCTGGATTTTTAACTTCTGGTTTCACTGTTCACCCAGGTCCATATGCAAATGCTCTGATTCAACTCCCCAGATATAACATGTGCTGAAAAACTTTGCACACACTTTTTCCCCAAATAATTTATGAATTTGTGGATGAGAACGTATTGTTGAACTGATCATAAAACTTGTTTTGTGCTGGCACACCATGTTATTTTGCGTTGCCTCATATTCAAACTGCGCTTTAATGTCTTTTCATTAAAAGGGACTGTTTGCAACAGACTCAAAATTACACCGCCAGCAAAAAACTATGCAGTACATTCAACTTACGCTACTTAAAAACTACGCTACAACACAGTTTGCTAGTTAAACCTACATACAAGATGTATTAATTAAAAAAAATTCAGTGTGCATTATAGCCGTTGTCTGTGTAGATGAAAACTAAATGTCAAGAACAACAATGTCAACTGTCACTGTCAGTACGCCTCATTTCGGTGCCACTATATTAATATTAACTATTCATTAATAGTAATAGTTACTATTAAATTTACAGTGATATCTACTTAAGTTTTCGGTGTGGTTACTACACTTTAGGTCGGGACCGGTGTCATTATGGTACCCTAGTCCCAGTACATGTCTACTTCATATTTCCCTCAATGAACTGCCGCTCTGCAGTGCCGGCAGCACTCATGCAGCCGCAGACCATGATGCTACCACCACCATGCTTGACTACAGGCAAGACACAATTATCTTGGTACTCACTTGTGTTGCCAGCTATTTAGACAATAATGGCTGTGTGTGTGTTTGTGTTTACTAACTACTCTAAAGTATATCCAAGTTTACTTTCTATAACATTGTCCCTTGGGAAGATATAATGTAATAAAAAATGACTGCTGAAATGTGAAGGGGGTGCTCTCTCGTGAGATACTGTACTGTAAATCTGTTTTTACTTCCATCATGTGGTGCAATGGCATTGAATCCTTGGGTTTAGACATTCTTGTACCGTGGAACCTTTAAATTCAAATGCTCCTAAAGTGGTACAATCTGGAAACTTGTATGACAGTTAATAATGTTGGTGGTTTCACTGTATTTTATACAAATGCACCACAAAACAACTGGACAGACTGGGTACAGAAGTTGACATTTTTTCCAGATTGGGAATTCCTCACAGTAAAAGAAAAATCATTTGTCATGATAAACCAGGCTCTTGTAAAACCTAAAGACTGCGCAGCGTAAACGAATCATAAAATACCTAAACTAAACAGAAATTAGATTTATGGCATGGTCGTACAGTTGAGTGAGGAAAAGAAGAAAAAAAAGCGTAGTGGAGGGAGAACGAATGAGGGGGGTGGGATGCAAGAGGGAGATTGCCTGGCACAATGAGTCCTACTTGTTAGCCAGTGGCAGTGTCAGGGATCGTGACAGGGTCCAGACGCTAGACACCAGCTGCAAGCGCCTCGTAAATAGACTGCTGTCTCGCAGGCACATTTGCACGACAGCGGCTGCGCACGCACGCAGGCAGGCATGCGGGCACATGCGTATACTATGGAAGTCACACAGACACTGACTTATTGTTTCTCCCAAATCTTGTTAAAAGGGACAGTGAACCTCTTTGTGTCATGTCTTGTTAAAACTCCCGTGAAGAGAAATAAACTCCACACACAGACACACACAAAATCTCAAGCAAGTCCCAAACACATAACAACCATCATGTAGTTAAAGATTTTTGTCGACTTGTGTGCACTTTATCCTCAATGTAAACTTCTCTCTCTCTCTCGCACACACACGAACACGAGTGCGATAATAAGAAGGAGGAGCGAGTATTCAGGGTAAGAGGAGAGTCAAGTTGGACAGGAGGTGAAGGGGTTAAACGTAGAGTGTTGATCCTGCTGAGCCAGCAGTCATAGTTAAAGTGCAAGGTTTCATTGTATCAGATACAGAATGAAACTCCTTACCATTAGTCACGCTAGTACTAACTGGAAAAAAAAGTTTAGCAGCTGCTTAACCCTTATGGGAGCACAGCAAACAAGGCATGGCACTCAAACAGGTCTGCGTTTCTGTGTAAACTCACAACCATAGTTATTGTGGCTGAATTCACACAATAAAAAGGCACCAAGGTGGCGAGATCTACTATTTTTTTCTCTCCTTAATTCCCACTCCTCCTCCTTCGGCAAGCCTCCCACGCCACGCTACAGTACACAGAGTCTCAGAGGAGCTTTAGGGAGGAGAAGGCAAGCGTACCCTTCCTCCAGTTCAAGCAGGGTAGGGCCATAATCCTCTTCACCAAGGCACACCGAAGTAAGGCAAGTGCCGCAACGGGCAAAGAATGGAACAGATCAACCACATAAACAAAGCCAGAATAAGAGAAACTCCTTATTATGGCTTTGTTTATGTGGTTGCTGAATTGGATCACTGCAAAAAATAACGGCATAAATTCTATTCAACACTGCCTGTTTATAGTTTTAATGCACCCTGCTTTCATGAGCATTTAATAGCATTTTGCACAAAAAGTACTATAGTTTGTAGAGTCCTGCCTCTTGCCCAACATCAGTTGGGATAGACTCTAGCATCCTATCTGTGACACTGAACAGGATATGCTAAAAACCGAATACACGCCTCATATTTCAGCAACCATTTTGATTATAGTATGTCTTCTCAAGAGACAATACTATAGAAATTAAACATTTCTATATATACAAAGTAAGGACGTTTTGTACGCTTCTTGATGGTAGTTTAGGGTCCAGTAGCAGTGACACTTAGTGACATCATCATCCAGCGCAGCGTGTCCAGGTCAAAACACATATGAGTGCTGCAAAACCTCTGTCATTTGTGTATTCTTGCTAGTTGCTGCACCCTTCTTTCAACTGGCTGCTCTGATCAGGAGGATTATCAGCACAACAAAAGCCCCTGCTGCCATCAGCCCGTGTTATCTGTTCTATTGATCAGCTTTCATTATCATTTTCTGATGAGGCATAGGCATATTTTAAGACTTAACCCTGGATTGTGCTTCTATACATTTAGCTTTTTAACCTTCTGTGTATGTGGCAAACAACGGCCATTGGAACAAGGACTGCTCTGTAGTTGAATCTAATCATTACAACAGTCACTTTTATTGCAAATGTTAACATAACGTCAAAAGAGGGTTTAGATTGGGAGAAGCGAGCCGGTATGTTGTACAGTGGTGCCTCGATGCAGCAGCATATTCGAGGCCTTATTAGATTGTCAAAAATAGACATTTTTATGGGCATCTCAACTACTCACACTTATTTGGTATTCGGGGGTAGTCTCAAAACGTAACCCGGGAGTAGCAGACCTCTACTTACAGAATAGATTTACATCAGAAAAATCACATAATATGTTGGGATTTGTGTTTCCCTCAATGATCCACAGCTCCCAGTGCACGCAGCACTCATGCAGCCCGAGACTATGATGTTACACCACCATGCTTGACTGTAGGCAAGACACAATTATCTTACTCACTTGTGTTGCCAGCTATTTAGAAATGTGAGGGGTGTACTCACTTTTGTGACACACTGGAAACGGTGTAGATAATACACACAACAACAATTTTGGGGGAGTTAATTTAACTCATTCAATACCATAGACGTTTTTATAAATCCGAACGCCCGATCCCCACAACGTATTTATACGTCTTTTAAGTTTTTTTGCACAGGAGGCATGACGCAACTCTCCACTGATACATTTCACTTCAGAGCACTTTTAAACCATACAAATGGCCACAAGATGGAAGAAGTGCATTTGATAAGAACTTGGCAGAGATCAAGCGAAGGGGAAATCACACATGACAGGAAGGAGGACGTAAGAGAGGATGGAGG
The DNA here is from genome assembly GCF_027744805.1 of Dunckerocampus dactyliophorus. NCBI lineage: Eukaryota > Metazoa > Chordata > Actinopteri > Syngnathiformes > Syngnathidae > Dunckerocampus > Dunckerocampus dactyliophorus. The sequence continues at coordinate 20,779,315 of NC_072830.1, read as the reverse complement.
ATTGTAGCGTGCAGAAGGTTACGATCATTTTAACATATGCACACGCGCACACACAAGCGTGCACAGGCACGCACACAAGTGAACACAGATGCGCACGCATGTTTCAGTTCCAAATGTGAAAATTGTAAAAAGTTCATGGTGTATTTGTAAATAAATTATTTTTATGTAAAATAACCCTTTTTTGTGTTGTTTATGTTGTGGTATAGTTGTTTAGATAGTTGAGCTGTCACAAAAGCAAAAAATATTAGTGTCAAAGTTAAAGTTATGCTTGAATTGTATGCTTTTCACAAAAAGCTGGTTTTCTCCCTTTTCTAGCCAGGAACTGACTATTTTCCTGAAACGTACCATTGTTCTACTGCTGATTACTAAAGAACGGAAAAAGGTAGACACAAATGTTATTTTTCTGATGAAAGACGAGAGTCTAATATTTCTTTTTGTAGGGTCCATGTTTATATAACCATAGAACACAATATTCTGTGTGTCTTGAAAGATCAGTCAAAATCGTCTACATACACTGGCCGGTACTGAAAGGGTTGTCTTTTGAAAAATGGCTGGGATTGAATGTGTAAAAATATGCCCTTACCCTTACCCCAAGCTATAACCACTAAATTCCAAATACTGTACATAGTTGTAGATGACCACAATGTAACCCACAACCCTCCATTTTTTTATGATACTGTGTATTTAAAAAAAAGTACAATATATCAATATATCCAGAAGTCTTGTCTGCATAGTGTAGATGTGCCATATAATAATTAGTAGTATAAAACAATAACCTTTTTAAATTATATTGGATGTATGTGAACATATTTTAATAATTTTGTCAAACCTGATGAAAGCAATACCATTTTTAGCCCATATACAGTATTGAAGTACTATTACAAATGCAAAAATGTTAACATGAACCAAATAACTGTGACCTGCGTTCTAGGCACACAAAAATCATGATATGAATGATGGAATGCACATTCTCAATATCAGCTGCTATTGTTTGCCCTCAATTCAAAGCACTTCAAAATGTTTGGGTCATAAAGACAAAACATGCCATAATCAGCAAAACATATCTGGTGGAAAAGTTGGAAAAATTTGAGGGTATGACTCCTCTAGTGTGAGTTTTATTTGCTATTAGATAGGTGGTAAAATAGTTGTTCTTACCCCGGTCTTGTCACAGAGTCGCAGCGTGTTGAAGGAGCCCACTGCAAACACTTCTCCATCTGGAGCCCAGGACAAGGAGGTGACTGGGTAGTCATGTGACAGCGAGGAATAAAGCAGGCGGCCAAAGCTGTCCCACACCTGTTGAAGAGGCACATGGGATTTTTGAAGGTGCAACAACAAAAAGCGGCACACATTAAGTTCTAGTATGCTTACTTTATATTTACAGTCCTCTCCTCCCGACAGTATGAGGTCATTGACTGAGTTCCAGTCCACCTTTAGAATGACCCCATTGTGCGCCTTCCACTAGAAAGTGACAGAGACAACTCAGTAATGCAGCAGATCCTCGCTATTCGTGGGGGTTACCTTCCGAGACCATCCACAAATAGCACGAACTCCCGCTAGCTTGATGTTAACGTTATCCGCCAATTTTGGATCAACATTTGCAATAAAAGTGTTATAATTATTAGACTAGATTCAGGTCCTGAACCCTAATTGTCATTAGGCAGATGCAGCAAAATGTGTTTGGTGCGCAAGAGGTGTTCTGCTTGAAGAACTACGGCAGCTGAGAAGCAAGATCCATTATTTATTTGTCTTTCTCACAAACTTTTTCATCTCACAAAATGAGGATGCGCAAACGGGCTGAAATTTACAGATTGTGTTTTATACACAACAGGCACAAAGAAAGTATTCAACACCATTTCCGCTGTTGATTTAATATTTTTGCAGTACATTTTCACATGGCTATGGCTTCAAATCACTGTAGTCTGTGTGCCGTGACCCTCGAAGTAACTGCACTGTCTCTGGAACCCCATTTGCGTTTGCTTGCTTGTTACGCCTTATGACGATCACTTGCAGCACTGTGTGTGTATACTCGTTAGCGCCCCGTCTCACCCCACTGGGACAAAGAGACTGAATGACTGACAGGAGAGTTCACTCACTTTGTTCATTCTGCTACAGAACCAACGTGACCAGGTGTTGAGACAGATGCACAGAGTGAACTCTCTTGCCATCCAGCCTGTTTGGTAGAGTGAGAGGGGGGAAAACAGCATGCCCATGTGAATATATCGAGGCGGGCAAAATTACAGAATTCGTTTTTATTTATTGTGCGGTAAATTTTTTGAAACAAACAAACTATGAAACAAACACGCCAAAGTGCTGAAACCAATTCACAGAGTGAAGTCTCTTCCTTCCTGTTTGAAGGCGAGATAGAGGAAAACAAACACATGCGCATGGCAATATATTGAGGCATACAAAATTATTAAGTTAATTTTCATTTATGTGTTGGTGTAAACATTGCCGCCTGCCTCTGGCTTTGTCTTCTTCTCTTGTGAACTGAATGTTGTTAAGAGTGGTGCCATGACACTCCACCGCGTTATAGTACTGAAACACGGTACCTTTTGATTTTACGTGAATCAGTGTTCAATAGTACCGACGGAATTCGGTCAGTGCCTATAAAAGTACCGTTTTTGGTACCCATCCCTACGTATGTGTATCCTGTACTGTATGTTGTACTATTATTCTGTCCATTTTATGCTTTATTATCATCACGTATTTGTGAATAAACAACTTGGGTAATAAAGATATGTTTTCTGCAAAAAACAACATATTTTCAGGGATAAAATTTCTAAATACAAAAATTTTGAAAATGTATTTTGACCAAAAATCTGCAAATGTGCGGGGGCTCGACTGCTGAATCGTGAATATGGGGAGAGAAGATCCATTGTACTGTCAATCCACAGATCTTCAACGTGATTCTTGAAAAAGAGCACTTACAAAATGCTTTTACATACTGTATACACACTATATGCATGATGGTTTTCTGTTCATTATGCGTAATAGTGAAGAGATCCTGACATCACCAACAAGAAACACAAAACACAACACTAAAATTATGGCCGACAATATCAAATACAATGGAAGCCCAAAAAATTATTCTTAATCATTACCTTATTAACCCTGGGTAGAATCCCACCCTTGTTCAAAACAAACAACTAACTTGCAGGCTTTGCTACCCTTCTTAAAATAAAACCTGGAGATCTGCCAACTATCTGTCAGTCAGCTACAGCAGTGCAAGCTATAAGTTTGATCATTTTGTTTTTCTTCAGCACATGCACCAACCTATGGCTATCTATTACTTTGGACAAGTGCAGAGTTAGAGTATTGGTAAAAAGTGGATAAACAGCACAACAGCACTTCTTGAGGCCACACACTGTCGGAGACAGGCCTAGATATACATATACAGTACATAGGGGCATTGAAGCTACAAACAAAAAACAGCTTACTAAACTTGTGACTAAATTCCAGCACCAGGTCTACATTTTTAATGGCTCTGTCACACCTTGACGATTTAGCCAGCGTACGCCTACGAATGAAAAATTTGGCCAATACGCTTACATACGTCGAATAAGTTATGGGTAAGTTTTGAGCACGCTGAAGCATGCCGGCATACGTCGTAGTACATCCAAGTCGTCCAAAAATTTTGCGCATGCACAAAACTTTTCGACGTATGTCAACGTATGATTTATACGTCCCGCATACGCGGGCAATAAGTTATGCGATCGTTGACGCCCGTTCACACACGTTATTTGTAAGTTACGCAGTCGTAATATATCAAGATAATATCAACTAATTGAGACAAAACTGTGTCTTCTTGGCTCTCTTCTTGGCAAGGGTTGACTGAGAGGAGAAGGAGGCCACTGGGGAAGCAGCTTCCGATACCATTGACGATGCCTGAGAGGCGTTAGAACCTGCGTCATCTCCATCAGAGTGAGAGTGGGAGGGGGAGGCTGTGGGTGGTGATGGATCCTTCTTAGGTCCACGTCCTCGCCCTCCGTCACTGCCCTGATACTTCTTGGCAGCGGTCTTCGAAATTTTCTTCGGCATGATGGTGATATTGACACTGCGATGCCTAGTGAGGTTATGATTTGAGTCATCAAGTGGCAGCCTTTTTATAGGCTACGGCACGTGATCGTCGGCCATACGCTGCCATGCGGTTTGCATAAGTTAGACTGGCGTTGGGCATAAGTTGTAAACGCCGGCAACACGCTACGCATTAGTTGGTATAAGTTGTCTATAAGTTCTAGAAACGTTCTATATAAGTTACTAATACGTCATGTATACGTCGAACTCGTTATGAATACACTATGTATACGCCCAAAATTGAAAAAAACGTCGACAGTTCAACGTATGCCATCAAAATGATTACGTCGGGCATGCGCTGGCTAAATCGTCAAGGTGTGACAGGGCCATAAGGTGCCACAGTATATAAAAGGTATTGCTTTTATATTAATCTTTTAAAGATATCTATTTGCTAAAACCTAAACTTCAGAAAAATGTCACACACATTGAGTTTGCATACCTGTATCACTTTAGCGCTAGGTTGCAGAGGCTTGATGACCAGGTGTCGACCTGATGTGTAGAGGATCCTCTCAGAGTCTGGGCCCCAAGCCACAGAATATACAGGAGATGCTGGAAGAAAAACAAAAATGGCAAAATTTGGATTAACTTTCAACCCAACAGATGTAACTATATAGATTGATGGGTACAGTGTATATGTATACACTTCTTATACACGGATTTAGTGAAGGAGAATTATTCCTTCCTCTCAGAAAGTACTACACTCTCCCTATAGTTCTTCTCCTCATCATTCAGCCTATTGAAGGCATACCAGCTGTGCAAAGCTGCCTAACCTCTGTAGAAGAGACGCAAATGTGTGTGCATGTTTACTAGTTAGGGTTGTGGGGACGCACATGTGCAGTGTGGGCTGACATTTAACCCCACTCCAGGTGCCTGCGGTTTCTCACAAATGCCAACCAGTCACATGATCTGAAAATCTGACAAAAGGCAACGAGAGGAGCTGCGCCAAGCTCCTCCTCCTTGCTTGTTTTAAACATCTTCAACGAGCGTGAGCTCTGAGAAAAAATGGGTCAAGGCAAACACCGTGATGTACCACAGCCAGCTTCTGTGGCACACGTGTGTGTTTTTGGGGGCCCAAGTACAGCAGCAACACCTGCAGTGATCTGCAAGCCAAGTTGATGAAGGCACGTCTCTGCGGCTATGCTACTCTATCCAGGTGTTTTACACATTGTGGGTCTGTTCAGCATCCCACTACCCAGCAGATCATTCCGCAAACAAACCCTTAAAGGGAAAACTCTTCCCACATAGTGGATCTGAATTTGCCATTTCCCTTTGTCAGCTTTCTCATTCAACATGGAGTGTGCCATCCATTTCCAAAAAAGCCTCCGACTATTAATAATTAATAAGCCAAAAAGTGGATTAGTTAACAAGGGAGCCATCTGTAATGAATAGTGGATGGAGAAATGTATCACTCATGGATAATCTTTAGGAGGAGCTTTTAATACAACTCAATACACATCTCAAACAGCAGGATGCATTTCAACGACTAAATAAAAGAGAGGATTGAATCAACAAGTGTTTTGCTTTTCCTTTGGCATTTTGTGATGTGAAGGCAAAAAGGAAAACCAGAAGAAAAAACAGAAATGGCACTGCGGACATTTAAGGACAGCATGGTTACAAAAACTGTACACAAAATTGTTCTTCTGTCTGCTCAGTACAATATGACTAAAGCAACAATAACCAAAAATGTACAGTATGCACACTGCAAAGTGAGCTGTGAAGAAATTCATCTCTCAGGCACATACATTACTAATTTGTACATATTCCTATACTCTACAGATGCAGTTAAGAATGTTAAAAAGCGTCTTCAAGCATTCGTTGCCATTTCCTCGAAGGCTATGCCTCCATTTAGAAGTCATCAAGGAGTGAGGCATTTTATCCATTAGGGGTGCACAAAAGAAATGTTTTCAAACCAATATCAATATAGATAATTTCCTGCTTCTCAAGATCGATACTGATAAACAACTTTTTATATCATTTTTGGGTTTTTTTACATTTAGATTTAACTGTAGTTTGTGCACACCTGGAGGTAAAAACAACTCAAACAAGGTTGGGTTTGACAAACTGTACCTGTAGATTTGGCTTATCCAAATATCATGACATCTACCTGTAGGAGCCACACTTACGTCTGTCATGTTTCTTCCCTGAGGGGTGTGTGTGCGTGTGGGTGTGTTGGGTGGCACTTTGGGTGTGGTGTCTGCTTATTCGCCAGAGCGCACTGGCACGACCAGCAGGTGTTTTGGATTATGGTTGCAGGGTGATCCCATCAGTGGAGGATATGGTGGAGGCAGAGAGGGCTGTAATCCGTTTTTGTCAGAGAACAAGATTTTCTGAAGAGTTGGCTAAAATCGGAGAAATGAGAGTGCGCAAAGTGAACAAGTCACCTCTAAAAGCTAAATCCAATTCTGGATGGTGGTCTTATTAGGGTTGGGGGGAAGATTAGTAGGGCAGCCATGCCAGTTGAAGCGAAACATCCAGTTATATTGGCTAAAGACCTACACATCTCTAGTCTGATTCTTCATTACATACACCAAGAAACTGGTCACGCAGGCCATAGCCACATGCTTTCTCACCTGTGTCAGAAATATTGGATACCAGGAGCTTGTGTTGCGATTAGAAAGGTTTTGGCTGAGTGAGTCATTTGTCCTCGACTGATTCTACACCTGACCATTAAAGAATGTCATACCTTTCTCAGAATAAAATTACTCCAGAAAAATAAACTTTAAGTCGGGTTGGTTTGGATTGTTTTGGGCCATTTGCGATCAAGCATGGACGATCTATGGTAAAGAGTTATGAACTCATTTTTACATGTCTGGCCATACAAGCCGGACATCTTGAGCGTTTGTCATTATTAGATGCAGATTCTTTCATCAATGGTCTGAGAGGAGAAATTAGCTCGGACAATGCTACAAACTGTGGCCGCTGAGCGTGATTTGAAGTTAGCCATTCGAGAAGTTGAACCCAAGCAACATGCTCTTGCAAAAAAACGCCAAATGAGTTTTCAACACCCTAGCTGCATCACATCGTGGAGGTACATGAAAAAGACTGATCAGAACAGTTTGTAAAGTACTTAATTTCATCTTGAAGACTCAGAGCCTGGATGAAGAAGCCTTGTTAACCATATTCTGTGAAGTTGAAGCAGTTCACAGCCGTCCGATTAAGACAGCATCCACAGATCCTTGGAGGTGTTAACCCTTAATCGTTTACCTCTGCTCAAGACAGAACAAATGTTGCCACCAGGAGTGTTTGAAAAGGATGACATCTATGCTCGTCATCGTTGGAAGCAGGTGCAGCAATTGTCACACATAATCTGACACTCTTATATAACATTATTTTGACCTGAACACATCAACATCAATACAATTTTAACACCATATATTTATCACCAACTCACAATCACGTCTCTAGTCCGTTCAGCCTACAAATTACATTTCTTCATTGTCACTAGATTACCAGGAAATGCATTCCCGGACACTTTGAACATCACAACAACATCATTATTATGCGTGTATGTGTCGTCTAAATAAACAGAAAGACAAAGAAAAACAATCAGTGGATATTCTTATCACTTACTAAAGTAAGAAGTACAATTTGATGCATATAAGTACGCTCCAAAATCCTAGAAAATACATATACACTCAAAACATGTGAATGCGACATAAATTACATGGTGTCTTTGAACGCAACGTCACATTGGTAATAATAACACTTCTTAATGTGTAATTCAAATTTTCTGTTGCTTATAAGGAGAATAGTGTGAAGCAAATAGATTTTCAGACGTGTGATTTAAATTTTCCGTTCATTTGGAGCTGTTAATACTGTATATACAGTTCATGTCCTGCCATTAATCTTTCTGTTCATAAAATACAGTAAAAATGGGCATATTTCACACATAGTTGCAAATGGTGAATAATCAATTAATTCATTTGAAAACTGATTAATTTGATTAAAAATTGTAATCATTTGACAGCCCTATTTTAAATCTTATCAGATTTATCGGTATGACATCATAATTCCTCTTATCTGCCCAATAATTATCGGTCCGATAGTTATCATGCATCCCTATTTTTCTTATTGCATTTCAACAATTCGCTTATCTTACCTTGGGTGGCTAGTGTTGAACGCAGCATTCCACTTTTCGACCAGTTCTTGATCTGTCCATCTTCTCCAGCTAAGTGGTCGCCGTATGGGAAGGAAACATTTTTAAGTTTTTTCAATCTGGCAACACATCAACCAGTATGTATGTTAGATACTTTAATAGAAGTCCATACGTACCCGTGACAAGGGCAGTCCCGTCATGGTTCCATCGGCCTGCTAAAACTGCTCCTTTGTGAGCATCGACACTCTTCTCAATGCGCCCTGTCTTGGAGACAAGGTGGAACTTCCCTGTAAAGACAAAAATAGGCCTGTCTTGAGGCCTGTCTTGCACAAAATCTTTCGTTTGGGATAGAGAACAAACTGACAAAAATGTTTTATTTTAGCAGGTCATTCAGCCAAACAAGCAGTGCTTAGCAAACGTGCAAATTGTATTACAGTTAAAAACATAGCTAAAGAAAGTTTGATTTTCTCAGAGCTAAATAATACTCAAGGCTAGTGGGTTTATGCAAGTGGAACTAGGGATTTTTTTGGGTGCACAAGGCAACTGATGCTCTGGCGTGGAGATGGTAATAAAAAAGGCTAAGTAAACATACACTTTGTGGCAATGTATATTAATAAATTCAGAGCTCTGCGTGATTTCTGGTGGCCTTAAGACTACAAATCCTCATTCCACTGCTCTCGCTCTCTCATTACCAAAAGTGCATGTTACTGACCAAGCTGGTTGTGAGGATGACAAGCAAGCATGACGTTAACCTGTTAGACATACAAATATATAGGTAATGAAAAGCAGGCTGTTTTGTTTCCTATCTCGGGGGGGGATGTACACTCATTAAGCAGCTTATGAAAAATTTAAAAAGGGAGATTGGGAACAAAGTCAGAAAGAAAAAGAAGGCTGCTGACTTTTCATTACTCACTGGTGTGCCAGAGAAAATTGCTGCCTCAGTTTTAGGGGGGTTGCGCTTTTATGCAAGCCTACACTGCTATTAGTATTCTGACCACATACTGTATTGCCTGACATAAAAGTGCATCCACATTCTGTGTGTGCGTGTTGCTGATGCAGACTGAACAGAGCCTGTGCTGTCATATGCCTTTTACAGTATAATCCAACACAGAAGTGTAATTTAAACACTGGACTGTTCAACCACAAAGCCTAACTAAAACATCATATTTAATCATCATTGTCAATATTCATTGGGACTGACTGTTGTGGTAAAATGCTGCAGTTTTTATTTTATTTTATTTCATTTTATTTTATTTTATCTATCATCAAGCAGGTATTCTTTTAAAAAAATCTTTTAAAAATCTGTTGTACTATTTATTATTACAATGTTTTGCTAATATGAGTCATATTCTTACTTTTCATTCCTGAGAACCAAAAATAACAATGTTACACACTTATACCAAAACATTTAGGAAATACGAATAAAGACGGGCTGCACGATGGCCTACTTGTTGGCATGTCAGCCTCACAGTTGGCGGGAGATCGAGGGTTCAAACATCTCTGTGTGAAGTTTGCAAACTCTCCCCATGCTTACACAAGTTTCTCCAGGGTCTCAATCTTCCTCCCACATCACAAAAACATCCCTGTTAGGCTAACTGGAGACTCTTGAATTGTCCATAGGTGTGAATATGAGTGTGAATGGTTGTCTATATGCGCCCTGTGATTGACTGATGACCAGACCAGGATTTATCCTGAGATAGACTCCACCTCACCTGTAACCATAATGAGGTCAAGCAGTACAGAAAATGGATAGATGGATGAAAAATGACTTGCCGTCAGTGCTGGTTAGCACAAAGATCTCAGCCGAAGTCTGCTTCTTGCCGCCGACAGTCTTGGGAAACCAGTGCAGGTCTATGGGGTAGAAGTCTTCTGGTAATTTGACCACCAGGCTGGTCTCATTGGTCAGAAGGTTCCACCTGAGGATCTGGTGATCATCACTGCAGGAGTACAACTCATCCGCTGTAGTCCAGCCAATACAACTCACTAGTTCCCTATGTGGGCTAAAATTAAGGAAAACGGTCAAATCACATTCAGTCAGGATGATTAAAAGTATCATTCGTCTACAGCTAAAACATTTTTACATCTGGAGTAACCATCAAAGTCTCCCCTTTACCTTGATGATGCAGAGATAAATTGTATTTATTTTGGATTATTTTCAAGCATGCCTCTCAAACCCAGGAGATTAATAATGCTGAATTATGTACTGCTGGTTCAGAACTACATAACAATTTGACGCTGAACACATACAGTATGCATAAAGGAATCATAAAGGATATGTTTAGGTTCCTTTAGTAGGGATGTTTTTAATCGCATTGTAGGAGTCGGTGATGCTGATTCCTGTAAAAATAGACAATTGAGCAGACATTTACTGACAGCATGTTAGCTACCACGGCATAACAATTAAGGTTATATCAGAAGAAAACGAGTAGAAGTAGCCAAAAACGGTGAGGTTGTTTGGATGACAGCGGCGTGGTTGCTACGTTACCTGACTCTGTTGCGAATATCTCTTATGTGTGTGGAGTCTCCGCCGTGACGCTATGCTAACGTTACCGCTGTCTTCCTATTAAAATGGCCATCTTTAAAAAATAAAAATAAAACGTCGCCCTTGCCCTGCGGTCCGTTCCCCGGAGTCACATATACCCACAGCGGCCAATAAAGCGAGCTTGTTCCTTTGCTAACATGCAATTCCGCTTGCTATGGAAGCTACTCGCTGGTAGCCCCAAATCTGGGTCATGCAACAGCTTCAAAAGCAATTCTCGCGAGAGTTGTCACTCACTTCCCTGACAACGGATATTTTGAAACAGCAACACATATCATCGCAATAGTTGTACGTTTTTCATGATAAATTTAAACTGAGAGTACAACATTAAATAAAATACTATAAGTTATATGAAGAGTTTAGTCGGGGTTGACTTTTGCTAACCATTTAACGTGTGACAACCCACATTAACATTTGAATCTGACGATAAAACATGAATAAAAGTCATATAATAGAAAGTTGAAGATTAAAATGTGAGCAGGTTGGTGCTTTCGCGCACAAATGTTGACGGTTTGTGGAGTACAACGCAGTGTTGGCTTCGTCCCCTTTTTTGAATTTTTTTCTCCTCTTGCTCTTTGAACAGTCCATGGTGCCTTGCGTCACTTTGTAACGAATGTGCTTCGACGGCTCAGTTTAGGCGCCATTTACAAGTTGGACTTTTACGAGGAATGACACGGAACTAAAGTTTGTGCTGGATTATCCTTTCTGTGGTTTGGGATTCGACACTTTTTTGTCAAGCGAAATTTGGACCAAAAACAGGGGACTTTTGGATATCGACACTGTGGAAGGTACACGCAGAATCCAGCGGAAAGTAGCCAAATGGACGGGTTCCGTCTATTTGCTGAAATGCTTTTGGCGTCAATTCAAAACGATATTTTGTTGGACTCGACTTTTATAAACTAAAAAGGAAATGGATGACAATCGTACAACATGCAACTTTTAGTATGCCTATTTTCATAAATCAACACAGCAGTTTTCAGTGTTGGCGAATGTTAGTATCGCAGATGCTTGTACACGTAATTTATGGCGACAGTAGCATTACAAGCAAAACTACAGTCAATGTTTGCGTTGAGACGTGATACAAAATGAGAGACTAGTAATTAACACAGAAAGCAAACATTTCTTAACTTGTTTTGAACATTGTCGTGTTCGTCGTCATCAACACCCCCCGCCACGACGCTTATTATTATACATTTGCTACCTTAAAAAGACTTTGCTCCAGTATTAAACATGATATAGTTAATACAATGAAAGTAATAAATACTTCAATAATAACATTTAGGTACCGGGGTCCTAGCTAGTATGCTGCTTTGACAAGCTTGCGTGTAATTGAAGATAAATACATCGTCACAAGTGGCCCAGTGTATAGAAAGAAAATAATAGATTAAAGTTAATATTAAATGTTTGTTTGATACCTATATCACACAAGACCTGAGTTACCCAGTAATAATGTATAGTGGCTATAATGTAATATTAATGTTATATGAAGGATATCTTGATACGGAGCCCGCCTTATGTCATAGCCAATTCAAATAGTAGCAACTTTATTGTCACGGCACGGCGTACAAACGCTCTTCATCATAATAAAAATGTATTAAGTCAAATCAGGCAAAATGGAAGAGTGACAGGCTCAACCCCCCACTCATCGATATCCCTCTTAGTTTTTTTGAAACTAAATGACCCCCCTCCCCCCACTCAGATTTTGAAACCATGCCATCTAAAAGTGCAAAGTGCTCCACCGCCGCCCCCAAGTCAGGAGGAGGAAAAGGGTCGCAGCCTCGGGATGACTTCGATGACGAGTTGGATGTACCCCCTCGAGGAAGCAATGGTCAAGAGGAGGAGGCACCAGCAGCACCATCGACAACTGGCAAGTAACAAAGGCTTGTTTTCTGCTGTCCTAACAAGTTGCCTGACAATCTGTGGGCTTTTTCTTTCTTTCCTCCCACTCCAATCTTGTTAGAATGGCTGCTTTTGTCCCTCTAGTAGTAGTACTACTACTAGATGTAGTAGTGGTAGTAGTAGTAACAATGCCGGTAATCAATAATTGTGGGATTTTTAAGGCGTCGACTGCACTTTCCAGGATATCTGCAAACGAGGTAGTATATGATTTTTGCAAAGTGATGACAGTACATCAGCTAGTAGTTTTAGACTTATGCCATTTTAATGCCCGTGTGCATGCATAGCTTGTTTATATGTGATTACAATAGTGACATCTTATGAATGCAAGCGTTAAGCATTTCAAAATGTGTCGCATGCCATTTTTCAGCTGAGGAGTTTTGTTGTTTCCAACTTTGTTTTGTTTTGTGTGTTTTTTTCTTGCTTCTCTACCCCTCCCCCACCCGTCACTGACTAACTTAGCCCTTAGCCCCCACCTGAAAACACTCACTCACACACACACACACACACACACACATACACAAGACGGAATATAAAGCTGTATTTTTTGCCTATGCCACAGATCCGTCTCTCGGGGAGGCTGCCGAGGCGGTTGATGGCCGCACTTTGGAGGAGATTCTCGGTAGCATCCCTCCACCCCCGCCCCCAGCAATGACCAATGAACCCGGGGCTCCTCGCCTCATGATAACACATTTAGTCAACCGCAACTTTAAGTCCTATGCAGGACAACAGATTCTGGGGCCCTTTCACAAGGTAAACTTAAGCACACTTTTTTTTAACATGTTCTGTTATGATTTTGCACATTTAATATTGTCCCATCATGTAAATACACACAGGAAAGTTGAGAGTTAAATTATAACTGTGCTGTTTTGTGGAAAAATTTACAAAAATATATATTTTACGTTTAGTCTGTTGGAGGGTTACTGATGATTTTTTTGGGAGGGGTTTCACAATTGTCAGCCACTTGTACAAATATATTTGCAAAAAAATTCTTCTTAGCTACACCCACACATAATGGACTCACCATAGACGGCCCAATAAAGTGATTTGCACTGTGCATGTACACATTTTCTGTTTGCTGCACACAAGTATTTTTCTCAAATTAATGTTTACCTATTTATTTAACTCTTTCCTTTCCCTTAGCGCTTCTCCTGCATCATTGGCCCAAATGGAAGTGGCAAGTCCAATGTGATAGACTCCATGCTATTTGTGTTTGGATACAGAGCTCAAAAGATCCGATCCAAAAAGTTGTCAGTCCTCATTCACAGCTCCGATCAGCACAAAGATGTGCAAAGCTGTACTGTGGAGGTGCATTTTCAAAAGATTATTGATAAGGTATTGCTGTCTACAATCACACTCATGGTACTCTCATACAGATCAGACAATATGCAGCCTTAGTTTGAAATAACAATAATTAAAAACAAATGTTATTGAATCTTAAAGCTATTTCTTTTAGTTAGTTTTATTGTTTCAATATTGTCCAAGTCTCACTACATCATTGACTGAACATACACTCATATCAGTCCGGAAAGTTACATTTAACACCCACATGCTACCATAGACTATTCATACTGTGCTAGATCAGTTTTATTATTTTTAACTTATATTTATTTATTTATTTTTTACAAAAAAGGCCATGTTGTATTTAGGTGCTAAAATATCAACAAGGTGGGTGTTTCAATTAGAAGATAACTACTTTTTTAAAGACAACTTAGCTAAAGATGGACAGCCATTTCAAAAAATAGATTAAACCTGTTATGTGTAATATTTAGTCCTTAACAAGGGGTGTGTTTTTTCTTGTCTTTTTGCCTTGACCTCATTTGAGTCTAATAGAGATCAGTTTAATCACTTTAAAATGAAATAAAAGAAAAATGATAGAATGGAGAAATATTCTTGTTTGCTAGTTTCAATTTTTTTTTTTTTTTTTTTAGCAAGTGATGTATTGTACATACCACAAAACTTGGTTCTTAATTCAAAATCTTAAACCAAATAAAAAATAGAGCTTATCATTTTACATGTTTTTATTGTTCTGAATGTTACCTTATAGCATATAATGTGATATTTATTTTTATTTACAGTAATTCTGATTCGGCCTAGGTGTTGTATAGATGTATTGTGAATAGTTGTTTTTAACGGAGGAAGTGAATCTTTTTTGTATTTTTATTTTTGTGATGCATAGTTAGTTGACTATGCGGACAGTGTACTATTTGATATGTGGAGCTGTGTTTGATTGTCTCCTAAAGTGCTGTGCCCTAAACTGCTGTGTCTTCTGCCCCTCCCCCAACTCTGAGTCAGGAAGGAGATGACTACGAAGTCATCCCCAACAGCAAGTTCTATGTTTCCAGGACCGCCAACAAAGACAATTCCTCAGCCTACTATATCAATGGCAAAAAAGCCACATTCAAAGAAGTGGGGGCTTTGCTTCGAAGCCATGGCATTGACTTAGATCACAACAGATTTCTCATCCTACAGGTAACTTTTTAAGATTTAACTTTTGTTTTTTAATCCTTGCTATGATTTCCTGCTCTTGGTTATCCATCCATTACCATTCAGTTAAATGTTTCACTGCTGATTTTTAAAGTCATGCCTGCCTGTGGGATTAACCTGTTGCACTTCTCTGATGGAAGGCCATGAGGTGCCCTCTTGCAGCCCTTAGAGTGCTATAGCAGCGCATCATGGTTTGATACTATGTGAACAGGGTGCGAACCATTATTTGCTGCTTTAGAATTTTAAGGAAATGCAATCTATATAACTTTTTTTTATTATTTTCCGTGGGAGATTCTGTGATGAATTTGACTCTTAATTAAAAGAGGCACATTTTTCTTCCACTCCCATCCTAGTGTACCTGTCACGCTTTAGCAGCACGTAAATATTGGTGTGATTGACCTGAACCCCAGTATTAGCAGTGCTGCTTCAGTGTGGCTGGGTCAAACCCCCCATCATTATCACCTTTGGATGACTTGACAGTGAACTGTAGGTTCACATCATATTTTGCCTGTTTTCAATATAATATAAATATATATACAGTATATGTATTTTTTTATTTTTATTTTTATTTTTTTGCGAGAGTTTGAGATAGTGGTCACACTCCTACCGCTCTAATTGTGTTACATGTGTGACTGAAGCATTATTACTGATTAACTCAAGGCCCATGGGGTGATGGCTCATGTCAGCGTAGCACCTAAAGGCTGTTTTGGAAAAAGTTTTTGTCAGTGGAATTGTTACTGTTTTTGCTCTGTGCAGTAGTGTCTGGTGAACATTCAGTTTGTACTCTTCACAGTGCTCTTGTGGTTTGCTGGTTGCTTACAAGTGTATTGCTTGCCCCTGTGTGTGTGTGTGTGTGTGTGTTCAGGATGATTCTTTGCCGTCCTTGGATGTTATATTTTCACCTCTGTCTGTGACATTGCTGCATGGCTATGGGAAGGGGATTAGGCTTGTTTTCCAAGGTCACTCTTTCGAGCCTCTGACTGAGGGGAAGCTGTCTAGTTTGTGCACTGGTCAGAGCAGGATGACATGGGGGGATTTTTCTCCTCTGCGAACCTCTTTTTATTTTCATACATAAAAGGAAGATGTGAGCTAGCCTTTTCTTTTCTTGCACACAATGAGAGAGCTTAGGTTTTTACTGCATGTACGTACCAGTAGGTTGAATTCAAAATGGATATTTGAGTGTTGTAAAGGAGATTGTTACTCAAGGCTGTCATTTATCAAAAGAATATGTTTTTTTTTGTAATCAGACATACTCTTAGACTTGATAGCGGTCCCTCAAGGGAGCTGTAGGAGATCAGACTAAATTTAGATATGATTTGAAACCATTATTTCACATTGATATACATATACTTAAAATTAACACAGCTTATTTTTTTAAGTATACCACAATTAATTATTCTTAAATGGATAAATAGATTGCCCTTCACGCGACTATATAAATAAGCCTATGTCATATTAAATTGTTCCAAATAATATATAATATATTTTAAAAAACAAACACAAAAGCGCCTTGTCATGCATGCATTTTCTTTCCTGGGGCGCAGGGTGAGGTGGAGCAAATTGCCATGATGAAACCCAAAGGTCAGACGGAGCATGACGAGGGAATGCTAGAGTACCTGGAGGATATTATTGGCTCTTGTCGCCTTAAGGAGCCCATCCAAACCCTAGCTCGGAGAATTGAGCTGCTTAATGAACAAAGAGGCGAGAAGGTGACTTACACACACTCATTCACTTCCTGTGTCCTGACTTTTTCTATACAGTAGTTTTGATGTTTATTTTAATTTGATTTTTTTTAAGTTGTGCAGCCATGAAAGATAAGACAAGATCAGGTTACATCTGCACAGTTTTTTTTAACCTGTTTTTAAGTAACGTGATATTGCCATGCCAGAATGATCAAATATGCTGTGAAAATATAAAAATTAAACATGGTACTAATGCATGTCATTTATTCTTTAAAGTATGATTTCATGTTGTCACCTGTGCTTTCTCAGCTCAACCGTGTCAAGCTTGTGGAAAAGGAAAAGAATGCTTTAGAGGGAGAAAAGAACAAAGCTGTAGAGTTTCTCACTCTGGAAAATGACATCTTCAAACGCAAGAGTAATCTCTGCCAATATTACCTGTAAGTACACCAGCGCCATATTGGTGTTCTGTGTGAATTCAGCAAAAATATCTGAGCATCCTTGTGATGTCTTTCCCATTAGTCATGACCTGCAAAAGCGTGTGGTAGATAAAGAACAGGAAAAGCAGAAGATCTTGGAGAACACCAAGGAACTCACTGAGAAAAATTCAAAGCTATCAGAAGAGATGGAGAAAATGAATCAGGAGCTCAAAAATGTGGAGAAGTAAAGGCCGTTTTGCGTCGTTTTATTTATATATATATATATAAACACACACACACACACACACACTTTTGATTATATACCTTAATCACCTTGTGCCTCTAAACTACTGTTCCTCCACCAGGAAACAAAATAAGCTCAACAAGTACATTGAGAGCCAGAAGGAGAAGTTCACCCAGCTGGACCTGCAGGACGTTGAGGTGCGTGAGAAGATTAAACACTCAAAGAGCAAGAACAAGAAGTTGCAGAAGCAGCTGGAGAAGGACAAAGAAAAGGTGTGTAAGCCTCTACTTTTATCATCTCCTCTCACACCCAAATGATTTTCACTGGCGCTTATATCATGACTGCAGTTGCATCTTACGGCGACACAATATGTGAGCACAACGAGCCAGCTTTCCTGTTGACTGGACAAAGCAACTGTAGACACAGATTTGCACTATGAGTCAGCTAGCGCCATGACACTCCACTATTTTACTGTTTATTTTGTCCTTTGGCCAGCAAACACCAAGAGAACTAAAAGAAAACTTCCTGTTTACAGGAATTCAAACTATTAGTATTACAATTATGTTTGCAAATGAAATACATATGCAAGCAAAAGAGGAATAAAAAATGGGAATATTATATTTATTACATGGATGGATTAACTTTCATTTACATAATGCATTATTACTTAATATCCTTTTATACAACATTATCAAAATTTATTTTTAAAATTTTGCAGAAAATTACATTTATGAATTTTCACTGTGATTTCATAAATTGACCATTTCTTTATAACTGCATATTTTCCATTTCATATACTGTGTGTGTGTGTGTGTGTGTGGGGGGGGGGGGGGTGTGTGTGTATGTAATTATATGTGTGTGTGTGTGTGTGTGTGCGTGTGTGTATGTGTATATAGCTATATTGTGTGTGTGTGTGTGTGTGTGTGTGGATACTGTGTGTGCGTGTATGTACCGTATGTAATATATATATATATATATATATATATATATATACACACATACATACATACAGTATTATAATGTGTGTGTGTGTGTGTGTGTGTGTGTGTATGTACCGTATGTAATCTATTTTGTGTGTGTATATATATATATATATATATATATATACATATATATATATATATATATATATATATATATATATATATACATATATATACATATAATACAGTATATACATACAGAATATGTATCGAAAATGTAAATGTTACATTCATGAAACTCAACATTAATATTGGGAGGTCTAATGGACAGTAATTAAGATCAGAAATATATAATCAAATGTATTACAAATAGATCAAATTCTACAGTTTTGTTTGACAATGGAACAGCAGTACAAAAGAGGTTTTTGAGTCCAGGTCATTCCGTAAAGTGTAACTTTAATTCTTATTGATGTGCAGTACAAATTCATAATTGCTACTTGGCTCCTGTTAAACATCAATGCGTCATAAAAATGTAACATCTATATACTGGGAGCCTGCTTTAATTAATCTTATTTTCCTTGGTCAGAAAACTGCAGAGTTCTTGTAAAAACAGCATAAAAGTGTTTCACAGTAAATCACATTTTAATGGCAACAGTGAGTAGCTAACCTAAAGTAGCCACTAGGGGGCTGTGAAGTACCAGACAAGCAGATGGTCACGGTGTTATGGAGTCACACACTCTTGAACACTAACTACTGTACATACCGTATGTGTCTCCTCTTGTTCTTCAGTTTAAACATGTCCATATTCCTCACTGATATCGTCCACCTTAAGTGGAGATATCTTTGTTGAAATTGGGGTGTCAGGGACAGGCAGACCTCAGGGGAGCAGTGTTCTGCGTTGGCCTGGCTTGTGTTACACTCCCAGCAGCCGCATTCACTTTTCACCTGCAGTTAACCCTACAAAACACACACACACCACTCGCTGCCTTTCTTCAGCCCTGCCAAGGAGCAGTGGCACTGTGAACCAGGGCTTGCGCATTCATACCTGGCTACTGTTGTGTGTTTTGGCCAGATCCTCAATGTATACACTACTTGTTTGTAACTGGCAGCAATTGAATTTAAATCTACACCTTTTTGGTCCCGACAGTTCTTCTGTGGGTATTCTGTAAAGTCAAGAGGAATTATTATAATAGATGTGTGTGTGGCTCATTCCAGCTGGAAGAGGTGCGTGGTGTACCCGCCAAAAGTGAAAAGGCCATCTCTGAGGCAACAGCTCGCAAGGAAGAGCTGGAGAAGCAGAAGGGCAAAGAGGAGGAAAAACTCAAGGAGGTGATCGAGAGTCTGAAGGAAGAGACCAGTGGCTTGCAGCAGGACAAGGAGGTTTGTAAAGAAGTCCCCTAAACATTTTATCCATGCATGGCCTCAACTTCTTCTTTTTTGTCAGACCAAAGAGAAAGAGCTGATGCAGCTCAGCATGGCCGTCAACGAGACGCGCTCACGTAAGGACCTGGCCCAGTCGGAGCTTGACATCTACCTGAGCCGACACAACACTGCAGTGACGCAGCTCAACTCAGCCAAACAGACACTCCAAACAACATCGGACACACTGCGGGAGCGCCGTGCTGCTATTAAAGAACTGGAAGTCAACATACCTGAGAGAGCGAAAGAGTTAAAGAAGGTGAACACTGTAATTTCGCAGTTTTACTGTACAGCTGGCTCAGCAACGTCATTAAGGGAAGAACCTTTTCTTTTCCTCCCTGCAGGACGAGGAAGAGCTGGAGCAGCTGATGAAGATGGAACATGAGACCCGGCAGACTGTGAGGGAAATGAGGCAAAAGGTGGATGAAGCCAAGAGCTCTCTGTCATCTAAGCGCAGTCGAGGAAAGGTCCTGGATGCACTCATGCAGCAGATGAGGAGTGGCAAAATTCCTGGTATCCTCGGAAGACTGGTAGGGAAAATACTTTAGTAAGGATTTCATGTCACTCATTTCACAATCGCTTAGCTGGGAAGTTCTTGGTGAAGACCAGCCACTTTCACACACAGAACCTGCAACACTGGCCCAAGTCCACATTTATCCGTCCGTGTACTAAACCAGAAGTCAGTGAAGTAGGACCTTTCTATAAATATATGCAGCACATATTATAAAACCAAATGTTTTAACAACACAAACAAACTTATCAGCGGTATTAATGCTGGCTGAGCATTACAACATTGGTCCTGTTGCTGCTGTATTGTATAGGGTTCCTATGCAAATATGGAAAAGTATGGAGATTTAGAAAATTTCCTGGTCTGGAAAGGTATGGAAAATGGAAACTCTAGTATGGAAAAATATTCATGTTTCCAAGACTTGCCACTATTCTGTTTTCTAAATGATACAATTATGGATAACAATAAATTGATCGACCTGTTTTTCTAAGCGCTTGCTAGAGCAGCTAAGATGTTTGTGTGAGAGCACATAGTAGGCAACGCATCCTGGAAAATATCCGGAAGGATTGACAAGTTGAATGGTCAGACCTCTGTTCTTAATCTCCTCCAACCCATTTTAAGGCCCTTCCAGATGTTGTCAAGTTTTACTGCTGCTTCAACGGACAGGTGACGCCCACACACATTTTGTCCCCATGTTGGACAGAACTTATAATGAGCAAATGTACATTTTCTGATGACTGGCTTAAAAAGCCCAAATACAGAAACTTGCAGATGTATTGGAACAGTGAGGTCAACTCCTTTGCTGTAGACTGAAAACATTTGGGTTTGACATCAAAAGATGAATACGAGACCTGAACAGGACATTTCAGCTTTAATTTCCAGATGTTTACATCAGATGCACACCTTACTAGAATATAGCACCTTTTGTTTGAACCCACCTCATTTTTCATGTGAGCAAAAGTATTGGAACATGTGACTTACAGGTGTGTTTGTTACCCATGTGTGTCCTATTAAATAACTTTAAAAATTAATAAATAGCACTGAATGTCTACACTCAGTTTCAGGTTGAGTAGGATAGGTTTTGCCTGTGTAGACTATATTTAAAAACAACCTGAAAAGCAGACAGCTGTTTTTGGGTGGAAAAACAAGCAATTGTGAATTTGAGAGAAGATGGAAAATCAATCAGAAGCATTGCACCAACATTGGGCATAGCTACTACACCTATTAGGAATGTCCTGAAGAAGAAAGAAACCACTGTACCACAGATGTGGAACAGGTAGACCAAGGAAAGCATCAGCAGTTTATGACAGAAACATTGAGAGATCTGTAAAGAAAGACCCTAAAACGACTGTTAGTGACATCAGCAACAACTTGCAGAGGGCAGGAGTGTGGGTATCGCTAGGGGTGTCACAAGATCTCGCAAGATTTAAACGTGACTGTGATTTCTGGTTCAGGAAAAAAACGTGTGGCCACTAGGCCTGGGACAATAATAAATTAATTAATTAATCACACGATACATGAAAATTAACTCAGTAATTTTGCCTCAATATATTGGTCTGTTTTCCTCGTCGCTCGCTTCCAAACAGGCTCCAGAAGGAGAGTTCCATTGAACGATGACATGAACGGAGTGAGCCCTTTTACCAGTCATATAGTCTCACTGGGTGGAGGCGGGGCCACTTGCATACACGCAGAGCGCATAAGACTGTAATATAGTAGAAATTAAATTAGTAGATTGTAATATATTTTTTATACTTTTCTTAAAAGTAATGTTAAAATCTCATCTCGTTCTCGTAGACCCAGTCTCGTCTCGAGTGTCGCCTGACACCCCTACTATCTGCTGTTTATAGAAAACTTCATTAAGAAAAGTACAATGGCTGCACCAGAAGAAGCAAACCAATCATTAGCAAGAAGAATAGGAAGGTCAGGCTGGAATTTGTCAAAAAGTATAGACTTTGTGTTACCGGTACATATTTTACTTCTCCAACATGGGACTGGTGGTGGTTGTGAGTCATATGCAGGGGAAAAAGCAAGGTAATCTGGTCACCACCTCCTTTGCAAATTAGGGATGTCCCGATCCACATTTTTTGGCTTCCGATCTGATTTTTTTGAAATTTTTATAGTCTTGCAGATCCGATATTTTTTAACAAAACGCTTTTGTTACAAACATAAATTTGTGGAATTGAATATGGTTATGAAAATAGTATTGCTGAATTTCATGACCAACAATATCTGTTGGCTTTTTTAAAAAACCCGTGCAAAATACTTTTAGGGTAGGACTAATCATCTGGCATGGTCATAGATCAATTTGTGGTGTGATTTAGAATATTGAGTATAAACAACCAGCGGTTAGACCAGCACTTCCTGTGCGAGCTCCCCGCACAATGACACAGCAGTCCGGGCACAGTGAGGTGGAACTACTACTGTAGCTACAGAGCCAAATAGCCAACATCCAACATGAAATTAACTTCACGGTACACCGCTGACATGTTTGCATGGTGGTGTTGCGTTTTCTTTTTTTTGCGGGTGGCGGGAGTCGAGTGGCAACCAGCTTTGAAGCACATTACCGCACCTACAATACTGGAGTGTGTCCCGATCCGATCTTCAGGATCCCTACTGCAAATGATTAATTCTGTAATTTATTTGCATGATACAAATTTATTCTGCAGTGTGGGAAAAGTATGGAATTTTCAAATGTCAAATCCGCAGGAACCCTGATTTTTACAATAGGACACATTCTCGGAACCTGCAGAGATCTTTAGGGATCTTCTATTCTACATATATTTTGAAATAGTTAGTCGTAGCTGAAATGGAAATTCCATGGTTGTTTTCAGTGCACCTCAACTTTAAATTTTGACACTTTTTGTGAGGTTTTTAGTCAGCAAGTTCAAAGAATGTGTCAAGTATACTTGTCAATAAATAACCCTGTGGTCAAAGACAGCTACATTTTCTTTTCCACTTTCTGGTGCACTCCAAATCCAAAGTAAAAAAAAAAATGTTGTTAAATTCAAGTAATAAGTAGAACAGTTTCACATCACTCCTGTGTCCAGATAAGTGATCATTATTTGCTTACAGGGAGACCTCGGCGCCATAGATGAAAAGTACGACGTGGCCATTTCGTCCAGCTGCGGTGCTCTGGACCACATTGTGGTGGACACCAT
Source organism: Dunckerocampus dactyliophorus (assembly GCF_027744805.1). Classification (NCBI taxonomy): domain Eukaryota; kingdom Metazoa; phylum Chordata; class Actinopteri; order Syngnathiformes; family Syngnathidae; genus Dunckerocampus; species Dunckerocampus dactyliophorus. The sequence goes on along the minus strand of NC_072830.1, from coordinate 20,755,873 downwards.
CGACACGGCTCAGAAATGTGTTATATTTCTCAAAGAGCAGAACATCGGCATGGCGACTTTTATTGGTCTTGACAAGGTAAGTACGGCTGTTTTTTCGGAACAAATGCAGAGATGGGCCAAACCCAAACTTGGGACTGACTCCTCCTTTCCTCAGATGAAGGTGTGGGAGAAGAACATGGGTCCAATCCGCACCCCTGAGGACAGCCCTCGTCTCTTTGACATGGTGAGAGTCAAAGACGAGATTGTGCGTCCAGCTTTCTACTTTGCCCTGAGGGACACCCTGGTGGCCCAAGACATGGAGCAGGCAACAAGGATGGCCTTCCAGAGAGACAAGCGTTGGAGAGTGGTCACCCTCAAGGGCCAGATCATTGAAATGGCCGGTGGGTGGCCTGCTGCTTCTCTCCTTAACTTACCTCACTTCTTGTTTGAGTACACTCAAGTACTTGTAATGTGTTCCTCACAGGAACCATGACTGGAGGAGGAAGAGTAATAAAGGGCCGGATGGGCTCTTCTCTTAACACGGAGGTCTCCCAGGAGGAGGTACGTGAACAATCATCAAGGTTAAGGCTTACTGCTTTCTTCACATGCAGTCTCTGATCATGTCTACGTATGTTTCTGTAGCTTGACTGCATGGAGAGCAAGCTGAACAATAAGGTGTCAAAGCTGCAGGGGTGCCAAGAGAGGAAGATGCACCTTGAGGAGAACGTCCAGCGCCTGCGCTCCCAACTCCGTGACATGAAGAACACGCTGGAGAAATACGCCAACAGCATGACCGTACGCACTACCTCGTCTTAACCATCTTGACTAATCATCAACAGGCACTTTATGTCTTTATGTCTCCCAGAGTCTGGCTGACCAGGAGAGCCGCTTAAAGGTCCAGATGAAGGAACTGGAGGCCAATGTGCTGGCTGCTGCCCCAGACAAGACCAAACAGAAACAGATGGAGAAAAGCCTTGAGGCCTTCAAGAAAGGTGAAATGAACTTTTATCCACTTTACTTATAAATGTACTTATATATTTACTTTATTTATATATTTAAGTTCTGTGTAGTCCATGACGACATCAATATTTCCCGGTCGTTGCAGACTTTGAAGCAGCTTCAAGCAAAGCTTCTAAGGTGGAAAACGAGGTGAAGAGGCTCCACAATCTGATTGTGGATATTAACAGCCACAAGTTAAAGGCTCAGCAGGATAAGCTGGACAACATCAACAAAGCTCTGGATGAATGCTCGTCCACCATCACCAAGGCTCAAGTCGCCATCAAGACTGCAGACCGGTGAGCAAAACAAAAACAAACTTGTGACCTGACTGACTGCGCAATATGTAACGCATGCTGTCGTGCATGTGTGTGCAGCAACCTCAAGAAGTGTGAAGAGAGTGTGACTCGCGTGCAGGGTGAGCTGGAAGACATTGAGAAATCTTTGGTGGAGTTCACAGGACACCTGAAGAAACTGGAGGATGATGCGGGAGAAATCATGAAAGCCTGTCAAGAGGCTGAGGTCAGCACTTTTCTTCTACGCGTCTATATTGATGTTGCATAATGGTCTATAAAAAAGTATGTTTTTTTAATACAATATAATATTTTTACACCGTTTTTTGTTAAGTTTTCTTTTTTTTTTTGTCATTAGGGCCTTGAGTGTGAGGTATTTTCTGAAAAAATATTGCATGCAAATCAGTGTTACTGCTGATTATGAGCCCATCCCTAATTATAATAATAATAATAATAATAATAATAAGCAAAACGTCCTTCAAATGTATTTGAAGATGCTATACTGTATATTGTATGTATTAACAGGTCCAAATAAACTGAAAATTGTAATCAGGATGCCATTGGAGATGCCACACCTGAAAATCTTTTTAACTAGTAGAACATTTGAATCACATTTTCGCTGTTTATTATTCGCAATGTGGGGTTGCGTCCAAAGACACCACGAAATGTAAGTTGAATTCACATTTTGCGTGCATTTTGTGGGATTGCCGAGCACACTTAAATGCTGGTAAGAATCTCCACTTAATGTTTTCTTTTTATGTCTTTCTGTTTACTGAGACCGCACTTGCACGCATAGTAAAGATGTTGTTGTGATGTTCAGAGTGTCCGTGAATGCGCCTCGAAAATGAGGAAGTTTTGTTCAGAGGGTGAACGGCCTAGATACATTTTGTCAGTTGGAGATGGCGTGGCCCGATACAACTTTTTTCACTACCGATACCGATATTGCAGCCTTGAATATCGGCCGATACTGGTATTGACCCAATATCAACACCAATCATACATATTTGTATTATATATTTGGTAGTGTGGAATGTTATAAAAGCACAAATCATACATACTTTTATAACTTATTTTGTAGTGTGGAATGTTAGAAAAGGCTCAAGTGAGGTTACTCAGAGAACAATAGGCAGCAACAGTAAGCGTGAGTTTACTTCTTTGTGCATGTGGTGTATAGGTTCATCCACAATGTAGTGGCAGCTCGGCATAATGTAGCGAGGATCGAGGTGCTAAATGCTAAATTTGTCCTATTAAACTTCCCGAGTTCTGTACCACCATGGGAAAGTTATGCATGACAAATATTGCACTCCGCTACACAACATCTTTTTACTGCTACACAGCTGACATCACTCGTGCTCCTTGCTACTTTGTTAGCACGCTAGCAAACAGTGTTGTTGTGATCCCATGGGCTCTATCCGGTCACGGCTGGGGCGGAGTGTGGAATCGACTGCGTGTATCGTAGTGCCAATATCGGAGATTTGAGATGTAGGCCAATATACTCCGATATTGTTTTTGTTGCTGATATCGGCCCCATATCAATATTAGATCGGGACATCCCAAGTTGGAGATAGAAATATGGTGTTGGAATTGCACTGCTGTTGATGTGTTCATGTCAAAATAAAGTTATCAAAGCACATCAGACTCTGTGCCTGCGGCTTGCCATGATACACGTGTTAATTTCAGTAAAAATGTTGACTTTATTCTTAAAATAAGTGAATTACCGCGGTTGATATGTTATTTTTGACAGCCGTAGTTTGTGGAGTTATGTAAACATACTGGCTTTTAAAAGGCTCAAATGTCCCCAAAATATGAATGCATGATATGTACATTTCAGGCTGAAGTAATTTTACAAGACTGACTTGTTTGAAGTGTGGAAAAATATAAATAATAAATATTCATATATACCATAAATTCCGGACTATTGACCTGAATATAAGCCGCAACCACCAATTTTAAAGAGAAAAAAAAAGTTTGTACATATATAGACCGCACGTGTCCACGTTTTAAACGCAGAAAGAAACACTATAAACCTTGCAATCCTACGTGCTGTACACTCTGTGTTCCCAGTGTCACTCGTTAAAGAGTGAGACTTGCGACGCTTTTTTCCCATCGGAGTTCAACAGCTGCCGCAGTGCAAGCAGTTCCAAACAGAAGCTGTAGTGATTTTACACATGATTAAACTTAGGAATTGTCCGAATCGTCGAAACACGATCGCTGCATAAGACTTCAAAGCGTGACATTAGCTTCCACTTCGCTGTCTAATTCACAACTTCCTGAATCTGCACTCTAAGCATCATGGGAACTGTAGTTCTTAGGCCTTAAGGTCCTAAGTGTGTGGGGGGAAAAGTACAGGCTTATAGTCCAGAATTTATGGTAATATATTGGCAGTTTTTGGTAAGTTGCCTTTTTTTGTCATTAGAGACAAAAGAATGAGTTTAAAGGACCTCTTCAGGCAGGGATGTCCAAACCTGTTCCAGTGAGGGTCACACATAAAATAGCAAATTAGTGTAATATCTAATATATTTTATTCATTCATTTTATTTTTAGAATATGCCGTGGGCCAATAAAAATGAGCTGTGGGTCAAAAATGGCCCCCGGGTTATAAAATGCATTAGAACGAGAATAAGCTGAAGCAAGCTCCTTGTTCTGCAGGCAGAACTTCCTGAGGTGCAGGAGCAGTACCAGGCGGTGGTGAAGGAGATCAAGGTTCTACAGCAGCAAGAACACGCCCTGCAGGAGGAGTCGCTGAGCGTACGACTGCGCGTGGAGCAGATAGAGGTCGCCATCGTTGAACACAAAAACAAGATCAAACACTGGCAGAAAGAGGTGGGTTTCAGCCACAGTGAGTTGACCATTGGGACGGTTCAACTGTGACATCTGACCAAGGTCCTCTTGGTCTCCAGGCCAGCAAGCTGTCCCTTCATGCCATCGAGGGCAAACCAGAGGAAGAACTTCCTGTTCTTACGGCCGAACAACTGAATGGTATCTCAGACCCCAACATCATTATCAACAAGATGATCACGTTGGAGACGCAGTGCGCACAGATGAAGCCCAACCTTGGCGCCATTGCAGAGTACAAGAAGAAGGTATAAGAGGACAGTGTGTGTGTGCCTCTTTGCAGTATTACAGTACTTGAATTTTCTGCATCGGTGTCTTCTGTAGTCTGGTTTGGGCTGCATGACGTTTCCTCAACTGAAATCCCTCTTCAATAGCTTCACAATGCAGGGCTGACTTTGGATCAATACCCACCAATTAGCAGGGTGTAGGCAGCTGGAATAGGCTCCAGCTCTTATCATGACAAACTATGCAGCTAAAATGATACAACGAGAGCGGTGATAATGGAACATGTCACACGTGTGCAGGAGGAGCTGTACCTTCAGCGCGTGGCCCAGCTAAACGACATCACCACAGAGCGTGACAAGTTCAAACACGGCTACGAGGACCTCCGCAAACAACGCCTCAATGAATTCTTGACCGGATTCAATATGATTACCAACAAGTTGAAGGAGAACTACCAAATGCTCACACTGGGGGGCGATGCAGAGCTGGAGCTGGTGGACAGCTTGGACCCGTTCTCGGAGGGCATCATGTTCAGGTGTGACATGTTTCCTGTGTTTGTGTTTGGAGACATCCACAAGCACGTCCTAATGCTTGAATGTGTCCCTGCAGTGTACGTCCTCCAAAGAAGAGCTGGAAGAAGATTTTTAACCTTTCTGGGGGAGAGAAGACTCTCAGCTCGCTGGCGCTGGTGTTCGCACTGCACCACTACAAGCCCACACCGCTCTACTTCATGGACGAGATTGACGCTGCTCTCGATTTCAAGAACGTCTCTATCGTGGCCTGTTACATTTATGTGAGTACTGCTGTCCAACAACACTTTCAACCCGCTATGTAATCTTGGCTTATTGCTTTGATCTGCACACAGGAGCAAACCAAGAACGCTCAGTTCATCATCATCTCACTGAGGAACAACATGTTTGAGATCGCCGATCGCCTCATCGGCATCTACAAAACTCACAACACCACCAAGAGTGTGGGGATCAACCCCAAGACCATCGTGTTCCGAGAGCACGACGCCTGCACCGCTTAGATCCTATGGTTGTTTCTAACACTTAGGATGTTTCATGTGTTTATATTTAGTTATTACAAACCTTTTTTCTGTTGTAAATATTGTCCAGTATAAAATGCTGCTATCTGAATAAAAATCTTTTTTACATTTTACATTCTTGTACCAATCTTTCAGTTACTATTCATTGTCAAACTGCCATACAACTCTGGTGGAAAATTTCACATTTCCAGCAGCTCTGCAAAAATTTCATCACAAAATAAAACACCCAAGGCAAGATAGGAAAAATAAGAAAACAAAATAGAATAAGAATAAATAAATGTGGAACAGATCACTTCAAATTTGTAGTGCAATAATACATAAGTCCAGTCCTGGGTGTGATTTTATCGCTTCCTCTCTGTTGTGTTGAAAAGCCGCATGGCGTGTGGCAGGAATGATCTGCTCAGTCTTGAGCGGAGCATGACAGTGACAGTAATCTGCCACTGAAACTGCTCTTCTGTGAAGAGATGATGCTGTGCATTGGATGATGCTGGTTGTCCATGATGGAAAGGAGCCTCCTCAGTGTCCTTTGCTCTGCCACAGATATCAGTCTGTCCAGCTCAGTGCCAATGACAGAGCCTGCCTTCCTCAGCAGTTTGTCCAGGTGTGTGGTGTCCTTCTTAAGGCTGCTCCCCCAGCACACTACCGCATACAGGAGGGCACTAGCTACCCCAGTCTGGTAGAAGATCTGTAGCAGCTTCTTGCATATGTTGAGTGATGGCAGCCTTCTGAAGAAGTACAGACTGCTGGTCAGTGTCGGACCTGCAGTTCCCCAGAAGTACGTGCTGAGGGCTGCCAGTCGGGTAGACTGTGATCCTACTCCCATCTGTGCCAGTGTGGCCCTGAGGAGCTGAGGCTGGATGGTGTTAAAGGCGCTGGAGAAGTCCAAAAATGTAATGCTCACAGCACCACTGCCTCTGTCCAGGTGAGCGAGAGCTTGGTGGAGCAACAAGATGATGGCGTCCTCGACTTTTTTTTCCCAGCATGCAAACTGCAGAGGGCAATCTGGTCACTTATTAAAAGAAATCGTACAAATCTATTAACTAAAAATTAAATTCAAATAAGTTTGACTCTCTTCATGTCACAAATGATTTACCTGGGAGTACAATCCACATATTCCAAGTTGAACTGAGATGGTAAGCGCAGGGAGCAAAACAGTGGTACTTGAAAAGCAAAGTATTTGACACTCCTCAAATAGTTATGTGCCTCCAGAACTCGTAGGATACATTCACACCAGACGTCAACGTACAAACTTTATTGGATTGTATTTTGCAACATAGTTAATTACATTTTCTGCATCAAGTATGAAAAATAAACACTGAAAATAATACATATGGACATTTTGTTAAGGAGTGTGTACATATAAGATAATACGTGCTGTGTATGCAGGCAGTAGGATGCAGAAGTCAACTTGTAAATAAGACACTGAGGTCCAAAGGTGATGTCAGATTTGTGAGGAAGGTGGTCATCTGCTGCAGGAACATTTCTCCCATAGAGGAAAAATGACAGCACCATCTTTGCACAAAGGCCTCCATCCCCATGTAAGTTGATTCCAACCAGGCCCAGAAGTACGGGAGGAACTCACTGCACAAGCCCGAGTGGAACTGAGAGACACCGAGTGATGCCACCAGGACAAGAAGCAACAACAACAAAACGGTTATGGGTTTAAACCGTGAATCGTGCACCGAGCCTACAGACGGTGTCTTGTGAGCCTCAGCAGGCACGCTGCCACATCGTGTGCAGCAGCACACCTTGGGGACGGGCGCCTCATCCAGACCACCCAGAGTGACCACGGGCCAGTACTGCTGCAGGTACTCGGCCGCTCGAGGCGTGACCGAGAGGTTTAGGACGGAGGGCAGGCTGGCATTGGTGAACTTGTCCACTCGCTCTCTGAACAAATGCACCTTCTCCAGGAAGACCAGTGGCGAATCCTCCTCCTCTACGGACGATGCCAAGGACACGAGGTCCAGATGTTCCTCCTGGAGGAAACCACACCACATTGTTTTTTCCAGAGAAAACACATCTCATTCACACTAAGTCGGTAATAATTTAAAAATGTGTGATAGTACAAGTAAAATGTACCACTGTTAAAAAACCTCCCCACAATTTTTACGTTCTGACTTCATGCTTCACTGATAGCACTTTGTTTGGCGGTCTTTGAACGCACCGTAGTTGTTTGTGAGCTGCACAAGTGAAACGTTGACATATCCAACTCTGTCAGGCGCAGCCACAGCTTAATAAATCCACCAAATACAAGACAAATGGATGTTCTTTATCTTGAACACGCACGTCTATCCATTTGCCAGTCTCGACCAGTTAAACCCCAGAAAACATCTTGTCCTTTTGAAAGCCGATCCCTTTTAACCACGTAAGGGTGAGACTTCAGTGCACGATGGATGTTCTGCTACGGAAGCACTGCCTTCAGTCAATACGGCCTCAAAACTTGTAGCAAAGTGATAACAACTTAATATGGTTTCGTCAGCCGTTACGAGAATCACAACAGGCAAGCAGTGGATTATACCTGCAGCTCCTTGACCCTGTGGATCAGAGGGTCGTAGGCCCGGGACACCTCAACAGAGGCTTTATCCAGAACCTCTAGGTAGACCTGTCTCTTCTTGGCCAGCACCGCATCCACGTTGTGAAAGAACCGCTTGACTTCCTGTTGGTCATTCTTCAACAGACTTTCGCAACGAGCTTTTTCCTGCTCCAGCTGCTCTCCAAGCTCACACATCTGACACACACACACGCACACACACACACACACACACACACGGGACCAACATGATTGACGTTCTACATCTCCAACAAGCTATGCACTCTACTACGGGTTTAAAAGCAGAGATTGTGCATCTAGAACATCCTCTGATTGTTCGCCTGACCGTTGTCCATCTCTTCTCAGAGAGTCGGGCCAGCAGGAGGGAGGGCGTCTGCTTCTCTCTGTTGAATGCCGCCTGCAGGTCATCGATGATGTGGCCCTGGTGCCGACCCACGGTCAGACACAAGCCACAGATGAGCTGGCGGTCCTGCACGCAGTACATGTTGAGGGGCTGCCTGAAGTGCTCCGGACACAAGGGTCGTCTGGGCTCGCTCTCCCTCTGGTACTGACACATGCGCAACAAGAGGATTTAAGAAACATTTAAGGTTCCTTTTTTATTTAATTATGCAAAATGGGCTTTTTACTGATGTTGTAGTAGCGGTATGTGTCCCCGCAGCGAGTGATGTGTGGTGAGGTACTCTTTTGGGGAGTTTCTCATGTTAATACAGATTGCACATTAAGATGATAACCAAAATACAGTAATGCCTTATTCCAAAATGGATTAAATTCATTTTTTTCCTAAAAAAAATTCTACACACAACACCCCATAACGACAATGTGATTTTTTTTTTATTGTTGCAAATTGATTGAAAAATAAAACAAACTTAAAAAAAAAAATCACATGTACAGTACATAAGTATTCACAGCCTTTGCCCAATACTTTGGCAGCAAGTACAGCCTCAAGTCGTTTTGAATATAATGCCACAAGCTTGGCACGCCTATCTTCGGGCAGTTTCGCCCATTTCTCTTGGCAGTACCTCTCGATCTCCACCAGGTTGGCTGGAAGCACAGCCATTTTCAGATTTCTCCAGACACTCAAGGACATTCACAGAGTTGTTCTGAAGCCACTCCTTTGATATCTTGGCTATGTGCTTAGGGTCATTCCCCTGCTCAAAGATGAACCGTCACCCCAGTCTGAGGTCAAGCGCGCTCTGGATCAGGTTTTCATCCAGGATGTCTCTGTACATTGCTGCAGTCATCTTTCCTTCTATCCTGACTAGTCTTCCATGCCACCATGCTTCACTGCAGGGATGGTATTGGCCTGGTGATGAGCAGTGACTGGTTTTCTCCAAACGTAACGCCTGGCATTCACTCCAAACAGTTCAATTTTTGTCTCATCAGACCAGAGAATTTGGTGGCTTCCGTCTGGCCACTCTACCATACAGGCCTGGTTGGTGTATTGTTGCAGAGATTGTTGTCCTACTAATTGGTCGCCTCCCTGACTAAGGCCCCTCTCCCCCGATCACTCATCTTAGATGGCCGGCCAGCTCTAGGAAGTGTACTGGTGCTTCCAAACTTCCACTTACAGATGATGAAGGCTCCTGTGCTCAATGGAACCTTCAAAAGGAGCAGACATGTTTCTGTAACCTGTCTCGGAGGTCTACAGACAACTCCTTCGTCTTCATGCTTGGTTTGTGCTTTGACATGCACTGTCAACCTTATACAGTCAAGGCGTGTGCCAATCAACTGACTTTACCACAGGTGGACTCTTTAGGAAAAAATTTTGGAATAAGGCTGTGGCATAAAAAAATGTGGGGAAAACGTGAAGAGCTGTGAATACTTTCCGGATGCACTGTATTTTTATGAACATTTCTGCTTTTACCTTTTATCTGTACGTGAGTACATGCAGCCTTTCCTTCTCCAGGAAAATTTCTCATACTCTCATACTACAATAAATGAAAATCAATTTGACAATTTTGCCGACCTCAATATATTGCCATGTGCATGCGCGTCTGTTTTCCTCATCTCCCGCCTCCAAACAGGGAGGAAGAGGGTTCCCTCTGTGCACTGGTTTTAGCGCCATGGCACATTTATTCCACAGAACAGCATGAACGGAGTGAGCCCTTTTGTCAGTCATACAGTCTCTTGTCTCGGTGGGTGGAGGCGGGGCTGCTAGCATACTCACAGAGTGCAGGAGAGTGTAGCCTCGTGGGGAGCACAAATTAGGAGTACAAATTAAACTAGTAGAGAGCAATATAATTAATTAATCTTTATTCTTAATGATGGTCGCAATATTGATGTGCGTTTCTCCTCCTCTCTCTGAGCTTTTTATGATGTTCATTTTCACTTCCATGGTGATAGCTTTCCTTCCCTTTGGCACACTGCCACTTGGGAGACATAATGAAGTCCAAAAAGTTAGGTATCCTTCCCGAGTGTAGCTATGCTGGCACACACTGTATTCTTGTACGCCTCATCTACTTTTTCGCCAGCGCACGTTATAATTAGTTCCTGAGCGAGTCTCGCGTTTATGGACCAACGTTCCATTTTTTATTTATTCATCGGAGCGCGTTTGTAGCCACGAAATGTCGTAACACGGGACGCCGTAAATATAAGGAGCACATGGATCTGTAAAACGTGGATGAAGTACACAGTAGCCCTTCATAGAGCCACACTCTCTCACACATTAAAACTCCAGACACAAAATGGCGTGTTGCCAGTAGAGCTTACTAAAAACTAAATTCCAGCAACAAGGCAATACTTTGGACAACACACTTCGAACACACTACTGTGGGACCTCTGAGACTTCCTTAAAATGACTGAAAATACTCAAATATGGGACATTTAAAATATGGAGGGAATATTCAGACAGCAAAGGGATTTCCTACTTTCTCAATGATGGCCTGCAGAGGCACGTTGGTGGGAAGGGTGTCCACGCTCGTCAGGGACAGCTCTACCACACTGCGACAGATCGGGCATTTCAGCTGGTGGAGCGGGCGCCAGATTGAGTAGTTGAGCGACGCCTGGAGCACATTGTCCAGGCAGCCCTTGCAGAAGGTGTGCGAGCACGGGAGGACACGCGGGTCGGAAAATAGGGAGTAACACACGGAACACGTCAGGTCCTCCTCAAGGGTGTCCATGCTGGAGGTGAGATGCCACCAAGACTGATGGAGAACACAGAATGGATTAAATGTGTTAGCGCCGAAATACACTCACTGGTCACTTCATTAGGTACACCTGCACCCGCACGTCATTTGTTTTCCTTAAATTTAGCCTCAATGACAAAGCTACACAAAAAATAACACTTATTCCTAACGAATAAAAAAAAAGATTTAAGAAAACATGGAAAATTCAATGTTTGAGCCCACATTTATCTTAACACAAACTAATCTCATCCTATATGTTAAAATTGCATTTTGGACAACTGATTTTTTATTTTCATATTTGTCCAGCAGATGGCGCTACATTTTGCTGCATGCTTTAAGTGGGAGTGTGTTCCTTGTTTTGTTTTTGTTTTGTTTTTGTTTTTTTTACAAAAAAACCCAGTGGAATTATGTAAACATACTCTCACTTTTAAAGAATTAAAAAATCCCAAAATATGAGCACCATTTTATATGTAGGCAGAGGTGGTTTTAAAAGACATCTTTACAAAAACATTAACTACATATTATATTGAATATTCTACTATTATTAGGGATTTCCCGATCTGATACTGATATTGGGTCGAAAAACAATATCAGATGATATCGGCCTGCATCTCAAATCTCCTACATTGGCAGTTCAATACAAGCAGTCGATTCCAGAGTCTGCCCCGGATAGAGCCCAGGTGATCACAACAACGTTTGCTAGCATGCTAACAAACTAGCAAGGAGCAGGAGTAAAAGGATGTTGCAGCTGAATGCAAAACTCGTCATGCACCAGTTTCCCGTGGTGGCAAAGAACTGGGAAAGTTGAATACGACGTATCTCATCACAAACAGGAAGCGGCATCACACGGGGAAACTCCCACGGGACGGCAACAAGTCAGACACAACACAAAAGAGCGATCCCCTGTCGGTGGTGAGAAATGTTGAGTTTAAGCGCTCCATTGCGCACCTCGAACCTCTGATTCTGGATGAAACTATACGCCTCATGCATGAAGAAGTAAATGAGTGAGTTTATCCTCACACTTACTGTTGCGGCCTATCGTTCTCTTGAGTAATATCACTTGATCAACACTTTTCCAACATTCCACACTACAAAATAAATAATATAAGTATGTACAGTATAAGTCATGTTGGTATCGAATCAAATACCGCTATTGACCGATATTCAAGGCTGCGTTATTGGTATCATACCATACCAAAAGTGAAAAGGTGTGTATTGGGACACCCCTAATTATTATATAAAGTAAATGATGGGTAGCTGACAAATGTGGGAGTAATTTAACAGACCTCTTGAGACAGGTGTGTCCAAAGTGCGGGCCAGGGGCCATTTGCAGCCACCGCTCATTTTTTTATTGGCCAACAGCACATTGTAAAAATAAAAAAACAATAACATAAACACATAGGAAAAAGGAAGAATATAGAGCAAAACAATGTAATGTAACAAGAAAAAGTACAAACGTTAACTAGATGATGGCAGTGTCAGAAGACATTGAATGGAAATCTTGTAAACACTTCCTAGGAAAATGTTTATTTGTAATTTTGGAAAATCTTGGAATGTTTTGAAATATCCGAATAGACAGCAAGTTATTGCCGAATTATCTGACAGATTTGATGATGTTTGACTCGGTTGAAAAATGAAGGCGTTAGACGAGGAATAAGAATAGATGAAAGAGATGAACTCACACCATGTACTTTCTTTACGATGAAAGAGATAAAAGCACACGCTGTAGAATTTTATAAGTAAGCATTCACACAATAACACTAATAATACGTTTGTTTAGACAGGGGTTTACAGTGCAGACTAAAGCAGCTCTTGTTACAAGATCAGTTGTGTTGCATATTATACAGTCTCCTCTAGTTACAGTTAAGAGACAAAAGAAGATCTTATTCTGGCACGCAAAGAGTTCTTCATGTAACAAGTGTAGTGACAATGCTGTAGGTAAAGTTGTTTTATATTAGCAACAAGATGAAAACGTCAGAAAGCTTTCGTTCTTTGAGGGCTGTAACAACGAGTGGTTTACAAAACATAATGCGACGATAGTTACGCATTATTCCGAGCTTTGTTTAATTAAATGACATTCTTTATTGGACAGTTTGTACCCCCCCCCCCCAAAAAAAGGTTGCCAACTAACGTACAGCTGCTAATGTTTAGTAGATATATTAAACCCTGTTTTTGTAGTATTATGTGTTCATGTATAGTGATTAACTCAGAACATGGTCGCAAAATGTCAGAAATTTAAGACATACTGTATTTCAAAACTCACCGTCTTCCCGAGTTTTCTTTCGGTGTCCAAACAAGAGCGCCTTCATTTCCGGGGTAGTTTCATGACGCGTTCATGATAGTAAGAAAATTCCTATATCCATTTTCATTGTAGTGTCTCAACTTTAACCCACCTAAAACACTCAGTGAAGACAAAACAATTAAGTGTGTCTGTATGTTCACAGTGACCTAAATATTTCGACAGCGGCGAATGTGTCGCGTATGGCCGATATTGCGCATGCGTACAGAAAAGATTATCCAACCAATCCGGTTTCGCCCAGGCCTAATTTGAACAGTTGCTCAACAGCTGTTTCTACTCCCCCCCATACTTATTAAAAACAAACATGACACACCAACTATTAGTCATGTCTTAAATCTGAATTAATAAAATGAATCTCTCAGAGATTAATAAAGTATCTAAATCAAATACAGGCAGTATCAGCAGAGGAGAAATGTGTTGGAAGACAAGTTTAATCGGAGAAGATTCAGTGTGGCTAATACAGTATTTCAGTTAGACTAGGGACATCTGTACATCGTGTACAGATATATATTTTCTTTTGTAAGTAAAACGGGACTTACATAAGAGTAGGTCAGATTCTGACCCCAACTCCTATTCAGAAGGTGGAGGTAATGCACACCTGAAAGCTGCTTGCCAACCAAGAAGTGTTGCCAACTTGGCGATTTTGTCGCTACATCTGGCGACATTCCAGCCATCCTTGACATAGTTTCTCAAAAGCTAGTAGCGACAAATTCGCAGTTCATTTGTGCTAATTTAAAGAAGTTCTCAATAGCCAACTTGTGATGGGAGAGGTACTGGCTTGAGATAAAAGTTTATTTTGATTAAATGGACCATTTTAAATTAACAAAGAATCAAGTTTATTTGGAGTTCTAAACAAGCAGTTTTTACTTACTTTTTTGTTTCTCAGAAGTTATGCTTTTTCCCCTCCAGTATTTTTACCATATGCAAATATGCGATGACGCCATCTAACGACTTCTAGGACAGCCAATAGCTTTTTTTTTATTGAACAATTGGCAAGACTGCCGTCAATAAACAAAAGAACACACACAAACTTAGGGTTCACTATTTATTTTCTCAGACAACCTAAGTTGTAGTCCACCCCCCCACCCCCAAACAAGATTTGGGTTCACCACCTTGTCTTCAGTGTGATAGGTTTTCTTAAGATTTGCAAAATCACATTTCTGCTTACTTGGTATGCTGAAAAAAAACACCCCTATGTCCAACAGAGTAAGTATGAGCACAAAGTGTAATTAGGCTTTTTTTTTATTACAGTGTCTCAGTGGGTTTAACACAAAAACTGGAATAGTTAAGTTTGTACACTTAGCTGGAAGGAAATATGAACATGGAGCTATAAAGGACTCCCAAGGTACTTAAGATACATAATTTAGGTAATTATTTATGTACTCAAAGGTTCCACTAAGGCCTTTGTCAGTAGGACACTTGGACACCCTGGGGGGTCGGGGGGAGATAAAGGTTAGCTGACCTCATAGCCGATAAACTTTACTGCAGCTCCTAAAATAAGGTTGATGTTTTCTTAGCTATCACAAAAAAAACATCTTGATTACTCTTGAAAGACAAAGATTGTGTTCAAGTGATGCATATTGTAGAGGTGGCTGACAGATCAAACCTATGAAATCAACCAACCTATCTTCAGAAAGTTGGGAGACCTCAATTTGCAGTACGTGTGCAAATTCATAGATGACTTTTGCAATTGAGACACTAATGGGGGTAAAGGAAGGGGGGAAACATGTAACATTTAAGCACAGTTTACTTAAAAGAAAATTACACTGTATCCACAGCCTAAGGAAACTAAAAGACCCTAAAAAAAATCTGTGCCATATCTGAGTACATGCAAAGGTTATGAGATTCACAATCCTACATGAAATGGCCATTGTTCACTTCTCCCTTTCAGATCATTAGTCAAAGCTATGGCAACAATTCTGCAAAGCACTGATACTTTTTGCAGTAATTAAAAAGAACTGTTAAGTGTAACTGAATATTTAGTTAATCATAACAATGGTGTCAATTTCACAGCATGTCTGGTGGCATAGCTTTAGGGTTGTGTTGTGAGGGTGGCTCGATCGCCGTCAACCACCTTGACATAAGCAATTAAAGTAAAAGCCAGAAATAAAAAACAAAATTGCATAAAAAGGAACACACTGGAGGCAAAAAGAAAAAGCCCCAAAGCCACCAAATGCATCTTAATATATAATGCACCACATCTGTGCATCTGCCAATAGCAATGTCCAGTGTCAATTAATACTAACTTAACAATAAATGAAAACAAAATAATCCTTGCAATGACGATTTGTTTTTTCCTTCTTCTCATATCTAAAGTTCTTTCTTTTCAGGGAATTGAGGATCAGCCTCAAAGGTTGAACTTCTTTCTTGAAATCTTTTCTAAACCTCGCTGTTTCTCAATTGTTGTCTCTTCAAGATGTTGCATTTGTAGCTTTTCCCGTCTCTGCATGCGTTCGCACACTTCCAGTCACGCACGCAGCCAAGCACACACAACCCACCCGCCCATTCTCTCGCTCGCTCTTGCACACGTGACACGCGCAGTCGCACTCCTGGCCCCGTCCCCCAGGGGGAGAAGAGGATGGTGCCCTGTCGGGACGTCTTGAGAGGAGATGAACCTGGCTCCTCAGCACTGAGTCCAGACATTCATACGCAATGGGTCCATTCACACACGCCTGATAGTGTGGCCGATTAGGGGAAGGGCAGAATGAAGGTGGCGCTCTCTAGTGGGGAGGAACGCAGAATTGTTATGATTCGTGGTTCATCTGAGTTCATAATTGTAGTTTGATGCATGTCTGCATTTTGTTGTATTAAGATTTCCAGATATCTTGGTTCTCCTCGGGCAGACATGGAGTTTCCTTGTAGTAGTTTTTCTGAAGACGACAGCTCCAATAACCAGTTATGTTGGCATGTCTCTCCACACTTTCGATGTAGGTGTTTTGCTTTGTTTTGGGTTTTTTTTGCAACATGTAGCCACTCATTCTCACTCGCACCCACTCGCCAACTCAAACTTCATTTGGGCTGGTTCCCCCTGGAATGCCAAATGAAATCCACACATTTTTCTCTCAGATAAGATGCAGCCATGGATCCCACGAGCCAAGCACAATGGATCAAATATCTCACACTCTCGCTCTCTCTCCTATTTTTTTTTATGTTGAACAGACTGCTGCATCGTGAACAAAACTCCAGAATACCCCAGATGCTGTCTAGAACTGGAATCCCTCGGCTGGCACGTTGGCAGAGTTAAAGCCGTAAGTTCCACCCTGGATGGCTTCGGGGACCAGGCTGTTGTCTTCATCAATCTGAATCACATAAAAGCATAAACAGGGTATAAATGACGAGGAGCAAACATTACAGTAACAATATTAAACTCAGAGTAAAATCAGAGTGATATGATTTGCTTGATTATACTGTATAATACAAAAGCAACAGAGGCAACCGCAGGCAGTCTAACAAAAGCCCGGAAGTTTAACAAGGCCAATTTAAGTGAATGAATAAAAATAGCTGAATATACGAATTATGTAGAGACTAATCAAAGCCAAGAACAATAAAACAAAAAAAAAAACAATGCCAAGGGCTGACCAGGGATGTAACGATGACTTCATAATTTTGGTCACAACAATCATGAAATTAAATTTTCATATCGTTACATCCCTACAGCTAACATGACATTTAAAATATCTCAGTAATTGACCGACTTACATCATCAGATGAGAAAAACTGATCAATAATTTGATATGCTAGCTTGTAGATGTCTCCATTTTCATGATTCTGCAGCTGCTCCACTTTCTCCAAACCTGGATAGACAATTGCATGAATATACAAATCCCATTATTAAAAAAAGATGAAGTCAAAATGCACGTAGAACAGACCTCCACACTCTTCAATGAGATTAGCAATAGTTTCAGCCTCGTCGTCGGCCATCTTCAGGATATTGCTAAGACCGTCCAACACCACCTGCACAACTTGGGCATCCTTCACCGTAAGCAGGTTGCAGAATGGTGGGATCACCTGCTTCTCAATCAGATGCGCCACCTGGAGGTAGCACAAATACACCAGTTATATTAATGTAGCTGGCAATGTATAAATGTAGAATAAGTTTTATTAACCTGATCTTTTCTCCCACTTATTGTGAGGTTGCTGATGGCCCAAGCTGCTTCCTTCTGGGTTCCAAAGTCACCCTAAATCAACATTTCAAATTAGCTTTCTATATTCTGACGTTTTTAAATGTTAATTCTAATCTAACAGGGGACGAGCCCTACCTTGTCGAGAAGGTGAATAATCTTGGGAACGAGCTTAGCGTCAATAACAGCCTGAACCTGTTGCTGATTTCCTGCTGTGATGTTTGACAGGAACCAAACCGCCTCCTGCAGGAAAAAAAGTCACAAATACAGGAGGAAGACATTAGCAAAACAAGTCGCAAAGCATGCCAACACAGTGCAATGAGTGTGAAGTGGATCAGAAATCCAGACATCCAAATTACAGCTTGGATACCTGGCTGAGACAGAACGCTGTGGGTGGGGTGAGAGTGTTGTTGAGGCTCTAATCATTGTCCATGTCACAACCAATATGAGACAAGCCTCATTATTTCTCAGTGCATGGTCTCAGATGCACTCCTTTATCAGCAAGGCTGATTCTCAGCACTCCCTTGGCCACCAACCCACTGATACAGCTACACAGTCATCACACACATACATACAAACTACCACCCCTCCCCCTAAACTCTTAAATAACTACAGCAGGTGGTGGTCCTCTTGGTCGTTGTCGCCGTCATGGTTCTCAATGTTGTATATTCCTGAATTATTCCTCCCTCCCACTAAAGCTTACACACAGCTTTAACACAAGCACAAGTCTCAGCTTTCATCACTTCCAGCAATATCATGTTGTACAAATCAGAGTGTTAAACTACACATGTGCACCTTGTTGATTTTCTCTTTCGGGTGTGACAAGAGGGCAGGGAAGTGGTTGAGAGCCTCACAGTTGAGCACAACCTGTGTCTGTTCATCTGTGCCAGTCACTATGTTGCCCACAGCCCTCAGGGCAGCAGTCTACATGTGAAGAGAAAACATGTCAACATTCACTGCTTTGTTCATTCATTCATTCATTCATTAAGCAGAATTTTTTTTTTTTTTTTAAGAATTTCTCCCCGTACCTGGACTTTGACCTCTTGGTGGCTGAGCAGTGGTACCAAAAGGGGAACGATGCCGGAGTCAATAACCATTTGGATCTGCTCATTACCAGCATCTGTCAGATAGGACAGAGCCCACACGGTGTCCACCAAAATCTGAAGCAGTGAAGAAAAAAAATACTTTGATGAAAATAAGCTTTATTAGGCAGTGGGCCTACTTGAATGGTAGAATAATGATTCTACTCACACTGACGTCAGTGTGGTGGATCAGCACACAGAGGGCTGGCAAGATCTATGGACGAAAAATGAAAATCATTAGGTTGTGAAAATGTGATATTGTGGTGTGGTCTTTTGTTTTAGGTACAATTAGACCTTTCTTTGATTTCTTTGTAAATATCTGGACTATGAATTTCTGTAACCATTCCGAGATACCCTGCTATTACCTTTTAAACAAATATGTCCTTTATACTTCTGACTCGAGTAGCTACAACCATTGATGATGATGATGAATTAGATGCCTATTTTTAAGAATCCAATATAAATTATTTTTGACATAATGATGACACGGTAAGTAATAAAGTTGGTACAGTGAGAGTCTTTATTGTACACTATATACGAGAAAGTGTGAATATTAATAGGAGTTATGACACGAACCATACCAATCATTCAAATTGGGTGTCACCAAGCCCACATCAGATGGCATTAATTATGCACAGCCATAGAAAATCACTTCTCCTGCAAGATAAGTCAAACTTAAGATTCTGTTTGAGGTGGACTCTACTTGAATTCAGTCTCATTTGGACTTAGTTTTTTGGGAGGCTTCAATTCAGATTTGGATTTCACTTTATACTGAAGAAACTTTGACAATTTTTCCAACATTAAAGACTAAATCGAGGAAAAGGCTTCTTGAGACGTCATCTGTACTTCTGTGTAGAAGGTGTCGGACGTTTCGCTCCTCATCCGAAGAGCTTCGTCAGCAAACTAATAAGTGCTGGTAGCTTAGGCCTTAAATACAGTAAGAGTGGGCGGAATTGGTGTGCCAACACCCTCCTCCTATTGGTTCGTTACACTAAGCCTGGGCGGAGCAGTGGTATAATCCTATCCTGTTATTCACACCTACGATAAAAGGGAAGTGTCGCTCCCTGAATTGGGTATGAACGACTCTGATACTGGCTTGTTAGCATCTATTGTTCTGGCTCGGCCCTGCCTTCACCTCATTTGCAAGACTAAGAGCTGTGGGTTTTGGTCTCAGTAACCTGCTGAACACAGGGTCCAAATTAAACCTCAAACCACCATTCCGATTCAATGATGGGTTCTGTTGTTTGACAAAAATAGCTTCCTTTACTCCTCTTTCAAACCATCTGTTTTCTTTGGCCAAAATCTTAACCTCGCTGTCCTGAAAAGAGTGATTGGTAGCTTTCAGGTGTAGATGTACTGCTGATTGAGGACCACTAGCATTGTCCCTGCGATGTTGATAAAGCCTTTTTTGGAGCATTTGCTGAGTTTCCCCAATGTAGTGCTCTTTGCATTCCTCATCTTTACAGTGGATGGAATAGACCACATTGCTCTGTTTCTGGTTTGGAGCCTTGTCTTTAGGATGCACCAATTTTTGTCTCAGGGTATTTACTGGTTTGAAATAGGTAGGAATTTTGTGTTGCCATAAGATCCTCTGGAGTTTTTCGGAGACCCCCGCTACATAAGGGACTACCACTCCTCTCCTTTTTGCTTCTGTGGGCTTTTGGGTTTCTTTCCCTACTCTCTTCTTTTGACATTTGTTAAAAGCCCACCGTGGGTACCCACAGGTTGAGAGCGCTCTCTGGACATGTTGTGTCTCCTTTTTCTTTCCCTCAGCACTAGTTGGTATTTGTTCCGCTCTATGTTGGAGGGTCCTAATAACCCCTAGTTTATGTTGTAGTGGATGGTTTGATTCAAAAAGCAGGTATTGGTCAGTGTGTGTGGCCTTTCTAAAGACCTCTGTAAGTAGCTGTCTGTCCTTTCCTATAATTACCTTGCAGTCTAAGAAGGCTAGTTGGTTTTCTTTAGTGTCCTCGCGAGTAAATTTGATATTGGTGTCCACCGCATTGATGTGATCTGTGAAAGACTGAATTTCTTGTTTTTTGATTATGACAAAGGTGTCATCCACGTATCTAAACCAGTGCCTTGGTTTTGTCCCTGAGAAGGATGTGAGAGCCTGTTTCTCCATCTCTTCCATGTACAGATTCGCCACTATGGGTGAGACTGGTGAGCCCATAGCACAACCATGAATTTGTCTGTAGAATTTCCCTCTAAACTGAAAATATGTAGTGTTAAGGCAAATTTCCAGTAATTGGCAGATGTGGTCAGCACTAAGTTTTGTTCTCCGATGCAGAGTTGAGTCCTCGAGCAGTCTCTTCCTCACCACCGAGACTGCTGCTGAGGTGGGGACAGATGTGAAAAGTGAAGTCACATCATAAGACACCAAAGTTTCCTCTGGCTCCAATCTGAGGTCTTTGATGCTCGCCACAAACCCTTTTGTGTTCTCTATATGATGATCAGTGTTGCCTACCAATGGGGATAAGACTGTTTTTACATATTTCGCTACATTGTACGTGGTAGAGTCAATGCTACAGACAATGGGTCTGAGGGGAAACCCTTCCTTGTGGATTTTTGGAAGGCCATAGATACATGGTGTAGCCTCCCCAGGGTATAACCTATGATACATCTGTCTGTCAATTAGTTCTTCCTTCTCTAACTTTTGGAGACAGTGTATGATTTCTTTCTTATACCTACTGGATGGGTCCCTTTTAAGTTGCTCATATGTGTTGGCATCACTAATTAGACTTGTTATTTTTTCTTCGTAGTCCAATGTGTTGAGAACCACTGTGCATCTGCCCTTATCAGCTGGTAAGATGGTGATGCTCTCATCTTTCTGCAGAGCCGCTAATGCTTTCCTCTCACCTAACGTGATAACTAGGGGTTATTAGGACCCTCCAACATAGAGCGGAACAAATACCAACTAGTGCTGAGGGAAAGAAAAAGGAGACACAACATGTCCAGAGAGCGCTCTCAACCTGTGGGTACCCACGGTGGGCTTTTAACAAATGTCAAAAGAAGAGAGTAGGGAAAGAAACCCAAAAGCCCACAGAAGCAAAAAGGAGAGGAGTGGTAGTCCCTTATGTAGCGGGGGTCTCCGAAAAACTCCAGAGGATCTTATGGCAACACAAAATTCCTACCTATTTCAAACCAGTAAATACCCTGAGACAAAAATTGGTGCATCCTAAAGACAAGGCTCCAAACCAGAAACAGAGCAATGTGGTCTATTCCATCCACTGTAAAGATGAGGAATGCAAAGAGCACTACATTGGGGAAACTCAGCAAATGCTCCAAAAAAGGCTTTATCAACATCGCAGGGACAATGCTAGTGGTCCTCAATCAGCAGTACATCTACACCTGAAAGCTACCAATCACTCTTTTCAGGACAGCGAGGTTAAGATTTTGGCCAAAGAAAACAGATGGTTTGAAAGAGGAGTAAAGGAAGCTATTTTTGTCAAACAACAGAACCCATCATTGAATCGGAATGGTGGTTTGAGGTTTAATTTGGACCCTGTGTTCAGCAGGTTACTGAGACCAAAACCCACAGCTCTTAGTCTTGCAAATGAGGTGAAGGCAGGGCCGAGCCAGAACAATAGATGCTAACAAGCCAGTATCAGAGTCGTTCATACCCAATTCAGGGAGCGACACTTCCCTTTTATCGTAGGTGTGAATAACAGGATAGGATTATACCACTGCTCCGCCCAGGCTTAGTGTAACGAACCAATAGGAGGAGGGTGTTGGCACACCAATTCCGCCCACTCTTACTGTATTTAAGGCCTAAGCTACCAGCACTTATTAGTTTGCTGACGAAGCTCTTCGGATGAGGAGCGAAACGTCCGACACCTTCTACACAGAAGTACAGATGACGTCTCAAGAAGCCTTTTCCTCGATGGACAACTCCTGTACGACTGAGAGCCTACACAGACGCATTAAAGACTAAAGATGAGGGATTTGTTTGAAGGTGTGCGCCACATTGGACAGAGTGAGCCTCATCCACCAACTGACCCCCGTACTGTATCTCATCTGCCAGATTTTGATGCACATTAATATCACTATATATTATGTTACTGGTATTCCACAAAGCCTACACACCTCTTGGATGGTCTCCATAGGCGGTGGAGGGTCTTTATGACGGCACAGATTGACCATAACCCAGGTGACATTGCGGAGGAAGGTGATGGGGATGGAGGGACTGATGAATGACAGCAGTGGCTTGACGACACCTAGGCTGATCACGTAGTCCCTGCATTGCGGCCCATCGCCTGATGAGATGGCACAAACAGTTGTCAGTTTGACCTTTTATCTCAGAACTGACACCAAATATTGCACACTGGATCACGCCAAGAGCTGCTCACCAATGATGTTGCCCAAAGCCCAGACCGCCTGCTCACACACATTTTGATGAGGGGAGTGAAGCAACCTCAGGAACAGTGGCACCGCATCTGCATCCACACCAAGGCTTGGTTAGCTCAAAAAAAAAACAATATGTCCAAGTGCATACTCTTTAAATCATATTTTTCACATAACATAAGTTACACCTGCACAATGTAATGAGATCCATAGCAAGTGTTTATCAAACATTTGGCAAAGATAACTACGCACAATATCGTCGTTCTACCTAGTGGAGAATTTTACAATTACGCTGTAGGTACTTTTTATGTGGCGCATACGTTTAAGGTGAAAAGTTTTGGGTGGGCCACAATGTCTATGTTTTGTTACAAAGCATTCAATGTTGAATTGGTAATGCACTGTTAAAAATAAATAAATAATCCAAAATACATTTGATAAATTAAAAAGTTCGTAGTTATTGTACTGGATACCATTTAATTTCACAGGTATCTAATGTTAACAGGGCAAGTGATAAAAACAAAAATGATATTTGGAAAAAAAATAAATAAAAGGATCAAAATGAGAGCATATAGTTCCACTTACTGGACTGCACCACAGCTTGAGTCTGCTCTGAGGTACCAGACGCAATGTTGGTTAGAGCCCAGGCCGCCTCAAACTGAAGAGAAGGGCTATAGAAGTGCAAGCACAAAAAAAAAAAGACAGCTGAAGGATATGTTAAATGTAAACTGATTACGCGTCAAACATTAAGGCCACGCTCATGAGTCACTTGTGTGCTGCCATTCCTGGAAGGTGAAGGTTGGAACACATTTGCATATTTGCATCACTGTTCACATCATGTTCACATCTAGTGTTTGCATATCTTAGAAGCATGCAAATCTGACTCACAACAAAACGGAATACTATGTAGTACAACAAAAAATATTTAACATCGTTCTTACTTGTCATCTCTGTCCAGACAGTGGACCAGAATAGGAAGGATCCCAGACTTAATCAGGTCATCTATGGGTGGGTTGCGGTCACTGGACAGTAATTTCCTACAAAAACAGTGAAAGCAGACAAGTCCATTATTTGTGCACACTGACTGCATAAGAAGTCAAAACAATGAGAACATTTCAGCAACAAATAATCCAGAGGCAAAACCAAGCGCAGTTTTCAGTATCTTGTCATCTTTCTTCTACAGCATGCGGTAGAATTGATAAGGGTGTCCGATACAACTTTTTCACTTCCGATACGATATCGATATTGCAGCCTTGAATACCATATCTGAGAAAAACTGACCCATTTACTTTACTTTTTTAAGGATCTGCTTATATAGTTGTAGTGGCGTCTAGGCATAATATTGCAAGGTTCCAGGTGCTCAAAATCAATCCGTCTTTACTCACCACCAACAGAGGCATCTTTTCTGTTATAGCTGATGGCTTCTGTCGTCCTGTGGAGTTTCTCACACTTTGCAAATGTGTCAAACAGCGATGGATGTTTCAGGAGGCCGCGTCGTTGCGAAAATCCTTGAGTTCAGTCGTATTAAACTTCCCCCGTGCTGTGCCACCATGGGAAACTTGTGCATGACAAGTGCTGCACTTAGATGCAACTTCTTTATTGGACTTTAATGAAGAATAACATGGCCGACTTTTTTTTTTTTTTTTTTTGCTGCGATTAGCCCAATATCAGATCGGGACACCCCAAATATAGATTTCAGTGCTGTAAACTCCAACTATAAATCTAACAGTGTGCTCTGAGGAGCAATGACAACATAACAGGAACAAGTTTGAAAAGTGTGCTTATCTTCATACTTGATGCAAACAGAGAAGAACACTCTTCGTGTGCGTGTGTGTGCATACCTGGCAGCCTGAACAGCACTCAGCTGGACACCCTGGTTATCACTGGTGGCGTTCTATAACAAAGAAACAGAACAAATACTTTAATACAACAGCAGAGTGTGTTCTTAAATTCTGAAGGATAAACACAGGAGGAATGAAGAAAATAAAAGCACACAACTTACTTGCACTATTGCTTCAAGGGAGGTGTTTTGCTGGAAAAAGGACATTTTGGAAAGTGGTTAGCCAAGGCCAAGAGAAGAGCTTTTACACATGATGCCATCCCATTACGATTAATAACCATGAAACTACTCAAGAGTGTAGAGCTGGGAATCTCACAGTACCTCACGAGACGATTTGCAATACATGGCTCAAGATAATCTTGATATGGTGGTGGGGTTAAAATAAAAAAATAAAAACATTTTATAGTTTATATTTTGCAGCTGAGACTCCATCTTACCTGTGGACTAATGAGGACAAGCAGTATAGAAAATAAATTCATAATGTATTCAACCATCAGAAGCAGGGGAGAAAAATAGCATCACTAAAAAAAGGAGGTAATTGAAATTATTCAACATTAGGTAAAAGAAATCTGTAATCTTGCTGATTTTTAAGCGTGTAACTCTAAAAGGCCGTTATCCCAGAAGGAACAGCATCAAGTTTATTTTAAAATTAAGATGTGATGGGTGCGTTGAGCATTTAAATTAAGCCTCCAGTCCACAAGAACTTTCCCCACAAAAGACCGTCCAGTTCCATGCGGTGACTCAGAGTTGCATGTCATTGTTGATATATTGTTAAGCAGCTCATTTGCATTCCGCCCTCTCAATAGCACTGAGCAGTTACCTTGACTGAATCTCTGAACTGCTGAGACGCCTCTCTAATACTCGGCCCTTGCTCTTTCGCTCAACATCGGATGCTTCATTATCAATTACTAGAAAACGTGTTGAGATTTCTTGTGTGGAGAAAAGCTATCTTGTGAGAACAGGGATGCCAGAAGTCAATCAGACTATGAACTATGGCATTGCTGCTATAAATGATAATATAGTAATATGGAAGTAGCAGTGCGCGAGAAATTACTGGAAATGCATATTAAGTGCTTTATGCATGCCTCGTAATCCAACCTTTGTGTTCCCAGTGTCAGCGAGTGACATGTGGCTGTTTTTCCCCCCCATCATACTTTAACAACTGCAGCCATGTTAATGCCCAAGCTGAAGCTGTACTGTAGTAATTCTACATTTGATCAAACTTACTCAAGATTTGTCACCTCAAAACACAGGTGTTCCAACTTGTCCACACCCTTATCACCGAGCAGTTCTATTTACGCTCAGCTTTGGCTGAGCGCCAACTTCATAATACTTCATACATAGAAGAAATCCATGATGACAATTTCGTGACAAACAAAACAAACAACAAAAAAAAAACTTTAACCAACCCATGACTCCGCAGGGACCTGACCGAGTACTCCCAGCTCAACATCAGTTGACCTTGCAAGGTGACACATATGAAGTCGTCATTGCCAAGAACTGTGTGTTTGTGTGTGTGTGTGTGTGTGTGTGTGTGTGTGTGTGTGTGTGCGCACGCATCACAGCGATTCTCCTGAAAGGTGTACCAGCAACTGTGCTGTCACTTTCAGGGGCATGACACAGACTACAGTGATTTGAAGCTGTAACCATATAAAAATGATGCTGTAAAAACACTGAATCAACAGAAAAACAATTACATAGATCTCCACACTCCAACACGGTGAGTGCCGTAATGCGCCTTAAAGCTGGTTGCCACTCGACTCCCGCCACCCTCAAGAAAAAGAAAATGCAACACCACCATACAGACATGTCCGCGGTGAACTTACTTTCATGCTGGACATTCAGCTCTGTAGCTACAGCGGTAGGTCCCCCTCCCTGTGCCCGGACTGCTGAGTCATGGTGCAGGCCACTCAATCGTGCCGGAATCTCGTCACAAACAATACTAAACATGTCAAAACGGCGGCAAAAAACCTTGGAAACTCCTGTTATGGAGCGTGAATGGAAGCTAGCAGGGTTAGCTTACGTAGTTTAGCAGAGCGTGCTAGTGTGGCTGTGTGCGACTCAGGCTGGATGAGTATATTTTGTTTACTTTGTTTGTTTACTTTAATGTAAGGACCATTTTACAATGCCCACTGACGAAGTGCAGGTTCTGAGTGAAAAAAGACGAGAGGCACGTTTATTGTTGCACCCAGCTCGTATTAACCCTCAATTACCATTCTCGACACACACAACACACTTCTGGCCTTCAAAATAAGAATACTCTGTCACATTTGTCTAATTGTGTAAACAAAATAAGGGTGTCATAAAAATATCTTACATTAATAAAGCAACTGGAATTTAATCTACGACTACATCTTTCTTAATCACAAACAATTATGTGGGAATATCCAATTAGAAAAGTTAGCCAAGCTACATCTATTTCTCAATTACTGGACAAAATGAAAATGGGCCAATGATGTCATCAATAAATGTAAGGATTTTTGCATTTATTAGTGGACATTTTATTCACTAAACCAAACAGCACGCACTGTATGCTGGTAAAATAAATGGTAAAAAAACTAATTCTAAAAAAATGTAAATGTAAAACAAAAATAAAAAATCACGTATCGTAAATCATACCGCAAACTGATCTATAACTCTACACCCTTTTTTCCATATGTATATAAAAAAACCAAACAACCGACTGTCTACACCACGCCTCATCAAACTGTCACTTAACAATGAGAAAGTTGAAGGCAACAAAACATCACTCCATCCTTAATCTCCTGCTGTTTACCTTGGGCGACCACCCTTAAGTACAAGAATCCAAAGGGCACACAGTTGCAACACAAATCAACATTGTCTCTGCCTCATAACAATAAAGTAAAAAAAAATATGCTGACTCAATTTTAGCTGGCTAACGAATGTTATACTGAATAGACATAGCCATACCGATCGGAAGTCTCCATCGACGTCGGAGTCCTCACAAATGTCTTCATGAGGCACGTTTCTTCTCTTCAAGAGGTGTTCGTCTCTTTTGTTCTATTGAGTGGCAAAGGAAACAATGTTATGCATGTTCACGCTTGCTTTAGTTTGGTAGTCCTGCACATTGGGTTAAAGCAGGGGTGGGCAAACTTGAGTCGTGGGCCGCATTGAGTTAACAAAATTGGCTGGGGGGGGACTAAATATGTATGTGTGTATCAAATATTTACACACATACACACTATTTATAATTCTACGCTTATAATTCTAACAGTACACCTGAAATTAAAAAGTGTAAAAGTGTCATACAATCTACTACATGTGCTTGTGTCCCTTTTTTCAGAAGCACTTTAAACATCAGACCACATCAAATAACGAAATTGATTTTTTTTACTGAATAAGACACCCGGAATGTACATGAATAAAGGATTTGCATTATACAATATGAACTATGAATGATAAAACATTGACTATTTCAGGAGTATGTGAACATCATTCCTTTTTTTACTTCCCAGACTGTGCAGTGGGTAGGTTAAGTTGTGTGTCATTTGTCGACTTGTGTTTGTGTTGTCTGGATGGCTGCATGTGAAAAGCTCCTTAAACCATCAAAAGGTTGTTTCAGATGGACTACTTGCAAGTCATGTTGCCAGCTTGTATGTTAAAGTTTATATTAAATACTGGAAGCAACTGGCGGGGGCCGGATTCAAACGCTTGAGGGGGGCTGGGTGTGGCCCCCGGGCCGTAGTTTGCCCACCCCTGGGTTAACGTGAACAGCATCATAACACAGAATGCCAATCACCTTTCGGAGCTCCACCACGACCTCCGTCCTCTGTCTTCTCATAGTCTGTGGGCACAAAGGTAATATTAGCAAGAGCATGTCACAGTGGACACTTAAGTCAAATCCCAGGTGAGTGTTTTGCTTTATCTTTGGCTTTTATGCAACTATTATGCTACATCAAGACTACTGCGATCTAGCAAATATCTAATTTGAAGACTCAGGTCTGGGACCTGAAAGCATTCCAGCTACAGTAAGCAAAAAGTTGCATTAAATTTGACATGGGCCCTACTCACTTTTTGTAACTTCATATAAAACAACTTACAACATTGACGATTTAGTGATATCTATCTATCTAGTATAAATCAATAAACTCAGACAAATGTAGCTGAGATCATTTTCTAATAAATGTTTGACATTCTTGATTGGCACCGCATTCATGTGCAAGAACTTCGACTCAAGGCTCTAGCCGAACCCTGCCTTATCCTAGTTGGTAGGACAGAAAATTCAAAAATTCAAAAAATTTAGCTTAATCATTATCATCATTAGTTGAGTTCAAACATAGTTTGATTTAAAAGGAGGGGTCCCCAACCACCGGGTACCAATCAATCAGCGGGGCCAAACCCTGCCGTCGAGAACTTTCAGAAGAAATGATAACAAAAAGATACATTAATTTTTTTTTTAAGTTTTGTAAACAACTACATCGAATATCTGTATGCATCTCAATTTGGAAATAAGGGCTATTTTTTATTGGAAAAACAACACTGTTAAAAGTTCATAGTTTTTGCATGTTCATGTTTTGTTTCATTATGTTTCGCAGTTTTTTTCCCAACGGTCCTATAGTTGTGTGCTTGAGACAAAGTGAGAGCTATGTAAAACGTTGTCTGATGCTGCCACAAATAGACATACTTTCCCATTCAGCGTTGTTTCCAAATGTTGATATTGTGTGTGAATGTGAATGCATAAAGGTGATCTATGCTAAGGTTATTAGGTCTGTGTTGACCGCTGGTCTTCATATTTTGCTCGGTGTCAAGTTAATTCATGCTAGCACACTGCCTGTCACTCACATCAAACAACGTGATAATCTCTCTGGAAAACAAACTCCAGGCTCTTACCAATGGTGAGTCTGTATTCATCTTGTGCTTTTCATTTGATGCTGTGGGAAGCTACTTTTGAGACTTTTATTCGGTGCAGTCAGACACCCTTGGTTACATTGTGCTTAAACATGATGAATAACTGGAATTACATTACATTATATACACATTATAACTCCAATACCACCCCGCTTTTCACACATAAGCCAATCACAGTGGCCACTCACCCCTCGCTTTTGTCAGCAACAAAAAAATACTTGATATTAAAATAAAACTGGCAGATTAACTAGTCACACATGCGCAGAGTAGATACAATATTTACTCGCAATGTCTCAAATTTTAGTCGCACAATGCAACCATTTACTCGCAGTCTGCAGCCTGTTTATGTTGTTTGTTATGTTTGTATGTTGTTGTATGTTGTATGTTTGTATGTATGATGTTTATTGAAAAACTTTTGATAAATTACAAATGAAAATATATTAGTATTTAACTTATTTTTACACTTTCCAGTCCAGTTAATAAAGGTTTTATGATAGCAAAACTTTGATCATAGAAGAGTTAATTTTTCACCATAATTTCCAAGAGAAAACCAGATTCTAAATACAAACAACATCCCGGAATTGTTTGTTTCCTCTCAGTGGTCTCCCCCGGCTTCAATCCTAACTTGTCTTGAATTTCTGGGGTGAGCTATGACCTCTTTGGATCCAGTTAGTGTTAAACGAGCAAGACAGAAGGTCACTGGGATGCACAGACCCTTGAGCAAGCAACCAAGAACAGAGTATGACAGCACCCAAGCATGTGTCACTAAAGCTCAAATTACTCAGCTTGTGTTACTCACCAGCCATTATAAATGCTTTAGCAAGGTGCCGATCTTACATATTGTGTGATATTTGTTATGTTGCTTATTAGACAATAAATGTGATATAACTATCACTTCCACAGTTGAATTGGTGGTTATTATATCGGGAAGATCTGGGTTCGAATCTCCGGTTGAGCATCTCAGTGTGGAGTTTGCATGTTCTCCCGTGCGTTGGGTTTCTCCAGGTACTCCCATACTCTAAAAATATGCATGTTAGGTCAATGAATGTGAGTGTGAATGGTTGTCGATATGTGCTCTGCGATTGGCTGCCGACCAGTCCAGGGTGTACACCAGGACAGGCTCCAGCATACCCCGTGCCTCTAGAGGGTAAGTGGCATAGAAAATGTTTGAGTGTATAAATATTACAAACAATTAACTTAATATGACAAAGTGCAGTTCTACACCACTGCAAACAACCACCACGATAATAAACATAGAGTGGAACGTTTTCGACACAAATTACTGCCAAAAATATGTCTCGGTTTTCAAACGCCGTTTTGGTCATCATACGGCCAAACAGTACGACAAACAAACTTGTCTGTTTGCTCGTGTATCACTCTGCGGAATCGAGTGCCCATGAAAAGCAGGGTTTCCACTACATGCAATTGATCATGGCGCAGCGCAGCGCCACGACAACATAAAAGCCGGCACACCAGGTTTTTTTTTTCCATATGTGAAAACAATGTTACATAATATATTGTATGGATGGATATATATGCTAAATAGATTCATATATTGCTTATTACTTACGTACATAATCACAATTCATTTGCAAACAATTTAAAATATTAAAATGTTTCACTGCGCTTTTTTAAAAATATAAACATGCACCGGTATCACCTGTCTGCCCAGTTGGGACTTGTGTATGTGCGACCAGTACCTGTCTTGTGTTGACGTTCATTTTGTTCCTTATGGTGAGAATGAAAGACACTCCGTAAAATGTGGAGTCAATTGACGACAGCTTGCTAAACTTACCTATGCCAGCGTGTGTGACCGCTCACATTTCAATCTCATTTGGCTATCTGGTATCTTTATTTACGCATTTTGCCTGGCTCTCACTGACTCTCTGGCGGCAGCCAGCTAGCCCGTTTTTGTACCACAAGCGAGCCACAAGTGGCTGTCACGTTCATTG
The DNA here is from genome assembly GCF_027744805.1 of Dunckerocampus dactyliophorus. NCBI lineage: Eukaryota > Metazoa > Chordata > Actinopteri > Syngnathiformes > Syngnathidae > Dunckerocampus > Dunckerocampus dactyliophorus. The sequence goes on along the minus strand of NC_072830.1, from coordinate 20,724,320 downwards.
GGTACATGCTAACTTACTTTCTTAAAGCGTCACTAACAGCCTTGCTCTCTCTGCTGATTTTGAGTAGCTCACCAAAAAATATTTCTTTGAACTCTTAGTATTTTTCTAACTCTTCAATTCAGACACGAGTTAATTTGCCGATTTTATTATTGAATATTTTTTTGTTGCTGACAAACTGCTGCTCCGCACTTCAGTCCAGTAGTTGACAGTAAAGCGCAGATGAGATAGTTAACCGACATCAACTCCTAAAGAGGATGAAAGGCCAGCACCAAAGAAGAAGGCAGGCCGATGCATATGAAAAAAGGGCGGTGTTGGATTTAATTTTTAAAATTTTACATTTGGCCACTGTGCTCCTAGTAGAAAATTAGTCTGGAGTAGGCCTGTCACAATAACAAATTTTGCTGGACGATAATTGTCCTACAAATTATAGTCAATCGATATTGATAACATTTTTAGACCATTTTTTAATTAATTATATAGCATACTGTGAGTACACCATACCAAAAGCAAAAAAAAATAATTTCTCAAGAGTAATTAACATTGTAATTGGAATGTCAAAATCTTTTTACTAAAATGAATTTAACAAACATAACACAAAAAAAGACAAAAAAAAACAACAATGACAATAAAATGCAAAAAAAGTTTTTGCAAAAATTGCATTTAAATAAAAACCTCAATCACAACCAAAAACAATAAAAATAGATCGTGAGGGAAAAAACCCCACTCCAATAAAAAACACACACAACAATAAATATAATAAATAAAATGGAGTATCAAGTCTCTGCAAACAAAATTGCACTTGAATAAATAATGAACATTGGGTATTATTCCTTAACAAGAAGGTGTAACATATACCGAACGACACTGTCTGTGAGCGTGCACCATTTTTAGCTGTTTTGTTTATATTTACTTTGCCAACCAAACTTTTCAGTAAGCATTGGCTGTCGGGTGAAGGCTCCGCTGCACCTTGAGGGGTAGTTTTTTTCCCCGTTGGGAAAAATGGACAGGATGGTTGTGAGATGCGCTATTCCCTACTTCGTCATCACTACTTTCCAGCAAATGCCACATATCGGTTTGTCAAGTGTTCATGTGCTCACCTTCTGTTCAAACCCAAAATATTCCCACACTGGGGTTGTGGGATTTGGCTTACAAACCATCGCTTTTGTGCCTTCATTCATATATGCGTGTGCTTGCACACGATGCTAACTTATGCTAACACTAACCTGGCCTCTGTATCAACTCACTAGCGGCCCCGCCTCCACCTACTGGGACAAAGAAGCTGAATGATTGAGAGGAGGGTTCACTCTCTCCATTCATTCCAATATAGAACCAATACACCCAGACAAATGCTGAGTGAACCCTCTTGTCATCCAGCCTGTGTGGTAAAGAGAGAGGAGAGAGGAAAATACGCATCCACATGTCGATTTATCGAGGCAGGCAAAATTAACGACTATTTTTATTTAAGCTTCAATTAATTGATTTATTAATTATGACAGGCCTAGTCTGGGGTTCTGTAGGTGTAGCGTTCGTTTCTATGTTGCTATGTGAAATCAATCTGCCCAGAAAGGCTGTTCAGGTAATGCTAAAAATGACCAAAGTGCGGCCCAAATACTGTAAGTATTAGATTTTATCATGAATGGGCATGTTACACAAAATTTATATAAAACCATAACCATTTTTGGAGGTCTTTTAATAGGCTTTGTGGGTGGAATACTTGTGTCTCAATAAGTGCATTAATTAGCTGCCTCTTTTTAGCTGTTTTATCTTTAGAACACACAGAAAAGAGGAGGACATGTGTTCATGTCTCACAAGGATTGTGGATGATCAGAAAAATTCCAAAAAATTGCAGTTTTCCTTTAAGTTGTGTAGTGAAGCCTGGCTCGTATTGCTCGGAGCCGGTAGGAGGTTTTTCCCTGGAACTCCAAAAGCAACTGATTGTCTCTTCTCTCAAAAGTGGAACAATATATTTCTCAGGTTAGGCGCTTACAAACAGGCTCACACAATTCAGCATAATCAGCGACCTTTACATTAATATATTTCAAAAGTTAGTATTATCATCCTTTTGTACTCTATTTAATTGTATTTTGCTACTGTTAATTGTATTTTGCTACTGTACCTAACTAGAGGCAGTGAGGAATTATGTTGTCGCTATGAGATCAAGAGAAGAATGGCTAGTGCTAAAACAGCTGTGAGGGAAAAATACTACAGATGATTTGTGGTACACTACATGTAGCTTGTGATGGCGAAGTCATTTATGATATGTAGCTTGAAGCAGACAGTCCCTGCGCTGCAGCACCAACGAAACAACAACTTGTCATACAGGATCAGTCTACAGTACTTATGTGCATTCTTAAACACCAGGGCTGCGAAAAGTATACAACGCAATCACGGCAGCGTCACATGATGTTGTAAATCATGTCAATAGCATTACATACGAGCGCCATCGATCAACTGCGTAATACATTTACATCGTTTATTAAACAGTTTTCTCGTGTGTTTAAACAGCAGCTGATAAGAGGCACATTTAGGGGTAAATAACCCCCGCTATTGTTTTTTATGCTAAAGACGGGGGAGGGGGTTGCAAGCTTCCAAGCCTAGCCAACGAGCTTAAAAGAGAGCTAGCTTAACTGCACTCTCGAGGTGACGTTGGTATGCCGCAATATTAACTTAACAATCAATGAGATATTCATCGATATCCACATTCTTCTCACTTATATATGATTTCTAGTAGATATTTAGCAGTTTTGCCATTGTACAAATCGAGCTAAAAACGATCAATTGAGCTAGCATGTTGAGCCGTGGGCCTGGCTAGCACCAAGCTAACTCTTACAGGAGAAGCAACGGACGAACATCTTTGCACAGTGAACAACCCAATATGCTCAATAAATGAGGGCTATAGGTAAAAAAGGCAAGGCCAGTGTGGAAGTTTTTTGGAAATAGTTGGAAGTGAAGGCCCTAGCTGGAGCCTGGGGGCAAAGTTCCCGATGGTGCAAATTAGAAACGACGTCACAGGGAAGCCAATGGGGCGAAGTTGGCCGCGAGCGGTTGAACGATGGAAGGGGAAAAAATACGACCTGTTTCTAACTTTTACCTCCAAATCCCGTCCCTTGTTCTTGAAATTCTTCAGTCGTTGGTTGTCCAGTTTCTCGTCGGCCATGTTTAGCAGTTGAGGCGTACTTTGACTCGTGGAAATTAGCCAGTAATGCTAACTGCTTGCTCTTCTCGGCCTCTAGTTTAGCGGACTATTTTTTTGCTACTGCTTCTGCTGGGCGGCCGCGATGCATGCTGGGATTGCCGGTGGTGGCGAGGAAGGGTGGGGGCAGCACATCGACTCTCATTGGTTCATTCTAAAAGCTCGTCCCCATCAGGCGCGCGCCATTCCGCATACAACTGTACGTACTGTACGTTTACATTAAAACTGCTGTAAAACATTATATTGTTTCCATTGTAAAGAAGGTGATCTTTTTAAACAACTTCATCCTGAAACCTAAATATCAAGAATTAATTATATATTTGGGTCATTTAACATTTTAGTTCCAGAATGTTTATGTTGTTGTTATTATTATTATAAATAGCAGGTAGTAGTGATATTTGTGGTAATAATATTATTATTTAGGCTTTACAGCTTTAATTTAAGGAACAGATATTGATAACAAATATAGCAGTACAGTATAGTAATATAAACTCAACTGCAAATCTGGTGCCTATCCATTGAGAATAAGGGTTGAATAAGGGTTACTTGATCTCTCCATTGTAAAGGTCATTGCACTTGCCACAACGTTGCACTGAAGTGAGGTTAGGTCTGTCTTGTAGACAATTGCCAAGCCATTGAAGCGGTCAGAGAATTACTAAAACAAAACTTCTGTTTACAGGACAGAGCCAACTTCACCACAGACAAGTTATGCAGTCAACTCCAGCTTTGCCTCGCAACGCTTACAATTTAACAAATGTTTCTATAAGCAAAAACAAGGCTATAGCATGGGCTCATCGGTCTCCCCCATTGTGGCCAACATGCACATGGAATAAGCGGAAAGAAAAGCACTAGACTCCTTTGGAGGAACTTAGTCCAGCCACTGGTTCAGGTACAGTATGTTGATGACACATGGGTTCAGATAAAAACCTGCAAACTAGATTTATTTACTGAACACATCAACTCTGTGGCCACTCAGAAAGTACTTAAAAAGAATACATTGATATTTTTGGACAGTAAAGTGTGGGCAGGGAGGGACGGAAGCCCTTAGATTGAGGTCTATAGAAAACCTACCAGAACAGACCAGTACCTGCTCTTTCACTCCCATCACCCACGACAACACAGGCTAAGAGTTATCACAACCCTCAAGGACAGAGCAGAGAAGATCTCCATCACTAACAATGGAAGATAGAAGGGGCACACATTAGGAAGGCTCTTTCTACCTGTGCGTATCCTAACTCGCCCTTTGTCAAATCCACCAGGAGAAGAAGGGTCACTACACCCAAGCCTGAGGTGACCAAGCAACCCTCATACAAACGCATGGCACATCATAGAGCAGTTTCTTCGGGCACAGAGTTCATTTGCTTTTCAAAAGAAGGGACATTTCTTGGAGGACAACGATGTGCAAATTGTGGACAGAGAGGACCGCTGATTTGCAATCCTTAGGCAGGGTCCCCAGTCACGTCAACCCTTTTGTCACTGTCACCTTTTGTTCCTCACATGTACTGTATAATTCATTCATACATTTTCTGTGCAGCTTAATTGTCATTAGGGTCGCGGGGGTATGCTGGAGCCTATCCCAGCTGACTTTGGATGAGAGGCGGGGTACACCCCTGGACTGGTAGCCAGCATTCATACGCTACACCTACAGGACACCCGTCAAGACAATTTAGAGTCACCAATTAAGCTAATACGCATGTTTTTGGAACATGCAAACTCCACACAGAGATGTCCAGTGGAGAGTTGAACCCAGATCATCCAGATCTCCTGACAATGTGGCTAACATGCTTAACCACTTGGCCACCGTGCGGTCCTTCACGTGTGATGATGAGTGAGTTGAGTTTGAATGAGTTTTTTCGCAATTGTGTGCACCATATACCAATGAATTGCTTTTTGTCTCAGTCTTCGCTTTGGCATTCTACTTTTCGGTTAAACCGACTGTGACTATTTCAACATTTGCAATTGTCTTAATCAAATAAATAAAAAATAATCAAATATATTTTTCACATGTATTTATATAGTATGTTGAATATCCATATATTTTTATAATTTACAATTAGTTCTATCATATGGAACTCAATTTTTATTTTGCTTGTGTCCAGTTGGAACACTACTTAATTAAATGGACGCACAGTATGAGTGAAACACTAGCAAGGTGCTCTTTTATTTCTGCTCTTTGTCTTGTCTGAATAAAACATTGTTAAATGGTTCTTATTATAATTCAGAATATTTATATTTTTTACAAACGATATAATAACTTCAGAAATAATCAGTAGCAATGAGAATTTATTGTAACATACAACCAAATTACTGTTGAATGCTGAAAATGTACAATGATTCCAAATACAGTCAATGCACTTCACTCTAATCAAATCCAAGACGTGAATGTTACACAAAGTTAACACCGAGGAATGTTGAAACGAAAAAAACACCACCAAGTCTTATTTGGGCTGACCCAAAGACACTTTCTCTTTAGTGTGGTGAAACCACCATGTCAAGATGATCCATGTTGGCCCTTTTTAATTGAGCGTACAGCTCAGGAAGGCAGAAGTGAATTGAACACAAAGTATGACTGAATGAATCCTTAGATCTACATCTCCAAGAGCCATCAGCCACAGATCAAGGCAGCAATACCGAAGCCCTTTGACTTCATCTTGACCTGTATGTCCTCCTGTGTCTGTCTCAATGGGGTCTTCATCAGATAAACTATCCTCCTGAAACCTTGCTCTAGCCCTGTGCCTGTGATGCCCGAGCAGGGCTGGACGAACCAGGCCCTGCTGCCCTCACATGCCTGCCTCAGGTCCAGTCTCTGGCAGACCACCTCGGGGCTTAGAGCTCTGTGAAGATCCTGTTTGTTGGCGAGTACGACCAGAGGTACTCCTCTCAGGCTCTCATACTTCAGGACCTGAAGGACCAGAACAGAGAAAACATATGTATCACTTTTCTGGCACATGGTAACAGCGTCACACATGTTTAGGTAGAATATTCAGCACTCAATGTACCCTTTATCATATTAATTTTGCTGTCACATTTGAAATGTAGGCTGCATGGTGGCCTAGTGGTTAGCATGTTGGCCACACAGTCAGGAGATAGAGAAGATCTGCATTCGAATCCCCGTTGGGCATCTCTGTGTGGAGCTTGCATGTTCTCCCCGTGCGTGCGTGGGTTTTCTCCGGGTACCTCCCACATTCCAGAAACATGCATGTTAGGTTCATTGGCGACTCTAATTTGTCCATAGGTATGAATGTTTGTTTGTTTGTCTATATGTGCCCTGCGATTGGCTGGCGATTAGTTCAGGGTGTACCCCGCCTCTAGTCCGAAGTCAGCTGGGATAGGCTCCAGCATCCCTGTGTCCTTTGTGAAGATAAGCGGCATAGAAGATGGATGGATGGATTTGAAATTTGAAATGGATTTGAAATGTATTATTATACAGTAGGTTCTAATTTAGTAATTACATCACTTGTCTGACATAATAAAATTACATTATTAAATGTATTTTCCTGGTATCGTAGAACTTTATAATCTATTAGTAAATTAATTGATTGATCGGTACAGTAGCAATATTATTGCAACATACAGGCTCACATAAATATACATTTTTCACTTTCAGCTTTTCCCTGTCTGAGGTCACCACAGGAAGTCAATTGCATGAGTGGTTTTGGCTTAGTTTTTACACCAGATGCGCTTCCTGACACAACCCTAGCCGGGAATTAACCCATGCCCTCTGCAGGGACTCACATAACTATACACAGAGCATCAGTTCAAAATAACGATACAATCAAATAAATAATACATAATTATTAGCAAATATATTTGGGCATATTTGTACAATTATGATAGGTATAATATTGATAATAATATAACTTGCCTATAATGTATTAGTGTTATTTAAATTGTAATGCAAATATTAATAGACTAGTGGTACTCATTCATTTTCTATGCCTCTTAAGCCTCATTAGGGTTGAGGGGGTATGCTGGGGCCTATCCCAGCTGACTTTGGGAGAGAGGCAGGGTACAGCCTGGACTGGTCGCCAGCCAATCACAGGGCACATATACACAAACAACCTTTCACACTCACATTCATACCTATGGACAATTTATCTAACATGCATATTTGTGGAATGTGGGAGGAAGCCGGAGTACCCGGAGAAAACCCACACACACACTTGTGGCCAGCATGCTAAACATTAGGCCACCGTGCGGCCCACTATTATATTATGTTATATATATAACATAAAATTGTTATATTTATATAATAAGAATATGTAGAAATAAATATCATGATTATTATTTTTTAATACATATAGACAATGTATGGAAATGTTTATAATTATTATGTATGTTTTTGGCTTACATACTGTATTTGTTATTGATGCTCCTGGATACCTTAACCCAAACAAATTCACTTAAAACAGTGCTAAAAGTAACAATAACATAAACATTGTGTCCAAAAAAATATAAAAGCTTTATCATATACAGCAATGAATGCGCTGTAAAGGGTGAAATACAAAGTGTCGGATCCTAAGTTCAAGCCACATCCATTGCATGCATCATGCTGCAGTGTGCAACATATCACATATTCACTACAAACGTGTGCTATGAAGTATCCTCAGGAAACGATGAGTGGACTAACCCGATGCAGTTCCTTGCGGGCCTCATCCAACCTCTTGTGGTCCGCACTGTCCACCACAAAGACCAGTCCGGCTGTGTCTGCATAGTGATACTTCCAGTGAGGCCTCATCTTCCTCTGACCACCCACGTCCCAGACGGTTAGACTGGGGCTGCTCCTGTCTGTCTCCAGTGTCTCCACATTGAAGCCCACAGTGGGCACGGTCACCACACTCTCATTGTATTTGAGCTTGTAGAGGAGGGTGCTTTTCCCTGATTCATCCAGGCCCAGCATCAGGACCTGTGCTTGCTTCCGAGGCTTGGAACCGTGAATCCCCATGTCTGAATGGGCTTGTTGCGTAACAGAGTAAACTAAGATCTCCAGCATCCAGTGGGTCCCTGCAGTGCTGCAGCAGTCACTATGCTTTATGTACACAGACTTTAAAGTGATACCGCCCCTCTGTTGTGACTGGGCCCTACGCAGCTTTCCGTAAAGCTATTTATATCAAAAGTGACAGTGCAACTACAAGAAGAGCGACTTGCAGTTCGTTCTCTGGTTTCCTCTGGAGTCATGTCACACCTGTCCTTGACCATCACTCATACACCCATGCACCAGCCAGGAAGTCCTTATTTGGGAAAACATCCGGATTGTTTCCCAGCCTGGCAGTGCTGAGGAATGGGAAATGTTGGACCATAGGTAGTCTTTATATTGGGGGTCAACATCTGGTTCACGGGCCAATCAGGGGCATCCTCCACACAAAATACAGCCTGCAACCAGATGTATCTTGGCCCGTGGAAACAATTTAAGGTTCCAAATTATAGCATTTTTCAACAATTTAAAAAAGTCTCAGAGGTCCCACAATAGTGTATTGGAAATGTGTTGGTCAAAACCCAGCCTTGACAGTTTAAAAGTGCTTTTAGTAAGCCCTACTAGGACCAAGCTGTTTTGTGTGCCTGTAGCTTTAATGCTAATGAGCTGTGTTTGTCCACCCTGTCTCTGACAGAGTGTGTGGCTCCGATAAGTACTGTTGTGCACTACTTTTATCCACTTTTTAAACGTACATTGTAACGCTGCACTTGTCTTATGTAATAGATGCCGTAGATCACATACAACAACATAACATTAAGGAGTGGGACAGGAGGACACAAATGTTAGCAAGAATAACACAGCTACTGAATGTGTGCTACAGTGCTAACGATAGACTCACGTTTTAACAGCAACATCATGCCAGGTTAGCCTATTTGCTGAATAAAAACAAAATTATCAATCTTACAACTCCCACATTTGTAGCTGACTGACAGTTGGCAGAGCTCCGAACTTTACTTTATGATGTGTAGCAATGCCCTTTTTTGGGTGTACACATCTAGCTTGCAGTCAAAGGTGGTATCATGTCGATGAGGAAGGAGGTTTTCCTTCATAACTTGAAAACCCATAAACTTTGAGCACCTTTTGTTTGGGTGGGATGGAGTAAACAAGTGAGGAGGATGATAGATTTTTCTCATGTTTGGTGCTCATTAGGCTCTAGGCACACATTTTAATGGTAGAACATCATTTTGCATAATAGGGGATGTTTTAATAATGTTTTCATTGTTGTTCTCAACCAGCTTGAATTACAACATTGGTTGCAAGTGAAACAAAGAGCATTTTCTGCTGGCCTCACCACTATCAGAAGCTCTGACGGACATTTACAACTTCTTTCTTTCTTGTATTAATTTATTCCCAACAGCCTATTATGTTCATTTCACCCTGTAGTTGGCCGCCTTTGATGAGGGTGTCTAGTGTTGAAAAGCCGAAACACCCACTGGTTCAAAGGTACACTACTGATGATGTGTCCCAAAATTTACATCCTTCCCATGGATGAGACAAAGTTCCCACGCCACTCTCAACATCCACGCCTCATGTGATTACCAACTATTGGCACAAAGGACATTTTCCATTAAGTCCTGTGTATTTATGAACCTATATACTTCTCTGTTTCACTCTCCCATTTTTTTTCTATTTTTTTGCTATTTTGTTGTTCATGTTGGACATTCAATGTGCTGCGTTGCATTGCGGCATAGAGACAACTTTTGAACATCGGCGGGGTTCACCATGAGCTTTCGTTCAGCCTCTCGGACTGGTTTTCTTCTGCGTCGGGAGGACGCAGCAGCCTGCGGGCCTCGTGAGCTAAATGGCAAGGAGCGTCCGGGGCGGAGGCGAGGCAGGAGGGGCGGCCTGTGTGCTAGGCTAAAGGCTGTAGCGACTGGGCCACCGCTGCCGAGCCTGCTGCTGGCCAGCGTTCGCTCTCTCGAAGACAGGATGGACAAGCTGAGAGCAAGGATTGCAGCTACATGAGATTGGAGAGTGCTGTGTGTTCGCGAAGGCCTGGCTGGACGGAGGATTTACCGGACTCGGCGGTCCGGTTGGGGACATTTGCTACTTGCCGGGGAGATCGGACTTCGGCGTCTTGTGGATACAGAGCCTCGAGACTGTTCTCCCCGAATGTTACCAGCATGTAGGCTTTCCCACAAGGGCAAATAGCATCCTGTACCAAGTCTACAGCAAGATGAAAGGTGCTTTGAAGGCTCTTCCAAGTCCCCATTTTGGAAAAGCTAATGTCTCTTCTGTTGTTGTTGCTTAATTTATTGTTATTAATGTTTCTTCTGTTCTTATTCATTTTCTTGTGTTTCTCTTTCTTTCTTTCTGCTGGGAGAATGAACAGAACAAGAATTTCATTGCATAGCAGAACTACCTGTTTTACTGTGCATATGATAATAAAAGTCTTGAATCTTGAATATATTTTATATATAAGTCAGCCTGGGAAAGGTTTTGTTCGCTACTTCTAGTGGAAGTCTTCCAGACCAGTGCTTATGACTAAGTGGTGAGTGTGATGTATTTTATTACATTTCTTATGTTTTTGTCATATTATTATATAATTATTGATTCTGAACTGCTCCAGATGATTACGTAGTGTAGGGGTGTGGAGTTTGAATTTGTTTGGAGACAATGTATTCAAAGATAAAGAATTAACTGGAGTTTGGCATTCATCCTCAATTCTGTAATGCCGTGCATTGTTGACGTGATAGTGGTGGTATTAAGAGGTGGATTGGGTCGCTTAACTCCCCACTGAAGGCCCAGGTATGCAATGCACTGCACGCCACTGGAGAAAAAACATCCCAGAACACACAGAGACATTATGAATCTTTTATCATTTTGATGTTAACTTTTTTTTTTTTTATTTAATTACGCCTTAAAATATCATTTTTTAATCCACATAGCTTTTTACAATCAACAAAACAAATGCTAATTAACAATGCAATTAACATTCTGCAATGTTGAAATGAAAAAAACAACGGCAGGTACTGGAAATATTGCTGGCGCGAGACAATCAGCCTTGCTTTCTTTGTTGCTGCATAACAGCAGCAAGGGAGAATGACGGCAACATTAACACAGTATGTACATTCATGCCTCTCAGAGACATTTTTTAAAAACATCTATTTTACAGATTATAAGAGTGTGACACAACAGTCATGTGGGGGTGCTAAATCAAAAAGGTTTGGCATTAAAGGAAAGCAAAAAACATAAGGCAACAACAATCATTTGGAGGTTTGTTTCATGTAGAGTGCAGGAGCCAAACAGAATGGAATCGGACTTATTGTACAATGTGATGTATGTTATTTGCTATGTTTACATGAGCAATCAATGTCAGCAACTGTTAGTAATGTAGTAATGTAATGACTTCAGTTTCATTAGACATGTATTGCTTCATAAAGATCATATTATGCTCCATCAAAGTGACCAGAATTTGCATGAGCAGCAGAGCAAATACTTTATGCTAATAAGATGGGAGCTAGATTTGTTAAAAAAAAAAATCTTTCAGTCAGCTATCATTTTTTCTGAACCAAAACGTTCAAAAAGTCAGTGATCCTCATTCGTGATCATTACATGAGGTTACAACAGCTCCTATTACTGTACAATCTGAATGGTGATAGAGGACCAAGAAAAGTCATGTGATCCCTTGCTGCTAGTAACCCCATAATATTGTTTAGCAGCAGCCACAATTAAAACGGAACTTGCCAAAACCCGCAATTTTAAATGACATACGGTAAGTGTACAAAAGTGAGAACACCCCTCACACCTCAGCAGCCATTTGTACTACAATATATCTTCTCAATGGACAATATTATAAAAATAAACCTATACTTTAGAGTCGTCAGTGTACAGCTCTTATAGCAGTATAGATTCACTCTCCTTTGAAAATGACTCAACATAAAGCCATTATTGTCTAAATACCTGGCAACACAAGTGAGTACCAAGGTACAGTAATTGTGCCTTTCCCTACAGTCAAGCATGGTGGTGGTAGTGTCATGGTCTGGGTCTGCATGAGTGCTGTTGGCACTGGGGAGCTGTGGTTCATTGTAACATGTATTGTGACATTCTGTAGCATAAATTGGTCTATGTGGCAGTTTTCCAGCAGTTTTCCAGCATGATAGCTCAAACTCACCTCCAAATGACAAGTGCTTGCTGAGAAAGCTGAAGGTGATGGAGTGGCCAAGTATGTCTCCACACCTGAACCCAGTTGAGCACCTGTGGGGCATCTTCTCCAACCACCTGTGCAACTCTTGTGAATTCCATGCCCAAACGAATTAAGGCAGCGCCGGAAAACAATGGTAATGTCACTAAATGGACACAGTTTGGTTCACTTGTGTTGCCAACTACAATATTATTATTTTCAGAGGACAGTAAACCTACACATGCAGTACACCGACTACTTTAAAGCATATCCACGATGTCAACGCACATAAAGTAGACTCGGTGAAAATGATGAGGAAATGACAACTCTAGGTTATTGTACAATTTGAAATTCTGGCTTCACAATGCATTGGTGCAGGAATACAGTCAGGGCACCAACGTACAGTAGTGTACGATGGTTTTCTTTGTAAGAAAAATGTGGTGCAATGCTGAAAAATGCTGAACACGACACTCACAGTAAAACATGGTGGTCATACGTTGGGCTCGTTTTTCTTCAGCTGGAACTTAGCAACCAACCTTCACAAAGGCAATCTGCTAAAAGAGGAATATCTGCTTTTCGCATGGTAATATCCTCCCAAAATACATTCACCACAACAAAGTAACGGCCTCAGTAGAAGAATACTAAAGTCCCGGTGTAGTGCCTATTTTTAATCTTGAACTCACTTCTGTGTCTCTGGAACTTCTTCAGAGTGATGGCATGAGAATCGTGTTAAACGGTCAAAAAGGTAAAACAACTATGTGGCTCTCTTGTCGCCAACACTTCTTTTCAACATAAAACACTTCACTTTCTGTTCAACTCACCTACTGCATATGTGGAAGTCTCAAAGTTTGATGACAAACCCTAAATAAAATAGTGTAATACTGTAAATCACGGTGAACGTTCAATTATATCCTCTAAACTAACTTACATGTAATTTCTAAATGTCCATCCATCCATCTTCTATGCTGCTTATCCTCCATTTCTAAATGTTAAGTCATGTAAACCATAGTAACCAAAATATAAACAATAAAATGTTTTAGAAAATTGAGCTTACAGTAGGAATAGACCTAAATCAAACAGAAAATGTGTGGACACAAAAATGTGAACACAAGAGATGCTCTTGCAACCTGACACATTTGGAGCACTTTTGTGAAGCAGATTGGGCACATAGTAGTAAGGGAGTGCACAAAAACCGAGTCAAAATTTTGGGAAAGATTTTAAACAAAAAACGAATCACACAAAACTGTATTGACTGTTTTTTTGTTATTTTTAATGGAATGGCCGAATCTCAATTTGAGGATGTTCTAAGCTCCTGTTTCCATACCAGTCCTGCCAGGAGGAGCTGTGTTATAGCAACTTTTCATTGTTGATGTCATGTTGTACATTCATCCCATCGCGGTTCAAATATCGCTTTCTCGTTCTATCGCGTTTTTTTTCTCGAAAATTAGTTAATGAATTAATGACTGCTGTTTCGTGGTTCACTATGGACTATTATTAGTTGAAAAATATTGAAATACAATTTATATGTAGTATTCTGTGCACTAGGTGTCAGTAATGTCACACTGGTGAGACATGATTAGATTAGATTACCTTCACACTGCATGGAGTCAGGAACGGCATGTCTGACATGACATAGTGAAAATAAGTTCTCCTCCCATTCCATGTGGAATTGGTAAATTTTTGGCTTCTTACTTTGTCCTTTGTTCCTTGTTGTCCTTTGTCCCCACTCCATTTGAAAACCTTAAGTTTGCGGCTAACTAGTTTACTCTGTAGCATGCTAATGTGTAACTAAATGTAAACAACGAATACCAGGAGTGTTAGGGTGACTATACGGGTGTTACTTCATGTCCACAGCGCTCTAGTAACGGTAAAATCGTATTGAAACAGTCACAAATAGGTTTTCTATTGTGAGTGTGAATGGTTGTTTGTCTATATGTGCCCTGCGATTGGCTGGCGATCAGTGCAGGGTGTACCCCGCCTCTCGCCCGAAGTCATCTAAGATAGGCTCCAGCATTCCCCCACGACCCTAGTGAGAATAAGTGCCGTAGAAAATGGATGGATGGATAACCAGGTTTTCTACGCTCTAATTACAAAAATATTCCATTTATTAATTCTACTTTGGGGGTCTGGAAGCAATTAACCACGATAAACAAGGGATGGCTGTACTTCTGTACACAGCAAACTCATTGACAACTCTCTATTGCTCTCTGGTAGTCCATATCTAATTTATTGTGTGGAGATATGAGGAAATAAATCCAAAAGTACACTTCACTCACTAACTGTGCTACAAAAAAAGATCAGTCAGGGTAATTCATAATGCCGCTTACAGAGAACATACCAATGCTTTATTCCTAAAAAATCCACAATTCTTAAAATTTGCTCATCTGGTAAACTTTCAAACAGCTAAAATTACGCAAAAAGCAAAAAGCAATAACGTGCTACCCAAAAATATAATACAGTTCTTCTCAACAACAGAGCAGAAATATGGCCTTAGGGAAAAATGTAACTTAAAATACTTGTATGCAAGAACAACGCAAAAAACCTTCAGCATATCAGTATGTGGAATCAAATTATGGAACGGATTGAGTAAAGAACTTAATGAACTAAAATTAACGATTTCAAGAAACGGTATGCAAGCAGTTGATGTTTACAAAGTACAAGGAAGCAGTCCTGAACCACAGTGTACATTCCAATGCTATGTCTAATCACTTTGCACTTACTAACTCTTCATTTCCTTGTGAGTACATTGTCTGTACGCACCCATTATCCAACTATGTTTCTAGTCACCTTTTCATCAGTTACTGTTATATATCTATTATTATTTATTATGACTGTTCTATAATTTATTTTACAGTTATTATAAACCTTGACTCCTATTGTACCACATTATTATACTGCCTTATCATTTTTCTATGTGTTTAAAATCGGCAAAGAATGGACAACAGGAAGTGAACAAATGTATAGTAATTGGTGTGAAACATAGGGGGTAGGATTAAATAAGCTTTCCTTCTTCCTACTCCTTTTTGGACATGGGGAACTGTGAATTGTATTATGTGATGTATTCCAATATAACTTGTATGCATGTTTAAAATAAATTAAACCATTACCATTACCATAGAAATCCCTCAAAAAGTTTCAGGGTTGGTGCTTCTTCTTACTTGTTCTTTACCTACTGCTCACCAGCCTTGCCTTTGAACTTGACCACCATGACGGTGATGTTGTCAGGGCAACCGCGGTAGAAAGACTGGAGGACAATGCTTTTGGCGCCGAAGTGAGGCTCGTCCAGTCGTTCCCTGATGAAGCGCACGGCTTCCTCGTTGCTGAATGTGTCCCAGAGGCCGTCCGATGCCAGGATCATAAACTCTGGCTGCAGCTTGTTCAGGTCGAAGGAGAGGACGTCAGGATCGGGGACGACCACGTTGAGATTCTTCAGGGTGTAGTCGCCCAGTGAGCGGGACATTGCCAGGATGCCCTGCACCCGCCATGAGCCGTTGAAACTGATGAAGCCACCTAAGAAAGCAGGACAATGTTCAAGATGGAGCAGATGGTGATGTAAGGAAGCAGGAAGAGAAAGGAAGACATATGATATTCTGCTGCTGCTGATGTCCTCTGTGGCTGCGATAGATCTGCAAGAAGGGAATTGCTCTGGAAACGATAAGATTACATTACGACTTCCTTACTTGGTCAGGGGCTTCTCCGGTTTCTTCATCTTCTCCAAGCAAGCAAGGTCAAAGCCAGGATTTAAAAATACCGGAGGTCATGTGATCAAGCCACTGAAGACTATTAAATATATAAATATACCAGATGGAGTGTAATGCTTTTCATAAAAGCTAGCATTAATACTGCTGATGAGTTCATAGTACACAACAGAACAGCACGTGTAACACACAACCATCATCGTAAAGCAGAGGTAGATAAAGCTGCTGGATGCTGACCACTCATAATATTTCAAATTTCTACATTGTATAGTTAAGAAAAACTACATCGAGAGCTTGCCTACAGCGACAGTTGTTCATGCCAATATTTTTGGACCTGGTGCTAATCAAAGGCCCCTGCGGTTATTTGTTTTTCAAGACCAAGCACCCAGAGACTGTTGGAGACTCTTGCGATGAACTCAGTAGAGGTGTGAATTGGAGCATTTATGGTATGTATCTACGTATATGTATTAAAGAATTAACATACCCTAGCATGGGTTGACTGGATTATTCAGCATTAAAAAGACCCCACACAGTCTGGTTATCTCTTCTAATATGTAAAATGTTTGAATAAATGGTTCCTATTTTAATCAGCTGACCGGTTAAGTCGTTTATTGTGTCTATGGAAATTGTTTTTTCGTGCCTAATATTTTTTTCGTCCTCCAGTACCTAAATGAGCCATTAGATGGCGGTGATGGACTATTGTGCAGTCTGGCCCCACAGGGCTTACTCCTCTGGCACCCTGCCATCATCACTGAGCAAGAGACAAGCTCTGAGAGTATGCAGCATGAGTGGGAGGGAGAATTATGGCTGCAAATGCACCTGAAAAGCTGTGTGCACTCGCTGTCTCTAGTTGATAACAGCCTACTTCTGAGAGCCAGACTGGGTCCATCAGCCTCAGTATAAAGACAAAATATGCAATATGTGTCCAGGTTATGTCCCCAAAGTGACAAAATAATTGTTATGCTGATCATCTGAGGGAAGTGCGTTGGTATGTACTGTTAAGATGTCGACTGACTCACCGGCTTTCTTGATCCTCTTGCGTTCTTTAAGCTGGTACGGCTTGTGGTCGTGTGATAGAGGAATGGCGTTGCCGTCTTTATCGCAAAGCACTCCTCGCGAATCGCCGACGTTGGCTACCGTCAGCTCCTTATCGGACAGGAGGGCCACCAGACACGTGGTGCCTGAGGGAAAAGGAGCAGAAGGAGATGGAAAGTGAGTGATGTGGCGTGTATGCCAATTTTAAGTTGAAAACATCATGAAACACAGTCAAATCTACTAGAATGGCACACGTGAGAGGGCAAACCTCTGCCAAGGCTGGACATCAGAAACAAATTACAATAAATGCTCTAGACATTTGTTTACCAAAACCACAAAGAGGATGCGGCTTTAATAATTATATGGCGTGCGCGGGAAAGTGGAAAGCAAAATGTATCGCTCTTTGAGGCCACGGTCGTTTATTAACAAGTATGTGTATATTGCACAACACAGTAACAACAGAACCAATCTTGCGGTAAGGTAATAGCGGTAAAACACAAACTGCTCAGCCAGCATTATTGTAAACAACAGTATGGCACGTGTCACATACTGTACATGAGTTTCAGACAGTTGAGGAGCACGACTGATATTGTAAAGCGCATGCAGAGGCAGATGACCACTGCTGACCCCTCATGATACTTCAAATGCAGCTACTGCCATCTTCATCTTCATCAAAAAACTACATCAGGAGGTTACCTACAGCCACAGCTGTAAAGGATATTCTTTTTTGACCCGACCTAGACCCCAGCCATTACTTGCTTTTTCAGACCACACACCTGGCAACTATAGGTGACTAGTAGTAATTGGAGCATTTACTTTTAGATAGATAGAAGATACAGTATCCTCCTGTATTCTGTCACAGTATTCATCAATTATTCACTGAGATATTGAGGGAAATGTTAAAAAAGGGCCTAAGAATCTCACAATGCTCACAAAAGGAAAAAAAATTAAGCAGTTTATTGAGTGGAATTGATTGTTGATTAATGGTGTCTTAAAGCCACTGGGTTGGCTCTTCAGCCGGCCCGACAGAACCCTTTGGACTCTGAAGGTTTTTGTGCGAGAGCCAAAGAACGGCACTGCCTCTTTGGCCATATGCTCACACTAAAGACCAAAGACAAAAGTGGAGGGTGTAGGACAGATCAAGAGAGAGAACTTGCCTGGGATATAAAGGGGAGGCTTAGATGACGAAATGAGCAGTAAAATGCAGTCAAACTCAAGATTCAGTTACAGTAAATCAGTGTTTTTTCGAAGACTGTACTTGATTGTTGATGATGGCAAAATGGTGTGCACTACAGGGCTTCAAACAACAGAGGCATTGTTGAGTGATTCAGCCAGTCAGTCAATAGAATTCTCTTAAAAGTTCCCCATGGTGGTGTGATGTTGACTGAGGTGTAGACTGACAAATCTAACTTTTCTCCATAGAAGTCCAGGGAAAAAGTCAAAAGGAGAGACCATATGTAGTAAGATGGAGATGAGAAAAACACAATTGTGTTTTTCCACACTAGTTGTAGTCATGTAGAAAAAAAAGCTTGAAGCACATTGAACACTGATAGCACTATACTGCACACGACATACAGTATTTTACAGGGGTGAAAATAAATAGGTTTCCTAATAGCATGCATCCATAATCCTACATATAGCTTCCGCTGCACTGCGCCATGCAGTCCGCTAATTATCCTCATCGAGATTCCATAGAGATAGATGGACAGAAGTGCTTCACTAGCTATCCACCTTTCCCCACTTAACCTTGCTATACCGAGCAACCCTTTTACTACTCCCTATTAAAATGCTCTGTATGCACCATGTCCTGCTGCTAATTATCTGTCTGTAAAAAGGAGTAATCAGTAAAATCAGTTTGTGCGAATGCACGCTAACCGGGCTAGATTTGACATGTAGATAAAGCTGCGGGGCGCCATACTTGCTGTCAGATTATATGCCTCCAACAGTCACTGCCCATTAGTACACCCACACAGATTAGGGTGCTCTCTCTGGATGGGCACTGATAACAGTACAGGAAACTCATCCAGGACTTCCTCAGCTGGTGCGACGCTAACCACCTGCACCTCAACACCACCAAGACCAGGGAAATGGTGGTGGACTTTAGGATAAACAGGACTCACCCAGAACCTGTTCTCATTAAAGGTGACTGTGTGGACGTGGTGCACACCTACAAATACCTGGGAGTGCATCTGGATGATACACTGGACTGAACTGCCAACATGGATGCTCTGTGCAGGGAAGGCCGTACTTCCTCAGAAGGCTGGCGTCCTTCAACGTATGCAAGAAGCTGCTACAGAACTTTTACTGTACTGTGGTAGCTAGTGCCCTCCTGTATGCAGTAATGTGCTGGGGGAGCAGCCTCTAGAAGAAGGACGCCACATGCCTGGACAAACTGGTGAGGAAGGCAGGCTCTGTCATTGGCACTGAGCTGAACAGCCTGACATCTGTGGCAGAGCAAAGGACACTGAGGAGGTTCCTTTCCATCATGGACAACCAGCATCATCTCCCAACAGAAGAGCAGTTTCAGTGGCAGATTACTATCACTGCCCTGCTCCACCGAAAGACTGAGCAGCTCATTCCTCCCCCACACCATGCGGGGGAGCGATAAAAACACACACAGGACGGGACTTATTACCTTATCATGAATAATTATTATTATGTATTAGTATGTATAATTAGGATTTATTATGTATTATTGCACTACAAATTGGAAGTGAACCGTTCTGTATTATTTATTTCTGCATTTCTTATTTTATTTTCTCAGTTTTCTTTTCTTATCTTGCCTGTCTTGCCTTGATTGTTTATAATGACTTTATTATGATTTTTGGAGAGCTGCTCGAAATGTGAATTTCTCTTGGAGATTAATAAAGTATCTATCTATTTATCTATCTATCTTGTCACTCATGGCTGTCTGGTATTCATATACATGTCCATAGTGTGTACACACACGCACACACACATGCACGCACACACAAAAGCAGTCCCAGAGAGGTAATCAGCAATTTTCAGTCAGCCATTCTGTTGTTGCGATAGGTTATACAGTCAATGATAGCTAATGTTTGTAGTTAAACTTTGTCAAATCGCTATCATTAGCTGACAACAAACGTTTCTAATGCATATTGTAATGCATATGTTGTCCAAATTTTTTTTTGGCGGTCTTGAAAAAAAGGGGTCGTCATATATACAGTACAGTGTGTCCCGTTTTGCACATGCAAATCAACAGGGGGCGCCACACAGCGTTTGCCCAAGCCATTGAGCACAAACCAGCGACCTGAAGAGATGCACAGGCATGCTGGAAGATAAGAAATGCCTTTTGTCTTTGATTTTGTCTAAAAAGCAATTTTTCCAAAAATGTGTCTTGAAAGAAGCTGTCGTCTTTTCAGGTTAATTCAGGTCAATTCGGTATAAAAATTTTGCTGAACTAGTCTGTCTTTTCTGCTCTCTACATTGCTGCTTTCACCATTATTTGTGGATTATCTAACTCATGCATGACTAGACAATTGTGTTGTTTTGGCATGCGGGTCAAAACCTGTGACAAAGTTTATGCAGTTGCATCGAGGTTAGCGTAAGAGGTGCATCACACTGCATCAAGATGACTGTTTCCATAATAAACATAAAGCTTATTGTTGAAGCTACATCAGTTTTAACTTTGGCTCATGTACTTTTGTTTGCCGATAAACAACAAAAGGGACGACAAAATGGGGGATAAATGTGACATGTTGGATTAGGAGTTCAACTCTCTCTACATCCATCCCCCTTCTAACTCCCCTGCCAGCTTAATTTTGGCCCTGATTGCAACAGAGAAAAGAGAGCTGTGAATCAGGCACGGGGGAAAAAATTAACAGTAACTACCTGATCAGCAAGAGGCTTCCAAGGGGAAGACTGTAATAAATTCCACACCTAAACATGCATTGCTGTTCCCTATCAGCTGACCCTAAGTCAGTATGTCTTGAAGAAATAACAAGACAGAGAGAGCCATTGTGCGGCAGAAGGTCAGAAAGCATCAAAACACAAAAAGTCAGAGGGATCAGGAGAGGAGCCTTTCTTGCTAGAGCAACATAGAACAGTAAGATGATGCTTTTCTGCAGCTGGAAAGAGCCTCGAAGACGAGCATGACGGGCATAAAAGGATGAAGAGGTCGACAGCGGGCGAGGGCAAGAAAAGGTAATGTCGCTGCCATGTTGGAGCCTTTTCTGAGAGGGAATAATCGGCTGTCGCCTGCAGATTGGGCGCTGGTGCTCTTCTTTAACAATCAGTGTGTTATATGAGCCATCTCTATCTAGGGAGTACCATGAGTTTAGTGAAGCTGTGGGCGCCCTGTCAATGGGGCTTTCATTGCAATAAACTGCTGACACGAGAGTCACATGTTGAAAATTAAGGTATTTTAACTTCACATTGCCTTCTGTTTGCCCCTAAGTCCAGAGTGAATCACTCCATTTAGGGTCATAATATAATTCTGTCTTGTCCTGCTGTTGGGGGAAGTTCATGCCTGTAGACGAACCACCATATATCCCACCATATATCCCATCAGGCGTCTTTCAGTTGCTTTTTAAATTTACCTTAAACCAGGGGTGTCCAAACCTTTTCCACCGAGGGCCAATTACAGAAAAATGTAATGATGTGGGGGCCACTTTGATGCATTTTGTGCATTAAAAATGCCAAAACCAATGTAGGCCAATATATGCTGAACACTGTTTAGCTTTGTGCTATAGGTAGGGTTGGGCACCGAATCTCGAGCATCGATGCGAACCGGGACTAACATTCTCCCAGTCTGGTTCAAATGTTTAAATTTAGATTCCTCGTTTCGATGCTCAGTCTGCAGACCATAAGTTTGGCTGACTTCATAAAACAGTGCAACATTTGCAACACAATTATGTTATGCAAAGGAGGGTGCAGGACCAACGTGATTAAACACCTCTGAATGCATGGTGTAGAAATAACAGAGTGATTTGTCCTTTACGCGTGACGCCGGACTTCTCTAACCAGTCAGAATCAAGTAAGTAAAACTAATTTCTGTCTTATGCCAACATTGAGGCAGCAAATACAGCGCTAATACAGTGGGTCAACTCAAACCATCCACCGTCCGGTTTTTCATAGACGAACATTTAAAAAGGTGTTTGTTTGATATTCTGCCTGTAGCATTAGCTAAGACGCACAAAAACAACATAAATCTTTTGTGAAAATGCACTCCTGTGGAAAGAAACTTCATAACATTTATATTCAAGTTCAATGGCTGAAAACAGTTGTTTGTATAAGTTTTTTTTTTTTTGTTACGGTACGCTCTATGAGCGAAGTAAAACAAACAGGAGATGCACAAGGCGTAGCTCAAACTCACAGAAATATCCAGGAAGAGAGCAAACAAAGTTCAGCACAAAAGTCCAAATAAGTCATGTGGCGTATGGTTGTCAAAGGGCATGATGAGTAACCAACAGAAGAACCGGTAACTAACAATAGGCACAGCTCCACCTAAACAGTAGCATCGATGACTAATGACAAACAGCTCGGCTGCTATCCAGCGACAGCAAACCTGCCGTCCATGGCGCTGAGCAGGAAAACGAAAAACAAAATAAGAGCACAAAACAGGAAAATTGTACATTTAAAAATTTTTGATAAAACACTTTAATGAACGCCCCGGCTATAATTGCAGCATTTAGAGTATGCACAGTATGTTCAACATACCAATCAGGTTCCAATAATGAGGGAAGCTGCACGGTGTTCTAGTGGTTAGCATGTTGGCCTCTCGTGGGTTTGTATCTCCGTTTGTTCATATTGCTCTCTGTGTACAGTTTGCATCTTCTCCAAATGCATGCATGGGTTTTTCGGATACTCCTGCTTCCTCCCTCATTCCAAAAATATGCATGCTTGGTTAACTCTAAATTGTACAGTTTCCTTATTTGTCTATATGTACCTATACCCATCATACCTGTGACTCTGGTGAGGACAAGCATTACAGAAAAAGGATGGATGGATATTACTCTACAGTGGAACCTTGGTTAGCGTCATTAATTAGTTCCAGAAAGTCCGACTCTAATCAAAACAGACGTTAACTGAGGCAATTTTTCCCATAAGAAACAATGTAAATCCAATTAATCAGTTCCACAAAGCCAAAAAATGTGTTTTACAATTATAATTTTAGTGTTCATTTATCATTTATATGCATTTAGAATTGTTTTAAGCATGTAAAACTATAACTGTAAAACTATTAAAATGTCTTTTGTTTAATATTTTTGAGAGTCAACCGCTGATGACATCAAAGACAGGCGACAGTTATTTTCAGTTCTGGTTGCCATTTTGTTTAGCTAGCTAATAGGATGCTAACAAGGAAGGACATTTTGTGCTAAAAATACATTCAGAACATATAGTCATGTAAAAAATTATTAGATCACCCTTGTTTCTTCAGTTTACTGATCCATTTTAATGCCTGGTACAACTAGAGGTACATTTGTTTGGACAAATATAATGATGATAACAAATATAGCTCATAAGAGTTTAATTTAAGAGCTGATATCTTGCAACTTCCATGGTTTTCTTGACAACCACAAAATCACTTAAGTTCTTACATGAATAGCTATAGCATTGTACTGCCAAAAAATAAACTCTTATGAGCTATTTTTGTTGTCATTGTTATATTTGTCCAAACAAAGGTACCTTTAGTTGTATCATTAAAATGAACGAGAAACTGAAGAAACAAGGGTGGTCTAATCATTTTTACATGACTGTCGTTGGAGTGCTCTGTGATTGGCTGGCGACCAGTCTACCCTGCCTCTCGCCCAGAGTCAGCTAGGATAGGCTCCCGCTTACTCCCACAACCCTAACGAGGACAAGCAGCATAGAAAATGGATGGATGGACATCGTTGAACTCACACAGTGTATTAACAACATGACAAGACATGCGTCAAATTGTTTTAACCGGAGAATGCATGCAACCCGAGGCAAAATTGTGGCGTAAATTTTTGACAAAAACATGCTAAGCGGGGCGGACGCTAACCGAGGTTCCACTGTATTTCTTATATAGTGTCGGTATGGCCACTTAGCCACTGCCTTCAGGTTGCTGGTATAAAAGCACACATACAATGCTGTTGACAAGAGTCATTCATTTAAAAAAGGTAGACAAACACTGCGGTGCATTAACACAAAAAAAATCATTTTCAAGTTGGCGGCAAAGAGAGCAATAAAAGCAAGCAATCGATACCAATAAACAGCCAACTGTGACTTGTTACACTACAAACAGTGGCCCTCTATTATAGAGATATTTTATTGTATAATAACCCACAAAACAAGGTTGTCAGGAACATTTATGAATGTCTCTCTAATGTCCTGCACCTCCTCTTCCCCTCTTTGTCCTGTTGATGTCGTTATGCTCTTCTCTACATTATATGTGGCATGACGTCCTGCTTTCTATAAACACACCCAGCGTCTGCAATGCTCTCAACAACAAAAACGCCCTTCTTCCAAAGACACATATCGCTTCCTCTGACCCTTCTCTTACCTCTCTCTCTCTTCTCACTCCTTCCTTGCCTTCCTCCACAGATAATTACTACAAGCTTTGTGGAGACTGACTTGTATTTAAACAGCTGAATAAGCAAGGCCCTGGGGCTGCTGACAGTGACTGTCCAACAAAAGTCGAGTGGAAAATTTAGAGGAGGCTTGAAAACATCACCAAGGACTAGCCCAGTGGTTTAGCGTCTCTATAGTCAAGAGCGACACCCTCATAGTGCAAGCCGGCCAATTTGTTTTGTGATCACACTCGGATAAACGCCTCATTTCCTCGTCTCAGGAAAACATAACATGTGGCAGACGTGGCATCTATAAAGCTGATGCTTACCATGGAGTAGAAAGAGAAAGCGCTGCGTATCACTAACATGCGGTAGCATTCAACCACTTCCACAAACTACAACCCCAATTATAATAAGCATGCTGTTTCATGAAATGTCCCATATTGAAGTATTTTTTTTTTAAATAAGAGGTCCCACAATAGTGTCTTGGAAGTGCGTTGGCCAAAATATAGCCTTGGTGCTGGAATTTAGACAGTTTAAAAGTGCTTTTCGTAAGCCCTACTGGGAATACCCGTTTTGTGTCTCTGTAGCTTTAATGTTAATCACCTGTTTGTCCACACCCGTCTTTGAGAGTGCTACTGCGCACTTCATCCACTTTTTACACATACGCTGTAATTCTGCACTTGTCCAACATAATAGATGCCATGTGTCATATACAACAACCTAACATTAACGAGTGAGACAGGGGGGACACAAACGTTAGCAACACTAGCATAACTATGTGAGCTACAGTGTTAACATTACACTCACATTTTAACAGCAACATCCTGCTAGGTTAGTCTATTCACTGAAGAAAAACAAAATGATCATATAGCCCCCACGTCTTTAGCTGACTGACGGATAGTGGCAGAGCTCCAGGTTTTACTTCAAGATATGTAGTGAAGCCTGCTTTTTATCAATTTTGCAAAACAGAGGCCTTTAATATTTTTCTGACAGTCAGTCAAAGCAACATTATCATCCTTGTAAAGCCGGACTCTCTTAATTTAATATTTTTACCTGCTTCATTGTACGTAGAGGAGAGCTTTTCCAACATTTCCCGGTCTAACGTCAGGATTTGCTGCTCCAGGATGGATGGGTAAGACAAGCCACCCATCTCTTTTTTCTCCTCCTTCTCCTTCTCCTTTTCCCTGTCTCGCTCTTTCTCACGTTCATAGGTCAGCAGCTGCTGGCGAAGCGCCTCCGGCAGGTGAGCTTTTACATAGTCAGCAGCAGCCTGATAACAGAGCAGAGGGAGAAAATATTAGGTTCACGAAAATAAACTATGATAAGCCTATATCTCGTCTCTGTCACTGAAGCAAAATATAACATCTAGACGGTGTTGTTGCTGGTGATGGTGGAACAGCAGCGACATAATAAAAAATATTTTTCTAGAGGGAGCTACTGCGCAAATGTAAAAACACATTTATAAATGTAATTAATTTTATCATTGTATGTATATATTAAAGTTGTCACGAGACACTTCACAAGACAAGACGATACACAAGATTCGGTCAAGGAGCAGGAGACGAGACAGCACTTAAGAAAAGAACAATGAAAAGTACAATGAAAAAACATGAAAAGGATATGACAATATACTGCAATCTGCAATATACTGGGGGTGTCACGATACACTCAGCTCACGAGACCAGACGATGCACAATATTGTGTTCAAGAGACGAGATGATATTTGAACATTACTTTTAAGAAAACTACAATGACAAAACAAAGGAGTGGACAAACAGATTTTTTTTAACTGAGTCACAAAACAATGCCGGACCATTTTGAAATGTTTTATAACATTACATGCATGACCAAAGCTTGATGCTTTTAGCTGTTGAATTTTTTTCCCCACAAATTGAAACAAAAACAAAAAATTGTAAGTTAAAATAATGATGGCAGTTGTAGGTGCTACTACTACTGAACATTCCGGACTATAGGTCACACCTTTTTCCATGGTTTGGCTGGTCCTGCGACTTGTACACCGGAGCGACCTATATGTTTTTTTCCCCACACTGATAGCCGTAAGAGGACGCTCTAGGCTTGTGTGCCAGTATCTGCTACTCCTATCACTCCTGTACCACTAAAAATTTACAATGTAAACATCAATTTATAAAGACAACTGAGGGGCTATCCACACAGAAACGTTTTCATCACACGGGAACGGCATTCTGGTTGACCTGAAACTGTATTTTTTTTACTATACAGGCATTATATATATTATATTATTGTGTGAATGCTGAAAGCATTCCTGGTCTCGGGAAAACATAACGTGTGGCAGACGTGGCATCTGTAAAGCTGATGTTTAGCATGTAGTACAAAGAGAAAGTGCTGCTGTGTATCACTAAGATGCGGTACCGTTCAACCACTTCTACAAACTACAACCCCAATAAATATGTTGTTTCATGAAATGTCCCATATTATATATTATTTTTTAAATAAGAGGTCCCACAAAATGCTGAAAGCATTCAATCACACAATAATAAATAAAGAATAAATGAAGACGACGGACTTAGGTGCATCCGTTCCTTCTTCTTCTATGGTTTGGAGTGTGACATAGTTCCGTCTACGTGCCTGTTCACAGCGCCACACCTTCTGTGCCTTGTGTATTACATCGCTCTCACTCAGTGATGCGTTCCCGTCTGGATGCAACTATATACTAATCTGGCACAGTGGGGACGCAATTTTTTTTCAACCCACCAAAAAAAAATATTCCAAAAACGTTCCGTGTGGACAGGGTCTGGGAAAGACAGAACAGCCCCTAAAATAAAACACTGACACTGACAGCCACAAGAGGGCGCTCTAGACTTGTGTACCAATATCTACAAAGCTACTTCTATCACTCCGGTACCACTGAAAATTTACAACGTAAACATCAACTTATACAGACAACTAGGAAAGACGGAAGACTAATTCTTCAGATTACAAGCTACTGTACAAGCAGTGAAATATGCAGCCGAAAACGATAATCTAGCAGCAGAAAGTTTGGAGTGAGTGAGGAACTTGACCGGCGAAAAGCAGAGGATACTCAAACTCCAATGAAGAAAACAAAAAAAGCTAATGGCAGGCTAGATGTCCACAGCTAGAGGAACAAATTCACAAATGGGTGCTAGAACAACGTGCTGCCGGGAGAGGCTTGTCAACAGTGCAGTTACGTCTCCACGCCCGGGTAGGTGCCAAGGCGATGCATCTCACACACTTATTAAACACTTTTTAAACATAAAATGATAATGTCAAATCATCGATAGAATAGATGGAATCAGAGCACAGTCTACTTGCTACAACCAAGATTCCATCTGCCGCGGCATTGCCATCGATCATTTAAAAAACAAATTTTGGACCAAAAATCCACAAATTTGCGGGGTCGCAAATCCTGAATCGCCAATCTGCAGGGGTCCACTCTTTTGTATTTTAAAGCCAGTTGAATGAATAGCGCACAAATGGTAGTCATTGACAGTGTCAGGATTTGGTATTTCCGTATATTTACCACTGTGATAACCACTGGGCCAACACAGTGAGATATGTGCTGGGCATATTTTCGCCAACAAATAAATCCTATACAATTTTTTTTTAAGAGCAAGTGTAGGCACCTTCAGTGAGCCTAGATAAATGCTTCAGATAGATGTCTTCCGCTGTATGAGTAAATGCTAGCCAAGGTCATAAAGATCTAAGCACCCATATCAGGTAAAACATCGCAGAAATGCTTCACAGCTCATATTTCATTTGTTTCTAATATGTGAGGAGAGTCTGCAAAAATGCATGAAGTGGTGTCTAAATTTCTCTAATGACTTGAGGTCATATTACAGAGACAATGGACCCCATTTGTCAAATGCTCATAATGATGACCCCATTTCGCTCTCTTTTATTTCCCTAGCTCCGTCATGCTCTGGGGAAAAAAAAAGGAAAAGTAATGATTCAGATTTTCTTTTTTTGTACCTAAAGTCAGTGTTGTTGCCGCTTTGCTTCTCAAACTGTCCCTCCACCCTTCCTTTCTTCACTCCCATTCAAACACTGCCAATATTGGCCTCTCCTACTTGAGTGTCTCCATTCAAATTCTCAGTGTCCCTTCCCGTCTGCTTCCGTGGTAACGTTCCACAAAAAAAAATATCTGAATTATTTCCCCTCACCGACCACTCCTCGTATACAGTACAGCCCCGCTTTTACCAGTGCATAGCGAAAATCCACTAGTAATTGATGTGCCCATACAAACGTCTATTTAGAAGACATGGCTTGTTCCTATCCCCGAAACCCTCCCGCAACCTTGACGTTCTCATCTGATTTCATCTCAACATTTGCAATAAAAGTGAATTATTAGATTAGATTCAGCTACAGAACTCTCTCTCTTCAGTTGCTATTGTTCACTACAATGATAAGCTAAATGCTAAATGCACAATCCAGGTTTAAGCCCTAAATATAATATCAGACACTCAAACAATTTAATAGGTTGTATTTCATAAAATGAATTAATCCCATTGAAAATATTTAAGTGCTCACCACTAATGAATGACAATGTAAGATGATTGATAGAACAGATGAATCAGAGTCAATGGGGCAGCCTCCACGTCATTCTGAAGCAGCTAGCGGTAGTACAAAGTGCCCCCGCTTTGCAGGCTGCTGGGTCGTCCCAGCTCGCTGTCACAGAAGGCATTTTCTCCAAGCTGCGTCTACATAATCTACACTGCGTGCCTGTTGTAATTCCAGTAATGACTTTGTGTGCACCTTGCTGCAAGTTTTGAGGCCAGATTGTTACATTTAAGTTTCACCTTTGCGTCTAACAAGGATGGTCAAGCACCACCGAAGAAGTGTGAAAATAAACATGTATAAATGGTGGGCTTTTTTTTTTAACAGTGTACACGTACCCTGTACATTTTACCCGTATTGTCACGTATTTATAAATGACTGGCGACGTACGGTAAACGAGATGCGTTTTCTGCTGCTGCTGTGAAGAAATAAAATGTAAAAAAACTATTGCAAATGTGCAAGGATCCACATTGGATGCCTTCATCCTGCGGTTACCATGAAAAGAACAAAGATAATAAATTGATTTCAAAGGTCACAAATAGAACAGGAAGTCCGTTGTCTGAGTGAGTCATACGATACCCAATTACCAAGCAGTCTAATTGACTAGCCTGTCTACCTGAATAAAATACTGGTCTCATCCCTGGCCTAAATACCTCCTCACGATAAGAGTGCACGTGTACAGCTACTCAAGGTGAGCCTGGGTCGAGTGCTGAGGTTCTTTACTAAATTCAAATTGGACTGGAAGCGAGCTGAAAACGCAATAATTTGACACATGGCTCAGATTAAGTATTGGTGAAGAAATGTCTGCTACAGTCTGAAAGTATGAATTAGAAGTACAGTAGCATGCTCTGAAGATAGATAGACAGAATAGATAGAATATCGCAGCTAAAATATTGCTATTGCAGCTAAAATGCAGATGCAAAACTAAGAGATTGCAACACTCGGTTGGGATTCATTATAATGTAGTATATACAATAAAGTGAGGGAAAAAATAGAATGGGAGTCCTCATTTTTTCACATGACTATAAATGACATTTGTGGTGTCCCCTTTGGGTTGTGTTCAAAATGTTTTGATGACCTTAATGCTGTATAATCATTAAACAAATGGTCAATGATTTATGGGGAATTAGTTGGCTCTTGATGGCAGCCATGTTTTTCAACCAATCTTGTGCAAAATTTACAGACATGTGCTTGTCAGTCTCCTAAAGGTGTGTACCAACCACCCTAAAGTTACAGTGGATGTTTTGTCGAGCGCATTGAGCTGTGTGAGAAATTTTAACTTGTGAGTCAAGAGTGAAAGATTTTTTAATCTCGTTAATTTATTTTCACACTTGTACAAGGCTTCATGTTGGCGATAATTTGACTGGGTTATTTCCCCAAAAAATGGGAGGTCCACGAGCACAAGACACGATACCCAGCCACCTCCACTGAATCATCCATTCGATCACGACACCTGATCCAGATCTGCCAGGCAAACAGAAATACTCAGACCTTTTAAACGCTTTCATCCATCACATCTGAAGTCTGGCAGACATAAGAAAAGCCATTCAAGCGCCCCTTTCGAATGACCCTCAGGGAATTTGGTACAAGGAACAGAAAAAACTTTTTCCCCCATGTGGATCGTGTCGTCAGTGGAGAAAAGGGAACATAAGAGAACATACTGATTGGGAATGTAAGGACTATTCATTAGTACCACTCAAGTGCATCGTTGTGAGAAAAAAGGAGAGACAGTCTCAACTGACTGTATCAGATCAACCATCAAAGCAGTAGAATATAGGAAAATAATAATCAGCATATCATTGCACAAGATCTTGTGAGTAAATGCAGTCTTAAGGGGACTGTTTGCAACTGGCTCAAAATTAAATATTTTGGAAGCAGAAAATATAAGAAGAACATCACCGGCTAGCATATGTTACTATCAGCATATTTTAACTATTACAAATGAAATTGAATAGAAATTTTTGTTTGGCCCAAATACGATAACTGGTGTTAATGGCTGTCACTCACCTTTGTCTCGTGCACATGCACGTACACAAAGGTCCCAGAGAAGCGAGATTATCTTCAGTGTTTTACTGATGTTGTACTTGTTCTTTTCCTGATGAAAAACACAAGAAGGATGTTCAGACGTATTCACCTTCACACCTCCAATGCGTAGCAAAGGCTCCTGCGTCTGTGTGTGTGTGTGTGTGTGTGTGTTACGTGAGGCGCACGCACGGAGCAAGAAAAAGGCAGGATATGCTTGCAGAAGAATCGAAAGTTAGCGCCCTCTAGGCAGCTGCGTACCCAAACAGAGAACCCTGTGCGATGCCGACTCACTGTCTGAGCATTTTTTATTTCTCAGGGCACCATGGGGCCAAAGAAAGTTGTGAGTGACAGCAATTTGATAAAGAAGGTGAGAAACACTAACGAATTCAAGAACGAAGTCATTGCAAAAATACAAGGATGGCGTCCGTGTGGCCGATCTCGCCAAGATGTATAGGAAGTCTGCATAAGTTCCATCTTGGCGAAGACATAAGAAATGAATGAAGCTAATGTTGCGAAAGGGCTAAAGGTGTTGACAAAACAGAGATCACAAACAATCAAAGATGTTGAGAATTTGTTGTTGATGTGGAGCCCCACTGTCTTCTTTTGACCCTGTCCAGTACCAAAAAAAGACTGAAGCAAAATGTACGGTAAAAACACAACATGCCTGTCACTCACACACATCAAACCACGCTCTTATCATCGTCTCTTATCTTATCATCGTGTTCAATTTGTATGTTTTCTACAGTGTTTTAAATTCATCTCTTGCTGTTTTGTCTGCACATGGCAAATAGCGTTAGATTACTATGATTTATTTATATATTTTTTTCCACTCATCTTTAGAGAGGTTTGACAGAAACATGTGGGGCTCAAAAAGGTTGGGGATCACTGGCAGAGATCCGATTCCTTTCTGTTTTTCTGAGAATATCCAATTTCATGTGTTTATTTTTTACGCTACCATACCAAGTTTTGAGTTATAAAATCAGACTACAATTGCTGAAGTCAAACTGTGCATTGAATGCTACGTCGTAGGTGTTAGTAAGTCAACTGTCCAAATACCAGTGTGCCCCATTGACAAACAAGCCATGAATACCTCTCACCATAGCTTTGTATGTGGCAAGTAAGTTCCAAGTATAGATATTGAGAATCTTGTGTGTGTGGTATTTAATTGTTACATCAGTGTGCTTTGTGGAGCATGCAAATTATACACACTGGATATTTTTGCTGCTGTCAAGTAAACATGGCCTCAGACAGAAAATGCAGTGAAAAAAGTGTAAGAATGGATAGTACCAATCCTCTTGACCTGGGTCAGCTTTCAAGGGCTCTCAAATCTAGCCAAAAAAGACCTTGTGCTGAGCGCTAGACTGTTTTCGGAATGAAAAGTAATTTTGCTTGGAAAAACAAAAAGCAAACTCTTGCTTTACACCAGATTGGAAGTGTTTGTGTGGCCTTGAAAACAGTCCTGCGTGTGTGTTCTCACACACAAATCTCACCTTGGCACCCCCAAACTGTTTTGCTCACCCAAACATTGAATCTCACAGAAAACGACAACAAACAGTGGAAGCACAGATGGGCTCCGGGCTGGAGGGCTTAGGCGAGTGTGCAGTACTACAAAGTTGTGAGACTGCCAACTTTGAACGAGAAGCAAACCAAACACACATGCACAGGCTCTTGCATCGCAAAGACAGCAGAACCAATATGATCAACCACTCTCACAATCTCTTTTGGGACCTTGGATTTAGTTTTCAGTAGGGCTGTCAAATTATTACATAAAAAAAAAGCTGATTAATCATGGTTTTCAAATTAATTAATCATGATTAATCACCATGTCACATTATGTTACCTTATATTACCTTATCATATTACTTTATCATTTTCATTTTCAACTACCAGAGTACATTTGGAATACAGGAATTGAACAAATGTATTGCAATTGATGTGAAACAAATGGGAGGTAGGATTAAATAAGCTTTGCTTCGTATATATATATATATATATATATATATATATATATATATATATATATACACACACACAGGTATATACTATAACTGTGTTGTTATGAGCAATGAGGAGTTGTGTTCAAAGACACCATGTCATTTAAGCCGAATTGACATGTTTTGAGTGAATTTTCTGGGATTTCCGAGCGCACTTAAATCCAGCAAATTGTACTTCCGCATTAACAGCTACAAAGTGAGTGATAGGAATATCCACTTATTGATTTTCCATTGCAGTTCTGTTTATTTAGACCACCCATACACCCAAAATAAAGACATTGTTGTGACGTTCGGAGTGTCTGTGAATGCATCTCCCGGCCTGTCTCGTGACAGTGAGGAAGTGTTGTTGCAATGAATGGACTAGAGACGTGTTGGGAGTAGGAGATACATTTACGGTGGTGGAATTGCACTGCTGTTGATGTGTTCAGGTAAGAATAAAGTTATAAAAGAGCGTCAGACACTGTGTGACTCTGGGGGAGCTACATTGTGCCGCCATCTGTCGTCATAATAGAGAGCCGTGGCTTGTCATGATGCGTGTGCGTTAGTTATGCTAAAAGTTTAACGTAATTAATGAAATATATTAGTTACTGCCGTTAACGCGCTATTTTTGACAACACTAGTTTTCAGTAATATTTTCTAAATAGACACAGCTAACCACAGTTTATATTACGTTCTTTTCTTAGTATTGGTTAACTTAGTTGTTCACGTAGCCATATTGTACTGAGCAGCCTGGACAGAGATGTGTGTATGGAACAACATGACCACATAAATAATTTGACCAAGTTGACTTGATTTCCCAAAACATTAATTACAGTACATTACATTACAGTATTATGTGGCCCTAAGGCCTGTTTATGAGCGCCAAACATGAGTTTTTTGCTCCACTTTTAAGAGAAGAGGCGCTTAAATGGTGTTTGAAGTTTTGGGTTTTCGTGAAGTCATGAAGGAAAAACTTCCTTCTTCCTGGACATTATACAACATCGGACCCGCCCCGAGCTAGATAGGCCTGCCCCGTGTATACGCCCACCACTTCACTGAGGACAGCTTCGTAAAAGGGCAGGGCTTTGCTACGCATCTTAAAATAAACCCTGGAGCTCTGCCAACTATCCATCAGTCAGTTATAGATGTAGGGGTCGTAATTTAGATCATTTTGTTTTTCTTCGGGAAATAGGCTTCATAGCCAAGCCTAGATGTTGAGAGTGCAATGTTAGCACTGTAGCTCGTGTAGCTATGCAAGCGTTGCTAATGTCTGTGTCCTCCTGTCCCACTCCTTAATGTTACATTGTCGCATCTGATATGACATCTTGTTACAAAAGCGCAGTGTTACAGTGTAGATGTAAACCGTGCATAAAGTGTACAATAGCGCTTCTTGGAGTCATACACTGGCTTTGAGACAGGTGTAGACAAATGCACCTCATTAGCATTACAGCTACAGACACACAAAATGGCATGTTCCCAGTAAAAACACCTTTCTTTTAAATTCCAGTATCAAGGCTAGATTTTGGCCAACACACTTCCAATACACAACAGTGGGACCTCTGAGACGTATTTAAAATGGTTAGGAATAGTATAATATGGGACCTTTTAAATAAAAAAAAAAACTGCTGACAAGAACAAAGAACATTACTCTCATGTGGCTTATATTTTCCGAACCAGAAGTCAGGCCTATAAAAGTGGATCTGGACTGTAAAGTTGAATAGAAGTTCCATTAAAAGTACCAGAGAATGCTGAAGTTCCTAACACCCTTACAGACATAAAGCCCTGCCTCTGGGCTAAACAAGTCCAGACGACTATGAAAGGACATGAGGTGTATGATGAAGATGATAACAACATCTAGTTAAATCTGTTGGCTGAACTTCTGCCCCACCTCTGAAAAAATCTCATTCCAAGTTCACACTAAAGCTGTTGGAGGACAAAACATCACAAGTTACTGAACCACAATCACAGAAAAAGGTCTTTAATCATAGAGTGAAGGCAACTATTGCAGAGGGGCATTCAGCCATCGAACATCAGTCTCCACTAGCAATACACACACGTTTGAAGAAAGACCTCACAGTGTGTCCTTCCTGTGAAAGCTGGGTCCATTACCGGAGGTGAAAACTCATATTAAACCATAACAGCCCATCGGGAAGAGGCCCTGTGGTTGATCCATAGCTTCCACTAACCTCACCTTAAAGAAGGAGTACCACATTAGTGTCTGCAGCCCAGAATTGGACTCTGTGACACACTGATGACAGCTTTCTAGGGAAGAGGCCCCACATGAATAGGTTAACTTGAATGGTAAAAGGTCCACTGCACTATGCATAGTGACATAGTAAGGGGAATCAAGTAAAAAAAAAAAGTCTTTTCATGTTATTAATACACTGCGTGAGTCCAAACGTGTACTGTATGAAAAAACGTACCCGTAAGCATGCTCTCAATTCCCACCCGGAAGTCATTGTCCCCCAGCTCTGTCATCCCTCTATGATGTCATCAGTGGTTGACTCTGTAGTTCTTTGCCAACTAACACAGTTACACCACAAGTCTCTCCTTTGCAGTACAGCTGCAAAATAATCCACCATGGGGCCAAAGAAATTTGCAAGTGCCAGCACTTGGACAAAGAAGGTGAGAAACTGCATTAAAAAAAAAGCTTGTCGCGAAACACAAAGGTGATGTTTGTGTGGCTCTCCCATCCTCTCCTCCCTCTCCGTGCATCCCCGTCTTTGCCAACAAGAGCCTTCAATCAAGGTCAAACTGATGTTAAATGTACATTTATCAATTTCATTCCTCATTTATACATCTTTTGCATTGTTTTCTGCATGCAAAACTATAATTATTCTCGAGAAAATGTGACTGGCAACATTTAAAATGTACGTTTTTTACAAAGCAGATCTCCACTCAAACAGTGGGGCCATTTGTCATTAATTACAGGCATCATGACTGAATTTAACAGTTATAAAAATACTAATTTGAAGCACATATGGTTTGGTGAGCTACTCAACATCAACTGGTGAGCTACTGTTAGCTCGTGAGCTACCTTTTGGAGACCCCCGTGATAGCATCACTATGTTAAAGCTGTATATACTACCTGTTTATGTTAAACAACTTAGACACACAACTAGTTTTTATGAAGACAAGGCAGAGTCGTCCCTCGTTTATCACGTTTAATTGGTTCCAGACCTGACCGAGATAAGTGAATTTCCAAAGTAGGATTCAATATGAATGAATTTAATATTTTTATAGTTAAAAGTGTAGAAACCCTGTTTATGACTTTCTAAATATGTTTTTTTACCATTGTTAGAGCCCTGTAGACATCAAGTAACATCCCTATAGTCACCTTTACACTCCTATTATTCTTTGTTTACCCCACATTACTAATGCGTAGGCTACGGGATCACTGCAGGTACACAAGTGCTGGCCACTGCTTACCAGATTCTAGGCCTGGTGGTGCCATCAAAGAGATGAAAGCGGTCCTTCAATTTAATAAATACCCACAACACAAAAAGACGATGTGTATTATTCATTCACTCATAATATCATTCAAAAAATGTGCATTAAATGCTGACTAGAAACAGTTCATGTTAGTTCATGTCACAAGAAAGAAGACAGGAAAATGTAGCCCTAACTGACCACATGGTAATTTATATTTTCTATTGTATACAAAGTATATAGCACAACACAGCAGCAATAGAACCAATGCTATAATAGCCCTAAGTAGCAAACTGCTTAGCCAGCATTAACAGTGCCGATGAGTTCATTGTAAACAACAGCACGGCAAGTCTAACACACGAAGTTCACACCGACAGCTGAGTAGAACATTTTAAATCACATGAAGAGGTAAATAAAGCTGCTGGATGCTGACCGCTTATGATACTTCAAATGCAGCTACTGCCATCTTGATCTTGTGGAGTACATACAAAAATTGGGAAGTTGCCTACAGCCACAGCTGTTGATGACAATGTTTTTGCTTGATCATTTGCATTTGGAGAACACGCACCTGGCACCAACTGGAGACTCTGCGGTCAACTGAATAGAGGTGTTAAATGGATCATTTACAGCATGTTGCATTACTCTTTTACAACCAACATGTTCTGTAAGTCAATACTATTTTATCAAATATATATATATATATAAGATCAAGGCAGTGTTTTTTTTTTCGTCTTACAGTGGCTTTTTATACTTTCTGCTAATTAAAGTGCACTTCTTTGCGCATAAAATCCTCTTAAATTGTTGTGACAACAGACTGATATACATTAGGCAGTGAATGAAAAGAAGAGGTGGTAAGAAGAGGGCTAATCATAATGTATAGTATAGACGCATCGTGTCTCCATGAGCTTGTCCTCTAGCATCTATTAGAACTTGACTTGTCCTTTAGATCCCAACTCCCACATCTGATTTATTTATATACATCCCATATTTGATGTGTGTGTGTGTGTGTGTGAGTGTGTGTGTGTGGAGAACACTGCTGACAATTACTTTTAGCTCTTTTCAAGATAAAAAAACGGCAGCAAAGCCAACCTGTGTGAGTTAAAAAGCTGTTGTTCCTGTTATTGCTATTATGTTTTCGGATTTTGCTCAATTGGCATAGCAGATGACACTCTTGTAGACGGACATTCTTTAAAAAAAGGAGATGATTTTTGAGTCCTAGCACCAACAGTTGGAATATAGTGAAGTTTTGTAGACATCAGGCAAAAGTTTTCAAAATACAATGTAAAAAAAAAAAAAAAAGTTAAATATGGGCCACAAAATACCCTTAGGATAAGAGCAAAATAAATGTGAGTGATGGTTCTCTTGTGCTCTTCGACACACACACACACACACACACACACACACACACACACACACACTGCTCATGCACTCTGGCCCTGTAATCTCATTAGGCGCCCACACACATTTCGCTTGTGTTCTTATTTGTATTCCTGCGATCTGGAGCTTGCGTTCGCTGGCAGACATGGAGATATCAATTTCATGAATATTCATCTACTCATCAAGAGTGGCAAGCTAAACCAGCACCCCCTCTTTTCTTGCCCAAATGAGGCACTCATGCAGACACACTGCGCAGAGTATTCATGCATTCTTACCTTTCCTTGTACACAACCCATCCTTTGGTAAAGAGCTCCATCCGTGTCTGTCAATCAAACCATTCAAACACACACGTACGTCTGAGTGGTCTTCGTCTGAAGGCCCTTATCAATTATTTCCTGGATGACTAATCCCTGTAAAGGATTTCAAGATAGATAAATGGCATTTGTCTGAAAGCAGTTTAATCCTTGAGAATCTCCATGTAGGAAGCTTTGACACGCGCATACGTGCTTGTTTCAGACATTTCACACCAAATGCCGTGGAGTATTTTAAAATCAAGACTTTAGTCCACTGATTCACCCGCCCATAAAAATGAGATGAGACCCCAAAAATGAGACACCGTGAAACACTGTCATAATTAGGGTTGGGCATCGTTTGAATTTAAGTGATTCCGATTCTTCGTTTCGATTCCAGTTCCTAATAATTCTCGATTCCGATGCTTTTAAGGCCGTGTCCACACGGGAACGTTCTTGGGATTTTTTTCCACACTGTGCCGGATTAGTAAATAGTTGCATCCAGCTTGACTTGTATAAGATAAAAAGAAATGAAAATTTGTGATATTCAAGCAAGGTGAATTCTCTATACATAAGGCCTTTCATTTGTACCTAAAGTTAGGTTAACTTAAAAGGTAAGTGAGTTATTGATTTGTACTTTTCTATTTTGTTATTTTTACACTTGTCTGACAATTTCAAAATATTACCTTAAAAATGTGTAAACAGTATGTCCATTATTTCCTTTGGGAAAATCATTTGAAAATCCAAACAAATTGTAAATATACCTGTGTCCCAAAAAACAGTTGCCATGAAAAAGCCATATTTTGCCATAATTTCAACTTGAAAATTTTGCGGTTGGCCTTAAGAAGCGTGGGATATTCCTATTTCCCAGCAGCTTGATGTAATAGCAGTGCAACATGGCGTCCTGCAGGGTTGTAATAATTCTTTAAAAAACTACAGTGTTTATCGTGTGTCATGTTCCGTGCACTGCTCTGTCGCCCTCTCTCTGCTTTATGTTGCAGCGC
Organism: Dunckerocampus dactyliophorus; assembly: GCF_027744805.1. NCBI lineage: Eukaryota > Metazoa > Chordata > Actinopteri > Syngnathiformes > Syngnathidae > Dunckerocampus > Dunckerocampus dactyliophorus. The sequence goes on along the minus strand of NC_072830.1, from coordinate 20,685,145 downwards.
ACCTCCTCCGCTGCTGGAGGATTTAATTGACACACCTGTAGCCCATCAGGAGCACCTCTCTTAAGCACAAGCTCCTGCATGGTCGCTGCCAGATTGTTGCCAACTACCCGTCAACATAGGCTTCCCTCAGCAGTGTTTCTGACCCGTTGCTTCCCTCAGCATTCTGCTCCAGCCCAGTGCTGTGTTTTCTGTTTTTGCCACGCGTGCCATTTGCAGCGTGTTTGTCTTTTGTTTTTTCCTGCCTCCTCGGTATTTAGCAGTGCTGTAACTATTTAACTTGGACTCAGGCCTTACCTCTCTACCACTCCTTTTCGGTAGCTCTTTCTGTTCTTGTTTTGTGTTTTTCATTGCGTACCTTCCGGGAGATTTTGAGTTGGACTTTTCCTTGTTTGTACTTTGCATCCTTTGTTTGTATTTTGGACACTTTGAGTAATAAATATTATTACACCAAACCCCTGGCTCACGCATCTTGGGATCCAAGTTCCCGCCCCGGGCCGAACCCTAACATCGTGAATTTGCTCATCTTCCACACATAAACACAGGTCTTTCCCTTTTCTGTGCATTCTAGAAAGCTGCCTCGTGTTGGCAGTTTTTCGCTCACGATGCAGTGAATGGGGAGTCACCTATTTCACCTATAAAGCCCTTTAGAAAAACATTCAAAAACCTGGCCTGCATAGTAATCACGGTATAGCGACATTGGTATTGTAGGAGCAAGCACAGAGGAATGACTTTTCTGGCATAGATGGACTGTGTATATAGCTGTGATATCAAGCACTATGTGCTCCATGTATCAGAATCAATATCATGGTGACTTACTCGATAAACAGTTCTTCTGTCTGGTCCAGCTGGCCTGGGGCGTCTTTTCCAGTTGATTTTGGGTAGACGGAAAACATTTGTACCCCTGCAGGTTTTATTAGCGCTAACAATTCTTCGTTCGTTGTGAAGCAGTCTCTTGGAGCAGTGTCCTCCTCACCACATACAAAAATCCGTTCCATAAATGCTCTACATTTACACCACCGAGTCATGTCGGTCCTGACTCTCTCGACCCCGTCTGCGCCGACTTTTCCCTCTCTTCTTGGTTGCTCAGCTTCTAAAACCTGTAGCTCATCCTACGGGTATTCAGGCTAAAAGAGATAAGGTGCTGGATCCTCATATGTCCCAAAGTAGTAGTTGGCTGCAGCTCTCACAAAGTCTACCATGATTAGTGGCAGCAGGACACGCTTTCTATTGTTGTTGGTGGAAGTAGCGTTAGCTGCTAAGCACTCTGTGAAATCAAAGCACCCAGGAAAGAAGTTCCGGTCATGCTTAAAATGACCAAACTACTGTAACGTTATCATGAATGTGCCTGTTACTACATGGTTACAGGATGTACATAAAATGTTGTTGGGAGTTTTTTTTAGAGGACTTTATAGGCAAAATATGTGAATCCCCATTATGTCCATTGTTTATGAAAAAATGCCACCATGAGGAGGCTATCTAAAACGCACAGAAATGTGCGCGTGTTCTTGTCTCTCATATGGGATTGTGGATGATGAGCAAAATTCCAAAAAAGGTGCAGTTTTCCATTATTCTTTCCTTTATTATGTCTTCTATAACAGTGGTGTTCAAAGTGTGGCACTATTCATTAAATGTAACTAACCAAAATGAGACCAGTTTTCTACTAATTACAATTTGTTTCACATGAAAAGCTACTAAATTGTTGAGACAAGGTGCTTTTAAAAGAGCAATGCAATTCAAGCAAAGCGGCTGAAGCTGCATTTCTCCTTATTACCAATGGATTTATGTTTGAGTGGAATTAGTGGAGCGGAAGCATGAGTGTGTCCTTTTATTGTGTTGTGTAGGCAGGAAGTTATCAAGGTGCAGCTGATGAAGAGACGATTCAAGGGGTTTATAATGGCGCATTCGTCATCGCCGCTCACCAGCCGTCTCGCGTACATCTTCTGCATGATAAATACGGCTCATTGCCTCCATGCCTCAGCTCCCGCCCCCACGTATGCACGCTTATGTTTCTGCCTCACACTCGTAAAGCTCCTGTGATTTGAAATATCGGTTCACTCTGCTTCGCTGCCAGAGTAATGCACATCCACACTGTGATACATTGAAAGCTTGTTCTTCCTTTTATTCTCACAAATTATATACAGTACTGTGTAGCACGTGGCTCATCACAGCGCTTAGAACTCCTCCTTTTAGATGAATATACTGTGTCTTCTGAATGTAGGCTTGACAAGAGGATGAAGACTGGAGGAGAAAATAAATGTTCGGCATTTCGGTTCGATCACCAATAACCGTACCTGTTGTGTTTTACCACGCCACAATAACTGTCTCTGAAGGAAGGTAAATGCACACTCCTCATTTACCCTTAATGACCTTTCCCTGCAAGGGTCTCTAATCCAAGCTACATTGTATTTGTAGTACAACGTGACATCTACTTGGATAGGGATGAGTCCATCATTCATTCATTCATTTCAGGGTAACGGAAGGATTCAACTTTACACTTCATTGCACAGCAGCTCTTCCCTCGAACTAATATCAGGTCACATCTTGTATGAACGAATGAACACATTATGCTTCTTTTACTGCGATACCACTGGATGCATTTCACAAATGAACGCTTTGCGAAATAAGACAAATCCTGCAATATGCAATGCATGTTATAGAAAAAGTGCCGTGTTTATTTTTGAACATTTTGTCTCAACAAAAGTAAAAAAAAAAAAAATAGGACCAAGAGTTAACTAAAACATGTTCTCCTACTATTAACAAGTAACAAGGTTAGTCTTAATAAATTCACACAGAATCCAATTAAATAATGCTGACAACTATGCAAGCTGAACATCTCTACTGTATGTGGCACAAACATATGTAAAAGAGTGCATAGTATGAAACACAGGACTAATACAATCAGTGAAATTATAAACGGGGCTCATTCAGCACGTTAGACATGAACACATACATACACAAACATATTACACAAACGTATTAGATTAGAAGTACTAAACAAAGACGCCTTACTCCCTTCTCACATAACCAGTGCATTCATTGCAAATTGCATATTGACAATCCAAAGGCAAAACTTGGAAATAAATCCAGACCGTGGACATGTTGAGCTAGCAAGCTTGTTGCTGTGTGGAGCATGTCATCACTAGCGTGCCAATATCGCTGTCGGCAGAAAAAATGTTACAGATATGAACCTAGGCCTGTCACGATAAGTGATAAATCGATTAATCGAATGATAAAAAAAAAAAAAAAAACAGGTCGGCCATTTTGCTGGCATCGTAAATCGAAGTGCATTTTCCTCTCTCTTTACCTCACAGGCTGGATGACAAGAGGCTTCAATCTGCACATTGGTGAAGTTACTTTCATGTTGGACGTTGGATATTCCTCTCCGTCGCTGTTAATTTTACGTTGGCAGTTGGATATTCGGCTCTCAAGCTTCATGATGATTCATTTGTTTGTTGTACTGACTGTAGTATCCCTAATACTTTGCCTGCCCAAGTAGTTGCTCCACCACTTATTGGAAATAAAATGGTACTGAATGAAAAGAAAACACAGATGCAACCTTGTGACGATTCCACAAAGCACACTGCCACACATTATGCCAAGTGTCGCCTTGGCCGTTCTGACTCGACAGCTTCCTGGACTTCCATCGAGTCCTTCCTGTGCCCATCCTTCCATGCCCACTCATTTCCATACAGCTGGCTTCCTCGACACAACAACTCTTTCAATGAAGTTGAATTGCACACATGAAAAGCAAGCTCGCGGTGAGAATATGGTGCAGAGGTAACAACTCCGTATTTCAGAGACAAAATGCCTAATTTTGTAAATTAATTTATTTAGTTATGCAAAATAGATATATTTTCCAACGAGTAAACAGAATTATGTTTCTTGCTGTACCTGTGCTGCATTTTCAAGTGCTGGCTTCGCTATATTGTGGCGTTGTTAGTTATACTTCCTGTCCCTCACTTAATGTGTACCGTGTGGGGAATCGGTACACCTTTGTAGGGCACCTAATGTTCTGTGCCAAACAATATGATTACAAATACAAACCTCGGTTAGCATATGTCCCGATTAGCGTGTTTTTGGTTTACGGCTAAAATGTACGCCAAAATATTGCCTCAGTTCTTATACATTTTCTATAAAATTGTTTTCTGCGGGCCGCACGGTGCTCTAGTGGTTAGCACGTTGGCCAACACAGTAACAGCTTGGAGATCGGGAAGACCTGCGTTCGATTCTCCCCTGGGCATTTCTGTGTGGAGTTTGCATGTTCTTCCCGTGTGCGCGTGGGTTCTCTCCGGGTACTCTGGCTTCCTCCCACATTCCAAAAACATGCAGGTGAGGTTAAATGACGACTCTAAATTGTCCATAGGTATGAAAGTGAGTGTGAATGGTTGTTTGTCTATATGTGCCCTGCGATTGGCTGGCGACCAGTCCAGGGTGTACCCCGCCTGTCGCCCGAAGTCAGCTGGGATAGGCTCCAGCATGCCCCCGCGACCCTAATGAGGAAGAAGCGGTATAGAAAATGGATGGATTGTTTTCTGCATGTAAAACTATAATTGTAAAACTATGAAAAAGTATTTTGTGTTTACATTTTCCGAAATTTGCACTATTTCTTGTGGGAAAAATTATTTTCGGTTAGAGTGTATTTCCATTTGAGTTGAACCTTCTGGAATGGATTAATGACACTAACCGAGGTTCCACTGCACGTGCACCATTGCACCTCTTTCGGGTCAGTTAAGCCGAGGTTACAACCGGACCTATGATTTTTGGCTGTGCAATTTTGTCATCAGGAGAAAAGAACCATCGTCACTTTAAACAAGTGTTTTAAGTGTTTTTACGTTTTACAGTGGATAAATTCTTTATACATTTGTGTGCCAATTGAAAATGTTCATAAATTATATGTGTGATGTGAGGACCATCTGTGACGCAATTCATCAGGAATGCGGATGAGTTCGGATTCCACATTACCCACAGTAAGAGAGTTTTGGACTGCAACATCAGAATTTTCACAGAGACATGACTAAACAGTGGAGTACCGGACGATGCTTTTGAACAAGCCGACCGCCACACACTGTGCACTGATAGAACAGCGGCTGAAACCGGCAAGACCAGAGGCGGAGGACTGTGCATCTACTGTATGTGAACTGCTTTTTGCAATATTCGACTATTAATCGACTATGGACAAAATCTAACAAATCAGATTGGACTATGAAAATCCTTACTCAAAGACAGCCCTAATTTTTGCACTTGTATAACTGTTACAAATAAAATATAATAGTGATAGTGACCCCAGATTGTATCATGTCTTTTTCCTTTGTTCACTATTATGTGTAATGGTATATTACTCGTAATCGGCTTTTATCAGTACAGAACATTCAAAAATGAACCGAACTATGACCTTAAAACAGAGCTATGTACCGAACCATGATTATGGTGCACCGTTACACCCCAAATGTACACTGTAAAAGAGTGTGGAAACATAATGGAAGAGGTAGACCACTGGTCCCAAAGGTAGCCTAGTTTCCACAGCAGGTGCAGTACCAACATAGTTGTCACAATTTGCCAGCTATTAGTACCAGCTAAGAATAGAAGACAGTATCAACAACTGGTCATCCCTGAAAGTGGACAATGTGCCATCAAATGACATACTTTCTTGGAAGCTGTTAGGCAAAGTAGCCAGACCTGCAAAACCTGGTCATGACGTTTGAAATATTTACTGCTTGGGATGGGATGATTAGGAGGGAGTGAAATTTTGCAAACACTCATGTGTCAGACATATGGTTCACAAAGCACTTAAGCCACACTCTGCATGCACCTGCAGAACTCCAAAAACATGCACAGTTTGCTGTGTGCTAATAAATCACGTGAACGTGTGCCATCCCCAAAAAGACATGTTGGTTGAGAGTGTGTATAGTAAGTAAAAGTCATGGAGTCCCCTCGGGAGAGGAGGCAGAAGACTCTTTAATATTTCAAAGCAGTGATAAGTACATCAGGCAGACTGCAGAGAGATAAGATGACTCTGCGGGCAGAGCTGCTTGGGGACAGAGGCAAAAAAAAAAGCAAAGTGGGGGAAATAGATTCGGCAAAGAAGATATACAGTAAATCTAGCCAAACTAAAGTGCTTGTTTCCACAAGAATGTAGTAGGATTTTATATAGAAAGTGACACATTTTAAAAGGAAGAAAACTGGTAGCTTTGGATTACTTTAAAATACTATCGTTGTTCATGAATTTGATCAAAATGTCATGTTTGACAGCTTTGAAATCATTTTGAAATCACTATGAATTATGTCATTTAGAGAGTTCTCCCCAAAAGGATGCCATCAATCTGTGTTCGGTGATTTCCTGCCCTCTTGTAGAGAACCAACCTTCTGTGCACTGTCCTGACTACGTCATGAACCGCTGAGCAGGAACAGCTAACATGAGAGTAAAGGGAAATGAATATTTTTTTTTTTTTGTGGGGTAGACCCAGTTTGCATTATACATTCTCAAAGGGTGGGACTCACATTTGTGCCACAATTGTGGTCCACACTTTAAAAAGCCCCATGCAAGACAACACACCAGATTGGGTATAATTACAGGGTATTTTATACAATATCCCCCTTAATTAGGGATGGAATGTGATGACACATGCTGAAATGACAGGGAAATGAAAAAAGTAAGACAAGAACAACCCCCTTTACAAAAAATGGCATGGCCGAAATTCAACAATGCACCAATTCCACAGAGTAAGTCAGATATTTGTATTTGTATATATTTTATTATTTTACAGGGTTATTTTATTTAGAAGTTTAAAATTGTAACATTTACAATAAGGGTTCGATCATTTTGTGCACAACTGTATTTTTAAATATGATATATTTTTGTTCACAATATGGAGATTTTATTTATATACGGTCGTTCCTCACTACATTGTGGTTCGAACATCACTCCCTCACACTATCGCAATTTTTCAAAATATAATTAGTTAATAAATGAATGCTGTTTCGTGGTTGACTATGGCCTATTAGTCAAAAAATATTGTAAGACAAGTTATATGTAGTATTCTGGTCACAGGCGTCATGGGTGGGTAATGTTACATTGAGTAGACATGTTAGATTATACACTGCTCAAAAAAGTTAGAGGAACACTTCGAAAACACATCAGATCTAAACTGGGGGAAAAATGATCTTGAATATCTTTCCTGATAATAAGTGGGTGATGTATTAGTAACAAAATGAAGCCACATAATTTGATAGAAATGAAAATGATCACCCTATAGGGGGGGGAAATCAAAGACACCCCAAAAATGAAAGCGAAAAAATGATGCAGCACACTGGTCCATTTTGCTAAAATGTCATTGTAGCAACGTAAAATGATTCTCAGTAGTTTGTGTTGCCCCCACGTGCTTGTACGCATGCCTGACAACGTCGGGGCATGCTCCTAATAAGACTACGGATGGTGTCCTGGGGGATCTCCTCCCAGATCTGGACCAGGGCATCACTGCGGTACCTGGACGCATGGAGGAGATTCCAGGAGACAGGTAGTTACTCCAGGAGAGCTGGACAGGGCCGTAGAAGGTCCTTCAACCCTCAGCAGGATCGGTATCTGCTCCTTTGTGCAAGGAGGAACAGGATGAGCACTGCCAGAGCCCTACAAAATGACCTCCAGCAGGCCACTGGTGTGAATGTTTCTGACCAAACAATCAGAAACAGGCTCCATGAGGGTGGCCTGAGGGCCCGCCGTCCTGTAGTGGGCCCTGTGCTCACTGCCCAGCACCGTAGAGCTCGATTGGCATTTGCCATAGACCATCAGAATTGGCAACTACACCACTGGTGCCCTGTGCTCTTCCCTGATGAGAGCAAGTTCAACCTGAGCACATGCGACAGACGTCATAGGGTCTGGAGATGTCGTGGAGAACGTTATGCTGCCTGCAACATCATTCAGCATGACCGGTTTGGTGGTGGGTCAGTGATGGTCTGGGGAGGCATATCCCTGGAAGGACGCACAGACCTCTACAGGTTAGATAATGCCACCCTGACTGCTATTAGGTATCGGGATGAAATCTTTGGACCTATTGTCAGAACCTACGCTGGTGCAGTGGGACCTGGGTTCCTCCTGGTCCACGACAATGCCCGACCTCATGTGGATAGTGTATGCAGGTAATTCCTGGAGGTTGAAGGAATTGATACCATTGACTGGCCCCCACGTTCACCTGACCTAAACCCAATAGAACACCTCTGGGACATTATGTTTAGGTCCAACAATAATAGTGAGCGTCAATAGTAGAGTGTAAAGGTGACTATAGGGATGTTATTTCATGTCTACAGGGATCAGATAATTTGAAAAACTTATTTAGAAAGTCATAAACAGGTTTTCTATGCTCCAACTACAAAAATATTGGGTTTATTAATATTGAATCTTACTTTGCAGAATTTCACTTATCATGATCTGGTCTTGAACCAATTAACCGCGATAAACAAGGGCCTGTGTACCAAAACAGTACATGCTTCAACAAGAGCTGTTATGAGATGGATGAACATCAGAAGAAAAAAAAATTGTCACTTTAAACAAGTGTTTTATTGTTTTTTTACGTTTTAGAGTGGTTAACTTCTTTTTCGACTTGTGTGCCAATTGAAATGAATGAAATGAAATGTTTACTTATTGCGGTTGAGTCTGGAACCGATTAACCGCGATAAACAAGGGCCGACTGTATATACTGTATATTTTTAATATTTGGGGGATATTTTATTTCCAAGAATTTTAAAAATATTTGTAGGATATATATATATATATATATATATATATATATATATATATGTGTATATCTGTGGAGAAAGGTCAAAAGAGACAGAGGGCTGTGTGTGAGGGAGAAGATTTAAAACAGAGCAAAGAGGTGGAAAAGTATGTCATGTTTTCTCTGGGGAGAAACAGTAAGTAGCATGGCTTTCAGCCTTGCAGGGAAAAAAACTCTGCTAGCCCATCAAAAGACAACTCAGCACTGTAAATCTTTAGCCTATAAGGCTGCGCAGTAAAAAACGTATGCATAAAGTAAGGACTTGATTGGGCACCTTCTGGAACATGTTACATGACGTAACTCAAATATTCCTAACCAAAATGCCGTCTGCTGGGTTTAATATGTAGGTTATTTTTATATTCTGCATTATTTACCATCTTAGGTTTTGCAAAAGGCTTCAAAAATATACATTTTAAGAGTGTCATCACACACGCACAGACGGGGGGGGGGGAAGCAAAGTCGCGAGTCGGCAACCATCCATCCATCCATTTTCTATGCCGCCTATCCTCACTAGGGTCGCGGGTATGCTGGAGCCTATCTCAGCTGACTTTGGGGAAGAGGCGGGGTACACCCTGGACTGGTCGCCAGTCAATTGCAGGGCACATATAGACAAACAACCATTCACACTCACATTCATACCTATGGACAATTTAGAGTCGCCAATTAACCTAACAATCATGTTTTTTGGAATGTGGGAGGAAACCAGAGTCCCCGGAGAAAACCCACGCACGCATGGGGAGAACATGCAAACTCCACACAGAGATTTGACCCCAACATGTGTGGCCAACATGCTAACCAAGAGAGACAGCACATCCAACAAATTTTTTACTTTTTGGAGGTGGGGCCTAAGTGAAATAACATTTGTCTTTATGTTATATTCCATTTTTATATGCTTGTATTCTATTAAACAAAAACCTACTGTACAACTATTGAAGTCAGTGTTCTCCTCTGTCAAGTCCATCTGTATCCCACGCATCTCTCCCGCACTGCTGTATACCCTAGCCAATTCTCAGCCCACTTCTCATCCTTTGCCATCATTCCCCCATCATTCCACCCTCCCTGTCTTCTCCTCTGAGCAGCTGCAAGACGTGAGCTCCAAGTTTTGCAACTGGATGAGCTCATTAAATAAACTGAGGAAAAGGGCAGCATGCGTCTCTGAGTTGCAAACACATACAGGTAATGGATGTGTAAACACACACTGCAGAGAGGAGAGAGAACAGACTAAAAATAGTCAACAGGAAAAGGAAAGCAAAATGGTTTGGAAAAAGAAGAAAAAAAACAAGACAAACTGGGGCGTGGCAATGGAAAAGGGAATCCATGCGGAGAATGTATAGTCCCAATCTTCCCAGTGGGATTAGTGTGAATCTAATATGTCCTGCTGTCACTTCAACTGCTTTTAGCCTCATTTTATGAGAAACTTGAGCTGTTAGCATTAGCTCACAAGCCTCCTCTGCAGCACACGAATCAATTACCAACTCTGCTTATCTGCTTAGCATCCACTCTAAGACATCAAGTGGCAACTGCAGAGCTAATATAACACGGACTAATATAACAATGTCCTCTTATTTGTTCATCTACAACAATTGGTGGAAATTTACTGTTATTTTTCTATCCTGCATTGATTTATACTTAGACTTATTTATTTGTATGTTTTCATTATTTTATGAAATCATGTTTAATGTATTTATTATTATTGGGGATGTCCGATATTGGCTTTTTTGCCGATAACTGATATGCCGATATTGTCCAACTCTCAATTTCCGAATCCGATATCAACCGATACTGAAATGTGTAATATCACAAATTGTTGTAAAGTAACAATAATCATAAATGAGTACAGTTGTTATGTCGGCTACTCCACCCATCTGAGAGTAGATTAATGTATTACATATTTTATATGAGAATACATTTGTGTTTCTTGTGCCTTGATTTATGCTATTTTTGGAAAGATTACATTTATTTTTACTTATAAAGGGGTATTGTTTCAAATACATGAATTTGCTGATTATTATTTTGATTGATAACTTTCAGGTTGTTATTTTATATTCTTATTTTACTGCATTAAAAGTACTCATTAAAACTACTGTATAAAAAAAACAAACTCTTCCCTCACCCACCCCCCATCTGCCCTTGTAGGGTGGGTGGCTGTTCATCTCAAGCACGGGTCCTCTATCAGAGGCCTAGGAGCTTGAGGGTCCTGTGCAGTATCTTAGCTGTTCCTACAACTGTGCTTTTTATATATATATATATATATATATATATATATATATATATATATATATATATATATATTTCTTCCTCTGCGAATGTACCTTAAAACATTTAAAAGATGTTTAAAAGATTTATGCTGCTAATGTAAGGTGATTTGGTGATATTAAGCAATATACAAAGTTTCAATGTCCTTCATTTGTCAAAACTGTGTGATCTGTCTTCTGAACACAAAAATTCTAGCACATCATGCATGACAAACCTTGGGTGGAAGATGAGTTGAACGCAGCAGTTATGTCACTGCGGTCAGAGGGTGCCATTTTTTGATTTTCTAAATGAGGCCTACATGCCCTGCTTCAGGCCTCAGACAATAAACTGTGGTAACAAGTGACGGTCTGTCTCTGAGTGGGACATGCTGATGTAAAGGGTTTACACTCTCCCCTGTTGACTTGCTTGTGGACGTTAAAAAAAAAAAAAGGTCAAGTAATCACAGATTGGACTCAACTTTCAATCCTATTTGAAGATTAAGTATACTATGGCAGAGATCAGTGCGTAAGCCTTACTAATGACTCTCAATCTGCTGCCCCTCAGCTGTGCTGTCTTCTGTATAATTGAACCTCATTTGTTTACAGCTTTAAGACTAACAGCTTTTTTTTTTTTTTTTTTACGTGTAAGCAGCAGCTTACTTCGCCGGAACTCCCTAAATACTCATTATTTGACTGGGATCTGCTTTATGGATATGTGTATTTTTGGTCGCATACTCTTGTTGGTGGAAATGATGACAGTCAGTACTGAATATTTATTGATGCACAAAGCCACCTCTGTTCCCCTCCTGTGTGATCTCTGCCCCAGCCTTTTCTATAACTCTCATGCAAAAGAATTAAGACAGCAAGGCTGACTGTAGGCTTCCATAAATACTTCAACCAAAACACCAATGGTGAATTGTCATGGGTAATAGAAGCCATACAAATTTGGACCAGAAGGTGAGAAAATAAGAAGTGAAAATTGAACAAATTATAATAAAAAACTAGTTTACAATTATTTAAAGTGTGAGAGGAGAGCGAGAGATACTGTAGATAGATATACTGTATATATATATATATATATATATATATATATATATATATATATATATATATATATATATTTTTTTTTTTTTTTTTTTTTTTTACTGCTAACTTCATGCCTGAAGTTTCACTTTTTCCCATGCTTCACATGCCTGGTTAGATTAAATTGTCAAGCTGCTGCACCTCCCTTTAAGTCTTCGAGAGCATCCCCACAGTTTGAAAACCCCAGTTCTAAAACAAAATGAGGGAAAACTTCTCATTTGATAAGATTGTCGTCATGCGAATGCATCTACTTCTTCGCCAATATAAGCGCGTCTCCTCCCTCACAAGCACAAATTAATGACGTTCTGATGATCCAACTTTTACCCTGTTAACAGTGTATATTACAGACTACATGGCTCCGTGTTGGCTAGCTTCTGGTTTTATTTAAAGCTTTGCTCTTTAGCTCAAGAGTTCCCCAGTGAATAGAAACCATGTGCAAATATCAAAAGTTTGTATCAGCTGCATTCCTTCCATTCAGATGGCTTGATCTGTGTGAGGCTGTGCGGCACATGTGAGCGCCAGACCAGTGGAATCTTGCATTTAAGGGAGACAAGAAACCAAAACATGTTCGGCTCAGATGATATTGATAAAACACATGAAACAAAAAGAAAAGAACAACCAGGACTGCTTTCACTACCAAAGATGCACCTGCAAAAGCTATGGCTCCATCTGGCCAGTGAGAAGACGGGAAGAACCACACGACTGTGAGCTCCCCAAACTGTCCTCCTCTCTTTCTCTCTCTCTCTCTACGTACACAATTGCACCAATGTGGCTAACGCTGAACAGCTGCCACTTGCTACCTCCTCTCAGCCAACATTCTTCTCCCGCCATCCTCCACTGCCAAGGCAGCGAGCGCACAACTGACTGATCTGTTTCTCCAATCACGCACACAAACAAGCAGCTAATTGTGGAGCAGCATCAAGAGTTAGCCAACTGTTGATGTGCTAGAAAGCAAACTTTTACTTAAGAAATTTACATAACTTCCTGCTGTGGACGTCCTCCCTTTAAAATAAAGTGCAGCAATTAACCCCAGAAGGCAAGTCGATTCCGAACCTGATTAAATTCAATTACAAACAACATTCTATTATATTATAGTACATATATATAATTATATATTATATTAATCGTAACTATTAATTTAGAAACAAAATGAGGTGCTGATATCGACTTGTCTGTTACTACGGTTTACGTCAGCACCGGTGCCATTATGGTACCAACCTTCGGTACCCATCCCTATCCAGAATTTTCCACAAAGACGTTGTTGCCATTCCCCTCCAATTATTTGTGCAAGACAAGGATTTTCGGTGCTGAGCATTACCAAAACAAAACTCTGCAGCAAAATGAACAGTAAAAACTCGATATGCCTGTCTTTGCAACTCGCAAAGCACATCCCCTATACAAATCATATCTACGCATGTCTTACATACCTAAAAACCATGCTTATCTTTGACAACAAAGTAGAACTACAATTTTATATATTACTGAAAGCAAATATGTTTATTTCTATGGAAAATGCTGACAGTGGGAAAAATTAGAAATGTTTGACAGGCATTAAGCCCATTATTCCATTTATTTGTCCTTTTTCCTTCAGTGGCTTCTCCCTCTCATTCGCTGCTGCGGTTCATCACCGGGGATGAATTAACAAAATCCCACAAGACTTTTTCTTTTTTTTTTGCAGAGCTCTCCAACCCTCTGTTGTCTTCTCAGATGAAATTGTTATTTCCAGCGGTGCATGACTCCCCCTGTGTGCGCACCACTTTCCACTTCATTTAACATTGTGGAAGAGCTGAAACATTGTTGCCAGTCAACTTTTGCCACGAGGGACATAAAGTCGGTACAGGGGGACTCATGATTCGTGCTGGGCCTCATGAGATGATGTCCTGATTTCCTGTTCGATCAAGTATGCTACTCCTAGAGTTGCCATGGTGGCAGCTTGCTACTCCAAACTCAACTGAGCAATTAAGGCAAAATGGAGTGCACTACTTGGCTGCAACCAGCAGAGATTCAGTCTAATTTAGTTTTCAGTTTAAAAAACAAAAACAATATGATGCCAGCGAAAAGAAGTTGCTCCATCCATGCAAACAAGAAAAACAACATTGTTACATAGCATTTCCTCAATCCTCTTGGGCAAGGAATTCATCAGAGTTTCACAGGTTGTTACTGGAATCCTCTTCGACTCCTCCATGATGACATCACTGGTGGAGCTGGCGGATGTTTGACACCTTGCGCTCTTCCAGCTTCCAGGTGCTCAATTGGGTTCAGGTCTGGAGACATACAGTGGTGTGAAAATGTGTTTGCCCCCTTCCTGATTTATTATTTTGCATGTTTGTCACACTTAAATGTTTCAGATCATCAAACAAATTAAAATATTAGTCAATGACAACACAACTGAACACAAAATGTGTTTTTTAAATGAAACTTTTTATTGTTAAAGGAGAAAAAAATCCAAACCTACATGGTCCTGTGTGAAAAAGTGATTGCCCCCTAAACCTAATAACTGGTTAGGCCACCCTTGGCAACAACAACTGCAATCAATAGATAACTTGCACTGAGTCTGAGCAGTTTGTGCAGTTTGAGGTCACCAACAGATGGCCAGACATTTTTGGGATTTTTTGATAGACAGCAGAATTCATGGTTCCATTTATCACAGCAAGTCTTCCAGGTCCTGAAGCAGCAAGACAGTCCCAGACCATCGCACTACCACCACCATATTTTACTTTTGGTATGATGTTCTTTTTCTGAAATGCTGTGTTATTTTTACGCCAGATGTAATGGGACACACACCTTCCAAAAAGTTCAACTTTTGTCTCATCAGACCACAGAATATTTTACCAAAGGTCTTGGGGATCATCAAGATGTTTACTGGCAAAATTGAGATGAGCCTTAATGTTGTTTTTGCTCAGCAGTGGTTTTTATCTTGGAGCTCTGCCATGCAGGCTGTTTTTCCCAGTGTCTTTCTTATGGTGGAGTCATAAACACTGACCTTAACTGAGGCAAGTGAGGCCTGCAGTTCTTTGGATGTTGTGGGGTCTTTTGTGACCTCTTGGATGAGTCGTCGCTGTGCTGTTGTGGTAATTTTTGTTGGTCGGCCACTCCTAGGAAGGTTCACCACTGTTCCATGTTTTCACCATTTGTGTCTCATGGCTCTCGCTGTGCTTCGCTGGAGAAGCTTTAAAAATGGCTTTATTACCTTTTCCAGACTGATAGAGCTCAATTAATCTCAGTTATGTTTTAACAAGGGAGTAATTACTTTTTCCACACAGGGCCATATAGTTTTAGGCCATATAGATTTTTTTTCTCCCTTATAACAAAAAAAGTTTCATTTAAGAATTGTATTGTGTTCAGTTGTGTTGTCATTGACTAATATTTAAATTTGTTTGATGATCGGAAACATTTAAGTGTGACAAACATGCAAAAAAATAAGAAATCAGAAGGGGGGCAAACACTTTTTCAAACCACTGTACTTGGCCACTTCATCGCCTTCAACTTCCTCAGCAAAGTACCTGTCATCTTGGAGGTGTGTTTGGGTCGTTATCGTGTTCGAAAACTGCCATCCGGCCCAGTTTCTGCTTCAGAACGTCTCAGTACATGTTGGAATGTTTGTCTCCCTCAATGAACCAGAGCTCCCCAGTGCCAGCACTCATGCAGTCCCAGACCATGACACTACCACCACCATGATTGACTGTAGGCAAGACACAATTATCTAATTAATTAATTAAACCTCTATTGCTACACAAGCTGTACACAGCATACGCCATAGTATTTTCACTTGGGAAGATATCCTGTAATAAAAATGTGAGGGGTGTAGTCACTTTTCTGCCAAATGTACTATTTATAGCTTGTAAACATCACTGAGTAAACATCAATATACATGTTTCCCACCACAATGTTATGTTGCCCACCAAACTGTCTTCTCCATTCATGGAGAAAAAGCAGAGAATAAGCAGAAATTCCTCAACTTTTTGTATGTGCTTGCAACACATGCACACTTACGTACATCACTGTCTTTGGTCTTCTCAACCAGTCCTCTGTTTGTTCTCTTTCTAATCCTGAAATACCAACAGTGCATTTAGTCACATGCCAGCTTCCTTTCATCCACCCCCAGTGAGGGCAAGCTCAGGTTGAATGCAAAGTGCCTGGTATCTTAACTCCATAACCCACAGCAGCGCAAGCCTCGGGTGAAAAACAAAGCTGCACGTAAAAAAAAAAACAAAAACATAAAACTACCTGAATTAATATTCAACCCCCGTCTCCTGACTATAAAATGAACATTGTGAAGTTGCAAAGAAGGTGAACTATGCCGCATGACTGCTTCAACAGCTCCCTAAAGCTCCATCCATTTTACAATTTAAGAAATTGATAATAAAGTTGAAAATAAAATGGCCATTCAGACTGAACATAAAGCAAAGGTGAACTAAGGACAGACTAGCTTCTTCTGTCCAGGCTGAACATTTCTAATTTGGACCCCCACCAAATGATACACCTTCAATGACACCCCTGTCCTACTGTATGCCTTAACTTTGTTATTACAATACAAGCATTACTCACTGATACAAATATTTATTTTCAAAAACACACTATTTTTCAGTGTTAACAAAAATGCAAGAGAATTCCTGGAATCCCACTGACAGGTAAACCCTGATCAGGCTTGTGTTTCAGCGAAGGAGCGCGTAGGCGGGATGGCAAAATCTGCACCGACTATGTAGCGTAACATCACACCATGCCTGCAAAGCAGCATGTAATTGACCAATTAATTGATATGGCCATTATTATACAAAACTGCCTTTTTAATTATGTTGTAACACTAAAATGTGCCCCTAGAGCCTGGTTATGAGCACCAAACATGACAAAAACCATCATCTCCCTCACTTGTTCGCTCCACTTGAGTGAAGAGGTGCTCCAACGGTTGCTTTTAAAGTTCTGGGTTTCCAGAACATCACAAAGAAAAAAAACCTCCTTCCTCATGGACATGATACCACCTCTGACCTGCCCCATTAGAGGACATCTTAAAAAATCAAATAAATAAATAACTAACAACAGGCTTCGCTACACATCATAAAATCAAGCCTGGAGCTCTGTCAACTATCAATCAGCCAACTAACAAAGTGGTAGCTGTACAGACATTATACATTCTTCTTCAGCAAACAAGTTAACCTAGCATGATGTTGCTGTTAAAATGTGAGCTTAATGTTAGCACTGTAGCTCACATACAACAGCTATGCTAGTGTTGCTAACGTTTGCCTCCTCCTCTCCCACTCCTTAATGTTGTTATACAGTATGTAATATATGACATCAGTTACGTTGGACACGTGTAGAATTACAGTGTATATGTAAGAAGAAGATACAGTGCACAATAGTCTGAGACCGGCGTAGACAAACACAGCTCATCAGCATTAAAGCTACAGAAACATAAAACTGTGTTCCTAGTAGGACTTACTAAAAGCACTTTTATAGTGTCTAAATTCCAGCATTAAGGTACACTTCGACCCCTGAGACTTATTTTAAATTGTTGAAAAATAGCATAATACGGGACCCTTGAACAAAGAAAATAACTTATCAGTGCTCGAGCAGCATAATGTGAAATTTGAATGAAAGGTCAATGTGTAGTGAAATGAAAGCAGCAGACAGCACTCTCACCAGACGGTGGTGCATTCAGCTGTTTTTTAGCTGAACAAAAAAAAAAAAAGAAAACAGGGAAGTTGTATCCAAGAGCTGCAAAATGGTAAGCAGTTGATGTTATTTTAAAAAATAAATAAATGGATGAAAGCAAATAAAGTTGTTGCTTCAGGACATGAAGTAATAAACCAGCTTTTCGTCTACATGGGTAAGCACACCAATATTTATTTCTCCCAGTCTGCAAACCACATTGTGATGGAACTCCAAAAGGCTCTTGGCAAAAACCACCCTGCAATGACTATTTTTCGTCAAAAACTGCAGCAGTCAAATTGGGCCTCTACTCTATGTCTTTGTGGTTGCCTATTTGGGGGATGTTATCAATCAGCACCATCCAGATTGAGTCACATTTTAGGACTCAAACTCAAATGCCATTCAAGCTCCATAGCTCGGTGGCGTCAACAGCGTACAGCTCTTTATGATGTCATGATGGGACAGAACACTCACATGACTTTGTGATAAAAATCAGCGAGTCTAAGCGGTGACTGTCGCCACCGTACTCAGGCTGGCTTTGTTGAACTGTCGCCATCTTACACTGAAATCACTGCCGGACAGCCATGTTTGTATATGTCTGTCTATTTATATGATAAGCGACTGCACTTATGCTGTGCTTGTAGAATGAAGCTCATACAAATTTGCATTCACCTTCATCCTCATAGCGGTAATCATGTTAGATGATGGGTCTGCTGTTGTCTCTGTGTGTGTATGTGTGTGTGATGCATGATGATGACCACAAATTCAACTTGAATGACTTGCCACAGCAACAAAAGTGGTAGACAGTCTCTGCCGTACACCATAGCTAAGGCAACAATGACAATGATATCAAATACACAACCTAAGTTAAGAATGAATCAACTTTCCACTTATTTAACCCACACTAATCCCTCACGTCATCAGAGGGTGATTTTTTTTTTATTAATATTGATTTATTTACTTTATTCATACACCCCAACAAGGATTTCTTGAGCTGGAGTATACATACAATATATCACGGGAGTGTGTCACTAAAAAATTCCGAAAGACAAGGCATGTTTGTCTGCTGGCAGGTGTTAATTAGTTTACAAACCTGTTTGGAGACATGTACCACAACACTGTACCACACACGGCCTGTAAAACTGGTCCTTACCTTTCACTGAAGTCAAGAACAAGCTCAAGCGGTGAAGTTTCAGTATTGCTCAATCATGCTTGTCATAGATTCATTCATTTTTTTACCACTTATCATTGAGTTAGGAGGTGGGGTACACCCTGGACTTGTCAATGGCAAATCCCTAAACACAGCAGAGAACTCCTGTCATATAGCGAAAAGCCAAAATGTGTCACGTGTCTTCAGGTGCTTGCAAATGAATCCATGATGCCGATACTTAATTAACACTGTTACAAAGTTCACTTTTATCATTTTAAGAAGCGGTGAGATGTAATAACAATATTATCATCATTATGTTAAAGTTTAATCTATTACAGTAAAAATGCTTTAAACTGGTTTTAAAACAAAGTGGTTTGATTTGGACTGTCCCAGTCTTATTGCCGTTCATTTTCTGTAAACATTAAGATTTACTTGAAAATAAAAGAAGTTAATTTCTTCTCTGAAGTATTTACGTTGAAAATGTTTCTTCTTCTTTGGCATGTGGATTATAAGGAGGTCCTTTGAAAATGTTCGCTCCAATATTGGGTCTGTGGTACCAAAAAGTTTGAGAACTGATATAGAGGATCTTTGACAATCATTTTGCCACAGATTCCTAAAAAGAGCAGAGCACTCCTATCACATACTGTACAAGATTTTTGAGTAGCGTTCTTGCAGCAGATTCCAAAAACATGTGTGGTGCTCCTGTCATATAGAGAATCTTTGACCGTGTTTTTGCAGGCACTCCTGCCATATACAAGTACTGTAGAGGGTCTATGACTAGCGTTCCTTTGACTAAGGTTCCTAAAAACAGCAAACCCCTCATGTCATACAACAGATCTTTGCTGAACATTTTTGCAGCAGATTCCAAAAAACAGCAGAGCACTCAGTAGATCCTAAAAAACAGGACAGCACTCCTGTCATATAGAGGATATTTGAATAGTGTTTTTACAGTAGATTCTTAAAAACAGCACAGCACTCCTGTCATAGAGGAGTGTTTTCACTCAAGTTTTTGTAGCATATTCCCCCCAAACAGCAAAGCACTACACTCATAGAGAGTCTTGAGTAGCGTTTTTGTAGAAGATTGCTAAAAACTCACCTCTCCTCCGTGGCCATCAAAAATCCCAAAAATGGATGGGTGGCTCTTGTTGACAATGTCGGAGAGCACCTCGAAGCGATCCTCCATGTGGTCTCTCCGGCCTTGGATGGAGTAGACGGCTACGTTGTTGCTTTTCAACTCCCACGTCTTGGCGAACTCGGCGTCCAGGACGTCCAGGCCACCGAAACGCTCGTTCTGCATCATCTCGGCCACTTTCCCCTTGACCATCTTCACTGCATCTCTGCTGGACTTGACGATGGTCTTCACTTCGTCCGTGTGGAAGAAGTAACTCCACAGGGCCAGGCTGATGCACAGCAGGAACAGGGTCTCCGGTCTGAGCAGAAAATAACGCATGATACGACCTAAGAGGGACAACAGGGTCATCGTATCCTCTATCATTTATTAATGTTTGCACGCAGGAAGTCGCGGCGGCAGGTTGAGCGCGGTTCGCCGATGATTTCAGTCAATGGCTGGTGCGTGCAGGAAGGCTCTTCGGTGATGAAACATTTAAACCACAAGAACGAAATGTAAACAAATGAATGACACGTTTCAGGTTCGATTTGGGGTGGCTGTGTGTCCACGCCGAGCACTTCAGCCTTCACCCCCGCAGTGGAAGAAAGCAGAAAACCGCTGTCCGCTAACCATTTGGCGGAGTTCGGGGAAACTCCACCACGCCGGACTTCGACGTGAGCCAGGATCCAGTTATGCAGGCGTCTATTCTTTGTCCAGCTCTGTGACTGTCCCCTGGTCCTCAAAATAGCGGTCTGTGACTGCCGTCACATTCTCAGCTGCCACACTGGCTGTGGCGTCACACAAGCTCTGCTGCCAGAATACACGACCGAGGTGCCTTCAAGTACACCCCGTTGTGTATGCACATCCGAAGACGCTATCGTGATCGCTAGAAAAAAACAGCTTTGGAGGCTACACTCAAAATGTGAATTACGTTTAAGAATATTATCTTCCCAGTGATGCTGAACTGGATAAGCGTTAGTATATAGACTACAACTTTCAATAAAAGGCCAATTTCTACTTAGTGTTTTCCGGAGTCGGAATATTTCAGAAAGTCTCGAATGCCTCACTCACACAGCCAGTCAGCAGGTGCATATATAAACCACTGATTTAAAAATATTATTTAATTACAAATATTATCTAAGAAAAAGTAATCTTCAGATTTACACTACATTGTGTTATTTATTTTAGTTTGATGTGCCGACTAGCAATGACTTTAACATACGTGTTTTCGGCCACAGAAGTATTTATTCCATACGAAGTGCTTATGTGAGGCAGTACGATATAAATTATATTTTAACTGACATGTTAAACTAATAGTCGGTCACTTTATTCAATTTAAATAGTGTTTTGGTTAGTTTTACTCAGGCGAACACAGGGCAGCGTCTGGGTCCTCAAGCCTTGCGTTACGTCATCCAGCCTTTCTCGAGGGATCTCAACGGGGAAAACGTGGAGCTGAAATGTGTGATTTGGGATTTAATCTTTTCGTAACACAGGTATGTATATTTGGTCTCTTATTTTAATGTCTGTGTCTTTCTATGTGTGTTTTTTTGTATTAACTACCAATGTGTCTCTGGCTAACTAAACAAAACTACCTGTTTAACTTTTAATGCTAATGCTAATGCTAAATGTTTGACATTTTCGCAATAGTCAGCGCACAGGTGTTTTTTACGAGTATAGTTACTCCAAATAATGTCCTTTTCAATGAATGGTTGTGCATTTAATATTGTTCATGTTTGTGTCCACATTAGTGATCCTCACAAAACTCTAAGGTTGTCAAGAATGGAGTACATGCAGCCTGCTGCCACACGTAGCCAAGGAAACATGTAAGTATCTCCTTCTACTAGGTAATAACTAATTTATTGTAATATATATATATACGTGCGTACTTTTTGGAAAAGCGACGCGCATTTTGATTGATGATGTCAAATTCCATGTTAGAAATAAACATGCAATGGAAGCCAATAAAGATTTAGCCATCATTGCATGAAAACATCATGCCGTTATTGACTTAAAACATTTGTGGGAAGTGTTGTTATTTTACATGATGCTAATGGATATCATTTGTCATTTATCATAAACACTCTTACGCACGAGACAGGACACATGGAACTATGTATGTATGTATGTATAAAGTACATACATACATACATACATAGTTCCATTTTATTTTATAATCATGATAATATTATGTGGTCGATTAATATTAATTATAACAAACATCAGGTTGTCTATTAAAAAATAATTCTATAGGACTTAGGTTTACGAGACAGAGACAATGTCCTCAGTGGTCCTTTTCTCCCTTTTTCTTTGGACAATTGATCAAAAAATAAGACAGTTTTTTGTTGTGTATGTCATCAATAGCAACATTCATTTACCATGCCTTTATTTGTGTGGATAGTGTGCGTATACTTACTCTTTCCACAAATGATGGGCTTTTCTCTTGTTGTGCTTTGAAAAAACACACATTAGTTCCTCGTAAATTATAATAATTATAATATACCAAACAGTTTGATGGTGTTAATGTCATCATTAAGTGAAATATTTTTAAACTATCCGTCTGGAATTAAAGCAAATAATTTTCGACATACCTTTATCCCCGTTTTCAGTCTTTGTGTCCACCTATAAATGAAGCAGATTTTGTGAAGCTTATATTCATCTAAATGTGGTATCAATTAGGAAGCTCACTAAAATTGGAAATGAGCGCCTTTTTTTCCCAAGTTTTGCCTCGATTGGGCCTGCTCTATCATTCACACAGATTCCAGTATTTCCACTTCCATTTCCGCGAAAGGGCGTAACTTGAGGCGGAGTTGTGTATGCCTCAAGGTGGAATCTCTGAACCACAAATATTATAGCAATATAACAATTAAACTGAATTAGGCTGTTTATCAGCTGATCAAAGTTTAAGACCATCACTCAAAAAATAACAAAAACTCTCCTAATCAGAACAAAAACATTTCTCAGTGGGACTCGGTAATGAGTAGCTCCACCGTTCTTGTTAATCAATTCAAAAATTGGTTTGGGCATGCTTGATGTGGGTGTTTCCAGGAGGCTAGTGGGAACATTGCTCCAAGTGGTGAAGATGGCTTCACGAAGGGCATCAACTGTCTGGAACTGATGGCCATTTTTATAAACTTCCCTTGTCATCCATCCCCAAATGTTCTCTATGGGATTTAAATCAGAGGAACATGCAGAATGGTCCAAAAGACTGATATTATTCTCCTTGAAGAAGACCTTGGTAAAGCGAGCATTGTGAACTGCAGCGTTGTCCTGTTGAAAAACCCAGCTGTTACCACACAGACAAGGGCCCTCAGTCATGAGGGATGCCCACTGCAACATCTGCACGTAAGCACCCGCCGTTTGACGACCCAGCTCCAGTGTTCCACTGAGTGAAAAAGCACCCCAGACCATGATGGACCCCCCCCTCCACTGTGCCGGGTAGAAAACATCTCAGGTGGGATCTCCTTGTCATGCCAGTAACGTTGGAAGCTGTCAGTACTGTCAAGGTTGCATTTTTTTCTCATCAGAGAATAAAACTTTTTTCCACCTTTCCGTGTCCCATGTTTGATGCTCCCTGGCCAAGTCTAAACGGCCAGTTTTGTGGCGTTGAAGGAGACCAGGTTTTTGAATTTTTTGTTTTTTTAAACCCTTTTCCCGCAGATGCTGTCTGATGGTTATTGCGCTGCAGTCGGCACCAGTAAGGGCCTTAATGTCGAAGCTGTGCAAAATGCAAATTCTAGCAATTTTTCAACTGGTCTTAAGATTTTGATCAGGAGTGTATATGGCTACTACCAGAAGAATATCATGTTACAATGGTGGGTCTTGTGTTGAGTGAGGGGCTCTACGCCACTCAGAAGATGTGTTGTGTCTTAGCACAGAGAAAAGATTTAGGATGACAGTAGTATGGTACCTTGTGCACACAACTTACTCCTTTTAACCACTTAGGTGAGAAGGGTGCCAAACTTCATAACACTTGGTGGTAGCAAAGAAGGCCACGCCTAACTTTTAACTATATAAGGAATGTGCATGAACAGAATGTGATATCAGTATGACATCAGATACTGTAATCCTTGTCACTGTGATAATTTTGGTCACAATAATTGTGAAATGAAATTTAAGTATGTGATCAATAGCAATATTTGTCTTACCACACCCTGCTCCATTCACACCGATGACACCGGACGTGCTGCTACTCAATTTTTTCTTTATTGGTTATGCCACTGCTGTGTCTTCTATATATTATACCTTTTCTTTCCACCTTCCGCTTCTTCATTCTTGTCGTCATCCCACCAGCCGTGATTCAGAATGACAGCTGACGTATCAATGCAATTATGCGTCTTTAAATATGTGCACCGCATTTATGAGTCACTTTGCATTGAGCTTCTATGGCAAAGTGGAGGGATGGAAAGGGCATGACGTGAGGCAGAGTTGCGTACGCACACTTCTACTCAAGGTGGGAACAATAACGCACAAATTGCGTGGAAGTGTGCGTCTAAATATATTTGTCCATGTGCGCATTTTGGGTTTCTGGTGTACAGAAAGAAAACAGGTTAAAACAGGAACTCCTCCCTGAGCTCCTGGTGAACCTTTACAGCACATGTGTCAAACTTGTGCCCTGGAGGGCCGAGATGCTGCGGGTTTTCTCTCCAACCAGTTTCTTCAGCAGGTGATTTAATTGATGAGCCCCTTCCCTCAAATTGAAGGTGTTGATCATTAAAATCACCTGCTTTAGTGACTGGCTGGAAAGAAAACCTGCAGTGTCTCGGCCCTCCATGGCACGAATTTGACACCCCTGCTTTACAGAATAGAAAGCATCCTCTGCCACTGTGTCACAATGTGGTTCACCAGCTGCACTGTTGAAAACGGCAAAGACCCGACTCGAGTGGTGAACAGCAGACAGGATCTGACTTCCCAAACCCTGGACTGTTTATGCTAGCTGTCTGCAGAAGAAGGCCTCTAACATCAGCATAGACCCTACTCACACAGGATAACCCTTAAACACTTTTTTTTTTATTGTATTACAGTATTCTACTTCTATGCCCTGCTACTTTCCTGTGGTCACCTTATGCTGTACTATATTTGCATTTGTATTACCTATTCTAGCCATCTATCCATTTTCCATCCATTCTGTTTATCTGGGTCCGGGTTATTTATTCTTTATTACTGTAATGCAGTGCTTCTCAAATAGGGGGTCACGCTGCCTTTGGGCGACAGGGTGGGGTGTCAGTGGCAGCGTGGCAGGGAGGACTTTCAGTATCAGTGTAACCCAACTGCTGCTGGACTGATCAAAATGATGTTGTTTCATGACAATGGAAAAAGTACCTTGCCTCTTATGTCTCACGTCTTTACGAGGCTCATTTGATGCCATCAAGAATGTGATCTGCAATAATGTAATTTATTATGTTCCCATTTCCATTTAGCCTGTGCTGCACTTGTGGCATCCCGATTCCTCCGAACCCAGCCAACATGTGCGTGCCGTGTTTGCGCACTCAGGTGGACATCTCTGAGGGAATTCCCAAGCAAGTCACAGTGCATTTCTGCAAGCAATGTGAACGGTTTGTCCCATTTCTTTTACTATTGCATTGTTCACGGTATCATCTGTTAATCATTTACATCAGTGGTTCCCAAACTTTTCACAGACTCATACCCCTTCAGACATCTGGCTGGAAGTCATATACCGCCTACACCTGCACACTTAAAGAACATCAACCACACAATGATACATCTTTGATATATTATTACATAATCTAAAAACCATAATGTGTCTTATTTTTAAACTGCACACATAGGCCACTAATTTAAAACAAAGAGCGTTTTAGAGGTGTAAGATATCTCCTGGCAGGTTTGTCCTTTGTTTGGTGGATTTATTTATAACAAGTGGTGACAAGCTGTGGTAAGATGTGGTGAACTGATCTTTATGGTCTTTTGCTGTGCTTTGGTTTGCAACAACATGGAAATAATCAGTCCAATGCAACTAATATTACACATAAACGTAATAATTATGAAAACAAAGACACATAGCGTACAGAAATCAATAAGGAAATGAATTCAATTCGAGGCTTATTATTGAGCCAAATGGACATATGAGCACTTATACCGTGAGATTACGCACCAAGCAAAAATGCACAGCAGCACAGAGCTAACATTAAACCTCACCTCTGTGCATTTACACACAACGTTAACATTTGTGAACAAGGACCAGGTGAAAGGGAGAACAGAAAATACACATCTGTACAGCGTCCGGGAAAGTCATGCACATAAGTCTCAATCTGCGTTGCACATGGCGTGTTCAAGGACCGCCAAACAAAGTGGCCGTAACACCCGAAGAAGACATGTTATACAGTAAATTTACTTGTATGTGCAAATTTGGGGGCGTTCTAACATAGTCGGTGCATATCCAGTCAAACAAATGATAGATAGATACTTTATTGATCTCCAAGAGAAATGACAGGCTCATACAGCTCAGAAAACACTAGTCATAGAACCATGGAAAATCAGCTCTTATGTAGCACACAATATAAATAATCTTGAAAAATCTTCATGATTAATCACTTTCAATGCACAACATCATCATCCAACTTACACACAGAACAATTAACAACTTTATGTTGTCACCTTTCTTTTGCACTGTACTACTTACCTGCTGTGGCTGTTCACATTCACAGACATTTGAGAGCACTACGTAAATCTGTGTTAATTTAGTCAAGCAGCTTTTAATTTGTATTCACGCGCTCCCTACGTCAATTTGCGTACACCTAGGGGTACACATACCCCACTATGGGAACCTAGGATTTACATTAACATTTACATTTGCATTTTTTCTTTGCAGGTACTTGCAGCCTCCAGCCACTTGGATGCAGTGTGCTCTGGAATCCAGGGAGCTTCTTGCCCTATGTCTGAAAAAAATTAAAGGCTCTATGACCAAAGTAAGGGTTATTCTTACTAACATGTCCAATTGTATATTTGCTCACAATGATCCAAAAATGTCCATACACACTGCCTGCTGTGTCATGCATTCACTGACACCTCTCTTCAACAAGGTGCGTCTTATTGATGCTGGCTTCCTGTGGACAGAGCCGCACTCCAAAAGAATCAAGATGAAATTGACCATACAGAAGGAGGTAATTTAATCCTAAGAAGTCAAAGCACTTCCTTTCCTCTACAGTCATATTTTTTTAGAAGGTTTAATTCATAAGCAAAGCTACTCTCATGTCAAGATGTGTGGCAAATGTACCTAAGATATGGTCTTTTTGCATATTGCTATTCAGGGTTGATTGCAATTGCATTGGGTCTACATGTGCAACAAAAATCTTAGTATCGATCCATTTTTTATTGTCGCTTGTCCTTATTTAGGTCACTGGTAAGCTGGAACCTATCCCATATAGACATGTAGCCAAACAACCATTGATTCACACTTGCATTCACACCTGTGGACAATTTAGACTCTCCAGTTAACCTGACATGAAAGTTTTTGGGATGTCAGAAGCTGGCGTACCTGGAGAAAACCCACACACGCAAGGGAAGAACATGCAAACTTCACACAAGATGGGCACCAACGTGCTAACCACTCGGCCAACATTTATTATTATGTATTTATTTTAGATACTGCCAATGAACCCTGATTACTCATCATTTTTATAATATGGAAAAGGCATTTTAAATAGAAACACTTAAACATAACTTATCTCCCTGCAATCTGACTCTTGAGTCTAAATCACACAAGCTGCTGTCACATCATCCAAATGACCTTTAACGAGAAACCACGCTCTGTGCTTCTGAGGGACATCACTTTTGTTTTTGCTGTTGGACAGGATCTTTTTAATACGGCTTTAAAGGCCAGCTCATTTTCTGAATTGCGAAGGATTATTAGGGCGACACTGAAAAGAAAAAACACTATAGGATGAGAAAGTCATGGAATTATAGGAATAATTGAGAGAATACAGGAATAAGTAATTGTAGAAGACAACCTTAAGTGAGACTAAAGTGGACATATTACAAAAAAATGGAAAAAAAAATATTTGTATTATTGTATTGTGTTAAGTTGTATTTACATGACAATATTAACACAATGATTGTGGTAATTTTACAGGAAAAATCTGAATTTTGCGTAATTGATATGACAGTAAAAATAAGTATTTTGTCAACTAAACTGTGCAGCAATGACAACAGAAAAGTAAATGCTTTTTTTTTTCTTGCAGTTATGACTGCTGTATGCCATGCTGTTGGAGCATATGGTCTAACTAGTCTAACTAGTCTAACTAGTAACTGTCACTTTTCCAGGTGATGAACGGTGCCATACTCCAGCAGGTCTTTGTGGTGGAGTTCGTCATCCAGCCTCAAATGTGTGACGACTGCCACCGTGTGGAGGCCAAGGATTTCTGGAAGGCCGTGGTTCAAGTCAGGCAGAAGGTAAATAGATGTCTGTGATGTACTTTTTTTTTTTTGTTACTGTGTCAATAACTGATATTTCCCTGCAACATTCAATAGAGATGGTGAATCTGTCATATTAAATCTTAAAAACATTCAGTGTATATGAATTTTGACTAACCACATAAGACACGGTTGTTAAACAACACATGTTGTTGCACTTGGAATATATTTGATTGTTTTCTTTTCTTTTTCAATAGACGTTTCACAAAAAGACATTCTACTATCTAGAACAGTTGATCCTCAAACACAAGCTCCACCAGAATTCCCTCAACATCAAAGAAATTCATGGTAGGTTGATGTCTTGAAAACGGTATGCTTTTCAGCAAACATGCCATTGTAACTTAAAACATCCTCACATCTCACGATGGCTTAACCTCTTAAGCCCAAAAGTAACTGAGATGCGTCATTGTTTCTATGGTAATAGCTGCATGATGATTGTATCAATAACCACATGCCATGTGGCTAACATCCCTCATTTTCTAATCTGTTCTCGTGTTGTACTTGAAGTTTTGAAGCACATTATAGTGGTTTTGTCAGTGCTGGGTGTAATGTTCTTGCTTCTTCTATCTCAGAGGGCATCGATTTCTACTATGGCTCCAAGCAACACGCTCAGAAGATGGTGGACTTCCTCCAGTGTACTGTACCCTGCAGGTGAGCCATGTAAACACACCTGAGCCCAGCATTAATAAAACACACAGGAATAAAATTGGACCGCCACGGATTTGGTGCTGTCTTTTTTTTTTCTCATTATTTTTTTTTTTTAGATTTGGTGCGATAAAAACACCTTAATTAGATTGTGTTTGTTAAAGATTGGGTTACCATACCTAGAATGTCCATCCATCCATTTTTATTCCGCTTACCCTCATTAGGGTTGCGGGGGTATGCTGGAGCCTGTCCCAGCTGACTTAGGGCGAGAGACAGGGTACACCCTGGACTGGTTGCCAGTCAGTCACAAGGCACATATAGACAAACAACCATTCACACTCACATTCATACCTATGGACAATTTAGAGTCACCAATTAACCTAACATGCATGTTTTTGGAATTTGGGAGGAAAGCCGATTCGAACCCAGGTCTTCCCAATCTCCTGACTGTGTGGCAAACATGCTAACCACTTGGCCACCGTACGGCCCCATACCTAGATTATGTGATTGGAAATTGGTTCTCTTTATGTGCTACTGGAGCGGAACTGGTGCTTTGCACACGCGCCAGTCACCACGGCAGGATATAACCCGGAATTAGTATAGTATAGTATAGTATAATAGTGTATGGCACTATGGTATAATCGCATTAGAGATAGTGCATGTAAACTACGTAGGACGTCACACTGAAGTGTGAAAAATGGAGAAACCGAATTATTTCACTAATTTGACAAATTTATTGCATGGAAACGTACTCACTGATTGCCGCATAATTTGCTATCAGACTTTCTCATCCTGTGTGTGTGTGCGTGTGTGTATATTGTCTTTGACATATATTTTTTTCCCTCCTTTAAGATCAAAGGCATCACAGCGTCTTATCTCTCATGACATCCACTCAAACACGTACAACTACAAGAGCACTTTCTCTGTGGAGATAGTACCTGTTTGCAAGGTATGCACTGACACCAGGATGGAGCTTTTTGCTCCAAATGTAAATGACAGTACATCTAATCAAGTTTTCACACTGACAACATGTAAATGAGTCATTATTTTTGAAAAGCCATTTAAGTATTACAGTCTGTCACTTTGACCCTTGGATGTCTGCTGTTGTCAGGACAACGTTGTGTGCCTTTCACCAAGGCTGGCGCAGAGCCTGGGCAACATGGGTCAAGTGTGCGTATGCGTCCGTGTCACCAGCACCATCCACCTTATTGACCCAAACACCCTGCAGAGTGAGTGTCTTTACTTCCAGCTTGAACACAGTTTACATGCCGTTTTGTGTGTCTGTAGCTTTAATGCTAATGAGCTTTGTTTGTCCACATCTGTCTCTGACAGTGTGTGGCTCCAAGAAGCGCTATTGTGCACTTTATCCACTTTTTGCTTATACAGTCGCCCCTTGCTACACTGCGGTTTGGACATCGTTTCCTCACTCTATCGCGGTTTTTCCAAAACTAATTAATTAATTAATTATCACTGTTTCGTGGTTGATTATGGCCTGTTATTAATAAAAAACATAACTACGAAAATACAAATATAAAACATTCAAAAGTCGTGATATTATTCGATGTGTGTCACATCAGCTCGCTAGAATTGACTGTAGCTAAGTGCTAGCAGGAGGTTAGCAATGTAGAGAGTGTGTGAATGTTCACTGCATGTGTTCTCTGCTTGTTATTAAAGCGATTGAAATGCATCGTGAGTCTGTCCACAGCGGCAGTAGAGCTGTATTTGACACTGGTCTTTAGGGTGTCAGTAACATTACGTACATTGATGAGACAGTAGCCACCAGGAAGTACTCCATCAATGCTAACATGTGAGTCTATCTTATTTATGTGTAACAAGTCTTTATGTGAGGATATGGGTGTATTTCATGTCTAGAAGGCTCTAATAATGTTAAAAACTATTTAGAAGATCATAAACAGGTTTTCTATGTCTTAAGTACGAAAATATTCCATTTCTAAAGAAGGAATCCTACTTCACGGAAATTCACTTATCACAGTCGGGTCTGAAACCAATTAACCTGGATAAAAAAGGGATTATTGTACTTCAAAAACAACCGTATGACCATTTGCTCTTCTCTCAGTGGAGCAAACCAGTGAGGCAGATAGTGTTTTTTTTCATGTTTAGTGCTCAAAAACAAATTCTGGGGACACATAGAACTCTTAGAACATCATTAAAAATCAGTCAATCCTTAAAGTCAATTCTGCATAATAGGGGACCTTTTAATAGAAGCTGTTCTTTGTAAAAGTCTGCACTAAGATGAAATCAGTCTGCTGGCCATGTGTTCACAACGATGCACGGCGCCACCATCTTCCATGTGCTTCCAGTCACGACACAGCATGTCGCCGCATGCAAGGAGGCATGAAAAACACACAATTGTTATGCAAGCTGTCGTGGCTCATTAGCACAAGTCAGCTCACGGCCAGAGCTGCTTAATCAATGGGAGTATAGTGGCAATTAGTGGTGATGCGCTTTCCTCTTTTTTCCGATGTATTCTGGTGTGTTCCTCAGCAGAGTTGTGACATTTTGGAAGCTGCATGCACTTTATTAGTTACTCTTTAAAGATCAGGCTATTTTTGTTCCAGAACATTTTTAGCTGATGAGAAACTAGAAATGGCCTCAAGGCTCATGGTGTTATGGTAATTAACGACAGCCTTAAAAATGTTTGTGTATTTGCTTCATATCATTTTCTTCCCTTGTTTTAAGCTATTAGTCGTACTATTTCAAATGGTTATAGCTTAAAGGAGTGAAAAAGAGCATCAAGAAATAATAATGGAAATGAAAGGAAGCCACATAATCACTGCTTTGTTGGATTGCACCATGACGTATGATTGTACTTATTATACAGTATAATAAATCATTTCTGACTCCCAGTTGCCGAGGTGGATGGGAACACATACTGGCGCCATCCTTTCAACAGCCTCTGTAACCCACGGCAACTGGAGGAGTTTATTGTTATGGATATTGACATCATCAGAGACCAGAAGCTGGCTGCTGGAGCCGGCATGAGGTCCAATAAGGTGAGCGTGGGTGTTTGTGTGGCTGGAGAACAGATTGCATGGTGGAGAGGCAAAATCAATGCTGAGCCATTACGTTATTTCTGAAGCTGCATGTGGGCTTCAAGCCAACATTACAGGAATGTTAGCGTATCGATGGGGTTGTAGCGACGCAGCTCTCTGAATGCTTCATTATTGTTGATGCTCCTCTCACAAAACAATGGGGCAAAAAATCCAACAGTAGTGCAGTTGTAAACTTTCTACTAAAGGCTTGATATTTACAGTTTGCATTAAGAGTGAATTTTTGGTCACATACTTGTTTTCTTCCATACGAAGCAATGGATATTTAATTCATCTGTTCCAGAGTCAAGCTGTGGCCATCAGAAAACCTAACTATGCAGTCAATGTTTGGAGTAACATTAACATTATTTACTGTCATACAAGCGTATTCACCATAATGTTAATATACTGCAAAATATGACACAGTCATATTGTTTATTGCAGTAGAAGGGCTTGTTTTTGACTTTTTGACAATAACTGACATAGAAGTGTCAAAATTAGAAGGAAATGAAATTAACAAACGTCAATACAATAGTGTTTCTCACCTTCTTTATCAAAATGCTGGCACTTGCAACTTTCTTTGACTCCATTGTGGCTTATTGTGCCGAATATCCAACGTCCAACGTGAAACTAATTTCACCACGATACACCGTGGACATGTCTGCATGGTGGTGTTGCATTTTCTTCTCCTTGCGGGCAGTGGGAGTCGAGTGCAACCAGCTTTGAGGCTCATTACGGCACGTACCTTGTTGGAGTGTGGCCCAGAGTTAACCAATGTTAAATGACAACCAGATTGGCCCGATCTTGAAAATACAGCGGATCGGCAGCCGATTCTGATCCTGAAGCTCAGATCGGGACATTTTGTGATTAAAAATACATTACAAATGCAGTGGGGCTCACACAGTGAATTCATTACACAACAAGATGTGCGCCATATAGTACGCTAACCGGGAAATGTACGCATAAATGTTTTATGTAAACTCAAAAATACGCGAACCAGGGTGTATATAAACCGAGGTTCCAATATTGTGTGCTAAATAATATATTATTTGTTAATTTTTTTTTATTTTTTAAGCCTTTGTCAGTGTTAACAGACTCATTACCTGTGCTGTAGCAAGCCTAAAGTCTATAGTCTTGCAAGGGTCCAATTTTCCAATTCTAGAACAGCCCCACCCATCAATAATCATTCAATCATTTAATTTATAAAGGGCCAATGTGATTTATTTAACATTTTGGCGGGAGAATGAGCATACTTCCTCTGTAACTCTTGAGCTGTTGAGTCACAATTAAGTCATTTCTGTCTGTGGGCCGGCTGCCAGTTATCATTTACTGGCCAACAGCAAGGAAGATTGACACCAACCACACCTCTAATTATTGTCCCTTATGTGTTAAAGCACACCCTGGCTGAGGTGTGGGTACAAAAAACGTCGGAGATGGACACCAGCCAGCAGTACCACTGCCGCACATTCTTGGGACACCTGCTCAACATTGGGGACCTTGTCATGGGGTGAATAACAGCACATGAGCACACATATAGCCAATTCGAAGGAGGGATTACAGGTTACTATTTTGTTGCTGACAGGTTCGATTTTGCCAATTCCAACGTTAACGATGAGTTCCTGAATAAGATGAACCCTCATCATGTACCTGATGTGGTAAGACTTGTCCTCAATGACTTAATACTGACAACTGGTGGCGAAACACAGTAGTGACTCTTCTACATGTGTCACAGCTCCCACATACAATCATACAATCTTATGGCACACTGTGTTGTACCAACTAAAAAGAACTGTTCCTCATGTTTTCCTAAGGTGCTAATCAAGAAGAGCTACGACCGCAGCCGCAGAGTGAGGCGCAGGAACTGGAAACTGCAGGAGATAGTCAGAGACCGGGATGGCATGGACACAGACGATGAGAGGTATCGCAGTCATTCAGTATGAAGCTCTGACATTGTAATTGCAAATGCAACACAATATTATAGGCTTCTGTTGACTGGCAGAATAGCAAAATTGTGTATGATTTCACTGACTATTATTGTAAATCTGTGGAAAATAAATGTCCGCATTGGCAACTAGATGGAATAAGTTTGGGTGTTTTTTCTTCTAACTGGCTTTTCTGTCCTCAGGCAATACCAAGACTTCCTGGAAGACCTGGAGGAAGATGAGGCTCTGAGAAAGAATGTTAACATCTACCGAGGTGAGTAGCTGGACACTACTGCCAGTGTCATTACTTTGTATGTAAGCTTAAAGGAAAACTGTGCTTTTTTGGAATTTTGCCCACCATCCTTATGTAAGACATGAACACGTCTTTCTCTTTTCTGTGCGTTCTCAAGAGAAAAAAACTGCCAACATGACGCAGCTAACAATACACCTAAAGGGATTTGCCTAGTTTGCCTATACAGCCCTCTATTAAAACACCTGCAAAAACCTCCAACAACATTTTATTGTTTTATGTAGAGTCATGGAAACAATTATTAGACCGCCCTAGTTTGTTTAGGTTATTGATCCATTTTAATGCCTGGTACAACTAAACGTACATTTGTTTGGACAAATATAACATTGATAACAAATATAGCTCATAAGAGTTTAAGAGCTGATATCTAGCAACTTACATGGTTTTCTTGATAATAACCAAAATCACTTAAGTTCTTACATGAATAGCGATAGCACTGTACTGCCAAAAAATGTAACTCTTAAGAGATATTTTTTGTCATTGTTTTTTGTCCAAACAAATACCAAACAGGTACCTTTTAGTTGTATCAGGCATTAAAATGAACAAGAAACTGAAGAAACAAGGGTGGTCTAATCCTCCACAACTGTACATTCTGTCACCATGTAGTAGCAGGTACATTCATGTATTACCTGTATTATAACATGTATTACTTATAGTATTTTGGTCATTTTAAGCATTACTGGAGCTTCCTTCATGGGCACATTGATTTCTTAGAGCCCATAGCAACGAACGCTGCTTCTGTCAACAGCAGCAGCACAGAGAGAGCGTTTGCCCTCACTAATCATGGCGGACTTCCTGAGAGCTGCCGCCGACTACTTTTTACTTTGACTGCCCCCAGGCATGATTAGTAGTAACAAGCAAACATGCGCTTGACACGCTGTTGTTGTTGACTGAAATAGCACTGCAGTAGATGTGAAATCAATGCGCCCAGGAGACTTTCCGGTAATGTTTAAAAATACTGCACGTTATGAATGTACCTGTTAGTGCATGGCCACAGCATGTATATAAAACGTTTTTTAGAGGGATTTATAGTCGAAATAGGTGTCTCCCATGGCGTGTATTGTTAGCTCCCTCATGCTAACTGTTTTTCTCTCTTTAGAACGCAAGAAAGACGTGTGTGCTCATGTTTGACAGAAGGATTGTGGATGATGGGCAAAATTCCCCAAAAAAGTGCCGTTTTCCTTTAACATCACTTTTACCTTCTATTGAAGACTCTTGTTGGTGAATACGGTGATAAGTGGAGGCAGGAGGGGATGTGACGGAAGAGCCACACGAAACCTGCTGCATTCTAGTTTGTTACAAACGTATCTTGAAAGAATGGCCGGTTAGAGCTGTATACTTTGATCACTTGATCTTTATTGTAATTGTCAGCAACAGTTACAATCACACACCGACCCGGCTCACTTTCTGCAATGTGTCTCCTTCAAACCGTTCCCTCTGTTCCCACCTGTATTAAAGGTTCCCACCTTTACATTACACACCTGTTGTAACACACACTTACCTACTATGACTTCTCTCTTGAGTTTAATAGTGTTTCTTGCCTTCTTTATCAAGGCTCTGGCACTTGCAACTTTTTTTGCATCCATATTATTTAAAAAAGCACAGATTCGTCCAACACTCAGAAATGATGCAGTGCTCTTGAACACCTCACATGAAAGGGTGAAAGAGAGGATCACTATCCATTCTTCACATAGACTAAGTCACCAACGTGTGGATGCTTTGTTTGGGCACTCGATTCCGCTGACGTTTGTTGGGTGCACTTCTCTGGCTGTACGATAAGTCAAGACAATTTACGAAAACCAAGATATATTTTTAGCAATAATTTTCATAGAAACCCAAATCATACAAAAACCGATGTTCTGATGTACATGCTTTTAATTGGAGGAATGACAGTGAAACCTCAATGTGGGATAAATGGCCCTGCTTACCTTCACTCCAAAATGGCCACTGAATGTATATGTTTTTAAATTTCAGATGCCTCAAAGATTCCAGTGGAGAGTGACACAGATGACGATGGAGCACCACGTATCTCCTTGATGGATATGCTGGAGGAACTCAGCCTCTCTGATGCCACAGGAGGCGAAGGGGCTGCCATGATGACAGAGTAGAGAAACAACATTCTCACATGCCCTCTTGTTTGGAATATATGGTTTGGAATAAGTGGGACTGCTTCATAACACAGCATGAAAAATAAATATTTCACATTCTGCACACTACCTTGGGATTTATTGCTTTGCTTGAAACATCCACCAGAGGGCGTTTAGCTGCTTTAAAAGACAAGTTTCCAAAAACCACACCAATTTAAACCCAGTGGTGGCCAGATTTTGAGCACCCCTTTCTTCGAGGATTGATGGCATGTAAATAAGCTCCAAGGTGCGCTATATGGATGCTCCTATAGATGCATTTGTTTAGAAAGGTGATTTGAGAAAGACATGTTTCCAGATGTAAATATAGGATAATTATTCTAGATTATTAATATCACATATAACTGTTACTCGTCTATGTGACACCTTTCAACTCTGTCTTGAAGATGGAAGAAGGATTAGTGGCTGTTTTGTTTTTCCAACACCTGAGCTGGTTGTTAGCCGTAATATGATCTTGGGAAAGTGAGTGAACTGAATGGCGTGGGTGGGTCAGGGTGTGTGGAATGGGGGCGTCTATAACAATGTGGAAAGGAGGTTCTCTATTGAATAGTACGCCCACCTCCAGGACACACTCCTAGATAACTTTGCATCATGACCTCTAACACCCTTTAACACAGATTTTTATTTATTTTTGTAACATTTTGGTCATAGGACGTGAACACACCCTTGTTAAAAAATGTATGGGGTGACCTAAAGGGGTGTACGAGATATGCCCTTGCAATCTGACACGAGGAGCACGTTTGGAATGGTCAAATATTGCCATGCTAGCTACTGTTCTTATTGTTTTGTTTTTTTTAACCCGGAAAGAACGCTGTACATGCAGCAGACTCTGGAGCTGCCAGTGTTTACATATAAATAATGTACTGTATGTTGTTTAGTTTAGGAACTGAGCCGGTCAGCAACACTTGCCTGCTGATGGGGAGGTAAGATTTCTCAACTGTCAGTGTTCTTGCACGAAAGCAAAGAAAAATGTGTTTAATGAGCAATGTCAGCAAACAAAGATACTTTGTAAATGTCTGTGACGATACCCTCAAAGACCCCAAGCTCTCCTAGAAAGGTACCCAACATGCACCATTGTGTCACTAATTAAAAAAAAAATTGATTGTACACAATCTGTGCTGTATCCAAAAACAAAAAAATGTGTTTGTGTGCAAGCTCATGTAAATTTGACACTTATTGACATTGCAGTGTGTGTAGGGGGTGTGTCCTCTAAAGTCCTGTAGTACCAGTGTGAGACTAAAGTGAAGGATAGAAAATATTTAGACTTTTTTTTTTTTAACTGTTTGAGTTTATAGACTAGGGCAGGGGTTCTCAGTTTGTTCTCAGTCTGTCATGCCCCTACTGTGGGACAGAAATGTTTTCGTGCCCCCCCCAACTATTATCTATTTATTTATCTGTACTGTACAGACTGAACTTGAAATTGAAACCAGGAAAATGCAACAAAATGGAGAGTCGTGAAGCATACAAGCGTATTCAGAAGTGAAATTGCATGCTGAGTACGATAAATTTGTACATATTGACAGGTCTGCACTAACATTGAAAGTAGTCCCTGTCTCTCATCCCTCCACTGACAGTTCATAGTGCTCCCCCAAGGGGGGCGCCCCACTATTTGAGAAGCATTAGACAAGGGCTTCTCAACTTGTCTAAACCAAACATTTTCCCATGGTCATGAAGATGGTTTTGCCATTTATTGAAGTCAAACCCAGCAAATTTTGGTTTAAAATAGAAATAGTCTTCTTTTCAAACATGTGCGAAGAGCATTTCAGTGCAGAAATGAGGAGCGCAATAACTATTAAAACTTTCAAGTAGTGAATAATAGTAAAAAGTAATTAAAATTGCTCTAGAAGACTACAGAATTAGATTAGACTGATTGCGGAGGAAGATGCTACCTTTCTATATAATTTCTAATACTGTATATATTTTCATTTTTGACTAGTTGTTCACAAGCTCCCAATGTGTTTGACACCCTCTTTTGGGTCCCGACCCGCCAGTTGAGAACCACTGTTACATCTTATACTTGCAATATGCATTCAGTGTGTTCCGTTCCTTTTTCACAAATTACTGTTCATTTCCATTGAAAGCAGAAAACGCACTGCACTTGTTTTTGAAGCTAACGCATTGAATTTTGCAGCGTACACTATTAGTCAATGATTTATATAGCACGTACACACACGTTTGGACATACAATATCTCTTGCATGCTTCAGTGCAGATAGAGCCCGCTATGATGAGTCCAGAGTGTGATGGGGTAGTGGAAGAGAGGCTGCAGACGTCACATAGCGTCACTGCGGTGCAGCAGCAGCAGCAGCAGCAGCAGCACGTACCCTTCATGGCCGCGTCCACGAAGGATGCGACACATAACAAAAGTTTCCAGGTGCGTTTTTGAACAGTTTTGCAAACGTCATTTTTATTATTACCACGCAGGCGTTTTTTTTTTTTTTTACTTGCTACACCTGCAGCCAGGTGAGTGGTGGCGGCGGTGGTGGAGCCAGGCCAGTGGGTGTGGTGTCTCCCTTATAGTCTTCCCGCTGCTGTATAATAAGCCTGACACAAACTGACGAGGCAGCTTTTTCGGTGCACAGAAAAAGCAGCGGCGGAGCAGCAAACCAGCCTGTTACTTCTAATTTATATGACATCACATTCAGGAAATAAAGGTGAGTGGCTTGATTAGATAATTGGAGCTGTCACATTTTCCCATTTTGCATCAATTTTAATTGAGCGCTATTTGTTAGTTTTGTGTACATAGAAATGCTATTTTGGCTATAGAAGTGGAATAACCCAAATGATTGTCGTTACTTTGCTGCACGTGGTATATTCTAGAACCTAGGTCCCAAAGTGGGGTGCGTGTATCCCCAGGGGTACGCCAGTTGTCATTGGGGGTACATGAATGAAAATGAAAAGCAATTAGTGCCTAACACTCACAATTATGAATGCACCTGAATGCCTCAGAGCAGAAAGAAGGAAGGAGACAGAGCATGAAGTTCTTCATTGCTCAGTGTAAGTTATATGGATAAATAACTATGTTTGATTATTATCTTGAAGATGTAATTGTGTGTAAATGCAAATTTGTGTGTCAGGATGAGAAAGGGGATTCCCCCGAAAATGGAGCTTTATCACTGGTTGTATGTATTTTCGTACTTTGGATACTGCTTTATCATGTTTGTTAAACTTTCCCTTTCAATTTGGTGTCAATTTAATATGCAGACTTAAATCATAGCGATTGCCAATGGACAAAAGTGAAGCTCAAGTTCAACCCATTCAAACAGAAGGATCCCAACATCCGACTGAAATAAAAGATATCGGAAGAATACTTGATCTATTTAGCAGTGCTCATTTAAAACTTTTTATCCAAATTTGACCAAGCAAAATACAAATTTATGAACGTGAATTACTTACTATGAAATTAACCAATTAATCATGGAAAAAAGCCTAATGTTTTTTAAGTTTGCATGAGGAGGGGGCACATGCCTTCAAGTCAAATGTCTGAAGGGGGTACGTGACTGTGAAAAGTGTGGGAACCAAAAGCAGGCGGCGGCCACGCGTGTTCATTTGCACCTGTTGTCCCCGCCCCCTTCCAACACAACTGGATCTGTTTAAAACCCTTCACTCTTATTCTTATTTTTGTTTTTATTTATATTCTATTGTATGGAAGTGTATGGGTCTTTTATACTGTTAAACTAGGTCTGGGGCGATACTGCAAATGTTGGTATCGCTCCGATAACAAGTAAATTAAGGGCCAGTATTGCCATTACAGATACTTTATATCTCAAATGTTTCAAGATCTTTGAATGATTTTGTGATTTTGCCTTTAAAATTATATTCACAATAACAACCATGTCAGATTTAAGGCAAATAAAAAATGTGCTTGTCAGCAAACGTATTTGTGGACCATTTAACAATATATGAATACAATAATATAGGACAATGTAACAATATCAACAAATAATACAATTGTTTGAGCAAAAAAGTCAGTAGTGCAAAATAAGTAAAGAAATAAAAACGACTATTGGCTCTATATAATCTTAAACGCAATATATACTGTAAATATAACAATACAATACAAAAATCACAGAAATATTAGTGAGACTAAACATAGAAGGAAACTGAAAAATAGCGATCTCATCACGCTGCCAATACTATCGATATTTGAAGAGCCCCCCACCCTGACTTTATACACTCATGAATCAAGCCATAAATGGTTATTAAGCTTGTCAATAGCCCAGCCTTACAGCCTTGTTCATGCCTTGTAGGAGAACTTTCTCATCATCACACTTGTTAGAAGATGATAAACAATAATATTTCAAATCGTTTTTGGGGATGTATATACCCATGGCTATGTAACTAGCAACTTCAGCTGACAGATAACTGTGACAGATTTCAAAAGCAGGAAAAAAGTGGCCTAAATTATATACTTACATTTTGTAAAAATGAAAAAAGAAGAATGTGGAGGGCCCCAATAACTAGGATGGCCTTGGGAAAAATGACTAAATGTGCGCCTGCATATTGATATTGGATTTTCTGCATGTACAAGTTTGGCCTTTATATTGTATTTAGAGCTTTCCAATGATACTGTACCAAATGTGATGGGGTGGGGCTTTATTACATTTGATTACATCATAAAACAAAATGGCTTCCCTCATTGCAAGCACATTTTATGGGAAGAGGAAAAGTAAGTCTATAATACCGGTACAGTACTTTTATTAAGCAAGTGTTGGCATGTTTTCCATAAGTCTCTTAAGAAAGCATTGAAGTGTTGTTTGAATTTTTTTAAACTGTATTTGAGCCTAGTATTTAAGTGTTTAAAACTGTCCTTTGTCTCATTTGTAGTTATTTCATTAAGATCGTCAATGAACTTGATGTTTCAGATGAGGAAAATAGAAGTGATCTCTTGTGGAGGGTCAAAGTAAGGGAAGGGTGTCTGA
Source organism: Dunckerocampus dactyliophorus (assembly GCF_027744805.1). Taxonomy (NCBI): domain Eukaryota; kingdom Metazoa; phylum Chordata; class Actinopteri; order Syngnathiformes; family Syngnathidae; genus Dunckerocampus; species Dunckerocampus dactyliophorus. The sequence continues at coordinate 20,643,737 of NC_072830.1, read as the reverse complement.
GTTTGCCTAGAACAGGAAAATTGTGCACTGACGAGCAAATGGTTCCTTTTACTGGTCGATGCCCACTGCGCCAGTATGTACCAGGCAAACCAAACCCAACTGGACTGAAGGTGTTGGTCTTGGCTGCACCAACTGGTCAAGTCTTGGACTTTGTGGTCTACCAAGGCAAGACTGCCTTCACAGTTCCAGGAGGAGAACAAGCTGCTCTTCATTTGACAGTCTGTTCCCCAAGGCACCCACCTGTTCTTTGATTGGTACTTTACAACAATCAACCTGCTTGACATCCTGATGACAAAAAGGCTGACAGGGACTGGAACCTTGATGAATAACAGGGTTCCAAAAGACTGCAAGATTATAGGAGATAAGCCCTTCCTTTGGGGGGATGGGTACTCCAGGTTCCTCCCACCATCCGAAAACACAAATGTTACAATAATTGGAGACTAAATTGTCAACTTTTAGTGCATTTCACTTAAGCATTGTTTTAAAGCAAGACTGATTTTTTTTCCCCTTTGAAAAATTCCACCTTTTATACCTAAAAAAAACCAAAGTCACTCTCTGACATGGTTTTACGTGCGTATTTTAGTGTGTAGTGTGGCTTGCAGTGGTGTATAACTGCACTGAGAGCTATTTGCAATGGTTCTTTTTCCTAATTTGTATTTCATATTTAAAGGAACTCTATGCAGCGGGTTCCTCCAGCTGCCTTGTCCAACATTCAAACGCGCTGCTAGCGTTATATCCCGCCTCTTCCTGTTTTGAGTACACCGACGCAAGCGCACTAGTTATGTTTGTCAGCTAATGATGGCAACTTGGCAAAGTTTAGCTACTGATGTAGCTAACGTGGGGGCGTAAGAGGCGGGACTATGCTCAAAGCATTTCTTCAAGGTTGGCAGGTCTGTTAGGGTCTATTTATGCTTGAATGATGCTAGTGACAACAATTCATACAGTGGTTTGTACAGATAAATACATACTACAGGTTCCCAGTGGTATAAAATGCCACTAGGTGTTTCTAATATTTTGGCCCATCTCTGTTCAAATGTACACTGCAAATTAGAACCCCAATAATAAACACATTGCTAAATGAACACCTCTATAAAAATTGAGTGTTATTATCTTCGTAAAGGCAGATATACTTTTATTTTTGCTCAGTCTGACTCAACACTGTTGTCACTCTCCAGGCTGCAGGATGAACTTGAAGAATCTCAGGGAGTACCTGGCCTGGCTGTACTACCAGTACCTCCTCGTCACCGGCATCTACGTGCTGGAGCCCTGGGAAAAGTCCATCTTCAACTCGGTGTTTGTATCTGCCGTCGCCATGGTGATCTACACCTCTTATGTCTTTGTGCCCATCCACGTGCGTCTAGCGCTGGAATTCTTCTCGGGCATCTGCGGCGGGCAGCCGGCGAGCACCATGGCCCTCATGAACTAAATGGTGTTGAACTTAACTCCACCCACAACCCCCACCCCATGACCAGTCTTGACACCATATCCTCCCTAAACCAGTGATGGACACGCTCATCTGTTAATTGCATGCATTTGTCAGCATGACTTGCAGAGGTGCTCTTACTTCAATCTCATCTAATTTAAGGAAAAGCTACATGACGAAGCTACAATTCCTCCTTGCAGCATTTTTCAGCTCAATGAAACTGGGGTTGAGAACATTTCAGAAAAGATGAAACCGTCTGTGATTTTGTTCATAGTGGGTGAGGGAATTTGAGTCAACCCTTAAACCGAAGCAGCGTCCATTTCCTGAAGATGACATTTCAGAACAAAAACTAACCTTACCCCTAAGAAAACTTTCACTTTGCTGCCCTGCCCTTGCTGTGAACCGTTCATGTCCATCGCTCCAGGCCTTGTGTGAGTGCATAGATTTTGCATGACACGGCCCTTCACCAGGACTGATTTACATACTGGTCTCACTACAAAATCACTAGCAGGCCCCCCGATACAAAGTGGCCGTTCTTCCATTCCTCACATGCACTTAACCGCTTTATCTACGGTTTTGTATCAGAACCACTATCACTTTTCCAGTTTTGTTTTTAAAATGTTGTTCCAGCACTGTAAAGCTATGCAATCCTGGAGTGTCCCAAATGTGGAATGTTGCCGTTGTGTGATAAGACCAGCCCAGGAAAGCAGGAAAAAGAATCCAATCCAATGCAATGATGGCACTGATGTGTGAAGAGCCCTGCCTCCGTCCTCCTGTAGTGTTTTAACTGCCGGTATGCCGGGAAGGTGTGCTCGGCACTGAGCATGAGCAAATATTGACTCAGCACACCCTTTTTTTAATTTTTATTTTCAGACTTTAGGTGTTTGCTTTGATAAGGCTTTACTTTATTTGCAATAAAAACATTGTTTTGTGGGCACACACTAAACCTTAAAGTGGCCTGAATGATGAGCAAAGCCTATAGTTGATCTATAGACAACAACGTGGCGCGTAGACTTAGAAGCAGTTTATCTGTTTGCTGTGATGAGTGTTGCTTGGGATCGTGTGTGTGCTCCTTTTGGGTCGAGGGCGTGATTTCTATGTTATTTATGCAAAGTTTGATATTTATATCCACTGGTAAATGCTTGGCTGGTTTCAATGTCAATTACCAAACTTGTTTTTTAAAATTATTTATATCTATTTTCTCTTGTGGCCATAAAACACACTCACAATTTTTGTTTACCTTTCCCTCCACAACTTTTACATTTAGCTTTGTGACACATGATCACATTATGAATAAAGAGCTTTTTGAGAGTCCTAAAGACAGAAGATGTCTTTTTTTTTTCTTTATCAACATCTCAAACATCAAAATTCACACAAAAAAGAGAGTAATGGTAAAAAGGCAGCACTCTCACTAGTTCATCCAAGGTCTTTCTTTGATAAGCACAATGCTGACACAATAGCAGAGTCGCCAGACCTGTTCTTGCCTGTTGATGGTGCAGAAATAAAAGTCCACAGGCTTCACTTTCTGCTGTGTTGTCGGGGCAGAGTATTGTCATACTGTACGTATGGCTTCCAATGGCTGGCACCTCTTTTGTGGCTTTTCTCTGGGTACTCCAGCTACCTCCAACACTACAAAAACATGCATGTTAGGTGAATCGGATACTCCCAATTGTCCTTGTGTGCCCTGTGAATGGATGGCTGGACAGTTAAAGCCATTCTGTCACAAATGATATCAGGGTTTAGCAATGCGGGCCTTCACATCTTGGACTATTATGACAATGCATCATTGCGAAACAAAAGAGACACTACCAGTTACTCTACTGCATTTCCAGTTATGACCTATTTTTAAAGCATAATGACATTAGTCCAACTTATCGGCATGCTGTCATAGCATGGCAGCACTTGGGAATGAATGCCTTTAACGTGAGATAATACCCAACTTTAGAGTATACTAGTCAGTGTACAGCTATCCACTGAAAATGACTCAACAGGCAGCCAGCCATTGTTTATTTAATATCTGGCAGCAAAAGCGAGTAGCAAGATAATTGTGTCTTGCTTACAGTCAAGTACGGCGGTGGTCTGGTGCTGCATAAGTGCTGCCGGCACTGGGGAGCTGCGTTTCATTGATTAATGTACAGTAGGTACTAAGTATGGCACATGGCACAGCCTTGACAGTATTTTTGTCTTCTACTTTTATCCAGAAGGTCAAAAGTAAAGATAAAATCAACTCAACGAACAATATGTCCTTCAAGTTTGGAGAAAGTCAGATTAAAATTGCAGAACAACCAGTCCCACTTGTCATATTTGTGTTCTGACAAAGCAGATTATTATTTCAACATTATTAACTTTAGCTGCAAGTGCTATTTTTGTGTGCGAACATAATACAATCATCAAGCTTTTTGTTTTTAGTCTGCTGTGCTTTGCACACAAAAAAGACAAGCTTGTCTGCAATTGCATTCTGTTTACACTTCATTTGATCAGTTGGCTGCATGGAGGGAAGGGGTCAGAGGTTATCGCCATGTGAACAAGGTGTAAAAAAAATACCCCGAACTCCCCCGCTCTCGCTTTGTTTTGCATTTGTTCCTCGCCTATGACTGGTAGGACAAGCAGGTGGAGGGAACTCCTGGCAACGTGCAAGCACACACAGACACGGGGGATAGTCTACATGACACCACTAAAACCACGTCCCACCTTAGAACAAGGAAAGCCCAGTGAGTATTTAAATATTCATACTAGTGCCAACATCTGATAACACCGTCCACTTTGGGTGAAGTCTCGTATAATACACAAACACAACACAGCCCTGCTATTTAAATGCAGTGTCGTACCTTATAGTAGGATTGTGTGTGTGTGTGTATCTTTGTTGTGAGACTCTGTAGTAGATACAGTATGTCACCTAGAGGCTTTCTTCTAGATACATGGGCCAGGGGGTCATCTCCAAAAACGCTTCTATGATGTGTTCTTCTCTCCTATGAGACAAACACAAACAACTTCAAATTAAATGTTATACACTGAAACACATCCAGTATAAACTTTGATACTTGAGTACAGTGAGCAAACAATAAGCATGGATTAGACAAAATCAATAATATAATTATGTCTGTTAGCACTGTTAGAGAAAGCTTTTCAAGAGTTAATGTTAAAAATGGTTTTAAATGAGGTATTATGAGCGTAAGAGCTGTACTTGTTCATCAAACATACTGTACGTTTCAATGTTGGTGTATGGTTACCTTAAGAAGTGCGCCTGCTGCCATCTAGTGGTTAAAATGGTAACTAAAAAAATATCTTCATGTATGTTCTAGCTGTTCCTAACTTCTGGCCTGGCATGTGAGACAGACTTGGTGGCTTTAGAGCTTTGCCTTTTAAACTATTTTAGCCTGGGCAGTATCCCAACAAAACAGAAATGCTAACAGTGCTAATAGCTAGCATACCGGCAAACTGCCTTGATAACATGAACATGTCTTGCTTCAGTAGACAGTTGCTAAAGTGCTGTTAGCGCAGACTTTTTTCATTGTCAACACAAAGCTCACCAAACATCTGTCAGTTTCAGATTCACCGTCTTAGATTTATTTTACAGTGTGATTGATTGAAGCAGAAAGATACAAGTTCAGGCGGCCTTCCCCGTCCCGAAAAGGGACACATTTCCTCATGGCTCCATCCCAGGATGTCTCCTCTTTATACTATCCCCATCCCCTTCATATCAAGGAAAAGGCAGTCTTTGATTAATCGGGGTCCTCTTTGATCTTCTCCTACCTGCTTGCTTTGGCTCCATGTGGTCTGATTTCTCGTGGGAAAGTGTATTGCATCTTGGTCCCGTCCTTGTGATGTATTCCGCTCGTAAACCTTCCCCCGCACAATCATGTTATCACTGTAATGTCCTATCTTATCTATCCTATCTCTACTACTACTACTACTACTACTACTACGACTACTTTCAATTATCTTTTAATTAGGATTCATTTTGGGAGAATCCCAACAATGCTAATAGCTTGCATGCTAACAGCTAGAATGCCAGCACTGAATTTATGTATATATTGATGTATGTAGTATTTATCATGTATGCATGTATATACTGTATGTACAGTATGTATCTATCTATCTTAGACAGCACTCAGGACCAAAAATATAGATCTATAGTCCTGTTAAGTCATACCACGTAGACATTAACTTTTTCACATGAGGAAAATGGCAAAAATGCTAACAGTTAGCATGGGAGCACCTAGCAAGATAGCACCCAGGATTGAAAAGTAAATAATCAGTCTCAATTTAAATCCCATTGACAGGTCCATCACTGTATCTTTCGTGGCAAAGCTCTGGGGGTGTACAAGTTTCATCCTGAATTTCTCAAGGCTCTGGATGTTGTGGCACTTTCTTGGTTGACACGTCTCGTCAACATTACGTGGAAGTTGGGAACAGTACTTCTCGGTTGGGGTGGTTCAATAAGGGTGACCAAAGGGTGCGTTCCAATTACAGAGGGATCACACACCTCAGCCACCCTGGGAAGGTCTACAATAAAGTGCCAGAGAGAAGGGTATGACTGTTAGTTGAACCTCAGCTACAATGTGGTTTTTGTCCAGGACATAGAACACTGGACCAGCTCTACACCCTTGCAAGGGTACTGGCGGGTGCATGGGAGTTTGCCCAACTGGTTCATATGTGCTTGTGGACTTGGATTGCGTCCCTCGAGCTGTCCTGTGGGGGGGTGCTCCTGGAGTATGGGATTGGTGGCTTTGTGCCATTCGGTCCGGTACAACCGGAGCAGGACCCCGGTTAGAATTGCCAGCAGTAAGTCGAGCCTGTTCTCGGTGAACGTTGGCCCTTTGTCACCAATTAGCATCGGGGTTCCCGGAAGGACCCAAAGATGGCAAAAAAACCCACCTTTCCGACGGATCAATTTTCACCCGTTTTTTCTGTCACGAAATAGAATTTTTTAAAGTTGCTGAAACGACACTTTTCCGCTCCTGGAGGTGGGCCAAGCCCCCCAAACATTAATTGGGGGTCCCAGCAGGACCCAGAAATAGCAAAAACCGGCGCTTTTCAGACGGGTCGATTTTCGCGCGTTTTTTCAGTTTTTTCCGACGCGAAATTGCATTTTTTCAAGTTACTGAAACAACACTTTTCCGGTCCCGGAGGTAGGCCAAGGCCCCCAAACATTCATCGGGGGTCCCGGCAGGACTCAAAGGTGGCAGAAAACCCAACATTTCCAAAAAGTTGATTTTCGCCCATTTTTTCAGTGTCGCACTGTCGCGAAATCGCATTTTTTCAAGTTGCTGAAACGACACTTTTCCGCCCCGGGAGGTGGGCCAAACCCCCCACACATTCATTGGGGGTCCCGGCAGGACCCAAAGATGGCAAAAAACCCAACTTTTCCGAGGGGTCGATTTTCACCCGTTTCGACAGTGCCGGCACTGTCGCGAAATCGCATTTTTTCAAGTTGCTGAAACGACACTTTTCCGCGCCGGGAGGTGGGCCAAACCCCCCAAACATTCATCGGGGGTCCCGGCAGGACCCAAAGATGGCAAAAAACCCAACTTTTCCGAGGGGTCGATTTTCACTCGTTTCGACAGTGCCGGCACTGTCGCGAAATCGCATTTTTTCAAGTTGCTGAAACAACACTTTTCCGCCCCGGGAGGTGGGCCAAACCCCCCACACATTCATTGGGGGTCCCGGCAGGACCCAAAGATGGCAAAAAACCCAACTTTTCCGAGGGGTCGATTTTCACCCGTTTCGACAGTGCCGGCACTGTCGCCAAATCGCACTTTTTGAAGTTGCTGAAACGACACTTTTCCGCCCCGGGAGGTGGGCCAAACCCCCCAAACATTCATCGGGGGTCCCGGCAGGACCCAAAGATGTCAAAAAACCAAACTTTTCCGAGAGGTCGATTTTCACCCGTTTCGACAGTGCCGGCACTGTCGCAAAATCACACTTTTTGAAGTTGCTGAAACGACACTTTTCCGCCCCGGGAGGTGGGCCAAACCCCCCAAACATTCATCGGGGGTCCCGGCAGGACCCAAAGATGGCAAAAAACCCAACATTTCCGAGGGGACGATTTTCACCCGTTTCGACATTTTCACCCGTTTCGGCACTGTCGCCAAATCGTATTTTTTTCAAGTTGCTGAAACGACACTTTTCCGCCCCGGGAGGTGGGCCAAACCCCCAAACATTCATCGGGGGTCCCGGCAGGACCCAAAGATGGCAAAAAACCCAACTTTTCCGAGGGGTCGATTTTCACCTGTTTCGACAGTGTCGGCACTGTCGCGAAATCGCACTTTTTGAAGTTGCTGAAACGACACTTTTCCGCCCCGGGAGGTGGGCCAAACCCCCCAAACATTCATCGGGGGTCCCGGCAGGACCCAAAGATGTCAAAAAACCCAACTTTTCCGAGAGGTCGATTTTCACCTGTTTCGACAGTGCCGGCACTGTCGCGAAATCGCACTTTTTGAAGTTGCTGAAACGACACTTTTCCGCCCTGGGAGGTGGGCCAAACCCCCCAAACATTCATCGGGGGTCCCGGCAGGACCCAAAGATGTCAAAAAACCCAACTTTTCCGAGGGGTCGATTTTCACCCGTTTCGACAGTGCCGGCATTGTCGCCAAATCGCATTTTTTTCAAGTTGCTGAAACAACACTTTTCCGCCCCGGGAGGTGGGCCAAACCCCCCAAACATTCATCGGGGGTCCCGGCAGGACCCAAAGATGGCAAAAAACCCAACTTTTCCGAGGGGTCGATTTTCACCCTTTTCGACAGTGCCGGCACTGTCGCCAAATCGCATTTTTTTCAAGTTGCTGAAACGACACCTTTCCGCCCCGGGAGGTGGGCCAAACCCCCCAAACATTCATCGGGGGTCCCGGCAGGACCCAAAGATGGCAAAAAACCCAACTTTTCCGAGGGGTCGATTTTCACCCGTTTCGACAGTGCCGGCACTGTCGCGAATGCGAAATCGCATTTTTTTCAAGTTGCTGAAACAACACTTTTCCGCCCCGGGAGGTGGGCCAAACCCCCCAAACATTCATCGGGGGTCCCGGCAGGACCCCAAGACGGCAAAAAACCCAACTTTTCCGAGGGGTCGATTTTCACCCGTTTCGACAGACACTGTTGCGAAATCGCACTTTTTGAAGTTGCTGAAACGACACTTTTCCGCCCTGGGAGGTGGGCCAAACCCCCCAAACATTCATCGGGGGTCCCGGCAGGACCCAAAGATGGCAAAAAACCCAACTTTTCCGAGGGGTCGATTTTCACCCGTTTCGACAGTGCCGGCACTGTCGCCAAATCGTATTTTTTTCAAGTTGCTGAAATGACACTTTTCCGCCCCAGGAGGTGGGCCAAACCCCCCAAACATTCATCAGGGGTCCCGGCAGGACCCAAAGATGGCAAAAAACCCAACATTTCCAAGGGGTCGATTTTCACCCGTTTCGACAGTGCCGGCACTGTTGCGAAATCGCACTTTTTGAAGTTGCTGAAACGACACTTTTCCGCCCCGGGAGGTGGGCCAAACCCCCCAAACATTCATCGGGGGTCCCGGCAGGACCCCAAGATGGCAAAAAACCCAACTTTTTCGAGGGGTCGATTTTCACCCGTTTCGACAGTGCCGGCACTGTCGCGAATGCGAAATCGCATTTTTTTCAAGTTGCTGAAACGACACTTTTCCGCCCCGGGAGGTGGGCCAAACCCCCCAAAGATTCATCGGGGGTCCCGGCAGGACCCAAAGATGGCAAAAAACCCAACTTTTCCGAGGGGTCGATTTTCACCCGTTTCGACAGTGCCGGCACTGTCGCGAATGCGAAATCGCATTTTTTTCAAGTTGCTGAAACAACACTTTTCCGCCCCGGGAGGTGGGCCAAACCCCCCAAACATTCATCGGGGGTCCCGGCAGGACCCCAAGATGGCAAAAAACCCAACTTTTCCGAGGGGTCGATTTTCACCCGTTTCGACAGACACTGTTGCGAAATCGCACTTTTTGAAGTTGCTGAAACGACACTTTTCCGCCCTGGGAGGTGGGCCAAACCCCCCAAACATTCATCGGGGGTCCCGGCAGGACCCAAAGATGGCAAAAAACCCAACTTTTCCGAGGGGTCGATTTTCACCCGTTTCGACAGTGCCGGCACTGTCGCGAAATCGCATTTTTTCAAGTTGCTGAAACGACACTTTTCTGCCCCGGGAGGTGGGCCAAACCCCCCAAACATTCATCGGGGGTCCCGGCAGGACCCAAAGATGGCAAAAAACCCAACTTTTCCGAGGGGTCGATTTTCACCCGTTTCGACAGTGCCGGCACTGTCGCGAATGCGAAATCGCATTTTTTTCAAGTTGCTGAAACGACACTTTTCCGCCCCGGGAGGTGGGCCAAACCCCCCAAACATTCATCGGGGGTCCCGGCAGGACCCAAAGATGGCAAAAAAAACAACTTTTCCGAGGGGTCGATTTTCACCCGTTTCGACAGTGCCGGCACTGTCGCGAAATCGCATTTTTTCAAGTTGCTGAAACGACACTTTTCCGCCCCGGGAGGTGGGCCAAACCCCCCAAACATTCATCGGGGGTCCCGGCAGGACCCAAAGATGGCAAAAAACCCAACTTTTCCGAGGGGTCGATTTTCACCCGTTTCGACAGTGCCGGCACTGTCGCGAAATCGCATTTTTTCAAGTTGCTGAAACGACACTTTTCCGCCCCGGGAAATCGCAATTTTTGACGTTGCTGAAACGACACTTTTCCGCCCCGGGAGGTGGGCCAAACCCCCCAAACATTCATCAGGGGTCCCGGCAGGACCCAAAGATGGCAAAAAACCCAACTTTTCCGAGGGGTCGATTTTCACACGTTTCGACAGTGCCGGCACTGTCGCGAAATCGCATTTTTTCAAGTTGCTGAAACGACACTTTTCCGCCCCGAGAGGTGGGCCAAACCCCCCAAACATTCATCGGGGGTCCCGGCAGGACCCAAAGATGGCAAAAAACCCAACTTTTCCGAGGGGTCGATTTTCACCCGTTTCGACAGTGCCGGCACTGTCGCGAATGCGAAATCGCATTTTTTCAAGTTGCTGAAACGACACTTTTCCGCCCCGGGAGGTGGGCCAAACCCCCCAAACATTCATCGGGGGTCCCGGCAGGACCCAAAGATGGCAAAAAACCCAACTTTTCCGAGGGGTCGATTTTCACCCGTTTCGACAGTGCCGGCACTGTCGCGAATGCGAAATCGCATTTTTTCAAGTTGCTGAAACGACACTTTTCCGCCCCGGGAGGTGGGCCAAACCCCCCAAACATTCATCGGGGGTCCCGGCAGGACCCAAAGATGGCAAAAAACCCAACTTTTCCGAGGGGTCGATTTTCACCCGTTTCGACAGTGCCGGCACTGTCGCGAATGCGAAATCGCATTTTTTTCAAGTTGCTGAAACGACACTTTTCCGCCCCGGGAGGTGGGCCAAACCCCCCAAACATTCATCGGGGGTCCCGGCAGGACCCAAAGATGGCAAAAAACCCAACTTTTCCGAGGGGTCGATTTTCACCCGTTTCGACAGTGCCGGCACTGTCGCCAAATCGTATTTTTTTCAAGTTGCTGAAATGACACTTTTCCGCCCCAGGAGGTGGGCCAAACCCCCCAAACATTCATCAGGGGTCCCGGCAGGACCCAAAGATGGCAAAAAACCCAACATTTCCAAGGGGTCGATTTTCACCCGTTTCGACAGTGCCGGCACTGTTGCGAAATCGCACTTTTTGAAGTTGCTGAAACGACACTTTTCCGCCCCGGGAGGTGGGCCAAACCCCCCAAACATTCATCGGGGGTCCCGGCAGGACCCCAAGATGGCAAAAAACCCAACTTTTTCGAGGGGTCGATTTTCACCCGTTTCGACAGTGCCGGCACTGTCGCGAATGCGAAATCGCATTTTTTTCAAGTTGCTGAAACGACACTTTTCCGCCCCGGGAGGTGGGCCAAACCCCCCAAAGATTCATCGGGGGTCCCGGCAGGACCCCAAGATGGCAAAAAACCCAACTTTTCCGAGGGGTCGATTTTCACCCGTTTCGACAGACACTGTTGCGAAATCGCACTTTTTGAAGTTGCTGAAACGACACTTTTCCGCCCTGGGAGGTGGGCCAAACCCCCCAAACATTCATCGGGGGTCCCGGCAGGACCCAAAGATGGCAAAAAACCCAACTTTTCCGAGGGGTCGATTTTCACCCGTTTCGACAGTGCCGGCACTGTCGCGAAATCGCATTTTTTCAAGTTGCTGAAACGACACTTTTCTGCCCCGGGAGGTGGGCCAAACCCCCCAAACATTCATCGGGGGTCCCGGCAGGACCCAAAGATGGCAAAAAACCCAACTTTTCCGAGGGGTCGATTTTCACCCGTTTCGACAGTGCCGGCACTGTCGCGAATGCGAAATCGCATTTTTTTCAAGTTGCTGAAACGACACTTTTCCGCCCCGGGAGGTGGGCCAAACCCCCCAAACATTCATCGGGGGTCCCGGCAGGACCCAAAGATGGCAAAAAAACCAACTTTTCCGAGGGGTCGATTTTCACCCGTTTCGACAGTGCCGGCACTGTCGCGAAATCGCATTTTTTCAAGTTGCTGAAACGACACTTTTCCGCCCCGGGAGGTGGGCCAAACCCCCCAAACATTCATCGGGGGTCCCGGCAGGACCCAAAGATGGCAAAAAACCCAACTTTTCCGAGGGGTCGATTTTCACCCGTTTCGACAGTGCCGGCACTGTCGCGAAATCGCATTTTTTCAAGTTGCTGAAACGACACTTTTCCGCCCCGGGAAATCGCAATTTTTGACGTTGCTGAAACGACACTTTTCCGCCCCGGGAGGTGGGCCAAACCCCCCAAACATTCATCAGGGGTCCCGGCAGGACCCAAAGATGGCAAAAAACCCAACTTTTCCGAGGGGTCGATTTTCACCCGTTTCGACAGTGCCGGCACTGTCGCAAAATCGCACTTTTTGAAGTTGCTGAAACGACACTTTTCCGCCCCGGGAGGTGGGCCAAACCCCCCAAAAATTCATCGGGGGTCCCGGCAGGACCCAAAGATGGCAAAAAACCCAACTTTTCCGAGGGGTCGATTTTCACACGTTTCGACAGTGCCGGCACTGTCGCGAAATCGCATTTTTTCAAGTTGCTGAAACGACACTTTTCCGCCCCGAGAGGTGGGCCAAACCCCCCAAACATTCATCGGGGGTCCCGGCAGGACCCAAAGATGGCAAAAAACCCAACTTTTCCGAGGGGTCGATTTTCACCCGTTTCGACAGTGCCGGCACTGTCGCGAATGCGAAATCGCATTTTTTCAAGTTGCTGAAACGACACTTTTCCGCCCCGGGAGGTGGGCCAAACCCCCCAAACATTCATCGGGGGTCCCGGCAGGACCCAAAGATGGCAAAAAACCCAACTTTTCCGAGGGGTCGATTTTCACCCGTTTCGACAGTGCCGGCACTGTCGCGAATGCGAAATCGCATTTTTTCAAGTTGCTGAAACGACACTTTTCCGCCCCGGGAGGTGGGCCAAACCCCCCAAACATTCATCGGGGGTCCCGGCAGGACCCAAAGATGGCAAAAAACCCAACTTTTCCGAGGGGTCGATTTTCACCCGTTTCGACAGTGCCGGCACTGTCGCGAATGCGAAATCGCATTTTTTTCAAGTTGCTGAAACGACACTTTTCCGCCCCGGGAGGTGGGCCAAACCCCCCAAACATTCATCGGGGGTCCCGGCAGGACCCAAAGATGGCAAAAAAACCAACTTTTCCGAGGGGTCGATTTTCACCCGTTTCGACAGTGCCGGCACTGTCGCGAAATCGCATTTTTTCAAGTTGCTGAAACGACACTTTTCCGCCCCGGGAGGTGGGCCAAACCCCCCAAACATTCATCGGGGGTCCCGGCAGGACCCAAAGATGGCAAAAAACCCAACTTTTCCGAGGGGTCGATTTTCACCCGTTTCGACAGTGCTGGCACTGTCGCAAAATCGCATTTTTTCAAGTTGCTGAAACGACACTTTTCCGCGCCGGGAGGTGGGCCAAACCCCCCAAACATTCATCGGGGGTCCCGGCAGGACCCAAAGATGGCAAAAAACCCAACTTTTCCGAGGGGTCGATTTTCACCCGTTTCGACAGTGCCGGCACTGTCGCGAATGCGAAATCGCATTTTTTCAAGTTGCTGAAACGACACTTTTCCGCCCCGGGAGGTGGGCCAAACCCCCCAAACATTCATCGGGGGTCCCGGCAGGACCCAAAGATGGCAAAAAACCCAACTTTTCCGAGGGGTCGATTTTCACCCGTTTCGACAGTGCCGGCACTGTCGCGAAATCGCATTTTTTCAAGTTGCTGAAACGACACTTTTCCGCCCCGGGAAATCGCAATTTTTTACGTTGCTGAAACGACACTTTTCCGCCCCGGGAGGTGGGCCAAACCCCCCAAACATTCATCAGGGGTCCCGGCAGGACCCAAAGATGGCAAAAAACCCAACTTTTCCGAGGGGTCGATTTTCACCCTTTTCGACAGACACTGTTGCGAAATCGCACTTTTTGAAGTTGCTGAAACGACATTTTTCCGCCCTGCGAGGTGGGCCAAATGCCCCAAACATTCATCGGGGGTCCCGGCAGGACTCAAAGATGGCAAAAAACCCAACTTTTCCGAGGGGTCGATTTTCACCCGTTTCGACAGTGCTGGCACTGTCGCGAAATCGCATTTTTTCAAGTTGCTGAAACGACACTTTTCCGCCCCGGGAAGTGGGCCAAACCCCCCAAACATTCATCGGGGGTCCCGGCAGGACCCAAAGATGGCAAAAAACCCAACTTTTCTGAGGGGTCGATTTTCACCCGTTTCGACAGTGCCGGCACTGTCGCGAATGCGAAATCGCATTTTTTTCAAGTTGCTGAAACGACACTTTTCTGCCCCGGGAGGTGGGCCAAACCCCCCAAACATTCATCGGGGGTCCCGGCAGGACCCAAAGATGGCAAAAAACCCAACTTTTCCGAGGGGTCGATTTTCACACGTTTCGACAGTGCCGGCACTGTCGCGAAATCGCATTTTTTCAAGTTGCTGAAACGACACTTTTCCGCCCCGGGAGGTGGGCCAAACCCCCCAAACATTCATCGGGGGTCCCGGCAGGACCCAAAGATGGCAAAAAACCCAACTTTTCCGAGGGGTCGATTTTCACCCGTTTCGACAGTGCCGGCACTGTCGCGAATGCGAAATCGCATTTTTTTCAAGTTGCTGAAACGACACTTTTCTGCCCCGGGAGGTGGGCCAAACCCCCCAAACATTCATCGGGGGTCCCGGCAGGACCCAAAGATGGCAAAAAACCCAACTTTTCCGAGGGGTCGATTTTCACCCGTTTCGAGCAGGACCCAAAGATGGCAAAAAACCCAACTTTTCCGAGGAGTCGATTTTCACCCGTTTCGACAGTGCCGGCACTGTCGCGAAATCGCACTTTTTGAAGTTGCTGAAACGACACTTTTCCGCCCCGGGAAGTGGGCCAAACCCCCCAAACATTCATTGGGGGTCCCGGCAGGACCCAAAGATGGCAAAAAACCCAACTTTTCCGAGGGGTCGATTTTCACCCGTTTCGACAGTGCCGGCACTGTCGCGAAATCGCATTTTTTCAAGTTGCTGAAACGACACTTTTCCGCCCCGGGAGGTGGGCCAAACCCCCCAAACATTCATCGGGGGTCCCGGCAGGACCCAAAGATGGCAAAAAACCCAACTTTTCCGAGGGGTCGATTTTCACCCGTTTCGACAGTGCCGGCACTGTCGCGAAATCGCATTTTTTCAAGTTGCTGAAACGACACTTTTCCGCCCCGGGAGGTGGGCCAAACCCCCAAACATTCATCGGGGGTCCCGGCAGGACCCAAAGATGGCAAAAAACCCAACTTTTCCGAGGGGTCGATTTTCACCCGTTTCGACAGTGCCGGCACTGTCGCGAAATCGCACTTTTTGACGTTGCTGAAACGACACTTTTCCGCCCCGGGAGGTGGGCCAAACCCCCCAAACATTCATCGGGGGTCCCGGCAGGACCCAAAGATGGCAAAAAAACAAACTTTTCCGAGGGGTCGATTTTCACCCGTTTCGAGCAGGACCCAAAGATGGCAAAAAACCCAACTTTTCCGAGGGGTCGATTTTCACCCGTTTCGACAGTGCCGGCACTGTCGCGAAATCGCACTTTTTGAAGTTGCTGAAACGACACTTTTCCGCCCCGGGAGGTGGGCCAAACCCCCCAAACATTCATCGGGGTTCCCGGCAGGACCCAAAGATGGCAAAAAACCCAACTTTTCCGAGGGGTCGATTTTCACCCGTTTCGACAGTGCCGGCACTGTCGCCAAATCGCACTTTTTAAAGTTGCTGAAACGACACTTTTCCGCCACGGGAGGTGGGCCAAACCCCCCAAACATTCATCGGGGGTCCTGGCAGGACCCAAAGATGGCAAAAAACCTAACTTTTCCGAGGGGTCGATTTTCACCCGTTTTTTCTGTTTTTTCTGTCGCGCTATCGCAGTTTTTTCATGTTGCTGAAACGACACTTTTCCGGCCCGGGAGGTGGGCCAAACCCCCCAAACATTCATCGGGGGTCCTGGCAGGACCCAAAGATATCAAAAAACGCCACTTTTCCGACGGGTCGTTTTTTGCCCGTTTTTGTCAGTTTTTTCTGTCGCGCTATCGCAGTTTTTTCATGTTACTGAAACGACACTTTTCCGGCCCGGGAGGTGGGCCAAACCCCCCAAACATTCATTGGGTGTCCTTGCCAGACTCAAAGATGGCAAAAAACACCACTTTTCCGAGGTCTAGATTTTCACTTGTTTTTTCAATTTGGCTGTCGCAAAATCGCATTTTCTCAAGTTGCTGAAATGACACTTTTCAGCTCCGGGAGGTAATCCAAACCCAGCACACATTCATCTTTCATCTCTGTGTGCGTGTTCGTGTGCTTGTGCGTGCGTGTGCGTGTGCGTGTGCGTGTGCGTGTGCGTGCGTGCGTGCGTGCGTGCGTGTGTGTGTGTGTGTGAGTGTGTGTGTGTGTGTGTGTGTTTGTGCGTGTGCGCGTGTGTGTGTGTGTGTGTGTAGATGAAGGATGGCGCAAGCAGGCTGGGCAAAGTACCTGAGCAGGGCCCCCTGTGACCAGCAAAGCTTGGCACTGTAAAATGAACGCAGTGTTTTTTTGTGCGGCCTGAATACAGATGAGAAATCTGGAGTGGAAAAGCCAACAAGAATCCCCCCCACTGAGGGCCACAATGCTCAGGGTCACAAGGTTAAAGTCCTCTAAGCTTGTTAAAAATCAAAACAACACAATCTTCTTCTGTTTACACGCTCCGTTGCAACTTGCATCAGTCTTCTTCTGTTTCCCAAATTCCGTTTCCTTCCTTTCTCTCTGTCATGGATCTCTCTGAGGGTGTGGGGTCTTTGGCAACTCAAGCATATCCATGGCTCAAACATTCACTGGCAATCAGTGCAGAGGAAAATCACTTTTCAACAAAAAACAGCATGCCATTGCATGAATCACAGTTAGCAAACATACTGTACATGCCAGTCATCTCATTGTGTAACCAGTGGTCACATGCAGTTAAACTGCCTTTGACCAATTGTTCACTGAGGAGACTAGCACTCGTGCTCTGTGGGATAGAACTTTAGAATAAAACAGAAAAACTACAGTACAGTGTTCGCTCGTTTATCTCGTGGGATAGATTCCCAGATAGTCTGCAGTAAGTGAAATCCGCAAAGTAGCCAACTTTATTTGTTTACAATTATTATATATGATTTAAGGCTGTAAAAACCCTCACCATACACTTTATACACTTTTATCAGACAGGCATTAACATTTTCTGACATTTCCCTCTTCTTTAAACACTCTCAAAGTTCAAATTTCCTTTGAATTTTAATGATCAACCTACTAGGTTTGACACAAGCAATTATGAAGTGACTCACGCGTGTTTCATTCTCCTGACTATGCCTCTTTGTCCTGGCACCGTTCGGCTCTAGCGTTTTTGTATCCTTGTTCAAACATATTGCTCCTGTCGTCGTATTTTACTCCTGCTCGTCGTTCTCCATGAGCCACAGATTCATTTACAGTATTCCGTGATGGCGCCCTAAAGCCACGTAACCTCTGCCTTCCTTCAGCATGTCCAGAAGTCCAACTTTTTGTGTGATGGCTGGCTTCCTCTGCCTTTTGGGTGCAGAACGTTTCGTCAACACTGCGGGTTTTGTTGGGGAGAAAACTTGCAACCATACAGCGTTCAGAGTCACACGCGGTTAGCTTCTTCTGTTTCTTCTATTGTTTGCAGTATTGGCGGTTAGCAAGCAGCTCACACGGTTAGCTAATTTGCTAGCCGTGACCACAAGAGACGACACGAAGGAGATTGATTGACAATGGTCTACAGCCAATCAGGACGCAGAAGACAATGGGTGGTGCAGACAGAAGAGAGAGAATAGAGACACTGCCGCCTATTGCTAAAGCACAGAACTATAACACTCAATTTCCCACATTGCAATTCTTCTTAAAGGGACAGGCTCGGCCTGTAACAACGTTCATATGCTGTAAATAAATAAATAAATAAACAACCTAAAATTGCACACACAAAAATCAGCAAGTCCGGGAAAGGTGAACAAGCGATGGGGGGAGGGAACACTGTATTCTCACTGATGTACGTTTTAGAATCTAATTTCCTTCCAATCAGATTGTTCCGATCATGTATGTAATCTGTTAGCTTGTAGCGAGCATATTTGTGCGATATCTAGTGATGTTGTGTGGTGTTTGTACTCGTAACCACTACCAAGGTTACTCACTGCTTGAGTTATAGTTTTAAATGTAAATATATTTGACAGACACTGTTCACATAACTGGGGAGCTCTAACGACCTGGCCTCTGTCCCAGAACCTTCTTTGCTATGCTTTGTCCTCCACATTAAGAGCATCCTAGCTGCTTGGACGATGGAAGAATGCCATTCGTATCGTGTGACCCATCGTTCAAGGGCCTTTGCTTCTTCGCTGAGCTCGCAGAAAGTAAGTGTAGAGCTCCTCGCGACTGCGAGTATCCCGTGTCACAAAAGGACCCTTTCTGCACACAACACAGTGGTTCTCCTTGGGTCCCATCCAGGCTACCCTCGTTAGATTTCAGACCTCCCTCTTGTTGTCCCTTCTTGCTTGAGCCGGGCGGACATATCAGATGGAGCTGGAGCAGCAGAGGATGCCTCCAAGCCACCACAACAGAGGATAAATGAGCACTTATGCACAACCGGGTAAGTCGTTGATTTTCACATTTTGCATTTGTGCATCCTTTCACACTTGTGTCATTTGATCTCTTCTACTCCTGAACCGCTGCACACAAAATGATGAACATTCGTCAAAACCTGCACCCCTACTGTGCTGCCTGTGCTATTTGTCTGACAAATACACCACATAGTGCCGCTGTTATTGAACCCCGAAGTTTGATTTGAAATGTCTCACCTAGCTCAGTGCTTCTCTACAAAATACTCACTGAATCTTAGGGTCCTGAGACAAATCACCAGCATATTTGGTACACATCTTTAGAGCTGACAAGCAAATCTGAGCAGGATTAGTGGAGAAACATGGCCGCCATCAACCAAAACACGGACATAAAGTAGAAAAGCACTGGAGGGACTTAGACACTAATCATCCAAAATCATGGACCATTTGTCTAATGATGATAAAGCCTACTTACATAGGGATATCTGTATGCTAGCATGTCTTCCAAGTGTCATTTATACGCAGAACTTCAGCAGGATGCCTGGGTTTTACTCATAAGAAGACTTTAACTGCACAGATCCAGTTCAACCATGAGGATTATCTCTGCTCAGTGGCTTCTTCTGGCTGTTGTCGTGGCGACACTCACAGTTGAGGCCAAGATTACAGCCAAGCCAAAGTACCAATACACTAAGAAGCCCGTGATCCCCGGCACACCTAAACCCAAGACAGGCTCAGACAACAACAACAACAACAATAACAACAACAACAACAACAACCAGCACCCTCTGGAGCCCCACCCGCTGCTCAGCCAGGAGAGAACCACCCACCCAAGTAGCCTCTTTCCTCAGGAAGTAAGCACACAGCCACCTGGTTTAGGCAATGAGAACTACACCTTGGATTACAACGAGTGCTACTTCAACTTCTGTGACTGCTGCCCACCTGAGAGAGGCCCCCGGGGGCTGAAAGGAGACAGCGGACTGGCAGGTAATGAGAAGCAGATTCTCATTTTTATAATGTTAGTTTATTTTTGGTTCTTTTTCTGTGTTTTAACTTTACTTGCCTGTTTAGGGCCACGAGGTGAAAGAGGCTTTACTGGATCAGCTGGTTCACCTGGACCACCAGGTGTGATTGGTCCAAAGGGGGTCAAAGGAGACAGAGGTGGCTATAATCCAGATTCAGAATATACTTATGACCTATAGTATTTGTGTTATATTAAAAAATGGTGGTGCTACATACCAGCAAAACAACAACAATGTACGACGCCATGTACAGTACTTCCCAATAAAAAAGGACTCAAACAACACTACAGACCAAAAATGCTGTGATTAAGCCGGGACGTTGACCGTACGGTGTATAAGCCTCTACTTTTTTCTTCAACTTTGAACCCTGCGGCTTGCGGTGCGGCTAATTTATGGTTAAATTCTAATTTCAGGACTTCTTTACTTCCGAACTACTACTAATAGTTTAAATACTGTGCCGCTCGCTAGTCAGCGAGGAAACATTGGGTCTTTCTCTAGCAGGAGCCAATCACAAGCTACAGTATCAGTGCAGTCACAACAAGCTTGTCATCCCATTAGAAATTGTAGGATGTCATTATACATAACAGTATAACGACATAACAGTCTGACTCACAGTGCCAACTTACTAAGAGCACTTTTCTAGGAACACTGAACTCATCACACTCAACTTAACATACAAAAGCTATACCTGAAAAATATACAAACATACCAGTATAAGTTTGAAATGAAAAAAACAACGCTTTTAAAGTTGTCCCATAATGCATTGCGTCTGAGCATCGCATTCACTGAGGAGCTGCAATGACGTCAGCCTCCCTCTGGGCTCAGAGCTCCAGGCTCCTCTGGCTCCCTCTGGTGGACAGAGCCAGCATTGTTGCACAATCCATCCATTTTCTATGCTGCTTGTCCTTCAATGAAATGCTTGTTCAAGCGAATGCATTATGGGAAAACTTTTGCTGTTTTTGGGGTTTTTTTTACTCGTATTGGTATATGTTTGCATATTTCTGAGATATACATTTTGAGTGTTAGGTTGCTGTGTGATGAGTTTAATGTTGTTTGTAAGATGAAACCCTGAATCATACTGTTATATTGTGTAATGACCTCCTGCAATTTTCAATGGTTTGCTAAGCTCGTAATACGTTTTTTCATAGCTCATGATTGGCTCCTGTCAAATAAAGAGCTGCCTGGTCCTGACGGACTCGTGCACGCCATAGTATGCCATTTTATGAAATGGACACTGGGCTCACCAGGGGGTCAGTCGCAAATAATCTCTGCCTCTCTCTTAGTAAAAATTAGGGTTGTTAAATGATGACAATTTTTAATCATTTTTTTAAATTAATTAATCATGATTAATCACCATTAGCAACTATGTGTGAAATATACCAATTTTTACTGTATTTAATGAAGAGAAAGATCAATGACAGGACAGGATTATATATATTTGTATGTATTAACAGCTCCAAATGAACTGAATATGTCAATTAAGCTAAAAGATACCACACAAGTCTAACAATCTATTTGTCGAACACTAGTCTCTTTAATAGTAGGAGAACATTTAAATCGCACTTTAAACCGTGTTACTATGACCAATGAGGGGTGTTTGAAGACATCATGTAATTTCAGATACATAAAATTTTTTCGGTTTAATTTCCAGCATCCTTAAATGTAGCAAATTGTACATCTGAATGAACCTTTCTATTACTATTTCAAATGGTTGTAGCTTGAAAATGGTGGGAGATGAAGGCATACTGTAAATGAGAACAAATCGTCAGTATGACCCAAAGTTTGTGATAGCAGTAAATTCACTCATCTAATTTGCATATCATGGCGTCACCAGGCTCAGAATTTGTCAGATCCCTGTCTCCACGATACCAAACACGCTCATCCAAATGTCTAATCCATTTGTGATACACTTCCTCATCTCTCACGGAAAGAGCCATCATCACCATAATTTGCCTTCTCCGCTTTTAGAAATGTATTTCCTTCCGCACATTCCGACGAGACTGTCCCTATATCCGACCCCCCGGGGTCAGAATGAAGTTATCAAAACAGTGTCAGGCTCTGTGTGACTGTGTGAGGACGCTCCACTGTGCTTATGATGACGGACCGTCTGCCGTCATAACAGAGAGGTGTGCTTTCTCTGGTCCCATGCGTTAATTACACTACAAAAAGGAATGTAATTAATGAAATAATGAGTTACTGCCGTTATGGAATTATTTTTGACAGCCCTAGTGAAAATAGAGAATGAAATTAATGTAATTTTTTATTTGTATTTCTTTCACTATCTTATCATTTTTTTATTGAACAATTATCGAATATTACTCAATTCCTGAATTTAGTGACACATCTGCCGACAACGCACAACCCTCCCATCCTCTTTTACACCATTGTTCCTTGTCCTTGTTCTATGTATTGTGTTCTATGACCTTCTCACTTTTGTAAATATGCGCTTAATACAGGGTTATTCAAAAAGAATAAACCCATTTCATGATGTGACATTTAATTAAAGAAAAGCAACAGAAAACTCCAACCGAGTCAAAGGTATTCTACTCACAAGCTGTATTTCCTGTCTTCAAGTGTTCAATGTACCAAGCACCTGCAGCACAGGCAACATCAAGCGATAAGAGAATTCCTCCTAGACGCGTACCAGCATATCACAATCCACTGAGTTGATCACTGTTGTTGTTAATGTTCAAGGTCATCGAGATTAGTGGGCAGTGGTGGAACATAAACAAGATCTTTTGCATGTCCTTACAAGAAAGAATCACACACGGTGAGGTCTGAGGGTCTCTGAGGCCATGCACAAAGAGCAAGGTCTTGGGCCTCCTCCCGACCAACGTTGCCGGAAAAATGACTTGACTACAGCGCCACTGTGGCAGCCATTCAAAACTTTGAAAACTCCTCTTTCAAATATTCACTGACTTATTCCATGATGATGCTTGAGAACTGAAGCAATGCGTCTATGGCTGTCAATCAAAATATTTCATCATCACATTCGGTCCATATTTAACTCATAATGAATCACATTTAATCACCCATAGAAATCCGTTTTTATCTATAATGAATCTCTTTGTGGTAAACACTTCCAGACGCATCTAGACACACGAGTTACGATACGATTCAAAAACGACATAATTTAAAAAACAGAACAAAAAACAACAATCAATATGATTCAACGATTACATTTGTCAATGTAGACGTTTTACGTTATGAAATAAAGAAGCCAGTTGTATAAAAGTGTTATTCTTACAGTATTTTCAAATGGGTAAAAGAGCACACCATAGCCCCAAGCATGCTGTAAGGCAGGGGTCCCTAACCACCGAGCAGCAGGAAACATTCAGGTGCAATGATTTTTTTAAAAACGCACACAAAAATAAAAAAAAATGAAATAATTAGCAAATAACTACATACATACTTTGTTATTGAACATCCCTGTGTGTTCACCACTGTTGTAAGTACACACTCAAAGGTTGCAATTTAAAAAAAAATGGAATAGTTAGTTAGTTTTAGGATCCTTACTCTGTATTCAGTATAAAAGACTAGATTTGGAAAAAAGAAAAGGTGCTGGAGCTAATGCAGAGCTGCCATTATGTTTGGATCAACTAGGAAATAAGGGTGAACGGGGAAGCACTGGCCCGGGAGGACACCCTGGGGCTCTTGGGAAGCCAGGGCAGAAAGGTACACAACTGAATTTTCTGTTCATTTTTAGTTTTTGTGATAGTTCAGACTGAATGTGTTTTGCTCTCAAGGTGATGCAGGTCCAAAAGGAGAGAAAGGTGAAATGGGGATGCAAGGCATCAAAGGTGTCACGGGGCAGAAAGGTGAAGCTGGTCAGAATGGGACTGCTGGTGAGAAAGGAGAACCGGGAAAAGAGGGCCCAGTCGGGCCCCCCGGAGTGACTCTTGGCCTGGGTCCTAAAGGAGATAAAGGGGATAAGGGGGAATGTGGCACATTTGGGGAGAGGGGACCAAAAGGTGATCGTGGAGACACTGGGTCTCCGGGAATCCCAGGAGCAATGGGAATTCCAGGAATTAATGGCAAGCACGGTGCTCCGGGTCCGATAGGAGTCAGCGGGGATCCTGGACCTCCTGGAGCACAGGGGGAACCCGGGGTGGGAGGGTCTCAGGGACCTCAAGGTGTAAGAGGGATACAGGGGCCAAAAGGGGATAGAGGTTATCCCGGGATGAGAGGGGATCGGGGGATGCGGGGCTTCAAAGGAGCTAAGGGGTCCGGTCTTGCTCAGAAGCGCTCAGCCTTCAGTGTTGGCATCTCCCCCAGAAAGTCCTTCCCGCCATCTGGCTTCCCCATCCGCTTTGACAAAGTCTTCTACAACGAGGAGAACCACTTCAACATCACCACCAACAGCTTCATGTGTGTCCATGCCGGCGTCTACGTCTTCTCCTTCCAAATCACTGTACGCAACCAGCCTCTACGCGCCACGCTGGTGGTCAACGGCTCGCGGCGGGTACGGACACGGGACTCGCTGTACGGACAAGACATCGACCAGGCATCCACTCTGGTGGTGCTGAGGTTGGCGGAAGGTGACCGGGTGTGGATGGAGACCCTCAGGGACTGGAACGGGGTGTACGCCAGCAGTGAGGATGACAGCATCTTCTCCGGATTTCTACTTTACTCACCCTGATGATGATTGGACCGTGTACTCATGAACTCTTGCATAATTGTACTGTATCTTGTGGTGCAAGTAGTGTAACACTTCAAGGACTACTGTACCGTACAATACTGTACGTTACTGTGCATTATTTTCATTGTTATCAACCTATTTCTTATGACTCCTTTCAATAAAAAATGTTTAAAACGTCTAAAACGATCTCTCAGTTCACGCTTTCCAAAACAACCCAGAACATATGTCCTCGATGGTATTAATAAAAAATATTAGGGCTGTCAAATGATTAAAAATTTTAATCAAATTAATTACAGTTTTCAAATTAATTAATAATGATTAATCATCATTTGCAAGGATGTGAAATAAGCCAATCTTTTATTGTATTTTGTGAACAAAAAGATAAGTGACAGACACAATTAACAGATCAGCTAGCAGATCATTTGAGTCACATTTTAACCTCATTATGAGCAATGAGGGGTAGCGTTCAAAGACACCATGTCATTTAAGATGAATTCACATGATTTGAGTGCCAGTCATCCCTCGTTTATAGCGGTTTATTGGTTCCAGACCCGACCATGATAAATGAATTTCTGCACTATAGGATTAAATGTTACTAAATGGAATATTTTCATAGTTGGAGCATAGAAAGCTTGTTTATGACTTTCTAAATACAGTTTTTAACATTATTGGAACCCTGGAGACATGAAATAACATGCCTATAGTCACCTTTACACACCTATTATTCATTGTTTACAACACATTGTGCAACTCTTATGCTGCAGGTACTCGAGATAGCCGCTAGCTAGCAAGCCAGTGAGCTAACAAGCTACAGCGCTGACCAGTAAGCCTTGAAGTGATTTCTTTTCAACTTAAGAAGCCAAAAACTTACCACTTCTACACGGAATGGGAGGATACCTTTTTTCACTCTATCATGTCAGACATGCCATGGCTGACTTCATGACTTCATTCAGTTTTAAGGTAATGTAATGCATGGTAATGTCTCATCTGTGTTTTGTGTCATTACTGCTGCCCAGAATACTACAAATCACTTGTATTTCAATATGGCTTGACTAATAATAGACCACAGTCTACCACGAAACAGCAATCATTAATTTCTGAAAAAACGTGTTATAGCGAGTAGAGACGACTGTACTGTACATGTGTTTTCTGATATTTCCGAGCATATTTAAATGCAGCAAATTGTACTTCCGCAGGAAGAGTTATGTTGGTGAGTGATGAGAATATCTATAACTGTTTGTCTTTGTCTTTCTGCTTATTTACACACATTTATTCACACATACACGCATAATAAAATGTTTTTGTAATGTTCCGAGTGTCCGTGAATGCATCTCGAGGTCATCTAGTGACAATGAGAACGTGTCGTTCCGAGGCTGAGTGGACTAGAGGCGTGTTTGGGAGTTTAAGCTACATATATGGTGTTGGAATTGCACTGCCGTCAGTGGCGGAGCCAGAAATCTTTCATCGGGGTGGCCGAGGTGAGACCATCACTCACATAGATGTGGCAATAAGTGACATAGATGTGGCTAGAGAGTGACCCGTAGCTCCGCCACTGCTTTCGGACAGCCTATTAGAGCAATTAATAGTTGAGCAGTGTGCCGAGGACATGTTTTCAATGCATCGTTTCTGGATTCTGCTCACCATCATGGCGGCCAAACCCGCGTGGGGCATAAGACGAAAGTGGCGCTCCTGTTTTAACTCCAGACTCATTGGTTTACATGCCCACTCATGCTGCTACAGAGAGCTTCCGATATTAACAGATTTATGTGCTGAATCACGCTTCAGAAATTAAGTCCAAGTCAACATAGTGAAACAACTTGACCAGAACCGACCAAAGTAATCATGGAAAACGTATCTACCGCTTGCAGTTCATGCGAGACACGGTTTTATTGACAGCTCCTCCACAAAATAGGCAACTCTCTTCTGTTGTGTGCTGCAATGAAATGCGTCCAAGGGCAAACGGCGGTTAGGCAGAACTAATGCTCTGCAGAGTTAGGGTTAAAATTGTCAAAATTGTCCCCCAGTCCCCTCGTCCCCTCGCCACTGGGGTGGCCGAAGAATGACCACGGGTGGCCACGGCTACTCCTGGCCACCCCAAGCTCCGCCACTAGCTGCTGTTGATGTGTTCAAGTCAGAACGAAAGTCATAAAAGAGCGTCAGACCAGCTGTTGCCAACTGTTCAGTAAAAAAAAAGTAGCTATTGGCTGTCCGAGAAGTCGGTAGATGACGCCATCGTCTAATTTGCATATAGGTAATTACAGCCACCTTGCCTTTTTGCGGATGGGGTTTATTTGTTCAAGGTTAATGGAGACCATGCGGAGGTTACTATTTGAGAAAATATGGTAAGTGACATAACTGATCCAGGGAAAGTTGATTTTGATATGCTTTATTCTGTTCGGTGAAACTTACAATTTAAAGTAACAGGAAAGCGCGTGCAATGACAGCTGGCAGAGACAGGTTCGTTTTACCCTACTGATGATGTGTTGTTGCAGTAGCATTTCAATAATTTATCACTGACAACCTCCAATAGTCAATAGACGTAAATAGAATGACTAAAAAGAAGCCACAAAGTCAGGAAAGTTGCAGTAATAAAGCGTTGTATCATAAAGTGATGGCACTCTGAGTGTACTCCATTGTGAGTACACCCTACGCCGCTATCAGTACTAGGATATGCTTTTATGTCATTGTCACTCTCCAAATGTTTCCACCTCACTCCACTTGGAAAGACCTAAATGTGGAACCTTAGCCTTGCAGCTGTACAGGCCGGGGGTCCGTCTGACCAGGGTAAAGTTCTCAGAGGTGGCCGTCCCCATTCGGCTGTTATCCTTATAGAAGTAGTAATGTATGGGAGGCGCCGGTGCACGGGCATTGTACTGCAGACTGCAGATGAGCTTCATGAGATCCACCCCGAGTACGTTATTACCTGCAACTATCTCCAAAACCGGTTGCGTCAGAAGCTCTGAAATAAAGCATCAGGGGGGAAATGATCAGTATGACATTGTGAATAGAACACCAATTTGATGTGCGCCATCAGAAGACATCTGTTGTTGTTGTTGTTTGCGTCGGTGGAGAAGAAATCGTTTTAACTGGCGGCCCACGAGCCAAAAACTTGTGAGCGACTACCTCTAGTGTTAAAAACAGCAGAGCGCTCCTATTATATAGAAGATCTCTGACTAACATTTTTGCAGTATGTCCCTAAAAAACAGAAGCGCCATCCTGTCATGTGGAGGATCTTTCACTAGTATTTTATAGTTGTGTTTTAAAAACATCAGAGCATCGCTGTCATATAGAGAATTTGCATCAGATTCCCCAAAACAGCAGCGCCTGTCTGATATGGACCCTCTAGGTCCTTAAAAACAGCAGAGCACTCCTGTCATGTGGAGGATCTTTGATGAACATTTTTGCAGTAAGTTCTTAAAAAATCTGATCGGTCCTGTCATATAGAAGATCTTTGACGAGCATTTTTGTAGTAGGTTCTTTAAAACAGCAGAGTGCTGCTGTCATATAGAACAGTGGTCCCCAACCCCCGGGCTGCGGCCCGGTACCGGGCCGTGGGTCATTTGGTACCGGGCCGCACAGAAAGAAAAAATAATTTCCATTATTTCAGTTTTTTATGTTTTATTTTGAAAAGTGGCCGGATTCTCTCTGTTACATCCGTCCCACTTGACGCATGTCCATTGTGCGTGTGCTAACTTTATCTCATGCCGCACAGATAGACTACTACTGTATTTTTACCATTTTTCTTTCACCTCATATTTGGTGTCAAATGCTGATACTATGTGGGAATGCATAAAGGTAAGTTTTGATGACTTATTGAGTGCTAATGTGCACATTTGTCTCAAGTTAATTCATGCTAGCCACTGCCTCTTACCCCACACGTCAAACAGTGATGTAATAATCTCTCTGGAAAAACTTGGCTGGAACTTGAACTGGTGGATGGTGGGTCGGCATTCATTTTATGCTTTTAATTTGATCTTATTCATGTCTTAGTTTTACACAATACATAATAAATAAGATAAATTAGATCGCTATAACGTACGACACCCCCCCACTCGGGGACCACTGATATAGAAGATCTGGGAGTAGCATGAACACAGTGCTTCTGTTGGATAGTATGACTTTATTACTTCATTCATGACTGCCGTTTGCTGTTGTAAAACTTAAGATACCACAGAGCCTTGCAGACCATTTCTGATATTTTAGCCCGATGTGATAACAAAACTGCACCCACTGGTAGTGTAGTGGTTCACGTAGCCGCATGTCTGTATTTACAACTGTCAAACTATGAGAAACATAACGATATTATTAAAAGGATACAAGCTCTTGCATTGAATCTCATTAGGTGTACCTAATGTTGTGGCCAGAAGGTGCACATAAACTCACCTAAAACCTGGACTTGAATGCCAGCTGAAATCCCAGAATGTGTTTGTCGGTTGACATCCCAAGACGCCCTGCAGGAGTACAGTCCTTGGTCCGTCAGGTTTAAGCAGGGCAGGTGCAAATGTGGGCTGGAGTCACTTTGCGTCATAACCTCCACGCCATCTTTGTACAAAATCACTTCGTGAAGTCGCGGGCGGCCCCGGACGCGACACGTCATGTTTAAGGCCTCTCCCACGAGGGTGGGATGCAGTGGGCCTTCTAGAATGGCCCAACCTCCTGGAGAAAGATCAAGGTCAGTTATGACTGGACATGCTTATTGCAGACCACCACAATGTATTCCACTGGCCATCTATACGTCTATAAATATGATCCCCCCCCAAGCCCCAAAAACCCAGACAATACTATAGAAATAAAACTTGGATATAACTTTGGAGTAGCCACTGACAAGCTTCTAAAGCAAATTTACTATCCACTGAAAAGGACTCAGCCATTATCGTCCTATTAGATGCCAACTATTGCGTCTTGCATACGGTCAAGCAAGGTGGTGGTAGTGTCATGGTCTGGGCCGCATGAGTGCTGCTGGCACTGTGGTTCATTGAGGAATGAGCAGCATGTACTGTGACATTGTGGAACAGAGCATGATTCCTCTTGAAATTTTACAGTGGCGCCTCCTGCTAGATCTAGTCAGCACTCGAGCAGCAGCCTGAAAGGACACTGATTTACAATGATTCATCCTTACCGTCCACATTGATGTCGACAGGCAGACTTTTGTTGGTATAGATGTTTCCCACTGCAGTGTCCCTGACTCCTTGGCATTGAAGTGCTCCACTGTCATCAATGCTGCCTTTCAGCGTCAATGTCTCGCTATTTTGCGAGAGCAGCTTGGAGTCCTTGAACCATAAGTAACTCCAGGTGGACTTGTGGCCGTCTGCGACGCTGCATCTGAGCTGGACACGTTCGCCGGAGAAGACCCTGGAATGTCCTGATGTCACCTCCAGTAGCGCACTGGGGGTGCTAACAGAAGGAGCTACGCACACAAAATAGTGTACTCATGATGTTCAAACTTTATATTATGGATAAAATAAGTGATACATACCCACGGGGGATACAAGCAGTGCTAGAACTGTAATGGAAAAACATATTACAGGAATGAATAACATAATACAGTATAACCTAGTGTAAAACATAGCCAACTCACCAAGAAAGGAGATCATCATTGTGGCTTTCCTTTGTCGTACTGGTGAGACTTGATGGGAAACATCTTTTATTCCTGAAGAGAAGGGAAGTGAAAATAGTCCAACTCTTAACACACAGCACAGGAAATCCTCTTCCCCCCCCAAAACCCTCTCTTGTTTCATTTCACATTTATTTGCCATACAGCAGTGGTTCCCAAACTTTTTTTCAGACATTTTACCTGAAAACATACATCTTTTTATCTGAACTTGAAATATTGAAGATAATTCATTTTAGAGTAATTCGGGGTCAAAAATGTGTATTTTACATGGTCACATTTTTTGCATGAGCACTAATAAATAAATTAGTAATAATCCTACATATATTTTAGAAATATTGAACAAAATTCATTGGTTAATTAATTTTATAGTAATTCCGGGTGAAAATGGTGTATTTGGCATGGTTACATTTTGCTAAAAGTTTCACATGAGCACTGATAAATGGATAAGTAATCATCCTATGTATCTTTTATTCCAGCCTGATGTTGGCATGCTTCATATTTTTTTTGTCCACTACGATAACGATATCAAACTGAAGGGGTAACTATCATGATAAAGCAGTATCCGAAGTACAAAAATACATACAACCAACGATAATGCCTAATTTTCGAGGGAATCCCCACTCACAGTGACAGGTTTTCACAGCAGCGCCAATATAAATGAACTCTTCAAGATGAAACACTATTAATGCACAAAAAAATCATCAGCTACTTATTCGTTCATATGACGCACACAGAGCAATGAATGTCTTCCTCCTTTCTGCTGCGTTCTCCTTGCTCCACCTAGTGGCAGAAGATTTTTTTTACATACTAGAGATAAATAATTGTTACAATTACAAATGAATGAATTATAAATTATATGAAATTTAGGAAGTAAAAACGATCAGAAATTGAATTAAAACATCCTCCGTTGTTCACATTTCATACATCACAAGCCAATTAGCGGCGAGTTCAAGCTATGTGCTCCAGCTCCTTGACAGAGAGACCTTTCAGTTTTACTAAAGGAAAACGTTTTTAAACCAGAGAAAACGACCACTTATACTAATACTTTAGTATTTTTTGGCAGCAAATGCCAAACTTTCCACCTCCCAAAGAAGAAAAGTGAAAGTTTGAATTGAATATGATTAAATAAAATGAGAACAATTTAAATGATACTGATTCAAATGTTGGAAAACACTTTAAAGTTAAAATACCCAAATTTCAAGAAATTTCTAATATATTTTGACATGCACCGCCGAGGAGAGTCTCACTGCTGGATATATATATAAAAAACATATTTACAAAGGCAATATTTTGTTTAATTTCATTTATTTACAAAACTAACTTGTTCTACCTGATATAATCCTAGACTAATTCAATTGTATCAAATAAAATAATTTACACAGCTCACCTGATCTACCTGACCAAGAAAATAATCCTAGATAAAACAATGAAATTGTATAAAATAAAACAAAAATGGACAAATTCTCGCATTTTACTGTAGAGACTGTACAAAACTCTAGTATTAAAGGTTTTTAACGCTCTTTTATCTGACCTTGCACAATCATGGATATTTCAGTGAAAGTACAAAACGACTAATAAGAAGTGGCGACACTGTGGGCTGCTTCTCTACACTTTTATTAGTCACATACCCACAGAAGCAAATAAACCAACTCTGCCCAAATAAGTTACATTTAAATAAAAGACAGTATTGACTTATCTCCTATATATATACTGTATCTATATGACACAGTAACAAACCTATAAGGTTGCAAAAAAGATGTTTTAAACCTTAGTACACTCACTGACCCTGATCTAATGAGATCCACAATAAGGGATGCATCAAAAATGTGCCAGAACAAAAATGTACTTTTTTTTTAACATATCAAAACTGAGCATTGTTATCTTTGTCAAGGCAGAATGTTTGATGCAGCCCTTGCATTGGATGGTGTTAGATTGAGTGTGTGTATACCTGAATGCATGGCTTATATAAGTCAAGCTAGTAAGTTTGCATTGAACCCTTGAGGCACCTTGGGGGACCAGAAGTGTACATCTGATATCTTTTCAACATATGGGCCAGATTTACCATAATAACGCTGATCCTATGAAGCTCGACTTGATCAAAAGAAAGCCTTTCACTCTCCTATTGGATGCATACGCTTTTAAGAGGATTGTTTTAAGACCTTATGGTAAAAGCTTTTGGGGGGAAAAAATCTCATTTGCTCGAAAAAGTAATAATGCCTCAATATCAATTTTTGATCTTGTCGAGGCTATTAAAACGTTACACCTCAATTTTGGAAAATGCTGTTTTTACCATTGGAAAAAATTCACAGGTGTGCTACAGAAAAATTAAGTAAGATAAAATATATTTTTTAAAATAATTCATGTCAAAAGAATTCATGTCTATGGTTAGGTTTGAAGTTGTTTAAAGATACATGTGTATATATTACAATTTATGAGATGAATCTAAGGTTAAAAGGTAATTTTAAAAACGGGCCTCAAGGTTTTAAAAGCCTTTTTTTTAGGAAGCAAAACATAAATACAACCTATATAACTGCTGAATAAGAAAAAGATTAAAATCTAGCAACAGAAAAGTGACTATTGTATGTTTGTACAAAGTACTATCCTTCATATATATATACTGTGTGTATCATCCAAATAAATGGTTAAAATCATAAAGTGCTTCAAAATATTTCATACTCAATGTTTGTGCTGCACTGTTCGATTTCAGTAGGAAATTGATTTTTTTTCCTTTTTTGTTGTTTCCCATGCGCTCTCGGAGTCCTGTTCGAATGGCTATAGAATGCATGGTGTGTATATCCAGCAACCAAAGTGGAAATGTCCGAGGTATCACAAGCATCTCCTGCCATTATGTAGAAAAATACCAGCACCTCAGTGTGTACAAGTACCTCATGGCAGGAGTGAGAGGACGTTTTGGATGTTTCCACATGAATGTAACATAAATACTTTATGTCCGTGCATCAACACATGCATGTGTGGAAATGATTCTCTTTCTCAGTAGATAAAGCACCAGTAGATTAACCACTTCTTCTAGGTTTGATGTTTGTGTGAACTGTATGTTCATTTGAGCCATGGGTGGCGTAGTGGTTCACAAAGCTGACTTTTGTGCAGCTGCCGTGGGATCAATCCCGACTCAGAGCACTCTTCAAAGTGACACTGGAGATAAGTCTACAGAAGTCTATAAGCGCTGTAGAAAGTGGATGGATACTTGGGAGTGAAGTATCCATGCCTCCACAGAAGAGATGAGTGGCATTGGGATGTTTCACATGCAAGTCAACCAAAGAGGAGGTGGTGACCTAAAGCATCTGGCCCAGCATCAACCGGCAAACACTTGTGGCTGCAGCGGCGGCGGCAGGTGCTCGTTCTCAACGTTATCAGAATCAATGGCTAAGGAGGCCGTCGCCGCCCCCGTAGCCGAGCTGCTGTTAGTGGTGGCGGTGGGAGCGTCCGGTGTCTCCAAACTGTCCAGAACGCTCTGCACTTTCTGCTCCACTTCGTCCGTCCAGTCGATGAGGTCGTTCTCCAGCTGGCGAGCTCTCTCTATGACGCGCTCCTGCCGTTCGCCGAGCCCCGTCAGCATGTCCAGACGCTTGTGGACCTGGCTGAGCGCTGTGCTGCCCAGGGAGCGCGACGACGGCCCATCGACTGGAGGGTAGTTGGGGGAAGCCTGGCCCGACATGTACAGGTCAAACTCCTCTGAGGTCATGTTGAGAGACTTTCCGTCCAGCTTCTCGATGAAGGCCACGGCACAGCACTGAGGAGACAACATGCTTGTGGTCATTCATGGAATACAGCAGATGGTGACAGTCTAGACTTTAGCCTGGTCGACACAACTGCGCCTACGTTTGTGTTGAGGCCACCTCACAATGCTCCCGGCTAGCTGTCGTCGGAGAAGCTGCTTCTCAAGTCGCATCTACATAATTCTAATTGTCTCAGGTGTCCATAGGTCCTTACCAGATTAGTGAAGTAGTAGCCATCCTCTCCAGTCATGAGCCGGCTGGGGTTGCAGAAGCGTGTGATGTACTGGATGTTAGACTGAAGTCGCGGGGGATTTGCTTTCAGCACGATGTAGATGAGCGTGGGCAGGAAGTCGTCTGCTGACGCCGCCTCCTTCTTGCTGATGCGGATGGCGTTGAAGATGTGCTTGCTGCAGCGCGTGATGCACGCCAGCTTGTCTTTGGGCACTCGTCTGGAATCGATTTCGATCACATCTGGAATTAGGTGGACATAAGATTTTGAGGCCAAAACAAATGTCGTCCAAATCTCTGCATCGGCATGAGGTTCTACCTGTGATGGCTTTAACCACGCTGTCGGACACTTCAGGGATTTCTTCGTCGACAGGAACGCAAAGCATCTCAATGGTGACCCAGTGCAGCGCTCTGGAAATAAAACAAATATTTACAACAAAAACAAAAATCCCTCACATCAACCCGATTAATCAGGCTGTACTGTCCTAACCTGATCCTCTTCTGAATGGCAAGGTCTTTCTTCTCATCGTCAGAGGTTTCGGGACAGAAAACCTCCTTGTAAAGACGCGTCATCATATACCTCTCCACTTCATCCATGATGCCTTCTACATGCTCAGAGGAACCTTGAAATACAAACATCAGCATGGGAACAGCGTATAAGAAGATTCTAAAAAGTGTCAAAGAATCATCGTACCTTTGAACTGAGTCTGAAGTCGTTCCGAGAGATTCTGGTAGAAGTCCTGAACACATTCGGACATGTCATCAGCGCCCATGTCCTAAAATAAAGGGTAGGAATGTGGTTGTGGTTCCGTAAAGCCTGACATACGTATGAGACCACACAGATGGATAAATAGCTCACATCCGTTCATCCCCAAGTCCAGTGTTTCCCGCCACAAACCGATTTAGCACTAGCCTGTTTGCCCTCACTAAAGCACCTGGGGCCTCATCTATAAACTGTGAGTAGAAATTTGACTAACCTGGGGCCTCATCTATAAACTGTGTGTAGAAATCTGACTAAAAGTCTGTGCACACCAGAAACCCAAAATGTGCGTACGGACAAAAATATTCAAACCAAAAAAAAGGTGGCGTACGCACACATTCACGCAATTTGTGCTTCACCTGCTGTCCAAATGTGCGGACGCAACTCCACCCCACATCACTCCTTCAATTCACCATAAATGGTCAATACAAAGTGGCTCATGAATGCAGCTTCTATATTTAATGACCCTTGATTGAATTTCACTCGGTTCTTCTGAATCATGGCTACTGAGAAGACGAAGAAGCGGAACTTCACTGAAACTGAGGTGGAAATCTTAGTTGGAGTGCTGGAGGCCCATAAAAACATGATATTTGGAGGACACAGCAGTCTCATTACGAACAAGAGGAAGATGAGCGAGTGCAAGTAACGTCCGCTGTCAACAGCGTCAGTGGAACGGGGCGCAGAACTTTAAAAAGTGGTCGGACATCAAGGCACACATTTCCATGTTTTGAGCGCATGTTTCTTCATTTTTCCTAATTGATACTACATTTTAGATGAACATAAGTTAAGCAACTCCTGTTTCATTTAAACGTAGACATAAGGACTCAAAACGGGTAAGAAGTTATGTTCAAAATAATTGCTGTAATTCCAGATGGGTAGTTTAAAAATATTTAACTTAATGATGACATTAACGCCATCAAACTATTAGGTACAGTATTTTATCATCATTATTTTATGAGGAACTAATGTGTGTTAAAATGTGAACTAATGTGTTTCAAAATAGCAACTACCGACAAATCTAGTGAAGCGTGTTTTGGAGACTCTGAAATTAAAGCACATACAGTGGAACCTTGGTTAGTGTTGTTAATTCGTTCCAAAAGGTCCGACTCTAACCGAAACGGACGTTAACCTGAAATAAAATCCAATTACTCCATTCCAGAAAGCCAAAAATGTTAGCACAAAACAAACTTTTATAGTTTTACTATTATGGAAGTTTTTGTGCAGAAAACAATTGAATTTCGGGTTCGGCGATCTGGACCTTAGCATGTGTCACGATATTTTTGGGGATGTATCACAATATGACAATATAATTAAATTCTAAAATTCTTGTATAATAAAAAAACAAAAACAAAAAAAAAAACTACAACCCATATAATTAAATACACTTGTCTCAAATTGTAAAGCACATTTATTTATCTATCCCAAATTCTTTTGTATTTTTTTTTTTCCAAATTCAGTTTTTTCCATTTTAATTTTTTAGAATTCCGTTTTTGTTTTTTTTACATTTTACTGTTATTTACTTTATGGGTTAGTGAATAAAATGTCCGTTAATTAAATGCAAAAGTCCTTATATTTATTGATGCAATCCATCAATGGACACTTTGCCCAGTAATTGAGAAATGGATGCAGCCTGGCTAACTTTTCTAATGGAACGTCAGCCTCTGCACACTTTGCTACAAAGTCTTCAACACACTGTAATGCCTGTGCTTGTGAAGAAAGGAAGATGTAGTAATCGATGCAATTCCAACTGCGTATGTAAGATATATTTTATGACACTCTTATTTTGTTTCCACAGTGAGACGACAGGGGGCAAACGGCGCTCTTATTTTGAAGGCCGGAAGTGTGTTCTCTGTGTGTTGAGAATGTCTGTAAGACGAGCTGGGTGCAAAAACAAACATGCTTCTCATCTTTTTCCACTCACAACCTGCTACCTACAACCAGCTGTAGGTCATCAACTCTGCTTTTTTCAATTATCATTTGTACTGGTATAAGTCATTTTCTTATCATTGGAAGAATTTATACCAGGATATAAAAATTATCGCCCAATCCTAATTGAACTATATATAAATGATGAATGGGAAACACTGGAGTCACATGACATTCAGCTTGTCAAAGGGCACTGGCGCTCACCCGCTTATAGGCCATGCTCTCAGTGAAAGCCCGGCACTGTTTAAAGATTTGCCGACCGTATTTCAGAGGCTTGAGGAAGTCGATGAACTCCCTGGTCGCATGGTCGGTGTCCACAGACAGACGGTTAGCTGTGGAGCTGGAAATCGGGCTGGACTGAGCATCCGAAGGGGCGGCGGCCTCTGGAGGATAGAGGTAGACTTTGTTCAACATTTAAATGACAGTGGACCCCAACATACTCGCAAAAAAAAACATCTCACTCTCAAAAAATGAGTTGAATGTGACATTCCATGACAAGTCAAATGACAGCTACAGTATATTACCTACCTTTCTTTGGTGGTGTTTTAATGGAGGGAGTGAAGAATTTGGTGACCGTGTTGACCTTACTGGATTTTTCCTTTGTCTTGCGTTCCTCAAACTTGCTGACAGTTGTGACAACGGGTTGCGACTGAGGCTTCTGATGTCTGCTTGCATATGCTTCCTCTTCCTCTCTCTGAAGCCTAACAAGTCAGAAAATGAAGCGCATGGATTAATGAGCAGGTAAAAAAACACTGAAGGTGCAAAGTGGAGGCAAACCTTTCAGCTAAAGCCCAGTCGTCCTGGATCTGTTTCTGCCTATCTCTCTGGTTCTCCTCTCGCCAACATTTAGAGCACAGACCCTGCCAAGCTGTGTTGCCATAAAAACCACATCCTTTTTTACACAGCAGCTCTGACTGGTCCAGATGGATTCCACGCCGCTCAGACCGCCGGGCCATCATCCTTCAAAGTTACCAAGACTGACAGTGAAACAGCAGAGATGGCGATGTAAAATCAACCTAATATACAGAATAGGCCACTTTATTTATCTTTACTTGTGTTTGAATGTAACTTGAAGATGCTTCATTACGGAGAAGACATGACATGCAACTTACAAAGAGCACTGGCGCACGTCTTTCTAGCCTCGGCTAATGTCTTTGTCACGTAATAGTGCTAAACTGACACACATTATCAGACTATATGCTCGGCTACATTATTATGAATCATTAACTACTATTATAGAAAACTGTTTGTTAAGACTGCAGTAGTTGTTTCACGCCCAGTGCGATATGTAACACGCTAATCCGTGGCTAGCTAGTTAGCGAAGCTAATCACAGAGCAACCCATTGACAACAAACGTAATATTAAAAAATGACGTATGTTTTGTGTCAACGTACACTCTCATTCGCAGGATGAGACAACGCAAGATAGCGTCAGGTAAAGTCGCTCCAGCTCCAGCTCCAGCCTGCTGTATGCGGAATGTTCACATTAGCACAACAAATAGCTCCATCCCACAACCACAGCCAGCCATTTTGTCTTTTCTCACTGGCGTGCTTCTTCGTCGTGAGTTTGTTGCGTAAATTCAAATGCTATATCGCCATCTAGTGGATTGGCGTCGCAATAAATAGGTCACGCCAAATTGTAAACAGCAAGATCAATAGAGCTTTTGTTAAAAACAACAAAACAACGTATTTTAGAGACTTTCATAATGTCTTCTTAATTTGCTATTGGATTTTGCCACAACATTAGATACAGCTATACCCGAACAATGTCATGAAATCTAACACAAGAGCTTGCCTTTACAACAACTGGCTGTTACTATATAGGGGGGTAATCACTTTTTCATTTTTTCCCCCCTTAATAATAAAAAGTTTCATTTAAAAACTGCATTTTGTGTTCAGTTGTGCTGTCATTGACTGATATTTAAATTTGTTTGATGATGT
Organism: Dunckerocampus dactyliophorus; assembly: GCF_027744805.1. Lineage (NCBI taxonomy): Eukaryota > Metazoa > Chordata > Actinopteri > Syngnathiformes > Syngnathidae > Dunckerocampus > Dunckerocampus dactyliophorus. The sequence continues at coordinate 20,605,288 of NC_072830.1, read as the reverse complement.
GAAACATTTACATGTGACAAACGTAAAAAAAAAAAAAAAAAATCAGGAAGGGGGCAAACATTTTTTCACACCACTGTACATGTAACATTGGGTCAACAGTGGGTCAATTGGCAGGGATACCTCCAAATAAAAAGGCTTCCCACAGCAAGGAGTTTGGAATAAACAGCAATGGCAGGTAAGAGATGTAGAACTGCAGGTACTGAGGAAGGAAAATGTGGCTAACCCCAAAGCTACTCCCTTACTTTCTCATTTATTGTAGTGGGAATGTACTGCATTAACAACACAATACTGCATTTACTGTGGAGGTACTTGCAAAGCAAAATATTTTTGAAATGGTACTTAGTGGGAAAAGTCTGAAATCGCTGGTGGAGTAATGCATACTTCTCAAGCCGTTCACGGCAGAAGGCATAGGTTCAGTTCCTGGTAAAAAAAAAAAAAAAAAAATCTATCCATCCATCTCCTATGCCGCTTATCCTCACAAGGGTCGCGGGTATGGCAGAGCCTATCCCAGCTGACTTCGGGCAAGAGACGGAGTACACCCTGGACTGGTCGCCAGCCAATCGCAGGACACATATAGGCAAACATTCATACCTACGGACAATGTAGAGTCACCAATTAACGTGACATACATTTTTTTGGAATGAGGGGGGAAACCAGAGTACCCGGAGAAAACCCATGCATGCACAGAGAGAACATGCAAACTCCACACCGAGATGCCCAACGGAGATTCAAAGCCAGATCTTCCTTATCTCCTGACTGTGTGGCCAACATGTTAACCACTAGGCCACCATGCGGCCCAAAAAAAAAAATCTATCCATCCATTTTCTATGCCGGTTATGGCTATGCTGTAGCCTACACCAGCTGACTTTGAGCGAGAGGCGGGGTACACCCTGGACTGGTCACCAGCTAATCGCAGGGGAAAAAAAATACTTGGTATAAAAAGTTTGACGGTCATTGTTTTAAAGACACAAACTATTGGAAAAGGTGTAAAAGTATTTGGATGTGATATGTTGATGTGAAAGCACAAAAAGGTATGTAGCATTAATCCATTACAGGTACGGTATAACTTGTTAGTACTGTACCAGTGTTTTATCACTTAAGGTCAAGAAGATTAGATTGGATAGTACTTTATTGATCCCTTGGGCTTGTGTCCAAAGGGAAATAAAGGTTCCAGTATGCATTGTACAGGACAGTAATAATGATGCGTACTGTGTTGCTAACACAGTACGCATGCTGTAGTTAAAATAGAAAATAAAATAATACAATAAGAATAAAAAGTACTTTCAAAATACTGTACAAACATACACAAATCAAAAGCCAATTATTACACTTTGGCTTTTGCTCTGTATATTTTTGCATACTGTCATCCTATCACAATTAAAACATTTTTGCTCCTATACCATGTTTCGCTTACTCCCCTATAAGAGTACTTCAAGTGATTTTATTCTATATGGCAATTGCCCAACCGGAGGTTTCTAAGAATGGATTTTGCATATTTGTACAATAAGATAACGTCATTTCTTTTGTAGAATATGCCCATATTCAGAGGTATTTGGCCAAAAAAATGACATAATTGTAAATAGAAGTCCTTATTTTTATTTTTTCTGCCAGAGAAAGCTCAGCAGTACAGACATACAGTATATACTTGAACCAGTGTCAGGGCCAGCACACAAGCAGACTGCCAAAGAAGTTAGAGAGTCACAGATACAACAGGAATCAGATGTTAGAAAATTACTGTTGATGCTCTGGAAGGTGACGCTGACAACTTTACATGTAGTAAATGAAGATCTCAGTGGGTATTTGATTTAGTTGACCACGCATCCAGCTAGTATAGTAGATTTTGCCTTTAACTGACTAGAGGCGTTAGCTGTACTTACAGCTCCCTTATCTGTAGCCTTGCCACAGACAGTTGGTATGGGTCCATCTTTTACAGTCTCCTTGCCAGTTCAGAGTTACGTGATAATGACCCAGGTTGCTAAAGTCGTCAGATGGTGGTTGGGGCAGACGACAACACTTTTGTGTCCACTATGTCTACTTCTGGACCTAATGGTATGTAACTGTTGTTTTGCCTTCTTCCAGCTGAACGTTCCAGGGTGGCATCGTCATTCGTGACAAGGGTATCCTTGGAGGTGATCAACACCTTCTGGGCGATCTTAAAGCTCAAAATTTTTATTACATCCTAATTGTTTTATTTAAAAATTTATGTGTATTATGGCAAAAAACTAAAGTCTGCAACCTGGGACCTCTATGTAACCCTTAATGAGATCCTGGTGACATTTTGTGCCATTTATTTAATTAATTTATTTTTTTTTTCGAGCCATTCGACTATAGAATGAATATGTTGAATATGCCATTCATTTTGAGAGCATGTTAGAACTGTCATCTATGTTTTTAAATGAAAATGCCAAAGCTACACATAACGCAGTGAGGTTTATTTGGTCTATCGGTAAGATATTGTCAACCAGTGGTTCTCAAGTGCTGCGATTGGCTGGCGACCAGTCCAGGATGTACTCTGCCTCTCACCCAAAGTTAGCTGGGATAGGCTCCAGCATAACCGCGATCCTAGTGAGGACAGGTGGCATAGAAAATGGATGGTTTTCAAGTGGTGGGTCAAAACCCAAAAGTGGGATGCAGATCCATTCTGGGTGGGTTGCAGACAGGAAGTCCAAAATTGAGCCATATTTTAGTCATCTTTCTCCTTGGTATATGTTAATTGCACAGTTATAAGTAAAATATCTGATTTTGTGGTCTTTTTGATATTTAATTTTAATTTATGCACTATTTGTGTGCATGCAGTTGCCATTTTTCCTCATTACCTTCATAAAATGCCATACTAGATGTTTCTAAAATGCACTTTGGATGTAATTATATGTATTAATGTTCAACAGATCAGGTGACTGAAAATACATACTTTTGCTTGGTTTGACTTAAATAAGTATAAATAAACAAGTATAAAATAACTAAATATATGAAGGAATGGAATTAAAGGAATTAATAAATAAATAAATATAAAAAGAAAAATGACCTAAGTGTAAAAATAATATAAATAAATAAAAATCAATTAAATAAAAGTGAACAAATAAAAAAAAGATAAAAATGACTTAAATAAAACTGTAAAAAATAATAAATTTAAATAAACATTTAAAGTGACATAAATAAAAATGATGACCTTCATGACCTTTTCCAGACCAGAGTTAATTAGCTCTTCATACCTGACAGCTTCGACTGCTCACTTGCAGTCTTCCTCAGAGTGGTCACGTGATGTTGCTGTGATGTGTCTTTATTCAGATGTTGGCGGCGTCTTCCTTTACCGGTAGAGGCAAGGTGACTGCGCCATTTGCAGTCCGACTTCTTCCTCTTCCGCCTCAAATTCTGGTATGGAAAACAATTATTTAGAAAAAAATGACACATTTCTTTCTTTTGACAAAAAATGGCCCATTGAAAATGCCTTTTTTAATCCCACATTTATTTAAACACAAACCTTCATGGAGGGAAAGGCTTCTTGAGACGTCATCTGTACTTCTGTGAAGAATGTGTCGGACGTTTCACTCCTCATCCGAAGAGCTTCGTCAGTGAACTAATAATTGCTGGTAGCCTAGGCCTTAAATACAGTAAGAGTGGGCAGAATTGGTGTGCCAACACCCTCCTTCTATTGGTTCCGTACACTAAGCCTGAGCGGAGTAGTGGTATAATCCTCTCCTGCGATTAGCACCTCCGATCAAAGGGAAGTGTAGCTCCCTGCAGTTGGGTATGAACGACTCTGTTAGCATCTATTGTTCTGGCTCAGCCCTGGCTCCACCTCATTTGCAAGACTAAGAGCTGTGGGTTTTGGTCTCAGTAACCTGCTGAACACAGGGTCCAAATTAAACCTCAAACCACCATTCCGACCATTCCGATTCAATGATGGGTTCTGTTGTTTGACAAAAATAGCTTCCTTTACTCCTCTTTCAAACCACCTGTTTTCTTTGGCCAAAATCTTTACCTCGCTGTCCTCAAAAGGGTGATTGGTTGCTTTAAGGTGTAGATGTACTGCTGATTGAGGCCCACTAGAATTGTCCCTGCGATGTTGATAAAGCCTTTTTTGGAGCATTTGCTTAGTTTCCCCAATGTAGTGCTCTTTGCATTCCTCATCTTTACAGTGGATGGAATAGACCACATTGCTCTGTTTTTGGTTTGGAGCCTTGTCTTTAGGATGCACTAATTTTTGTCTCAGGGTATTTACTGGTTTGAAATAGGTAGGAATTTTGTGTTGCCATAAGATCCTCTGGAGTTGAAATAGGTAGGAATTTTGTGTTGCCATAAGATCCTCTGGAGTGAAATAGGTAGGAATTTTGTGTTGCCATAAGATCCTCTGGAGTGAAATAGGTAGGACTGAGAGCCTACACAGACACAAACCTTCATGGTAAGATTTTTATTTTAACTACAGTATTCCCTCACTACATTGCGGTTAACCTTTCGCGGCCTCTTGAACTTCTGGACATGCTGAAGGAAGGTAGAAGTTCTCGGCTTTAGAGCACCATTACGGAAATGAATCTTTGGTTTGTTACATAAAGGAGGAGGAAAATTGAGATGACCGACGACTGCAGCAATATGTTTTAACAAAGATCCAGAAACACTACAGTGGAGCGGCGCCAGAACAATTTTATTCTCATCAGAGAATAAAATGTTTCCACCTTTCAATGTCCCATGTTTGATGCTCCCTGGCAAAGTCTAAATGGGCAGTTTTTTGGCATTGAAGGGCACAAGGTCTTTGAATTGTTTTTTGTTTTTTCAACCCTTTTCCCGCAGATGCCTTCTGATGGTTATTGCACTGCAGTCGGCACCAGGAAGGGCCTTAATTTGGGTCAAAGACCGCCATGTGTCTTGATGGACAGCCAATCGGATTCTCCGTGGGTCTACCACTTGACTTTTTTGTTCCATAATGCTCAGGATCCTTCAAAAATTGTACAATGACTGTCTTACTGCGCCCAACCTCAGCCACAATGGCACGCTGCGAGAGGCCTTGCTTACGCAGCTCGACAATACGACCACGTTCAAAAAGAAAAAGCTTCTTAGCTTTAGCCATCAGGAGGGCATGACAGTGTGAATGCCTGACAGAAAATGAACATTTTGAGCAGATGTTGGCTTTTATAGCTTGTGGTCTTAAACTTTTTGATCAGGTGATAAACAACTTATTTCATTTTTTTTGTTTGTTTGTTTGTTTAAATTACAAGTTCCAAATGTTTTTTGTCCCACTCCTCCTTCTTGCTTTTGTATATTGTAGCTCTACTTAAAACCTCATTAAGATCCAAATGTGCAAAATGCAAATTCTAGCAATTTTTCAACTGGTCTTAAGATTTTGATCAGGAGTGTATTTGACCCCAAGGAGATGCAACTTTTTCCCATTCAAAGCATGCAACAAAAGTTATCTTATCTCTTCCTTTTATGTTTTCTGCAAGGGCGCCTTGCTTCTGAAATGATTTGGAATGGCATATATGTATAAAAAAACTAACTAATAAAAAAACAAGTAAACAAGTATAAGTGTGCTTTGACTTCTTTAGCTTTCTTTGCAAACCTACTAGCCTTTAACTGGTTAAAATCCCCCGTATATAATTAATATTTGATAATATATATTTCAGGCTGAAGTAGTTTTAAAATAATTTTAAAGGAAAAAAATATATATATTAAGTATAAAATATTTTTACACTAGTTGTTGGGAAGCTGACATTTTTTTTGTCCTGAGGACTTCAAGTGTGAGTTTTTGTTTTAAAACTGACACTGTAGAAAAAAATAACAATGCATGAAATTGTTGCTGCCACTCATCTAGACCCCTCTCTGGGAGTAATAATAAGCAATACTATACAATACTATACAATACTATACAATACTATATACTATACTTGAAATATACAGTATTTTATATAAACATACTTGAAATGAAACAGCAAAAATATAGTTCATATTTAATATATGTATTTCAGAGTGAAGTGAAGCGTTTCCAAATGACAAACTGCTTCAAGTGACACAAGCTGACTTTTTTGTCATTTGAGATATTATGTGAGTGAATTTTAAGGGTTAAAATGACATTTGAGTCTACGTCTCTCCCACGGCCCACCCCTATTCTCGGCAGTACAAAACCACCACCTTCAACACCACCCTTTTCCAGGCGAAAGCCCACTCTTCAAGATCCGATAAGAAACGGAGACAGGCACAACTTTTCAACCCAGCAAACACCAACAAACTCTTCTTAACTCAAGAACGAGTTCAGCGATAAACACACTTGAGCAATGGCCGGTGAGTCTCCACTTTATTTTTTCTTGAACTTGTGTGTGTGCGTGTGTGTGTGTGTGTTTAAAAGTTATCTTTTACTTTCACTTTTGCGTTCTTCCACGCCAGCTTCATTTCGGAAATAAAGTTCTTGCACGCCAGTTTTACATTAAATAACCGCAGATGGTTAAAATAAAAAAATATTTAAATGTATCGTTTACTGTATGCGAACAGGAGCGCGCATTTTGTGGGGACCCAAAACCTCAAACGATATTTTTCCTCTGTTAAGATCCACATACCAGAACGCTACGAGTTAAGCAGTGGTCACCAACCTTTTTTGACCCACGGACCGTTTTGTGTTCCCACAAATCTTCAAATCTTCCGGACCCGGGGCGCGCCAGGGGGTGGGGGTGACTTCGTACATTATAGCGATCTAATTTATCTTATTTATTATGTATTTTGTAAAACGAAGACATGAACAACATCCGAATGCCGACCCATCATTATTACATCGCTGTTTGAAAAGGCAGTGTGCTAGCATGAATTACCTCGAGACACTTACACGAGGATATTTCTTTTATAATAAATAAATAATCTTTGAGTTTTAACAACAAGACTGTATATAATAACGTGTTGTGCCCTTCTCATTTAAAGTGAAAATATAATCACCATAAACTGTGTTTTATTTAACCACCTGTTTATATTATTTAAAAAAAACAGGAAGTCAAAGCAAGAATACATGTCTGGAATCTAGATTTAAAAAAAAAATACTTTCCTCACTACAGTGCTGACGAAATGTATTGGACCACCACCCAATGTAAGGTTTAGCTGTCTAAAGCAACAACATTGGTAGTTCATTACAAACTTCATTTTGTACCATTAAAATTGGTATATAAATGCTTAATTATTGTTAGTCATAACTTTTCAAATGTAGTGTTTTGCAAAAAAAAAAACAAATTTAAAATAGAAAAGCACGTTAATATTTGCCAATTAAAACTTAAAAGCTTAAAAACTTCAAAATTAAAAGCAACCCTGAGCAGAAAAAAGCTTTAGTGGTTGTATGTAATGCTTGATTAAGTTTTAGCTTCTCTGAGAAGCCCACTGAGCCTGCACAGGTGGGATAATACGTTTGTTAAACACTGTGTATATGCTAAATTTGCTTATCCTAAGCAATATGTACTAAAATTTGACACGTTACAGTGATCCCTCGTTTATCGCAGTTAATTGGTTCCAGAACCGACCGTGATAAGTGAATGTCGGAGAAGAAGAAATTCCTTATTTATAAGTTTAATATTTTCACAGTTAAAGCACAGAAAACCTGTTTACGATACGGTTTTTAATAGGGGTACTCTGATCGATCGGCCACTGATCAGTATCGGCCTGTTTCGGTGAAAAGAATGGCATCGGCTTATACCGATACTTGCTTTTAAACGCCGATCACCTTTGCCTCCATTGCAGCAGCCAGCCTAGCGACCGTCTCCTGCCCACTTTCCTTTCATCATGTCTGCCGTGTGGAACTTCCTGTCGTTGTGAGAGTGATATAAGTTTTGCACCCTGCAAAACACACCTTAAAACTTTTTAGTTTGGTGGGGCATTTGGGGGGCGTGCACTTGGCAGGGTGTGGTGAGTTTTCGCGGCTCGCGATGTGATCGTCGGTCGGGCTAATTAGCCAAAACGCAGGACATGCGCCCGTGATAGCCCGAACAGTGGTTGGATTCGTCGGACTGGATGGCCGGTCGTCATTTGCCGACTGCTGGCGATCCTGCTGGAGCGCCATCAAGCTGCTCTTGCATCCAAAGTTTCCTATTTCCGGGCCTTTGTATTGAGTTGTGGACTCCTATAGAGCCGCTACACACGATAATCCGCAAAGACAGCTTTCTCGATCTTCCAGACTCTGCACCTCTTCCTGCAGTGTTTCCTTGGGTTTCCCGCCTCCAGCGCAACGGCCTGTGTAATATACGAATAATGCATTTTTGCAGAGTATGAGCATGAAATGAGTACAGCTTGCCATTATCCGTACTTGTGCTGAAAGAATATTCCCATTGGGTAACTACTTACGTATTCACTCTTCACGCTCTGTGATTGGCCAGTCACACACAGTGACCGTCCCTCCCGAGACAGACTTCCTTGCTGCAGCCGGAGGAGCCGTGCCTCACTCTTTCACACACAGAGAGTGACTGATGATGTCTTTGTACTTGCTCCTGCTCATGTTGCTCAAATCAGTACTCAGTTTTCCTAAGCTCGCCTCTCTTTCAGGTTGTATGATGTTTAAAGTTAGTTGGTAAACTTGTTTCGTAACGTACGCGGTGCAATTACAGTAGCAAGACAGAGTTGAAAACGGCTCGTGTCGCGTTGGTCACTGCCTCCACTCCGGACGGGTTTTTTTTTTTAGATTTTCCTCAGCTCGCCTCGATTTCGGTTTGTATCTGACGTTACTTGGTAAACTTGTTTCGTAACGTACGCGGGTGAATTTGACAAGACAGAGCTGTAAACGGTTCGAGCTGCGTCGGTCACTGCCTGTGTTTTTTTTTTTTCCGTCTGCTTTCTTCTGATTTGGCTGGTGATATAAAGTCAGTTGGAAAACTTTGCTCGTAGTACTGAACGCGGTGTTTTTGAGAAAAATACAGTGAACAAGGTTGACAGATTATTTCCCTGTTTGCCATCACTGGATGTTTGCATGAATCATCAACTTCACAGATCATTAAAAAATAACTAAATAATAAAGTCTTACAGATCACTTATACACATACACAAATAGCTGAATAATAAACAATAAATATAGCAACTTCTGATCCATGTCAATTTTAGACTTAAAATAATGTACCGATTTAAGCCCCACACATTTCTGGTTAAACCACGGCCATTTCCAGTCGTAGCCCCGCCCACTCCATACAGTACAGATTAGAATACAGATCAATTAGATGGGTGAACAGCTACAAATACAGATAGTGGTGTACTCGCTCATCCCTAGTGACTAGTGTAGAATACTACATATCATCACGTCTTTGAATGAGTCTTCTGAATGCCTTATATTTGATTGAAAAATGTTTAATTTAGAATGTAAATTATTTTTGCTTAAATTTAATTTGTTTAAATATGCATTTTTCTTTACTACTACTAGGCTGTATTCAACCACAAAACAACATGATTTATTCATATATTTTTGTAAAACCATGAGTGAAGTCGCAAAATTTGAAGCACGAAGTGCAGAGGGATTACTGTACTTAAATGAAGCGAATCACTCCTAAATAAATGAGCCTGTTCAATGTATAATGTGCTGTGCTTTTTCTTATAGATGAACTTAAGAAGGTGAGAAAGGAGTTTGTGGGTAATGTCTCCATGCCAGTCATCGATCAGATTCTGGACGATCTTTTGGACGACGTCTTGAATGCCGGGGAACGGGAGGCAATACTTGAGGAGAACAACAGCAAAACAAACAAGGCTCGTATGCTCATTGACATTGTGAGGAACAAAGGTGATGATGCAAGCTGGAAGATGATTGCCTCCCTTGAAGAAAATGACCAACGGCTCTTTCAGACATTGGGCCTCCCCGCTCAGCCAGGTGAGCTGACCAGAAACCTGTACTATGAAGCAAGTTTAATCTATCTAGGGTTTCTTTTTTGTTATCTGGCTTAACCAAGACAAAGATCCAAGATGTAGCAGATGCAGTCCGATCACTATGGTCTCATTTCTACCATCACCTGTCTCAGTTACTGTTGTAATTATACAGGAACATCATCCTCTCCCCCCGTTTGAAGCCTCTACGTCTACTGTAGGTCAAGGAGATAATCGGTAATAAAATAAATTTAAACTGTCACTGTGACATTTGTATCTATCTTCATACAGGCCCTGCAAAGGGGCAATGCTTACGTAGTAAAGTGAAATTGTATTTTAATTTGTTTCAGGTTGGGGCAGACTCCGTAAGGTCTCACTTTAAAGAGGACCCTGGAGCTGAATATCAAACTAAAGACATTGGGGAATAAAATACAAATATGAACATACAGTAATAAAATAGTTTAAGTGGAAACTATTGTCTGTTCTTTCATGAAGAATATTGTGCGGTGACTGTGTCTCTGACAGCACAACCAGGAGGCAAAGCAACACAGCATAATGCAGATGTTCTATGGCATGTAAGCGCAATTCTTCATGTCTCGTTAGACACATACGGCCCCAGAAGCTGGTAGAGACGAGCCAGTCCCTCAGACGAGAATCTATAACGTTTGTAAAAAAAAATTTAAAAATCATTGGGTAAAGCAAAAGAGTTTGGTCGGTCTTAACTCTGCTCACCGATCCCCACAAAGAATAGTGACATTTTCAGAGAAAAATTATGCTTTTATTGGCTCTAATCTTTTATAGTATCCTGAACATGACCTGGTAGGTGAGTCCTACTACATAAATTAACATGGCAGTGTATCCTGACAAGAAGTCAGACCGCATATCGGGAGTTAAGCCTTGGAAGTTATCTGAATAAGAAGAAATCCTTCACAAATGCTTCACAGTACAGGCCCCAATTTCAGAGGAAACCGCTCAATATGAAATGACAACACTTCGATTCCTTTTCAACGCCAACATTGTATGTTGCTCTTTTCAGGCGCCTCTGAGGTGGAACGCATCTGGTCACCTACACTCATCAACTGCCAACAGAAATTCTGGAATTCAAAAAAGAATGATCGAAAGGTGTTGTAACACTGCAGAGAGCAGGTCTCTGAGAGGGGAGAATGATCTGAAATTGCATCTGCACCAAACTGTACCCCGTCATAGATAGCCATGCATTGTTCACTGAAGAATTCATGTTAGCAAAAGTGACAAAAAACTCCTGGATCAGTGCCAACATTTTATGGGGTTTTGCTTGAGTCGACCCTCAGAGTTCTTGTAACCAAACAGCAATGCAAACATAGACTTAAGGTTCCATATTGTAGTATTTTTTAACTGCTTTAAATAAGTCTCAGACATCCAACAGTAGTGTATTGGAAGTGTGTTGTCCAAAATTTAGCCTTGATGCTGGAATTTAGTTTAAAAGTGCTTTTAGTAAGCCCCACTGGGATCACGCCATTTTGTGTCTGCAGCTGTAATGCTAATGAGCTGCATTTTGTCCGACATAGTGTTTGTCTTCAATAATCGCTATTCTGCATTTTATCCACTTTTTAAACGTACAGTACACTGTAACTAGGTACTTGTCCAACGTAATATATGCCATATATCACATACAACAACATAACATTAAACTTCAGCAACGCGAGCATAGCAAAGTGAGCTACAGTGCTAAAATTAGTCACATTTCCACAGCAACATCATGCTAGGTTAGCTAATTCGCTGAAGAAAAACTAAATTATCAAACTTACAGCTACCATGTCTGTAGCTGACACATAGTTGGCAGAGCATCAGGCTTTAAGATGTACAGAGAAGCCTGTTTTTTTTTTTTCCTCTCTCACAAAACTGTCTTCCTTTAAGTGGTGGGTGTATTGATGCAACGGCCTTATCTAGCTAGGGGTGGGTCAGAGGTTTTCCTTCAAAACCGGGAACTTTAAAAGCCGTTTGAGCTCCTCTTCTGTCAAAAGTGGAACAAACAAATGAAAGAGGTGGTAGATTTGTCTGTCGGTCATCACCTCAAAAGCGTTATGCAGGGTTCACTGCAAGAAGTTACAAATTCACAAACGACCAAGTAAATGGAAGATACTTTCTTCATGCTTAAAACTGGAATGGAACAGTAACAGCAAGTCAAGACGGAAATGTAAACCTGGCTCTGTATTTTCGATTTGGATATATTTTTTATCACCAGATGTACAAGCTTACAAATGCTTAATTCGTCTTACATTTTTTTCACATACAGTATTGCATTCGCCGCTAAGCTAAGATGGAAGATTTTACCACCTGTGCTTGAGTCGACTAGTTTCTTCAGCTATTCAAACTGTCAGCTAACAAGATATTTTAACATGCTGAGTATTTTTGTTCACTTTTGCCTCTTTCTAGATTTACCCCGTGACTCCAAAGTCCATCAAGAGTCGTGTGGCCCTGCTCATCACCAATATTAAATTCAGGGTTGAAAGGTTAAACAGAGATGGAGCAGAGGCAGATGAGCAGAAAATGGAGAGGTTGTTGCGGGATTTGGGTTACGACGTAGTCAAATATACAAACCGTACAGGAAAGGTTAGTTCCTCAAATGAAAGACAGTGGTGGTCTTAAATTGTATTGACTTAAGTTTTGGTTCCCGTAGCAAATAGATCAGGCCGTCATTGACTTCTCCAAGCATCCCAAACTCAAAGACACAGACAGTGTTTTTGTGGTGATCATGTCACACGGGAAACTGGGACATGTTCTTGGTGTCAACTGGCACGAGGACCAAACACTGGAGGGGGCCGACGAGGAAGAAGATTTGTTCCCCATTGATAACATTTTCAAGCAACTGGCCTCAGACAAGTGTAAAGCACTGCTGGATAAACCCAAGGTCATCATCATCCAGGCCTGCAGAGGAGGTGACTGAACACACACGATTGAAAGCAAATGTCTCTCTGGCATGCCCGTCGTTGTATCACGTAGCTGTTTGTGTGTGTTTCAGAGGAGACAGGGTCAGTGCTCATCAAGGATGGTGCACAGAAAGGGCTGGCATGTGATAACGCCGCAGCTGCTGACGACAACATGGTGGATGATGGGCTGCGAGCTGTGCACAAAGAGAAAGATTTCATTGGTCTTCTCTCCTGCACCCCTGGTCAGTGCGTGTTCCAAAATGTATATGGTCAAATCTCTTTCCTTTTGTTACCTTCATTGGCAGTATCTTCACTGCATATCAATAATACAGTAGCAATGTGATCATTAAAATCTTTCATGAGTTATGCAAAAATGTTTAGTTTAGTTTAGTGAGTAAAACAAGTGAATGTTGGCTTACAAGTTTTTATGATTCAAAAGTATTAAAGGGAAACCTCAGTCCAAAATATTTTGGAGATGAGACATTCATAAAATAAGTGATTTATCCGTTCTTTTTCAATTTTACGTAATGAACATTTGGAAGAAACCCCCTCAATGAATCTTGATAGAAGCGAGTCACAAGGGTAGAATTTATCAATGGTTTTGATATGTATTTCTTTAACTTTGGAATGAATATTGTACTCAATCCAAACCTTTTCAAATGTGATATAAGGGAATTGTTTTCTCCACAACGCAACATCTTTTGGCGGGCACGTTCTATCTAAACTCTGTGTTTTTCTTATGTTCGCTTTTATGACCCATCATTACGTTTGGACTAACGTTCACGTGGCGCTCACACTTCCGTCTTTTTGTCCCCGCCCAGTGTAAATGTGACAGCACAAAGGTCACACACGCCCACCAAATCGCTGTCTTCATTAACAGCATAACGTTGACGTAACGACGGTTTGTAAGAAGAAAAAAGCTATCACTTACCCAACCGCTCTCCAGTTTAGCATGTCTTCATTCATGCTCAAGCAACACATCTTTTCAGTTTACGACGTCACCTTAAAAAGCACTCGACTATTTCCTACTTCTTCTTCCTGTTTACATTCTTGCGCGCCCAACACTGGCCAATAAGAGCGCGAGCGATGTCGCGTGACTAGCTGTACTTTGGGATAAGCTGCACCCTAAATCTTTTTTTCTTGAATGTTTTTTCCCCTCCCCCGCAGGTACTGTGGCATACAGACACTCAGTGAATGGCTCTGTCCTTATTAAGTATGTTGTTGAAGTACTGAACACTTCCGCATGTGAGGAACACATTGAGGAGCTTTTCACAATGGTACGTTTTGCACTCATGTCCGTTTGAATAGAATAATTATCAAGAACATGTTATTTCGTAATATCAAAATTACAACCTAATCTTTTATATTGTGATTTTATTCTTGTAAAAGTATTACGTTTTATTTTGATTTTATTCTTGTTTTCCTTCCCAAAATTACGACCTTATTCTCATGTAAGTATAGTATTTGGATTTCAAGATATTTATTGGGACTATTATATGGTTTTATTTCCTCCTAAAATTCAGACTTTATTCTTGTAATATTTTTACTTTATCTCATAAAATCACAACTTTATTTAGATGTTTATTCTCATTTACTGTAAATGTTTAATTCCTAAAGTTTGAGCTTTGATAAAAGTGCCGGTATTACTTTTTATTTAAACATCACAAAATGTTATGATTTACTTATTATATCGCCACTGTATTCTTGTAAAAGCATAACTTATTTCTTACAAAATTCAAATTTTATCCTCATAAAAGTACGACTTCTTTCTCATACTATACAATTTTATTCCTCTAAAATTCTGAATTCATTCTCACAAACGGTCAGACTTTTTCATCGCGATATTCCCACTTAATTCTTGTAAAATATATTTGATTAATTGCAAAACTAGGATGTCGTTCTTTTTACGATAGAAAATTGCGACTTTGTTGTCGGAATATTTTGACAAGTTTTCTATCGTCCATATTCAGGCGATTGCAACTGCACCCTACAGTAGAAATCATTAGGTGCTCGGGTGCAAACACAGAGTAAATGGCAGTTGTGATGATTTCTTTGCAGTGATTATCTAATGATCTACTTTTTGTTTGATCCACACAGGTCTCGCAACGCTTTGAAACGTTTGTCTCTGTGAACAGAGGACAGATGCCAAATAAACACAGAGTGTCTTTGACAAAACACTTCTACCTGTTCCCAGGCATCTGAGACCTAATTGTTTTGTCACTCAACACACTACATTATTACATTTGGGCGTGGTTCTATTCTTGTAAAATGATTTAATCATTTAAATACTTTTTTCCTACCAGCTTTTTCAGTGTTTGTAAGACGCTGGACACTGCTATCCCTAAAGCAGATGTCGGTATTTTTTAATTACAGTAAATATTAAAGTACGTAATTATACATTTAATCAAATGCATGCAATCCTCTATCGATAGTATGTCTCATGTCCCTGATAAAGCATTCACTAGCAAAATAAACATTTCATTATTAAAGATTGTGTTGTCTTTCCCATGAAATATTAAAATACACACAATAAATATTGAGTGGAAGATCCCCTGCTTTCTATACCATAATCCCTTCATACGGAGAATGCAACCAGGACAGGATAACAGTTGCTATTGCTTATTTCAATGCATCAACACCCACTTCACACAGACAGTCCACTGTCAATATCAAAAGGCTGCAACAAGTAAACTGTACATTCCGTGAACAAGATGCTGCACGCTCACGGTCCTGCTTGGTTTGCTGTGCAAGTCGTTAGGGCCATCACAAGGACACCAACAAGGGTCCCACCCTCACTTATGAAGATCTTACTACAAGTTTGGTACATTAGTAAGCAGCATTCTGTGTAAAGGCGGACTTTTTGGGAAAGATCTTGTGTTGGATCTCAGTTGGGATTTTTTGACATGAAGTTGTAAGCTCCGTGACGGAGCGCCGCAGCCATCTTGTTCACGTATGTGTTCCACAGCGGAAGAGGATGTGAGCGTCTTCATCACATACACACGAGAGAGGAGAGGCGGGTGACAAATATAACGCCAAGCAATGTGTGAGGTCTGATTTTTTTTGAGAAGGCAGTTTTATGATGCAAATGTACTGTAGTTGTCATTCAACTTAATTTGACATGAAGTATGACATCCCCATCAGCATGGTAGTCCATTAACAGTGACTTAGTCCAGTTCTGGTCAGATTTCACAACATAGTTCTGCTTCGTTGCTGGGGACAAGTAAGTAAGGAGTTTGGCTTTTCAAAACAATATGCGTTAATTTGCATCACAAAAATGCCTCCTCCAAAAAATCTGACCTCACAAAACGCTTGGCGTTATATTTTAGTCTCCCGCCGGATCTCTGTGCACTGTCGCCTGCGTATTCATGTGTATGTGATGAAGACTCGCATCTCGACTCGTACGTGAACAAGATGGTTGCGGCGCTCCGTCGCGGAAGAAGAGTGGCATTCCCGCGAGTGTGTTCATCACACTGACAGGTCCTCCTCATCGTATTTAGATGACAAAATTATCCCAGGTCAATTCCAAGTCATCAGACTGACAGGTTCTCCTTATTGTATTTAGATGAGTAAATGTACTGTATGATGTGCCGTGCACATTATAAAGCGATTACTCTAGTGTTCATGGTTTGGATGGAGGAGTGGCGTCTGCACACGTCAGGCTATTAAAACCTGGCTGAGTCGTCTTTGCTCCTGACTTAGAGATATCAATTTTAACTGGGGAAACTTAGCCCTTTAAACCGAGTAGTCAGGCGGGATGTGGGCACACTTAACAGAAGAAGTGGGGTAACTAGGGTTTAAAGAGAAAACCTGCGGTGTTTCGGCCCTCCATCGACACGTGTTTTAAAGGGATAGTTCAGATTTTTTGATATGAAGTTGCATGACATCCCCATCAGCAGTGTAGTGCATCAACAGTGATTTACCTCCTACTTGGTCCCCTGAGCTGAGTTCTGGTCGGATTATGGTGATGAGGAACGTAGTTCCGGTTAGTTGGTGGGGCCACTTAAATGAAGAGTTCGGCTTCTCAAAACAGTGTGATCAAATGAGCCTCCTTGAAAAAAATCAGACCTCATGATCGCTCTGCGTTACTTTCTCTCCAGTTGTGTCACTGCGCATCCACTGTTGTGTATGTTCTCCACAGCAGCTGAACACTGCTGCGATGCGAGATTATCTGAGACTGATCTATGATATCATCACGTTTCCTCTTTGCCATCACTGGTACCCAAACAGCAAAAAGCCAAAGAAAAAGCTAAACACACTTGCAGCGTTAAAGGAGCTTGAGTTGACATTGTGCATGATGATCGCTTCATGGTTTGTTTTGCATCGTGTGACTTCTGCACCAACTTTAGTAAACCTCTTTTTACATGTTCAACAGTGTGTACACTGCAAATTATTTGCCACATTCCAAGATTTAAAATCATATTTCTCGACATGTTCGATAATTTGCCTTGTTTTAAGGGTTATTTTAGAATGAGGGATTACTTTTTGTCTGGTTTAGTTCAGAAATGTTCAAACTGAGCAAAAAACTCAAAATAAGTTACTTTGGTTTTCCCAACAAATTCTTCTTTAAAGATTCCACAACATCCACAGGATGCTTAACAAACTGCTAAACAACGTTTTAACATTCAGTTTATTAAACATAAAGGTAATGACATACTGTAAACAATTTTTGATGACCAATACAGACGAATGACTAAATTACAGATTTTGTAGAGCAACTTGGTATACTTTTTAAAGAAAAGAAATATTGATGTTATCAAATTAGCACGTCTGGTTGTGATTTTTAATAGCATGAGTTAAGATGTGTATATATTTGTGGAATAAATAGACTTTTTTTTTTTAAAGACTTTTTTAGCCTACATCTAAGATTAATTTGTGCTTCAGGGGGTTTCATGATACAGTTTATCCATTTTGCACTAAAATGTACTTTCATTTGCACTTATTTTAATAATATTTCACTTTTTATCAGTTGTATGAAGTATTTTATTCTGAAAATAAGTCATCTTTATTTCTATAGAAATTTTAATTTAGAATTTTTTTATTAAGTCAAATTAGCTAGCTGGATAGACAGATAATTTCACTAGTATTTTTTCCTAATACAATATCTAGTCTGTTTCTTAGATTTGGCAAGCCCTTTTTTTTTCATTTTGCACGGATTTAGACTTATTACACGATCTATCAACCAGTTGCAGGATACAGCTCTATCAGTCTACACTGGTATGAGCTATTCACTTAATTTGGGGGGGGCCGTAGCGCAGGAGGTAGAGGAGGTTGTCCCAAAACCAGATTCACGCTTCCCCCCCTCCACCCAGTCAAAACCAGCTCCAAATTGCAAGGCCGGGAGGGGGGGTCACGGTCTCACTTTTTATCTGTCCTAATAAGGTAAAAAAAAAAAAAAAAAAGTGTTTCATTCTAAAAATAAGTATTTCCAGCTTGAGGGTCCTGCTTATTTTTAGATGGAAAAATCTTAAATCTAGGATTTCGGTCCTGCTTTTTTATTGATATAGAAATCTTAATTTGGGATTTCTTACCAAGTAAAATGTACTTACTGAAGAGACAGATAATTTCACTACTTTTAAGTTGTCCCCCCCCCAAAAAAAATCTAGTCTTTTTATCTTATATTTGGCCGGCCCTTTTTTGCAGTGTACCATGTCAAAGGTACAAATCTGTGACTCTATTCTATGGGAAAATGACGCTCAAACAGCACACCCACTTTTTCCCCCAGACAATCTTTACTGAAAAAACCAAAAGAATCCAAAACAAAACCATGTTATCACAACACAACACAAAGGCAGCAGGTTGAGTAGGCAACATGGTTTGATATGTGTGTGTGTGTGTGTGTGTGTGTGTGTTTTACAGGGCTACTTTGACTTCATGCTGACATCTTCAATGACTTCCAACAAAACAAGACACTTAAAGCTAGAGAGTGATATAAAAACTCCAAGCAGAGCAGACATCTTATTTGAACATACAGCCCTGGCAGTGTTATGAGAGCTTTTGGGCAGCGGGCCTTTCATTCCACAGCACGTTCCAACATGTAGCGACAAAACATCACCCTCTTTATCCAGGTGTTATGCATGCACTCACGCAACACTGCACAGTCCAAGGTGACTGAGTACAAATGAAGTACAAGTGAGATCCTTTTGCAATACAATTAGAATTTAACATGAATGTAAACCATGCAGGACTAATATTAAGGGAGGGAGAGGACATTGGATAGAAAGTTAAAAGCTGTGTCAGTAAACGTGGCTTTGGAAAACAGTTGCGGGTTAGTAGCTTATTGGTTCAGAACACTACCAAGAAGTTTTGGCATTGTAAAAAAAAAAAAAAAAAAAAAAAAAGTACACAGACATTACAAAAATACAACATTTCATTTGGATATTTTTTTATTGATCTTTTTTCATTGTCAGTCTTCGGATTTCCCTTTTATGTCCACCATTTTCAGCGACAGTGCTTTTATTTCCAGTGTTCCCTCTTCTGGTTTTCACATTGAATTTCCTTTTGACTTTCAACTTAATGGCAGTGTTTCGGTGTCAAGTGGAGGAGCACGTGAACACAATTCGAGGCTTTGAGAAGGGTGCAGGTACACATGAAGTGGAAATCTGAGGACGGGCATTGTAAAACACAGAAATATCCTCCCAAAATGCATTTCTTAAAAAATGTCTTATTTTTCTGTGGAATCGTTTTCAGTGCCAATCCTTGTTTCAGTGTGAATACACGTTTCTCCAAAATACATTTATGTACAATGCCAAAACTTAATGCTGGTGTTCTGGCCCCACAGTAGCCTCAGCCAACACACAAAACAGACAACTCAACACATGTCATACTTGGAATGTGTAAAGATAGTGTTACATGAGAAATTCTTCATACATGGATTCACTTCGGGGAACATCATATCGTTGACAATACTCAGCAGCACCGCACGTATTACAAAATAGAAACTCATGCCGAAACAACTCATTGATGGATCGTTACACGAAGTGACACGCCCCCCCCCCTGTGCCCCAACATAGAGTAATACCTTTGCATTTGTGGAAAATGGCAAATAATCAGAAAGTGTGCATCTAACGTGACTGTCTGCAGAGGTTTCAGGCCAGCGTACCACCAACGGCAGACGCAATGATGATTCCCAGAATGACACAGCATATAATAATCATGATTTTCTTCTAATCAGTGTAAATACAGTAAGACAGAAGAAGAGTCCATCCAGGGCAGCAGGTGGGGGCCAGAAGAAAACATGTTAGAAACGTGTCATTACACAAACACACACACAGTAAACTGCAGGGACAAAAGCATCAGGACATTGCTCTTATGTGGTGTTTACAATGCGCTGTAGCGGCTCAGCTCTACTTGGTTCGGTTTTTGAGGCAGTTGGGATTATCATGGCATTGAACGCAGACACACCAGTAAACAACAGTAATGACGAACAAAGAGTCTCCTGTATTTAGTCCTTGATAAGGAGACATTTTATTCAAGAGAAAGCTGTGGAAAGTGGAGATTAATATGACAATGCAGCATCTGGAGCAACGCGCTGAGCTAACGTCAGCATGCGCGTTTATTTTTGTTATTTATTTCCTCAAATAATAACAATGGTGGATTTGCTTGGTCAATGTGTGCCGACAGCCAGCTGCCCAGCTACTAGAAGAAATACTTCATAATACCTGCTTTTGCCTATGAAAAATCATCAATGGTGAGTAGAGCTGTGGTGAGCCAAGTCGGTATCATGCAAGGGTGTTACAGTAGATCCCTGCTATTCACGGGATTACGTTCCAAGACCACACACTAATGGCAAAAAAATACAAGTAATTGATACACCCATAAAAATGTTTTTATACATTTGAAGTGTGTTTATCCATTCATCCATTTTCTATACCGCTTCTCCTCATTAGGGTCACGGGGGTATGCTGGAGCCTATCCCAGCTGACTTCGGGCAACAGGCGGGGTACACCCTGGACTGCTCACCAGCCAATCACAGGGCACATAGACAAACAACCATTCACACTCACGGTCATATTTCAATTTAGAGTCACCAATTAACCTAACATGCATGTTTTTGGAATGTGGGAGGAGAAAACCCACCCACGGGGAGAACGTGCAAACTCCATGCCCAAGGGAGAATCGAACCAAGGTCTTTCCAATCTCCAGACTGTGAGTGTGTGGCCAACATGCTAACCACCAGACCACCGTGCGGCCTGAAATGTATTTATCAATTATTAAATGAAGATCTACATTATATATCATATACATATGGCATTTATTTTTGACCAGAAAGATGCGAATTTGCAGGGTCGCGAGTACTGAATCGCAAATATGCAGGGATCCACTGTATTGTAGATGATCACAATGCATCCCACCAGATGTCCTCCAGTTATTTATAAAATATGCACTCTTATATCTTATCATCTCTTATATCATATCATATTATTCACTATTCTTTACAGTTATCTGCTTTGGTGTACCTACTTGTCTCAGCATGACTCGCCTCGCTAACGGATGCATTTCTATTGTATCAAGTAGGCCCAACCAGGTACAATTTCTTGTAACCGGTCAACCAGTTCCAAGCTCCCCAGTGCCAGCTATCTAGACCAGTGATCCCCCAACCCCCGGGCTGTGGCTCATTTGGTACTGGGCCGCACAGAAAGAAAAAATAATTTCCATGATGTTTTATTTTGAAAAGTGGCCGGATTCTCTCTGTTACATCCGGCTCACTTGACGCATGTCCATTGTGCGTGTGCTTTCTACTACTACTGTATTTTTACCATTTTTCTTTCACCTCATATTTGGTGTCAAATGCTGATACTATGTGGGAATGCATAAAGGTACGTTTTGATGACTTATTGAGTGCTAATGTGCGCATTTGTCTCAAGTTAATTCATGCTAGCACACTGCCTTTTACCACACACGTCAAACAGCGATGTAATAATGATGGGTCGGCATTCAGATGTTGTTCATGTCTTCGTTTTACACAACACATAATAAATAAAATAAATTAGATCGCTATAATGTACGAAGCCCCACCCCCCACCCCCTAGCGCGCCCCGGTCCGCGGAAGATTTGTGGGAACACAAAACGGACCGTGGGTCAAAAAAGGTTGGGGACCACTGATCTAGACAACAATAGCTGTGTGTTGACGTACTTTCAGAAGATAGTACTGTAAATCTATACTGCTAAACAACGTGTACACTGATTATTCTAGTAGTATATTCAAGTTTCATTTATATGATATTGTCCCTTCAGAAGATATGATGACATGCTGGCTGAAATGTGAGGGGTGTACTCACTTTAGTGAGATATTACGTCTTAAACCTCATGATCGCCACCGCTTCAGGTACCTTTGGGATGAACTAGAGCAGTGTCCCAATAGTTTTGTCCAAACCGTGAACTTGCATGGACAACAGGAAGAAAATACAGATATTGCGGAGTGTGTATGTAACGAATAAATGGCATAAAACTTCAAATTGTAGAGGACTGGTTGTTTCTGTTGGTGGGAAAGCACGCAAAGAGTAATGCGTGTGACATGCGTGTGAATGAGCACACCGATGCGCAGCAGAAAACGGTCTCAATTTGACGATACAGTTTTTTAAGGGCAGTTTCTTTCCAGGACTGCCGACTGCACTCTGTAGCAGTGCTGTATTAAGTGCATTTGTAGCGTGTGAGCAGCAAAATGGGCCTCTTTATGACAGTCACATGGCTTGATTGTTCTGTGAGCAGCACGTCATTTCTTAACTGAGTCCCACTGCCAGACAAACAACGAGGACGGTCAAAAACACGGCGATACAACCTCCTATCAGGATCACTTTCTGCAGGAGGGAGGAATGGGGGTGGAGACAGCAAGTATCAGGAAGTGATCGAGCAAACACAAGAAAGATGGATGCAAGGAAACTTTTAAGGATGAGAACAATGACCATATTGACCATAAAGTAGATTTTAGTAAAAAAAGAAAAAATAATATTGCATTTCTAAACTGGTGCATTTGAGTGACAGGTAGAAAAGCTCTGACTTGCTTGGGGAGAAGCCGTTTGGCACCACTTGTTGGTTTGCATGTATAAATCTCTAGACCCTGACTAAAATGCCCCCTGTTTTTTTAGAAGAAAAAAATATTGAGCACCCCAGTTTCTAATTCAGTTTTTGCTTTGCTTTTCATACAGTTTTGAGTGTGACTGCCAAATAACCTACCATGGGGCCACAGAAAGTCGTGATTGTCAGATCTGTGATAAAAAAAAGGTGAGAAACGATTGAATTCAAGAAAACTCATCACAAACTACAAAGACGGTGTCCATGTGGCCGATCTTGCCGGGATGTACGGTAAAGTCTGCATCAACAATAAGTTGCATCCTTGCAAGGAAAGAAGAAATCAAGGAAGCTAATGTTGTGAAAGGGATACAGGTGTTAACAAAACAGATATCTTTAGACATTTATTTATTTTAAACCACTATTGGTACTATCTGCTCGCCGGTGGTGGGGTTCTTATATTTATTGCTTGAAAAAAAATATATAGTTTGGAGCCAAAGAAGGACAGCACCATTGATATCTCTAATGCAACAGTTTTAAAGACTTTGTTGTGCTTTCCCAGACATATGAAGATGTCACAATTTTCAGCCTCTTTAGTTTTTAACATTTTCGAGTGATTTAATGGCTTTTAAGGTAGAGTCAAAGACTATGTTATCCTACTAGAAACGGTAATACGTGTGCGACTTCTTAAGTTACCTAATGTCCAATGGGTGATCAATAGGTAAATAGAACATTTAGGCATTAGTTTTGTGACTGAGATGACACCCACGCCCACAACACGCAAGCGCCACATGCATGAGCGCAGACTCCGGCATGCATGCCCAACAGTTACACAACAACACATGCCACGATGGTCGCCCTGGCCATCCTCTGCTTTGTGACTCACCCTCCGAGCTTTACTCTGGTATTTAACTGCCTTCTTCGTGTCTGAAACTGCCCTCTCCACATAGTCTACCGAGTGCTCCACATTGTACTCTATGCGGTCTATCATCTCTCCCTGGGAGAGGCCCGGAGGGGCAGGAAAGAGGACAGCAAATGTGTCCAAGGGGGAAGAGGGGAGGAAGAGTGGGTGATAGACGACAAGGAAAGAGAAGGCAAGGGGAGAAAAAGAAGGAGTTAGTTTCCAAACGTCTGTGTGTGTTTCTCACCCGCTTGTTGGTCTTTTTGAACTTCTTGCATTTGGGGATGTTGTTCTTTGCTTGCTCCACATGGTCCTGTGCTCCCAAGACACTGTGCTCAATGTTGTTCACCAGCTCGCCCTGCACAACAACAACGGGTGTCAATACACGGGAGGCCATGTATCGGTCCTTTAAGTACAGTGGAACACCGACGCCGTACACAACATTACAACACTGAATCTAAAAGGAGTCGCCTCCACAAGTGGCACAGGCTCAAAACGCATGTCATCATTAAAGTGTTTAACTGTTTGCATGTCTTAATATTGAGTGGTTTACTTCTTACACGTGTGTAACCCCTAAGAAAGCTAAATGAGACACTGCACTCACAGTTTGACACAGAAACAGATTCATTGTATTTCCATTTTTATATTAAATTACACATTGACTCAAAATCCAAACCAGTCTGCAAGTCCACAATAGTTTTCAACCTTAAAGGTTCTACTGTATTTTGTGTCTTAAATGTGTTTACTGTATTGACGCAAATATAAGTTATTTTTAGGTTATATAAGGTATTTTTTTCCCTAGAAAAAAGTCCAAGAAGGGTAGTTTTATATTCATGTCAATATAAAAAGACATTATTACAGTGGATCCCTGGACTTTTGCGATTCAACTTTTGCGCCTCCCCAAACTTGCAGATTTTTGTTGAAAAATGTATAAAAAAAAAAAAAACATTTCTTTGAAAATATGCTGTTTTTTTTACACAAAAAAACACATCTTCTAGCTTCTACGGTCTTTTTTTAACTTTCTTAAAATCCAGCCTCAAAACTTGCAGAGAGGTGAACACAAGTTAACATATGATCGTAAATCGCTACTGGAATTACAACAGGCAAACAGTGTGGATTATGTAGACGCAGCTTGAAAGAGAGCCGGGACGGCACAGTGGCCTGCGGAGCTACCTGATGACCAGGCGGAAGGCTAGACCAGGGGTCACCAACACGGTGCCTGTGGGCACCAGGTAGCCCCCCACGACCACATGAGGTGTCCGCAAGCCTGCTTTTCATTCAGGTTTTCAGTTAATAATGTGAGAACACTAGAAAGAAATACATTCTGAAACCCAAAATGTGAGTTGTGCATACCAACATTTTGTTAATGTTTGTGTTAAAATAAGCTATGAAAATAAATGGTACAAAAATGAACCTCAGCCATTTTCATTTTGCAAAAGTAGCTCTCACAAGAAAAAAAACGTTGGGGCCACTGGGCTAGACCGGGACTCCCGATTCCATCTGTTTTATCAATCATCTTTCATTATCTTTTATTAGTGGCGAGTACCTACAGTACTTATACATTTTATATTTAAAAATGTGTGAGGGATGAGTGTGAAAAATACAGTCATGAAAAAAATGATTAAACCACCCTTGTTTCTTCAGTTTCTTGTTAATTAATAATTAATTAATGTACCTGTAGTTGTACCAGGCATTAAAATAGACGAATAAACTGAATAAACAAGGGTGGTCTAATCATTTTTTCCATGACTGTAGAGATTTTAATGGCCGTTTGTTTGCGGGGGGTCTCGGAAATAGCGGGTCTCGACTGTATTTTCTCCCATTTATTTTCTTCTCTGTGTGTCTGTTAGGTGAGCGTTTTACTGTAATTTAAGTTGACACTTGTTATCTTATTTTTACACTTCAGAGAATAGTAAGCTTTTCATCTACACTTATTTGCCACAAGATTAGCTTACCAAGCGAAAGGGCTTTCTACCTGCCATTCACACACGACTTGGAAAAAATGGATTTATTTTTTGTCTTATATTTCTCAAAAACTGGGTGCTGAAAAAAGAGGGGTTGTCTTGTATTCAGTGTTTTATATTCAGGACAGTACAGCACATGCTTACTAACAGCATTTGGAGTCTTCATACATGCACCGAAAAACAGTAAATAAAAAAAATAAAAGTGAATTACCTTTTTGTATTAGGTGGAGAGTGCTGCTGTGTTCTCGACAGCTTAGTGTCATTGTTGTGGAGACAAAGTGTGGAAAAATGAGGTACAGAAAACAGTGAAAGTTGAAAGGGTGGATGGGGTGGGGGGGGGGGGGGGGAGTGAGAAATATCAACAATTATGTAGCACTTCATGACAGAAAGGTTAGTGAATTAAATGTTTTGAATTAAATGATTCATTTGCACAGGAGAAAAAACCCCACATCTTTCATATGCTGTATGTACAGAGTGCACACAATAACAACGACGTACACACAGACATTATATTTCATATCAGGGAAATATTTTGGCAGCAGGCTTGCAGCTTCACCAGGGAGTGCAACAGTATCAATTACACCTTAAGGTGGGTCAGCCAGGAAAAATTGAAATATAATATACAGTATTATGAGAATAAAGTCTCAATATTATGTGAAGAGAATCATACTTTTCTGAGAAAATCAAACAATGTTATCAAACATCCTCCATATAGCACCTCTTTTGTTGACTTTGTTCAGTCATGTAACCAAAAGTAACAAATATTTGACATGTTTTTATTAATATAAGGCAGCTCTGCAGAGAGAGAGAGAGAGCTACTTATGTTTCTGTGGGAATTTAGACTTTCAGTTGTCTACTTCCTGACTGCATTGTATTATGTACACTGTATTGTACTGATTTTAAAAGTTTTAATAAGATTTTAGAAAAAATTGTAGAAAAAAAATCAGATTTCATCTGCAGGCGTCCCTCGCTCCATTGCAGTCCAAACATCGCTCCCTCACTCTATCGTGGTTTGTCAAAAAAATAACGTTTTTGTGGTTGTCTACGGCCTATTTTGTTACATAGTCTTGGCTTAAATTACCGTAAGCATTTTTAAGCACGAAAAAGTTCTAAATGAACTAAAATACAAATACAGGTTAAGGCAATACAAGACGTTAATGAAGTGTAGCCTACACTGGCCACTAGGTGACACTAGTAACACGCACCAGACCTCATCGCCATCGCTCTTATTCTTATTATCATCATTATTTATCTCACATCAGGTACAATAAAAACATAATAATAATGATAGTCATCATCATCATCATAATAATAACACGGCCTTCTGTTGCGGCCGTACTCCAGCTAAAAGTCAACTCTGAATCCCCAAAGTCACTTCTTGTCCACACGTCCGGAAGACATTTATTGAAACACACACACGAGCACAAGTCTCATTTATGTCTTCATTGGTTTATTTTCTCTGATTAGATCTACTATATTGGGGAATATGAGTGTAAAGGTGAATAGTGGGGTGTTATTTCATGTCTTGCGGGCTCTAATAATCTTAAAAATCATATTTTGAAAGTCATAAACAGGTTTTCTATGCTCTAACTAAGAACATTTTCTGTTTGTTAATATTGACTACTATTTTGCGGAAATTCACTTATGGAGGTCGGGTCTGGACCCAAATAGGCGCGATAAATGAATATTGTTTATCGAAAGTATCTATCTTAATGTAGCACCTACCATTCAAAGTATATTTCATTGTTTGTAATTGTGTATTTTTTCTCATTTAGGCTTGGGCCTAAACCACTTTCACAGTTTAGCATCTGCATTCACTGGCTTCACTTTTTAATTAGTATTAAATATAGTATTATTATAATATCACATTATATATTTATAGTATTTTTAAGCATCTCATCATTTTCTTGTATTAAACCTTTGTATTGAATTTTTAATGTATCGAACACAGTGGTCTTTCAGTAAACTTTGTGAATTAGGTTTGTTGTCACATGTCCAATTTTCCCATGCTCATGAACGCATCTTGAAATCTACATCAAAATAACTTGGCCAGATCACCAGTGATCAAAAGTGATAAGAAAAACTGAGATATTTTGCAAACAGAAAACGAAATATAAACTTTAACTCCCTTACAATACCTGTTGTTAACATATTTTATGGCTCGAAGAACTACTCTCATAATGCTCATGCATTATGTGCTGGAATGCCTCCCACCAGGGCTGCATTAAAATAGCCAAGAAACCCAACTACATTCTTGCCATTACCTTACTATCTTACTATGTATTCCTGTATATATACTGCATATGACAAAAAGATTTGCATTTGTTTCCCAAAAAGGCAATTTTTCCCAATAGACAGAAGAGAAGTGTTGTGCACCTGGCTCTCCACCAACATGGCCATGTCCATGAACATGTCGTGAAGCTCTCGGATGCTGTTTTCCAGCTTGATGATCTCATTGTGCCGCGTCTCGATTTCGTTCATGGCCTGCTGGGTGATGTTGTCCATAATGATCTATGCATGGACGACAAAACAGTTTAAAGTGACAATGCATGAATGGGAGCGGACACTTTGTTGCATGACTTACTCCCGATGTGAAGATAGCTGGGTTGTCACTTTCCAACATACTTTCCAGCTCCTCATTTGTCGTATTTCTTCCAGCTAAAAAAAAAAACAGTGGAAGAGAGCCACTCGTGACACCTAGAAAGTATGTGGTGTAACTTCAAAGCTATTTGTTATTAATTGGAATTCACCTTTCCATCCTCCACATGATTCATACCCGGTATAACTTGAATTAAAAGGAAACGTGTGTCTTTCTATTTGCTCTCTCGCCATCTCACTCCTCTAGTTTTTAATACATTACAGGAACGGATGTGATTTAAAAATAATTGGTGTCAGAATTCAAAGCAGGCGTCATCCCACCGAAGCCATGCAAAAGAACAACTTTTATACATTTCATTGCAACTTTTAACAAATCCAGACCTGATGTTTGTTATGTGCTTGTGTTGCTAATATCTCAAGCATGTAGCTTCACTGCAAAACCTCTTTAGTCCTTAATTGATGTCCAACATGTTTCACATCATTTACAATAAGGAACATAATATGATTCCACTTTGCAACAATGCAACACGGCAAAAAAGTAGTTGAAGTTGCAACCTGTGAAGTTGCAATTTTATAATCAAGCCAACATTTTGCAAAATAGCTTTTGCAACATAAAGCTATAAGTCTCAAACATCACACACATTTTATGAGACCATATATGACCGTCTCGCATATCTCACAAGAATTCAGCTCAGCAAGCATTAAAAAGGTTTGTTCTGTGTGTTTTGTGCTTTTTCTTTGGATTTTTGTGGCATCCGTCAAGACCTCAGTACACCTCACTAAACCTCAGTTCAGTAATTGTCAAGTGGCCTACACCAGGGGTCGGCAACCTTTACTATCAAAAGAGCCATTTTCCCCCCCTTGCCCGCTAAAGAAAAATACTCTGGAACTGCAAAACATCCATTTAAAACAACATCTTATAAACTTTTAAAAGTTTGAATCTTTCTTAATATGACCAGTTATAACAACAGAATGCAACAACTAGAAATGCAGTATGCATGTGTAATGGATGCCAACTAGTATCACCTTGGTTAAACCTCACTACCTGATGCCTGAAGAAATGTGCAGCATAGCCTGCTTCTTTTAGCTTGCTGTCTATGGCAACGAGCAGCTGTGGCCAGCGACACCGGTGAGCAACGCTCTCACACCCAGAGCGAATTACGAGCATCCCACGGTTTTGATTGTCTGTCAGATTTGGAGGGAATTTTGGGGTATCAGACTAGTTCAGAGCAATGTTCCAAACCCTCTTGCCGATTGATCTGCAGTTTGTGTTATCAGTGAGCAGCAGCGGGTGCTACTGAGATGTCGGCCCCGCCCCAAAGCAGTCACAAGTCCACAAAACACATCTGAAACTGTTGGGCAAGCTCCCATGCACGCTCCAGTACCCTTGCAAGGGTGTAGAGCTGATCCAGTGCGCCACTCTTAAGCATCATGGGAACTGTAGTTCTTTTAGTGTGAACATAAAACTAACCTACTACAGTCTGCAATCTATTTTACATGTGTCTTTACATAACTACATGTCACCATAAATGATTAGTAGTAGAAGCTACAACGGCTGTCATTATTTTAACTTGTCTTGTCTCAGGAACCCTCTATCGTGTCTCGTCTGAGTTGAGTGTATTGTCACAGTCCATTAATAACCATCCATCTATTTTCTATGCCTCTTTATCCTCATTAGGGTCGCGGGGGTATGTGGGGGCCTATCCCAACTGACTTTGTGCGAGAGGCGCGGCACACCCTGGACTGGTCGCCATCCAATTGCAGGGCACATACTGTATAGACAAACAATCATTCACACTCACATTCATGCATATGGACAAGTTACAGTCGCAAATTAACCTAACATGCACATTTTTGGAATGTGGGAGGAAACCGGAGTACACGGAGAAAACCCACGCACGCACAAGGACAACAACATGCAAACTCCGCACAGAGATGCCCAACGTAGATTCAAATCCAGATCTTCCTGATCTGCTGACTGTGTGGCCCAATATTAATAACATAATAATAACAACAATGATAATGATAACAAGGGCTAGTGTTGCGGCCGTAATCCTAAAACTCAACTCTGAACCCACAACATCGATTCCTGTCCTCCACACGTCTGTAACACATTTATTTCAACACACACGGGCACAAGTCTTTTTGATGTCTTATGTGGCGTATTTTCTATGATTACTTTATGTCTACTATATTGGATGATATGAGTGAAAAGGTGACTATAGGGGTGTTATATCATGTCTACAGGGCTCTGATAATGGTAAAAATCATATTTAGAAAGTCATAAACAGGTTTTATGTCCTGTATGAAAATATTAACATTTTACATTTTGAATCATACTTTGCAAAATTCACTTATCGCGTTTGGGTCTGGAACCAATTAACCGAGATGGTTGTAGTGTATTAATAACATTAGCATTTCCAATGTATCAATGTAGTTTATTTTAGCCTACCCCTCCCCCATGTCTCAGCAATTACGGTTCAGTTGCTATGTTTAACATGTTTGCACTTACAATAACTTGTAAAAAAGGAAAGAACAAAAAAAACCAAACAAGGAAATAACAATAAACCATCAGTTATGAATACATTAATGTGAATCATGAGTAGCGTGATCCACATTGAAAGATTTACAGTGGTTAGGGCAATTTTCTACTCACTGATCTCCAGCTGTCTCTGAATGCGTCCCTTGCAGCGCTCCCTGTAGTCCGACTGGGTGGTGTTGTACTCAGACATCACCTCCACAAACTTGCGAGACAAGGTGGAGTGCTGGGACAGCAGAATGACTTGTTGCTTGGTGAGCTCATTTAAATGTGCAAGCAGTGAGAAGGTACGGTATATTTAAGGTCTACCTGTGTCTTGCGTATCCTCAAATCCGCTGACGACCTATTCTGACTTTCTTCCTGCTCAATAGTGTGCAGAATGCCTGCGACACATAAACATATTCAGCTAGATAAGTGTGGTAGCTAACTAAACATCTTCGTTAAGGTGTCCTTTTGTTGTTTCCATACCAAGAAAAATATCTATATACAATTGAAATTACAATAACACTAATTAGAACTAATTGACACTCCCAATTGTTCATTAGTTTCCTTGCTGTTCATATTAACTTTGATTGCAAGACATTTATATCTCACTAATTTCACCGCCAAAGAACCATGTTTATCACTAATTGTTAATATTTGTATCTTGGCTCATTAGGTTTATTAATAGTTTCAATGCAATTATTTCAGATGGCTTTTCACAATGTAATTCATAAATGGAAGAAATATATAATAAATAATATATAATAAAAAAAAATAATGCATTTTTTTTGTTTAATTTAATATATAATTGTCATTTAAATTAATTCAATTACTTATTGACATTACCCTATAATTATTACAATTAAAACATTGAAACAAATAATTGCATGTACTTTTGTTGTAAAACAAACAACACATAAATTAGTCTATTTTAAGAACTTGCTTTAAATCAACATTCTTACTAGCTGATGTAATCACTTAAAGTCCACAGATTTGCTCATATTATTATTAAATAAATATAATATAAATACAAATTACATAAACACAAGAAATTTGTATTATAATCTAATAGATCTAAAATCTAAAAATAAAAAAAAAGGTATTTCATCTATTATAATCATTTTTAATTTGCAGAAGTAAAATATTTTGTAAAAAGTCTGCTATTTGTGGTATTATTTTGGAATCATCTGCAATTTGGTACTTTTTTTATTATGAACTGGAGAACATGCCATCATGTTTGAATCCAGGCTGGAGCAAGACTGAAACAAAAAAAAAATGGAACTCACTCTTTAATTTGGAGCGCACTTTGTTGGCCAGTTTCTTGATGTCTGCCATAAGATCCTCCAGTTCAGCTTTAGTTTCTGAGGAGGAA